>NC_084551.2:38580000-39265000 GCF_033978685.3 Nerophis lumbriciformis | reverse complement strand
GATAATTTTATGAAGTGCTAAGTATCATCATATATAATAATAATGACACACATAATGCCAATATTTGACCAGTAATAATATCAGCTCCACTGTGAGTAAGAACAACTGCTGAGAAGTAGAAAATCAATCATCAATCAATCAATGTTTATTTAAATAGCCCTAAATCACAAGTGTCTCAAAGGGCTGCACAGGCCACAACGACATCCTCGGTACGGAGCCCACATAAGGGAAAGGAAAACTCACCCCAGTGGTACGTCAATGTGAATGACTATGAGAAACCTTGGAGAGGACCGCATATGTGGGTAATCCCCCCCCCCAGGGGAGACCGAATGCAATGGATGTCGAGTGGGTCTGACATAATATTGTGAGAGTCCAGTCCATAGTGGATCCAACATAATAGTAAGAGTCCAGTTCATAGTGGGGCCAGCAGGAAACCATCCCGAGCAGAGACGGGTCAGCAGTGCAGATATGTTCCCAACCGATGCACAGGCGAGCGGTCCACCCCGGGTCCCGACTCTGGACAGCCAGCACTTCATCCATGGCCACTGGACCTGTGTGTCTCCCTCTCCACAAGGGAGAGGGGGGAGCAGAGAAGAAAGGAAAAGAAACTGCAGATCAACTGGTCTAAAAAGGGGGGCTATTTAAAGGCTAGAGTATACAAATGAGTTTTAAGATGGGACTTAAATGCTTCTACTGAGGTAGCATCTCTAACTGTTACCGGGAGGGCATTCCATAGTACTGGAGCCCGAATAGAAAACGCTCTATAGCCCGCAGCTATTTTTTTGGGCTCTGGGAATCACTAATAAGCCGGAGTTCTTTGAACGCAGATTTCTTGCCGGGACAAATGGTACAATACAATCGACAAGATAGGCTGGAGCTAGACCGTGTAGTATTTTATACGTAAGTAGTAAAACCTTAAAGTCACATCTTAAGTACACAGGAAGCCAGTGCAGGTGAGCCAGTATAGGCGTAATATGATCAAACTTTCTTGTTCTTGTCAAAAGTCTAGCAGCCACATTTTGTACCAACTGTAATCTTTTAATGCTAGACATAGGGAGACCCGAAAATAATATGTTACAGTAATCCAGACGAGACGTAACGAACGCATGAATAATGATCTCAGGGTCGCTAGTGGATAAAATAGAACAAATGTTAGCGATATTACGGAGATGAAAGAAGGCCGTTTTAGTAACGGCCTTCTTGTGACTCCGTAATATTGCTAACAAATGTGACTCAAACTCTCTCGTTTGAGTCACATTTTGTGTGACTCAAACGAGAGAGTTGGGTCGAAGATAATACCCAGATTCTTTAGAGAGTCGCCTTGTGTAATTGTTTGGTTGTCAAATGTTAAGGTGGTATTATTAAATAAATGTCGGTGTCTAGCAAGACCGATAATCAGCATTTTTGTTTTCTTGGCGTTGAGTTGCAAGAAGTTAGCGGACATCCATTGTTTAATTTCATTAAGACACGCCTCCAGCTGACTATAATCCGGCGTGTTGGTCAGCTTTAGGGGCATGTAGAGTTGGGTGTCATCAGCATAACAGTGAAAACTAACACTGTATTTGCGTATGATGTCGCCTAGCGGCAGCATGTAATATCTGGAGACCGCAGGGCCAAGAACCGAACCCTGAGGAACTCCGCACGTTACCTTAACATAGTCCGAGGTCACATTGTTATGGGAGACGCACTGCATCCTGTCAGTAAGATAAGAGTTAAACCACGACAAGGCTAAGTCTGACATACCAATACGTGTTTTGATACGCTCTAATAAAATATTATGATCGACGGTATCGAAAGCAGCGCTAAGATCAAGAAGCAGCAACATAGATGACGCATCAGAATCCATCGTTAGCGGTAGATCATTAGTCATTTTAGCGAGGGCTGTCTCCGTAGAGTGATTTGCCCTGAAACCGGATTGAAAAGGTTCACAGAGCTTGTTAGACACTAAGTGTTCATTTAGCTGCTGTGCGACAATTTTTTCGAGGATTTTCGAAATAAACGGAAAGTGGGACACCGGTCGGTAGTTTACCATGAGGTCAGGATGGAGGTTAGGTTAAAACATTTTCATTTATTTTTTATTTTGTCAAGTAATGCCAAATGTTGCACGACTCAAGTAGGTGTGGATTTAAGATTGAAGAAGATCCTGGGTCTTAGCCTAAGTCTAGACAACATAATATGTGTTTAGAAATGCAGAAGGTGTGCTCTGGTAGATGTTGGTGTGGTGCCAAACATATAGACAGTAATTGTGATGGTGCGCTGGAATGATCCAGTGGTAAGAAAATGCATGTTGAAATACGTTTTTTTCAATTTCAATTCAGTTTTTTTCAATTAAAAAATATGCCAACAGACACCAAAACAAAGTAATCAAATTTGTTTTGGAGTACCCTGCCTTCCACTGGAGTGCAGCTGGGATAGGGGAGCCTGAATAGATATTAAGTCTAATATTTTTTTTATTTCTGATAGTCCAACTATGTTGACATGCACATTGTTGGAAGAGTCTCTCTCCATTGCAGCGTAATAGCCTCGTTTGTCACTGCCATTTGTGCGTAACAGTTTTTAGCCTTGATAAATCACATTGCTGCCGCTAAATGATTATTTGGGGGTTAAATCACCTAAATGATTCCCGAGCGCGGCCACCGCTGCTGCTCACTGCTCCCCTCACCTCCCAGTGGGTGGAATAAGGGGATGGGTCAAATGCAGAGGGTAATTTTACCACACCTAGTGTGTGTGCAATTATCAGTAGTACTTTAACTTTATCTACATCTCCTCATCCCAGTATTGTGAGCACTTTAATCATCAGCATATATTCTGCATATACATAAAGACAGACACACTAAATGGATTTTTTGCTTGCACAACCCCATGATGCAGAGACGACAGGCGTGGCGCACGTTAACATGACTTTAATGTCAAAAAACAAGGTATTATATATATATATATATATATATATATATATATATATATATATATATATATATATATATATATATATATATATATATATATGTGTATATAAGTAACAGCGCAGCTGGGAAGTGCACAGGGAACATGCTATACAAGCTGAATGACAAAAAAAACAATGATCGAGCCCTGTGTGCAGGGCAAGGCAAGGCTGGCATATAAAGAAGCTTGATTGGCAGCCTGGAACAGGTGAGCCCAGATTGCCTTTCAGGGACAGGTGAGACAGTGCTCAGGCCAGAGGAGTGGTGAAGGAAAACAGGAAGTTCAACAAAAGTAAGAGCACAGGAAATTAACTTCATACAGAAATGAGGAAAATACAAAATAAAATCAGGTCTGCTACGACATGTCCTGACACATATTTATAGAGTGCTACAGTATGCCATTCTTTTAAAAATGAGCAAAATGAACAATGCTTCAGTGATCCACCACATTACAACTGCATGTACAATATAACTACAATTTTACCGCTGTACAATTTTCATATTTAGGCTCTAACAAATACAACATATCCACAATTAAAGAAATGTCAATTGTGAAATATATGGATATGTGTATATAATTTAAAGTACATGTCTGTTTTTTCATGCAAGTATTAACTTTATTTCGTGTTGACACCATCTGACGTCGATAGTAAAAAAAAAAAAAGTGTAGGAATACACACATTTTCCGGTATATATTTTTTTCAGTATGCGTACACACATTTCACCCATGCTGACGGAACTATTTTGTCTGCTGCAACCTTGATAAATGAGGTCTCTGGTCTTAATTAAGCCCAAAACATAAAGCTATATCCAAGGCTCGGCAAAAAATACGGAGCCAAACAAAAAGTAGTAGCATAAAGCTCAACAAAAAAAAAGGAAGACCTACCAAAGCAAAGAAAAAGTCGTCTGCAAAGGGCGTATAGGAGAGGGCCAGTAAAATAGGGAATGCCCGCAAACATCCAGTCGTCCCTCGTCACATTGTGCTTCAAATATTGTGACTTCACTAAGAAAAACAAGGCATAAAGTACATATTTAATATTGCCTAAGTTAGGTGTTGTATTAAGTTGTGTGTCTTAAGTGCGGTAGTGTTGTCCAGATACCAATATTTTGGTACCGGTACCAAAATTATTTCGATACTTTTTGGTATTTTTCGATACTTTTCTAAAAAAAGGGGACCACAAAAAGTTGCATTATTGGCTTTAATTTAACCAAAAATCTTGGGTTACATTAAACATATGTTTATTATTGCAAGTTTGTCCTTAAATAAAATAGTGAACATACAAGACAACTTGTCTTTTATTAGTAAGTAAACAAACAAAGGCTCATAATTTAGTCTGCTGACATATGTAGTAACATATTGTGTCATTTTCCATTCTATTATTTTGTCAGAATTATTAAGAACAAGCGGTAGAAAATGAATTATTAATCTACTTGTTCATTTACTGTTAATATCTGCTTACTTTCTCTTTTAACATGTTTTATCTACACTTCTGTTAAAATGTAATAATCACTTATTCTTCTGTTGTTTGGATGCTTTACATTTGTTTTGGATGATACCACAAATTTAAGTATCAATCCGATGCCAAGTAGTTACAGGATCATACATTGGTCATATTCAAAATCCTCATGTGTCCAGGGACATATTTCCTGAGTTTATAAACATAATATACATTTAAAAAAAATGAAAGAAGATGTTGTGATGCCAAAAAATATCGACATAATCATAGTAGTATTGACTAGATACGTTTCTGTACTTGGTATCATTACAGTGGATGTTAGGTATAGATCCACCAATGCCGTTTGTTTACATTTTGACGCTGGTGAACTACGGTGTGTAGTGAAGCATGTTTAGCTTTTCCTCGTCCTGCAGGGATGATACTTGTAAGAAACTCACTTTATTTGTCGGTGGTCCGGTACTTTTCAGAGGCGGTATAGTACCGAATATGATTCATTAGTATTGCGGTAATATACTAATACCGGTATACCGTACAATCCTACAGTGCGGTATTTGTCTTGATTTATATCATTATGTTGTGGCAATAAAAATATTCACATCTCCCACCCCCACCAAGGACTGTTTTTGCTGCAGGACTCTGGAAAAAGGTTCCCCAGTCTCCGTAACAGAAATTCCAGGTTTTGGAACAGCTTCTTCCCACAGGCCATAAGACTTTTGAACACCAAAAATATTCCCTCATTTCCCCCACAAACCCCGTTCAGAACTACCTCACTGGACTGTAAAAAAAAAATATATATAACATACATCACAAGTGTACAATATATTTATTTTATGTAAATACTGCTGCTTCTGTTTTAATTTATTTAAAGACTTGCTGCTGTTTTTACTATGCAAATAGTTGCTGCTATTTTTATCCTGCACTACAACATGCAATTTGCAAGGAAATGTTCTTATCTGCACTGTAAAGAAACACATTTGAATGACAATAAAGAAAGTCTAAATGTAAGTCTATTGATCTAGGGCGGGGGTGTCAAATGTATGGCCCGCGGGCCGGCTCAGGCCCGTGAACAGGTTTTATCCGGCCCGCGGGATGAGTGTGCTGAGTATAAAAATGAGCCAAAATTTTTGAATGAAAGAAACTGCTCTTCTAAATGTGTCCACTAGATGTCACAATAGCAATTATTTGTATCTTTGTAGATGATCCTCCATATGTAAAAACAATAAACCACATGATGTTAGTGCACCAGTCGAGGAAAATGAGCAAACTACATAAATAACATCCTGTAATTTGATTTTGATATTATTTTTTTTATTGTGATGGATTGAAAATTAACACCAGTTAATTAATTTTGACTGATGAACATTATCACATAATGTATTCAGAAAGTACAAATAACGACAGATAAAGATAGAATACTATTAAGTAAGTGTAAAAAAAAACCAACAACATTATGATTCGTACATTTCCAGAATGTGCTTGTTCTGTTTTCAAACAAAGAAAACAATCTAAAGTTGTCTTTATTTTTAAGTTATCGTGCCGTAATTTTACCAGTCCGGCCCACTTGGGAGTATATTTTTCTTCATGTGGCCCCCGATCTAAAATGAGTTTGACACCCCTGCTCTAGGGTGACCAACTGTCAATTTCACCAACCTTTTGCATAATACCACCAAACCCCGCCCCCCCCAGCCCTGTCCACCTCAACCGACACACGGAGGTGGAAGTGGGGGGTGGAGGGTGGGGGGTGGGGGGGGGGTTGGTGGTAGAGGGGGTGTATATTGCAGCCCGGAAGAGTTTGGGCTGCATGGGATTCTGGGTATTTGTTTTGTTGTGTTTATATTGTGTTACGGTGCGGATGTTCTCCCGAAATGTGTTTGTCATTCTTGTTTGGTGTGGATTCACAGTGTGGCGCACATTTCTAACAGTGTTAGGGTTATTTATACGGGCACCGTCAGTGTAACCTGTATCGCTGTTGGCCAAGTATGCGTTGCATTTACATGTGTGCGCACATATTTTGTGATCGGGCCGGCAGGTTGTTAGAATTGATGAAAAGCAGACGTGACGACAGCTCGTGGAGGACGATAAACGCAGTGCCTTTAAAGCACGCCCCCAAGACTGTGGTCCGGGTGGACTACGAGGTATAATGACTGATGAACAACTTCGTTCGATAATGAAGGTTGCCTCAGCTCAAAGCCTGAGCCCCGACATTAATTGACTAGCATTCAAGAAAAGATGGCAGATATCTGGCTTGGGCACATCAGATTAGATCAGTGTGTTGCAAATTGAGCAGTTTAAAGTCCTGAATGGTTGCTTTATTCATTGTTATTTTATTTTCTAATTTATTAGCCTGTGGAAAAAATTAATGTTGATATTTACCTCAGAAGGCAGCAAATAGAAAAGAGGCATTACATTTTTATTTAAATTGTATTTAATATGCCATTGATATTTTTTAATTATTATTATTATTATTTTAAACTCGATTTTGCATGTCACTATAAAGTTATATAAGCCTTGCTTGTTCAATATTCAATGCAAAACTTGTTTGGGTTCCTATTAAAAGGTTAATTTGTTCAACCTTGGCCCGCGGCTTTGTTCAGTTTTAAATTTTGGCCCACTTTGTATTTGAGTTTGATACCCCTGCACTACATCAAAAAGTCAATATTGTCATAAAGTGGCCTCATATGGTTAGACATAATGTGACGGAACAGAATGCTAATCTGCATTGTTTTCTTCATCAGGTTACATCAGCGACTACATCAGCCCGTCTGTGTACGATGGCGAGAGTGACGGCGGGATCAAGGTGCCCTCCCCGGACCCCCTCTACGATGGCATCCACAGTGACTACGGTGCCCCGGATTCGGAGTCCCCGGACAGCCCGGGCTCGGAACTCACCGACGGCTACATCAACGGCGACGCCGCCGTCAGCGAAGGCTACACAGTGGACGCCTTCTTCATCACAGACGGCCGCTCGAGGAGGAAAGCCATGGGCAGCCCTCGCAGCATCCAGAGGCATACGTGCAACGAGTGCGGCAAGACCTACGCCACCTCGTCCAACTTGAGCCGGCACAAACAGACGCACCGCTCGCTGGACAGCAAGCTGGCCAAAAAATGCCCCACCTGCGGCAAAGTGTACGTGTCCATGCCCGCCATGGCCATGCACCTGCTCACGCACGACCTCAAACACAAGTGCGACGTGTGCGGCAAAGCGTTCAGCCGGCCGTGGCTCCTGCAGGGCCACATGCGCTCCCATACGGGCGAGAAGCCCTTCGGGTGTGCCCAGTGCGGGAAGGCCTTCGCAGACCGCTCGAACCTGCGCGCTCACATGCAGACCCACTCCACCTTCAAACACTTCAAGTGCAAACGCTGCGACAAGACCTTCGCGCTCAAGAGTTACCTGAACAAGCACTACGAGTCGGCCTGCTTCAAAGGCCCCTTCTCCCCTCTCGGGCCACATGATGCATGACCCCGCCCACTTCCCTCCCTCCCTTGCAAACACAAACTAATCCACTCCTGCAAACTGTTTTTCTTCAGACCTCTCTCTCTCTCTCTCTCTCTCTCTCGCTCTTCCACGCTCACATTGTGCACCTCGCTTTCCCCTGGAGCCAATTAACGCTGATGAAGATAGCACAATTTTTCCCACCTTGACATCAAGGACTGGACTGTTTTACGCATGCACTTCCAGACAAAAACAAACTGTTCACCTCTTCTTTCTGCTCTGTACAGAGGCAATAGTAATACCACTGATAGGAATATAGCTTCTATCTATACATGGATTATGATGATGAGGATGACACGGAGCTAACGGCTGGCTTCCTCTCTGCACTATGACGCTTACAACCACTTTTTTTTGGAGGAATAATAGTAATAATTATAGTAATGATGATAATAATGCACCAAGTGACCATATTCTCTCCACTACTGAGGAAAAACATATTTATTATTATTTATTTATCTATTTATTTATTATGAATGTGTTTTTTATTTTGTATTTGTGTATTTTTTTATTCACAACAGGCCAAAGCATATGCCACTTTTTTGTGCTATTTTTTCTGTTGTTTTTTTTCTCCACAAATTGCATGCAAAAACACACAAAAAAACTATGCCAACATATTAGAGGTTTTTTTTTTTTTTCTTTGCCAAAATTCTACACATAGAACCGAGGGGCAATATTTTTCTCTTGGCGCCTCTGTAGGACTTTTTTCGAAGCAATAATCACACTAATGCATGGTATTTTACGAAGTATTACCTACTACTGTATAGCAGTTTGAAAAATCAGGTATGTTTTACTTCACCTATAGTCAATGAAACAGAAAAAGGCAAATATTACAGACATCAGGGATAATGCCAATGTAGTGTTAGCGAAAGAAAAAAAAAAAAGAAAAGAAAAACGTATTTTCCTCTGGTGTTATGCACTGCCTGCCTCTTAGTGAGTAGAACTAATGTAGGGTTTTAGGGAAGAGAGCTGGGATCGGCCGCATAAAAAACACAATCCTAAATATAAAAGTAAAAAAAAAAAAAGAAATAAAAAAAACACCCCTGCGGTGATCTGCAGGTGCATGAATCTGAAGTGAAGGTTCAGCAAGTTGGATGTTGCACTGTGGTCAAGTTGAAATGCAATGCATTATTCAACCGCACTTCCTTTTAAACCATAAAGCGTGCATTCTTAGACCGCGGAGAAAAAGCCTGCACTTATATAGCTGGATGGTCTTGCACCTTCACGGTCACACTTCTTTAACATCAGTCAGAGCCATACATTCCCAGTGATTCAGTAGATGATGCTATAGAGAACAATGCACATGGCTGACTGCAGTGCGGCTGAGGCCAGCTCTCTAACCCCCACCAAAAAAACAACAACATCCAATGCAGATTCCTGGAGCTTCCCTGGAGAAACACGGAGAACATACGCACGAAAAAAAAAAAAAAAGATTGCCGTTACGTAAGCTTGCATAGCCACACACTCCGAGAACATCTGTCCGATTAAACGCCTCACATCCCTTTTCCAACAATTGGAGAATAATAGGTTTGATATGAACAAGAGATTCTCTCACAAAGAACATGTGATAATTGCAGCACTTCCTCAGGCGTGTTTAACCTTTATTTCATCCGAGATGAAGAGTTTAGGATTCAATTGGTGATTCAGCTTTCTTTCAGAACGTTTTTTTAGGGGTTCTAAGGACAAAAGCAATGATGGCCTACTTTCACCTTCATCTCAGACATAAAGTAACACAAACACATCTGAGAAGGTTGTGAAGAGTGTCCGCCCTGAGATCGGTAGGTTGTGAGTTCAAACCCCGGCCGAGTCATACCAAAGACTATAAAAATGGGACCCATTACCTCCCTGCTTGGCACTCAGCATCAAGGGTTGGAATTGGGGGTTAAATCACCAAAATGATTCCCGGGCGCGGCCACCACTGCTGCTCACTGCTCCCCTCACCTCCCAGGGGGTGATCAAGGGTGATGGGTCAAATGCAGAGAATAATCTCGCCACACCTAGTGTGTGTGTGACAATCATTGGTACTTTAACTTTTAACTTTAAGGCGGCAGTTTTGTACGGATGTGTTATGTTGCCCATCTGATCTTGAGCCTTTGAAAAATGAGCCTCAAATGCACTGCAAATTTTTTATCCAGGACTTTAAAAAATATTAAATATGTATATACAAACCCCGTTTCCATATGAGTTGGGGAATTGTGTTAGATGTAAATATAAATGGAATACAATGATTTGCAAATCATTTTCAACCCAAATTCAGTTGAATATGCTACAAAGACAACATATTTGATGTTCAAACTGATAATTTTTTTTTTTTGCAAATAATCATTAACTTTAGAATTTGATGCCAGCAACACGTGACAAAGAAGTTGGGAAAGGTGGCAATAAATACTGATTAAGTTGAGGAATGCTCATCAAACACTTATTTGGAACATCCCACAGGTGAACTGGCTAATTGGGAACAGGTGGGTGCCATGATTGGGTATAAAAGTAGATTCCATGAAATGCTCAGTCATTCACAAACAAGGATGGGGCGAGGGTCACCATTTTGTCAACAAATGCGTGAACAAATTGTTGAACGGTTTATGAAAAACCTTTCTCAACCAGCTATTGCAAGGAATTTAGGGATTTCACTATCTACGGTCCGTAATATCATCAAAGGGTTCAGAGAATCTGGAGAAATCACTGCACGTAAGCAGCTAAGCCCGTGACCTTCGATCCTTCAGGCTGTACTGCATCAACAAGCGACATCAGTGTGTAAAGGATATCACCACATGGGCTCAGGAACACTTCAGAAACCCACTGTCAGTAACTACAGTTGATCGCTACATCTGTAAGTGCAAGTTAAAACTCTCCTATGCAAGGCGAAAACCGTTTATCAACAACACCCAGAAACGCCGTCGGCTTCGCTGGGCCTGAGCTCATCTAAGATGGACTGATACAAAGTGGAAAAGTGTTCTGTGGTCTGACGAGTCCACATTTCAAATTGTTTTTGGAAACTGTGGACGTCGTGTCCTCCGGACCAAAGAGGAAAAGATTCATCCGGATTGTTATAGGCGCAAAGTTGAAAAGCCAGCATCTGTGATTGTATGGGGGTGTATTAGTGCCCAAGACATGGGTAACTTACACATCTGTGAAGGCGCCATTAATGCTGAAAGGTACATACAGGTTTTGGAGCAACAAATGTTGCCATCCAAGCGATGTTACCATGGGCGCCCCTGCTTATTTCAGCAGGACAATGCCAAGCCACGTGTTACATCAACGTGGCTTCATAGTAAACGAGTGCGGGTACTAGACTGGTCCGCCTCTAGTCCATACCTGTCTCCCATTGAAAATGTGTGGCGCATTATGAAGCCTAAAATACCACAACGGAGACCCCCGGACTGTTGAACAACTTAAGCTGTACATCAACCAAGAATAGGAAATAATTCCACCTGAGAAGCTTAAAAACGTTTATGAGTTTGAACATCAAATATCTTGTCTTTGTAGTGCATTCAACTGAATATGGGTTGAAAAGGATTTGCAAATCATTGTATTCCGTTTATATTTACATCTAACACAATTTCCCAACTCATATGGAAACGGGGTAAGTATATACAGTCGCGATCAATAGTTTACATACACTTGTAAAGGAGATAATGTCATGGCTGTTTTCAGTTTGTAATAATTTCTACAGCTCTTATTTTTTGTGATACAGAGTGATTGGAGCACATACTTCTTTCTTTTTGGGGACGGCGTGGTGAAGTTGGGAGAGTGGCCGTGCCAGCAATCTGAGGGTTACTGGTTCAATCCCCACCTTCTCTCATTCTAGTCACGTCCGTTATGTCCTTAAGCAAGACACTTCACCCTTGCTCCTGATAGGTCCTGGTTAGCGCCTTGCATGGCAGCTCCCGCCATCAGTGTGTGAATGTGTGTGTGTGAATGGGTGAATGTGGAAATAGAGTCAAAGCGCTTTGAGTTCCTTAAAATAGTAGAAAAGCGCTACACAAGTATAACCATTTGACATTTTTATCACAAAAAACATTTATGAAGTTTTTTTTTATTAATGAATTTATTATGGAAAATGTTACCAAATCTGCTGGGTCAAAAGTATACATACAGCAATGTTAATATTTGGTTAAATGTCCCTTGGCAAGTTTCACTGCAATAAGGCACTTGTTGTAGCCATCCACAAGCTTCTGGTTGAATTTTTGACCACTCCTCTTGACAAAATTGGTGCAGTTCAGCTTAATGTGTTGGTTTTCTGACATGGACTTGTTTCTTCAGCATTGTCCACACGTTTAAGTCAGGACTTTGGGAAGACCATTCTAAAACCTTAATTCTAGCCTGATTTAGCCATTCCTTTACCACTTTTGACTTGTGTTTGGGGGTCATTGTCCTGTTGGAACACCCAACTGCGCCCAAGATCCAACCTCCGGGCTGATGATTTTAGGTTGTCCTGAAGAATTTGGAGGTAATCCTCCTTTTTCATTGTCCCATTTCCTCTCTGTAAAGCACCAGTTCCATTGGCAGCAAAACAGGCCTAGAGCATAATACTACCACCACCATGCTTGATGGTAGATATGGTGTTCCTGGGATTAAAGGCCTCACCTTTTCTCCTCCAAACATTTTTGCTGGGTATTGTGGCCAAACAGCTACATTTTTGTTTCATCTGACATCACATGGACAAAGATAAGACCTTCTGGAGGAAAGTTCTGTGATATGATGAAACAAAAAATAAAAACACTTTTAATCAATTAACTTTCATGTTGAAGCTGCAATTTTACATGCGTTGGATTCAAACACCTGCACACACCAGTGCTCTCCAGGCAAGCTCCACATCTTTCGCTCTCTAAGCACTTCCATTCTAATCATCGCCACCCTAAAAAGAAAGTAGCACAATGAAACAAACTAGTAATTCAGGTAGAGAAGTAAAATTGAAAACTTGTACTCGCTTAACCTCTCTTCATTTTTTCCCCCTTTTTTTTGTATTTCCAAGCTGAAGGGCAACTAAAATAATCATTTATTGGATGAGGGTTTGTTAAAAAAAGAAAAAAAAAAAAAAAAAAAAAAGAATGATAATAAAAAAGGATTGAGGCGTTTTTACTGCTGTACAGTGATATCCGACACACTTTATCTCAGGAGATCTAGAAGGATCTCCTGGGTCTTTTGAGCCAGTATTTAGACAATGTAAGCACAATGAACACAAAGCATTTTGTGGCACTTCATAATAAAGAACTATCTTAACCAACATATTGTCCATTTTTGATCCTTTTTTGGAGAAGAAGCTTGATGATGACTCTCTGTGCACACATGCACATATTAGCACAGTCAATATTGTATGTTTAAAGAGATGCAGATGAGATAGAGGGAGGGCACAGCGGGCTCATTAGCGCTCCTTAGGCTGGAGGCTGCCCACTGCCAGTAATGGGCTGCTTTGCTTTGCTTAAAGAAACACAGCAGTTTCCCAAATCAATATGTGGACATTTAGCCATGTTTAACTGGAAGTGTCACAGAGTCTCCTTGCACTTGCACGTCTATTTCGCCTCCAGTTACTTCAGTTGGATTCTTGACCTTCACTGACTTCAGTTCAGTTCAGTTCAGTTTCAGTTTATTTCGAACATGCATACAATACAATGTAATGCATGACCTGTTGTTTCATTACAGCATGTCCGAAAAGGAGTAAGAAGAAGCAGAGCTTATTCAATCCTATCCCTTTTCATACCATAGCAATATTATCCATATTTCCTCGTTCTCTGTAACAGAAGTGTGGTTAGAGTGTCCGCCCTGAGATTGGTAGGTTGTGAGTTCAAACCCCGGTCGAGTCATACCAAAGACTATAAAAACGGGACTGATTAGTACAAACAAGCATAGATACAAAGCAAGATTTTTATTATTAAATTTAATACGTTTATGGTTGGTTGAATATGCTTGTGGTTAGAGTGTCCCAAGGTCGTGAGTTCAAACCCAGGCTGAGTCATACCAAAGACTATAAAAATGGGACCCATTGCCTCCCTGCTTGGCACTCAGCATCAAGGGTTGGAATTGGGGGTTGAATCACCAAAAATGATTCCCGAGTGCGGCCACCGCTGCTGCTCACTGCTCCCTTCACCTCCCAGGGGGTGGAACAAGGGGATGGGTCAAATGCAAAGAGTACTTTCACCACACCTAGTGTGTGTGTGACTATCATTGGTACTTTAACTTTAGCAATGAATAAATAAATAATAACTAAACAATATACCAGAGTAAGCAAACAAATATAAAATAAATAAATAATATTTGTCTCAGTAAAAAAATAAAATAAAGAAAAAGGTTTCAAGATGTTCATCATAATTATTGTTCTGTGTACTTTGTGAACATTGTAGTTTGAACAGTGTCTTAAAGTGAATCATATTGGTGCCTTGTTTGATTTCTTTGGTTAATCCATTCCATAAATTAATTCCACATACTGATATGCTGAAGGTTTTAAGTGTTGTACGAGCATACACATGTTTTAAATTAGATTTTCCTCTAAGGTCATATTTCTGCCAAATGTATCCTCTAAAAGTGAAGAAAACCTGCTAACAAAAACCCACTTAGTCTCAGGCTGAGACTTGTGTGCTTCATATGAACTTTAATGTAAGTTTCACATCTTGGAATGGTAGTGGTTGTCACCACACCATACAGAGTCAGTGGGAACCAGATTTGATTTAGATTTACATTTATTGGTCCCCTTGGGGAAATTCATTGTCACTGCCATACATTTAAACAATAGACATTACACATCACAAAAAAAATAACAAAAAGACATCATACATGACCAACACATTTACAGGAACTGAGGCGGGCCCTCCGGAATTTGATAGTTCTGTACCTGCGCCCTGATGGTAGTGGGATGATGTATTGGTGTAGTGGGTGAGTGATATCCTGGGCTATTGTTTTTGCCAGTCGGGTGATGGACTTGTGGTTTAAGTCTGAAATGTTGGGTGTGGGTAGGCCGATGATTTTAGCTGCTATGTTTGTAATGCGTGTGAGTTTGGTCCGGTTGGTTACAGAAAGCATGGTGATAAAACAAGTGGAACAGTACAGAAGGATGGGTTGAACAATGCTTTGGTAAAGTAATAACAGGAGATGAGGTGCAACGTATAGTCCTTTAAGTTTTCGGATGGCTGACAGTCTTTGTTGACTTCTTTTTTGAATGTCCGTGGTGTGCTGATCAAAGGTGAGTTTATTGTCCAAGGTTACGTCCAGGTATTTAAAAGTGTCAACTGTTTTAACTGTTTGTGTGTTTATGATGATGGGGTTCTGAGGTGAGAGGGGGTTGAACCATATTTATTTAGTTTTATTGACATTGATTTCCAGATAACTGGCTGTGCATGATTAACCACATTAACGTCTCGTTCACTGCCGAGTAATAATTTAGGCTCTTAGTTTCCATTGCCTTTAATAATCTGCAATTCCACTTCTCCATTTCCTCGACACCATAGATCCCCTTGTAGGCTGGATCATTCTGTCACATCTTCAATCAATCAATCAATCAATGTTTATTTATATTGCCCTAAATCACAAGTGTCTCAAAGGGCTGCACAAGCCACAACGACATCCTCGGTACAGAGCCCACATAAGGGCAAGGAAAAACTCACCCCAGTGGGACGTCGATGTGAATGACTATGAGAAACCTTGGAGAGGACCGCATATGTGGGTAACCCCCCCCCCCAGGGGAGATCGAATGCAATGGATGTCGAGTGGGTCTGACATAATATTGTGAAAGTCCAGCCCATAGTGGATCCAACATAATAGTAAGAGTCCAGTCCATAGTGGGGCCAGCAGGAGACCATCCCGAGCGGAGACGGGTCAGCAGCGCAGAGATGTTCCCAACCGATGCACAGGCGAGCGGTCCACCCTGGGTCCCGACTCTGGACAGCCAGCACTTCATTCATGGCCACCGGACCTGTGTAACTCCCCCTCCACATGGGAGAGGGGGGAGCAGAGGAGAAAGGAAAAGAAACGGCAGATCAACTGGTCTGAAAAAAAGGGGGCTATTTAAAGGCTGGAGTATACAAATGAGTTTTAAGATGGGACTTAAATGCTTCTACTGAGGTCGCATCTCTAACTATCTTGGCATGGTCAAGGTGATAGTGATCCAAAAAAATCGCAATCCAAAAAACACAGAGGCAAATGACAGAAAGCAGGTAAGACTACTTCTTTGAGCAGGCAACAATACAATTAGTTTTGCCGCTGGGAAAGCAAAACAAACATGAAACATAGGAAGTAGCAAACAGCTAACAAGAAACGTAAACAGCAGCACAAGGCTAGCAAGTGTTCAGCGCCAAATGGACGGCGAGACTGTTATATAGAGCCCTCACAGCGACAGGTGGGAGTCCTGATTACCAAACAAAGGCAGGGGTGCACAATCAACACTACTAGCAACAAGAGGTAGCTAAGAGAGGAAGGGAGCAGTGACAACAAAAAATAAACACGAAACATAGAAGAAGTATAGGAAAACACAAACAAGACATGCCCTTGGGAAAAAGGTCATGACAGTGACAATGAAAATTATCAGGTGCAAACCTGATGACACCTCAATGGAGGACCATTGCAAGAATATAATGTAGGAGTGGCTAAGTTGATAGTCATACAGTTGAACCTCAAAATGCTACATGTTTTAACCAAAATGTATGGCATGCAAGATTAGACTCAGTGAGCATTTTAAAGATAGAGCATCTTCAAGATCTTTGCGTTCTATTAGTGAATTAGTGATTCCCAGAGCTCAAAAAAAGTCTGCGGGCTATAGAGCGTTTTTTATTCGGGCTCCAGTACTCTGGAATGCTCTACTGGTAACAGTTAGAGATGCTACCTCAATAGAAACATTTAAGTCCCATCTTAAAACTCATTTGTATACTATAGCCGTTAAATAGACTCCCCTTTTAGACCAGTTGATCTGCCGTCTCTTTTCTGCTCTGCCCCCCTTTCCTGCGTGGAGAGTTTATTAGGTGACCACAGATGAATCGCTAGCTGTTTAAAGTCTGAACCCGGGGTGGACCACTCATCTGTGCATCAGTTGGGGGCGTCTCTGCGCTACTGACTTGTCTCCATTCAAGATGATCCCCTGATGGCTCCACTATGGACTGGACTCTCACACTATTAACTAGATCCACTGGACGTCCATTGCACCAGTCACCCAGGGGGCAGGGTCCCCACATCTGCGGTGCCCTCCAAGGTTTCTCATTGTATCCCATTGGGTTTAGTTTTTTCTTGCCCTGATGTGGATCTGAGCCGAGGATGTCGTTGTGGCTTGTGCAGCCCTTTGAGACACTTGTGATTAAGGGCTATATAAATAAACTTTAATTGATTGATTGATTTAGGTACGGGGCGGTATAGCTCGGTTGGTAGAGTGGCCGTGCCAGCAACTTGAGGGTTCCAGGTTCGATCCCAGCTTCTGCCATCCTAGTCACTGCCGTTGTGTCCTTGGGCAAGACACTTTACCCATCTGCTCCCAGTGCCACCCACACTGGTTTAAATGTAACTTAGATATTGGGTTTCACTATGTAAAGCGCTTTGAGTCACTAGAGAAAAAGCGCTATATAAATATGATTCACTTCACTACAGTATGGTGAACATATTAATTTTGGACTGTGGCTTTCTTACCTACCCTTTTTTTGACAATGAATTTATGTCAATCAATCATTTATAATGTATTTATTTAGCCCTTAATCACAAGTGTTTCACAGGGGTTGACAAACTTACAATGGGCAAGGAAAAACTTAAAAGATCCCAACCGGGGATAACTTCCATAAACATATTTTGATTCCCAAAAACCAAGATACTTCCATTTGATACTCAAATAACATTCAAAGTTTACTCAAAAATAGCTTATAATTTTACATTGCAATTTGTTATTCCTATAGCCAGACCAGTGTGTTTATTTCCGTACCTGATGTTGGTCACGTGACGACCTCTGAGGAAGGCAACAGTTGTAGCTGAAACCGTCAGGTATGGAAATAAACACACAGGTCTAGCTGTAAGAATAACACATTGCGTAATTTTTTGAAGTCCTATTGAACATCTTTGGATTACCTTATAATTTTAGTACATTTCACATATGCCTTCTCTGTATGGATAACCAATTGTTGTAATACAAAATACTATTCATAATCAAAAGCACAAATTCAGAAGGTTGTTACTTAATATTTTTTTATCATGTTTAAAACAATATCTATATTGATAGAAATAATGCATTTTCTACATTAGCAAAATCGGCCTATGAGACATTTCAAGTCTTACTGGATGAACAAATAACTACAAATAAATAATATTTATGTAATTAAAGATATACTAAACATAAAGATGTCTTAGAGTAGTTGACAGTTGGATTAAGACAAGAGTGGACATTGAACCATCCTTTTCTTTCTGTGGGAGGGAGGCGAGTGGAGCACCACTACGCACAGTGGTTGTGTTGGGAGGATGTTACGAGATGGGAGATGTGGGGCTTGTTGGGACTTGCTGCCGCCGGAGCCCCCCCACCGGATACATAGCTTGACGCTTACTCTGCACACCCAAGCCAGAGTCTGCACTCATCCCTGGTGAGACTCAGCAGAAATTGGACCCTGCTTATGATGTCAGGGTGTAGCGTCAACCATTTCGCTCCCTTGCTCCCCTCTGGGAAAGGTGATCATCCTTCACCCGGTTTACCTATGGAAACATTATTACGCTTGTTTGCTCTAAATAGTAAAGTTTGATTGTTTTCCCCTGCGTTTAGCTACAGCTGAAGCCGACCCTAGCAGTGCGACCTGAGGACTCACTAAACCAGTGGCTCCATCTAATGGTACACCAAAGGATCACTTGATTAAAGTACAGTGTTTTATTTTCCTATATTCAAACACAGTGTTACTGTTCAAACTGTGTGTAATGTTACATTGGCCAAAAATATTAAATATGCTTGTTAAATAAGCATGTTTGCTTTATCTCTAAGGGAAATCCCCACCACCCGACCGAGGAAACTCATTTCGCCGCTTCTACCCGTGATGCTGTCCTGTTGGTCATAAGCCAAAGCTCATGACCATAGGTGAAGATAAGGACTTCGATAGACCAGTAAATTGAGAGCTTTGCCTTCCGGCTTAGCTCCTTTTTCACCATTACGGACCGATGCAGTGTCGACATCACTGCAGATGCCGCATCTATCCGCCTGTCGATCTCACGATCCACTCTTCCCCCACTCTTGAACAAGACCCTAAAGGTACTATATAGCACTCCACCCTTTTTCGGGCGAGAACCATGGATTCAGACTTAGAGGTGCTGATTTTCATCCCAGTCACTTCACACTCGGCCACAAACCGATCCAGTAAGAGCTGAAGATCCTGGCCAGATGAAGCCAGCAGGACCACATCACCTGCGAAAAGCAGTGACCTAATCCTGCAACCACCACACCGGATCAACGCTATGACTGTGCCTTGAAATGATGTCCATACTGCCAGGATCGCAGCCCAAGCTCTGACACCGATCATACAGGGAGCAGACCGCCACAATCAATCAATTTAACAATACTGATGTCGTAGCATCGGACTCGGCGAAGCACTTTAGGCTAACAAGACTGCTATCAACTATCAGCAGCTGTTCGGGTGTTGTATATTTGATGGTCGTGTGATGAGTGATGAGCCAAGAAGACGCCAACGAGGAATCATCGAACAAAATTTTTTATTTGTTTCAGTGAGCCTCAGACTGGAATCTGCAGCTTCCAGGAGAATGAGTATGGACCTAATCACTCTTCTGATATCCTCTCAGACAACTGTCCTTAAATACCTTTTACACAAAGACCCCCATTCTTCGTAACTATATTCTTGGAGCCGATCAGTCTGGACAAAAGCCCAACTTGTTGTTTGGCCAGTTAACCTATTTCCTGTGATCGGTTTGAGTCGGATGACCTCCGACCCCTATCCTCTACTCCTACTTATGAGGGCTTCTTACCAGATGTTGCTAATGTCTTTACACTTCCTCCTAAACTCCAAACCTGCAATTCTGTAGACTTCCAATTTCCTAGGGGCAAGAGCCACCACTCTCTGGAGAGTTTGTGATGGACATGTGCACTTTTGACCTTAGTGGATAGATAGATATACAGTACTTTATTGACTCCTTCAGGAGAGTTCCCTCAGGAAAATTTAAAAAATGGAGTAATAAAGAATAATCCTCTAAAGGATTCTGTGACCAAATACAAACAAATGCTACTTCACAATCATATAAGAAAATTGTATACAGTATAATTTATCACACGAGCAAAGTGAAAATTAACTTTTTTGATGCACTTAATTTTCGACATCAATCACGTTTTTGCAGAACAATTTACGCCTGTGCCTTTCAGCACATGGAAGCCCGGTTCTACCTTAAAATGTGACTATTGAATGTGTTTTGAGCAAACAATTATATATAATAGCGGAGGTATATGGAACTGAAGCAGTATCTCAACTTACAAGCTTAATTGGTTCTGTGACGGAGCTCCTAACTCGAAACAATTGTATCTCAAATCAACGCCGCTTCTTTTTCTCAGCAGTGTCCTTCACACTCACTTTCTTCATTCTAATTCTTGGGAAAAAACAGCTGTAAGCTAATGCTATCGATGTAATGCGTCTATCTCCAATTATTGTTTGCGATGTAAAGCATAACAATTAGCAAAACCTCATGTTGTGTTTTATTATTCTCCTGCCTTCCCCTTTATTTTGATGTCTGCATTTTGTCCTGTGGTCTATGTTTTCAATTTATTCGTCCTCGGCGAGGGGCTGACTTTGAGACACACCTGCAACTAATTAGCCTGTTAGTATTTAAGCTCGTCACAGACAGATTTGCCTTGCCGGTTATTGTTTCCTGTGCTCTCCACGTCTCATGCGCCTGCTTCGCCTACCCAGTACTGGTACGTTGGTCGCTCCTTAGTCCTGATATCCCTAACCTCCTTGTGTTCTTTTCCTAGCCTCCCTGAGGTAGTGAGGACCTCTTTTGTTGGACTTTCTCTGTGCTCACTGTGCTCTGGCCTATCCCCCTGCCGACCACTGAGGATCCTGTTTGTTCTGTGATACATGGTGTGCGCTTCTGCCCCATCGCCTTTTGTTACCCTTTTTGGACTAAATAAAATATTTACTTTTTGTAATTCCACCTTGCCTCCCAAACACCTTGACCCTAACACCATAGCTCTTATCCAAGGAGATCATCATTGACTTCAGGAGGCACCAGTCCAGCCACGCTCCACTCTTCATCAACGGCACATCAGTGGAGATCGTAAGCAGCACCAAGTTCCTGGGGGTGCAGAAAACTGACAATATGACCTGGTCCCTACACACCGGAGTTCTTGTAAAAAGAGCTCAGCAGCGCATACACTTTTTTGCATCGAATGAAAAGAGCACAGCTCCCTCCCTCCATTCTCACCACATTTTACAGAGGCACTATAGAGAGCATACTGACCAACAGCATCTCTGTCTGGACTGGAGCCTTCAGTGCCTCAGACTGGAAGTCTCTCCAGCGAGTGGTGAAGACGGCGGAAATGAGCATCAGGACTCCTCTTCCTCCTATCCAGGAAATCGCAAAAAGCCGCTGCCTGACCAGGGCTCAGAAAATCTGCAGAGACTCCTCCCACCCCCACTAAGGACTGTTTTCACTGCTGGACTCCAGAAAGAGATTCCGCGGCTTCTTCCCTCAGACCATAAGACTCTCGAACGCATCATAATAATCCCCTCAGTTCCCCCCCAAAACGGATTAACACGCTGGGATATAAAGACAATATAACATACGTCCATAAACGTGGATGCATATGCAAAAGTGGATATATTTATCTTTACAGTAATCTATTTATTTATATATGCACCTTATTGCTCTTTTATCCTGCACTACAACGAGCTAATGCAACGGAATTTCGTTCTTATCTGTACTGTAAAGTTCAAATTTGAATGACAATAAAAGGAAGTCTAAGTCTAAGTCTCTAAGTCTTCTCAAAACACATTTTAACTTGAGGTACCACCGTACTATTGTGTTGATATTGTTACACTTTGTCAATAACACGCACCAAGAATGTACTAATTAATTAACATGATCATATTGGACAATCTTACTCACAGATAATCGGCAGAATAACACTGATGGAACACCCTTAGCTTTCTTCTTCACTTAGGGGTCTGTGCTGCTGTGACACCACAATCCAATTAGGCCACTTTGTCCAAAAGTCTGTTGCTGCTGCTGTCATCACTTGTAGCATCTGACGCTAAAAACAATCTCCGCTATCTCGCGGGAGCCGAGCCGCTTCCAGAAACGACACAATGCAGCACTTTATGAAGCTTTATCAAGTGAAGTACATCTCACGACTTCAAGTAGAAAATTGGTTTCACAGCAGTGCCCGTGCACACCTATGAATCACCTTCAGCATCCCCCCACTCCCACTCCCACCCCACCGCGTTCATCTTTTCATCCCTCTCTATCGCCTCCATCCTTTTACCCTCCAACCTCTCCTCCCTCTCCTGCCAAGCCAAACCAGGCCATCGGGCCTTTGAGGACCTGGAAGTCATTTAACTCCTGGTAGATAATAAGTCTTAGAATATAGCTCCCCTCTGATAATAAGCTTTATCGCTTGATTGCTCTGCACTCTCCTAACTGTCTTTAGATTCCTGTCCGGGGACTCAGTCGAGCGAATCACACCATTTCCTTCCTGGCAAGTCAAATTAACACTGTGCTTGTGTGTGTGTGTGTGTGTGTGTGTGTGTGTGTGTGTGTGTGTGTGTGTGTGTGTGTGTGTGTGTGTGTGTGTGTGTGTGAGTGTGTGAGTGTGTGACTAGCGAGGATCGAGGGAACGTCAAAGGTGCAAAATAAAATCCAACAAGTAAAGCTTAAGGAACAATAGCGACGACACCTGTATCGTTTAACAGCAAGACCACAGGTGGGATTGTGTTTAGGTTCCCAAGCCTCGTCATCAATCCCCCTTCCAAAAAACACCCTCATAATTTCAGCAACCAATTAAAGGACAGCGAGGCAAAAAGTGGCCACTCAAGTGAAAGAGGAAAATGATCTTTAATGTGAGGTCACATGGGGCGTGAAAGGGCGAAGACGTGTAATAATGTGATGTCACGCCGATGACCTCAAGCTTGAATGTGATCAGTGCAGGATGAGAGAGCAGCATTCTAATAACGACATGACCTTTTTTCCTTTTCTTCTCGTTTCTACGCCGTCCACGCAACCTCACTTTTTCATCCACAAAGGAGAGCACACTCTGAGTGTAACTGTGGTCATTTCAAAGACTCCATGTCCATCTTTCAGTTGTGTCTATTAAGCATTCTTGCCAACCCTCCCGAATTTTCCGGGAGACTCCCGAATTTCAGTGCCTCTCCCGAAAATCTCCCGGGACAAGCATTCTCCCGAATTTTTCCCGATTTCCAGCCAGACTTAAGGCACGCCCCCTCCAGGTCCTTGCGGACCTGAGTGAGGACAGCCTGTCGTCATGTCCGATTGGCCACCCAAAAAGTAACCACAAAACACTATACCGTATAGTGTTCTGTGATTAATTTTTGGTTAGCCAACGGTTTACGTTGTATTGCGCACCCTGACGGCAAGTGTGGGAGTCAGTTCTGAAGTATGAAGTAAAGAGACGTAACTTTGTCACCTCGCCTGGTTATTGACTCCAACCCGGAATATTACACTGCCCATACCTATGCTCCTTCAAAGGCTGTTCTACTGGCTGCAAAGCATTGCACTTTCAAATACAACAATGAGTAGAGAGGAGTGTTATGTGTGTATATGTGTAAATAAATGAACACTGAAATTCAAGTATTTATTTTATTTATATATATATATATATATATATATATGTATATATATATATATATATATATATATATATATATATATATATATATATATATATATATATATATACATGTAGCTAGAATTCACTGAAAGTTAAGTATTTATTTAATTTATATATATATATATATATATATATATATAAGAAATGCTTGAATTTCAATGAATTCTAGCTATAAATATACTCCTCCCCCCTTAACCCCGCCCCCCCCCCCCCCTCCCCCAAATCTTCCGAATTCGGAGGTGTCAAGGTTGGCAAGTATGCTATTAAGTAGGTCCAAGGAGCACTCACATGAGTGACTCGGACTGTCCCAGCTCAGCTTATATTTCTTGGAAATGCAACATGTGATCACCCATCGCAATTCGGCAAATATTTTGCCCTTGCACCAAATTCTGGGACCCCATACACAAGACCCAAACGTTGCACTAAAAAATACTTACTGCATGAAACCAGCCTTTTAATTTAGTTGTTTTCTTTTTAATAATGTGATTAACTGAGCGAGAACATATGAAGATAACCCCCCATAAATAATTTGGTTTTGTTTAAAAAATAGGTGGGGTTTTTTTCCAAAAAAGTGCCACCGATTTCAATAGAATGTGGCGAGAATGTGAATTTAAATAATCATATAAACTGTCACTTAAATATATTTAAAAACAGTAACTCTTTACTTCAGAATGTAAAGTAAACAGTAGCTAATAGTATTGAAACAAATGGATATTATGGATCAGAATAATTCTTTCATATTATTATGACTATGTTATTATTAGTGCATCTCCTGGGAGTTAAATCTGCCACCGTCTTTAAAAACAAGTGACGCCTCTGTTTCCGACTTTATTCAAGGGCTCTTGAACACACCACAGTTATGTGCATTAAGATGCAAAATTGAAACTTGTACATACATTTTCTCCTATGCTTCCACATGTACATTTGTTATACACTATATTGCCAAAAGTCTTTGGCCACCTGCCTTGACTCACATATGAACTTGAAGTGCCATCCCATTCCTAACCCACAGGGTTCAATATGATGCCACCTTTTGCAGCTATTACAGCTTCAACTCTTCTGGGAAGGCTGTCCACAATGTTGCGGAGTGTGTTTATAGGATTGTTCGACCATTCTTCCAAAAGCACATCGGTGAGGTCACACACTGATGTTGGTCGAGAAGGCCTGGCTCTCAGTCTCTGTTCTAATTCATCCCAAAGGTGTTCTATCGGGTTCAGGTCAGGACTCTCTGCAGGCCAGTCAAGTTCATCCACGCCATACTCTGTCATCCACGTCTTTATGGACCTTGCTTTGTGCACTAGTGCACAGTCATGTTGGAAGAGGAAGGGGCCCGCTCCAAACTGTTCCCACAAGGTTGGGAGCATGGGATTGTTTTGGTATCCTGGAGCATTCAAAGTTCCTTTCACTGGAACTAAGGGGCCAAGCCCAACTCCTGAAAAACAACCCCACACCATAATTCCTCCTCCACCAAAGTTCACACTCGGCACAATGCAGTCCGAAATGTACCGTTCTCCTGGCAATGTCCAAACCCAGACTCGTGCATCAGATTGCCAGATGGAAAAGCGTGATTCATCACTCCAGAGAAGGCGTTTCCACTGCTCTAGAGTCCAGTGGCAACGTGCTTTACACCACCACGCATTGGACTTGGTGATGTATGGCTTGGATGCAGCTGCTTGGCCATGGAAACCCATTCCATGAACTTCTTGGCATACTGTACGTGGGCTAATTGGAAGGTGACACGAAGATTGGAACTCTGTAGCAACTGACTGTGCAGAAAGTCGGCGACCTCTTTGCACTATGCGCTTCAGCATCCGCTGACCCCTCTCTGTCAGTTTACGTGGCCTACCACTTGGTGGCTGAGTTGCTGTTGTTCCCAAACTCTTCCATTTTCTTATACTAAAGCCGACAGTTGACTTTAGAATATTTAGGAGACAGGAAATTTCACGACCGGATTTGTTGCACAGGTGGCATCCTATGACAGTTCCACGCTGGAAATCACTGAGCTCCTGAGAGCGGCCTATTCTTTCACAAATGTTTGTAGAAACAGTCTCCATGCCTAAGTGCTTGATGTTATAGACCTGTGGCTAGGCCAAGTGATTAGGACACCTGATTCTGATCATTTGGATGGGTGGCCAAATACTTTTGGCAGTATAGTGTATTTTACCTTTCTTTTATCACTTCATCTTGGTTCCAAACTGCTGGTGTTGTGTGTGAATGCTTAAAGGTGAGCTTTGATGACCTTATGACGTCTGTGTTGAGTGAAGTGTGCTATGCTAGGTTTGCCGCTATCCAGGTGAAACAAAACATTTTGTATTTTTGATGGGGGGTATAATTTGATTCAAGCAACCTTATTAGTGAATTTTCAGAGCTATATTAATTTTAAGTTTAAATGTGTTATAACTTAAATATCTAAATGGCTTCATAAGGTTTACAAGTCCCCACAACATCCCCACCTTCCGGTAGTTAAAAAAAAGAGCAATTCTGATAGAATTGTTTTGACATGCAAGTTGAACTGAATAGTCATTTCGATACTTCAATAATGCAAATACAATTTTGAGTAAGTATTACTACAAAAAATCTACAGCAAGTTCAGTGCAATTATGTGCAAAATGTGCAATAAATGCCACAATTGGTGAAACGAGCTTGACCCCACACAAAAACGGCAGCTGGTAGGTGAGTAAAACAATATTTAAAGGCCTACTGAAATTCGATTTTCTTATTTAAACGGGGATAGCAGGTCCATTCTATGTGTCATACTTGATCATTTTGCGATATTGCCATATTTTTGCTAAAAGGATTTAGTAGAGAACATCAACGATAAAGTTCGCAACTTTTGGTCGCTGATAAAAAAGCCTTGCCTCTACCGGAAGTAGCATACGAGTAGCGTGACGTCACAGGTTGTGGAGCTCCTCACATCTGCACATTGTTTACAATCATGGCCACCAGCAGCGAGAGCGATTTGAACCGAGAAAGCGACAATTTCCCCATTAATTTGAGCGAGGATGAAAGATTCGCGGATGAGGAAAGTGAGAGTGAAGGACTAGAGGGCAGTGGGAGCGATTCAGATAGGGAAGATATTGTGAGAGGCGGGTGGGACCTGATATTCAGCTGGGAATGACTAAAACAGTAAATAAACACAAGCCATATATATACTCTATTAGCCACAACACAACCAGGTTTATATTTAATATGTCACAAATTAATACCGCATAACAAACACCTCCCCCCTTCCGTCCATATAACCCGCCAATACAACTCAAACACCTGCACAACACACTCAATCCCACAGCCCAAAATACCGTTCACCTCCCCAAAATTCATACAGCACATATATTTCCCCAAAGTCCCCAAAGTTACGTACGTGACATGCACATAGCGGCACGCACGTACGGGCAAGCGATCAAATGTTTGGAAGCCGCAGCTGCATGAGTACTCACGGTACCGCGTCTGCGCATCCAACTCAAAGTCCTCATGGTAAGAGTCTCTGTTGTCCCAGTTCTCCACAGGCCAATGGTAAAGCTTGACTGTCATCTTCAGGGAATGTAAACAATGAAACACCGGCTGTGTTTGTGTTGCTGCAGTCGGCCGCAATACACCGCTTCCCACCTACAGCTTTCTTCTTTGCTGTCTCCATTGTTCATTGAACAAATTGCAAAAGATTCCCCAACACAGATGTCCAGAATACTGTGGAATTTTGCGATGAAAACAGACGACTTAATAGCTGGCCACCATGCTGTCCCAAAATGTCCTCTACAATCCGTTACGTCACGCGCAGACGTCATCATACCGAGACGTTTTCAGCAGGATATTTCGCGCAAAATTTAAAATTGCACTTTAGTATTGGCATGTGTTGCAATGTTAAGATTTCATCATTGATGTATAAACTATCAGACTGCGTGGTCGGTAGTAGTGGGTTTCAGTAGGCCTTTAATTACACAAACTTGTGCAGCTAGGAAGTGCACAAAATAGCAAAAGCAACAAAGAGAGCTCAAGCACACTAGCAGAGGTTGCGGGAAGCCACTACTCAAAGACTAGTCTTCGGAGAAGACTAATCACCCTGTCTTTCATATTAGCCTAATTGGCAACCAGGAACAGGTGTGTGCTGGTTGTCAATCACAGACGGATGTGGGAGCCAATGCTCAATGGCAAGATAGAGGAAGTGACAATACAAAATAAGAGCACCATATAGGAACTTAAACACCACACATGTGAAAAAAGAACACAAGTCCAAACAATAAAAAGAGTGTGACAATAAAATCTGCACAATTTTACAGTAGAGTAATGAAAGTGCAAACTTTCTGCACAATTTCAGAAAAATTTGCTAGCTGATATTCAAAATGTGGTGATGCTGGGATAACTGTTATGTTCCCTGTTCTGTAACCCAGGATGCAGAGCATGGAAGGCGATGTACAGGCAAGAAGTATGTTTAATTAGGAAAAACGCAGATAGTTCAAAACAAATTTAGTGCATGGGAGTGCACAGACGACAAGAACTTGTTTAGGTTCAAAGCCCATTGATCCAGCACTGGCAATGTTATGTTCCGGTGTAGCAGGGGAACTTCTCACAATTGTGTTGGTCCTGACTCCAGAATGTAGGGAAGGCAGGCCAAGTGCAGGTACAATGCTAAGACAGGAGAAGCGGTGGGAAAAGAAGGCAAACACGTAATGGGAACAAAAACAAAACACAAGAAAATAGCGAACAAAGTCAAAACTGTCATGTGGGATTATGACAAAAACGTTACATTGGTGTTTGCTAGGTGTCTTTAAGGCAATAGCTGTGCACAAATCAACACATTCCATTTAGTATAATGACTTGCTTGTGTTGTGATGTTGATATCCAGAATGGTGGAGTTTGTGAATGCACTTTGCCGATTGTGTGATTGCTGCCTAATGATAAAGTGTGGAAAAATGGATGGATTGATGTTGCTGATGTGTAGAGTGCCATATGTCCTAGGAACCGAGCACTGTTGTTAAGGTCAACAGAACCGTTTCAGACAAGCGTCAGACTCGAGTGTGCCTTCGCTGTGACGCTACTTTATTTGACATATTTCAGCATTTATCTACAAACCCTGTTTCCATATGAGTTGGGAAATAGTGTTAGATGTAAATATAAACGGAATACAATGATTTGCAAATCATTTTCAACCCATATTTAGTTGAATATGCTACAAAGACAACATATTTGATGTTCAAACTGAACTGTGCAAATAATCATTAACTTTAGAATTTGATGCCAGCAACATGTGACAAAGAAGTTGGGAAAGGTGGCAATTAATACTGATGAAGAGGAATGCTCATCAAACACTTATTTGGAACATCCCACAGGTGAACAGGCAAATTGGGAACAGGTGGGTGCTATGCTTGGGTATAAAAGTAGATTCCATGAAATGCTCAGTCATTCACAAACAAGGATGGGGCGAGGGTCACCACTTTGTCAACAAATGCGTGAGCAAATTGTTGAACAGTTTAAGAAAAACCTTTCTCCACCAGCTATTGCAAGGAATTTAGGGATTTCACCATCTACGGTCCGTAATGTCATCAAAGGGTTCAGAGAATCTGGAGAAATCACTGCACGTAAGCAGCTAAGCCCGTGACCTTTGATCCCTCAGGCTGTACTGCATCAACAAGCGACATCAGTGTGTAAAGGATATCACCACATGGGCTCAGGAACACTTCAGAAACCCACTGTCAGTAACTACAGTTGGTCGCTACATCTGTAAGTGCAAGTTAAAACTCTCCTATGCAAGGCGAAAACCGTTTAACAACAACACCCAGAAACGCCGTCGGCTTCGCTGGGCCTGAGCTCATCTAAGATGGACTGATACAAAGTGGAAAAGTGTTCTGTGGTCTGACGAGTCCACATTTCAAATTGTTTTTGGAAACTGTGGACGTCGTGTCCTCTGGACCAAAGAGGAAAATAACCATCCAGATTGTTATAGGCGCAAAGTTGAAAAGCCAGCATCTGTGATGGTATAGGGGTGTATTAGTGCCCAAGACATGGGTAACTTACACATCTGTGAAGGCGCCATTAATGCTGAAAGGTACATACAGGTTTTGGAGCAACATATGTTGCCATCCAAGCAACGTTACCATGGACCCCCCTGTTTATTTCAGCAAGACAATACCAAGCCACGTGTTACATCAATGTGGGTTCATAGTAAAAGAGTGCGGGTACTAGACTGGCCTGCCTGTAGTCCAGACCTGTCTCCCATTGAAAATTAGTGGCGCATTATGAAGCCTAAAATACCACAACGGACACCCCCAGACTGTTGAACAACTTAAGCTGTACATCAAGCAAGAATGGGAAGAATTCCACCTGAGAAGCTTAAAAAATGTGTCTCCTCAGTTCCCAAACGTTTACTGAGTGTTGTTAAAAGGAAAGACCATGTAACACAGTGGTGAACATGCCCTTTCCCAACTACTTTGGCACGTGTTGCAGCCATGAAAAAAAAGTTAATTATTATTTGCAAAAACAAAATAAAGTTTATGAGTTTGAACATCAAGTATCTTGTCTTTGTAGTGCATTCAATTGAATATGGGTTGAAAAGGATTTGCAAATCATTGTATTCCGTTTATATTTACATGTAACACAATTTCCCAACGCATATGGAAACGGGGTTTGTAAATAAAGGGGACCACAAAAAATTACATTATTGACTTTATTTTAACAAACAATCTTACGGTACATTAAACATATGTTTCTTATTGCAAGTTTGTCCTTAAATAAAATAGTGAACATACAAGACAATGTGTCTTTTAGTAGTAAGTAAACAAACAAAGGCTCCTAATTTAGTCTGTTGACATATGCAGTAACATATTGTTTCATTTTCCATTCTACTATTTTGTCAAAATTATGGTAAAACAATAAATATTAATCTACTTGTTCATTTACTGTTAATATCTGCTTACTTTCTCTTTCAACATGTTCTATCTACACTTCTGTTTAAATGTAATAATTATTTATACTTCTTTGTTTGGATGCTTTACATTCGTTTTGGATGATACCAAAAATGTGGGTATCAATCCGATACCAAGTAGTTACAGGATCATACATTGGTCATATTCAAAGTCCTCATGTGTCCAGGGACATATTCCTTGAGTTTATAAACATATTATAAATAAAAAAAGAACGAAAGAAGATGTGATGCCAAAAAATATCGATGTAATCACAGTAATATCAACTAGATACGTTCCTGTACTTGGTATCATTACAGTGGATGTCAGGTGTAGATCCACCAATAGCGTTTGTTTACATTTTGAGCTACGGTGTGTAGTGAAGCATGTTTAACTATTCCTTGTCCTGCAGGGATGATACTTGTAAGAAACTTACTTTATTAGTTGCCATGGAGGCGAGGATTAGTGATTTAGAAGTAGCTAAAACACTGCTGACTGCGACTGGACTTTAGCCGCTAGCTAGCTAGCTATGTCTTAAAGCACCTCTTCCTGAGGGTGTTTCAGTGTTTCACATTTATCGTCACTTTTATCATCATCTGTTCTCCCTTTTCTGTCTACAAACTGTGTCTGCTTGTAAGTGCTCCGTGTGTGTGCGCTACCGAACATGCTCGTCTGCTTGTAAACCAGCAATGTATTTTTCAGAGGTGGTCTAGTACCGAATATGATTCATTAGTATCCTGGTACGATACTAATACCAGTATACCATACAACCCGAGTACATTGTTTTCTGTAATTATTCTCTATAAAATGTGTGTTCATATTTTTGGGTGTCTGGAACAGATTCATTAGATTTACAATATTTGATACGGGAACAATTGCTTTGGCTTTTGTAGGATTTGGTCTCAATCTGACCTTTTGGAAAACTGAGTTGCTACTGCATTTGTTCACAGGAACTTGCTTTGTGCCTGCTTCAGATATCACAACACGAGGAGTTATCATGAGAGCTCTGCGTATCTGACACGACATGTTGGGGTGGAAGTTTGTTGTGTCTGCCGAGAATTGAAGCGCGGCAAGAGAGAAAAATGACGGCTGCAAAACACTACAACAGATGACGATCCGGAGAGAGCGAGGCAAGAGCAACAGATTGGAGACAAACAAAACAAGCAGAAGCAGTCATGGAAGCAGCTGATGGAGAGGAAGACACCCCTGAGAGCTGGAAAACGCAGAGGACTAATTTTAAATAGGATTTAACTCCAGTTTGTTACTTTGCTAGTGGAAGGGAAGGATTGTATTGTTTGATTTGTGTTAAACAAGCAACTTGCTCAAGAACAGCAACAACTAGCTTATGTTAACAGTAGCGGTTTAACAGAACATATATTTTCCTTAAAAAATTGTGAATTTTTTTTTCACAATTGCTTATTATATTGAATACATAATTGCTCGTCAGCCCGAGGAATCTGCTTGGCATTCATGGCTGAAGATGCGTGCACATTAATGTTGTCCCAATACCAATATTTTGGTATCGGTACCGGTACCAGTACTAAAATTATTTCGATACTTTTCGGTACTTTTCAATACTTTTCTAAATAAAGGGGACCACAAAAAATTGCATATATTGGCTTTATTTCAACAACACATCTTAGGGTACATTAAACATATGTTTCTTATTGCAAGTTTGTCCTTAAATAAAATAGTGAACATACAAGACAACTTGTCTTTTAATAGTAAGTAGACAAACAAAGACTCCTAATTAGTCTGCTGACATATGCAGTAATTTATTGTGTCATTTTCCATTCTATTATTTTGTCAACATTATTAAAGACAAGTGGTAGAAAATTTATTATTAATCCAATTGTTCATTTACTGTTAATATTTGCTTACTTTCTCTTTTAACATGTTCTATCTACACTTCTGTTAACATGTAATAATCACTTATTTTTCTGTTGTTTTATACTTTACATTAGTTTTGGATGATACCACAAATGTGGGTATCAATCCGATACCAAGTAGTTACAAAGTAGTTATGTCATACATTGGCCATATTCAAAGTCCTCATGTGTCCAGGGACATATTTCCTGAGTTAATAAACATGATATAAAAAAACAAAAATGAAAGAAGATTGACGTAATCATAGTAGTATCGACTAGATATGCTCTTGTACTTTGTATCATTACAGTGGATGTCATGTGTAGATCCACCAATGACGTGTGTTTAAATGTTGACGCCGGTGAGCTACGGTGTGTAGTGAAGCATGTTTAGCTATTCCTTGTTCTGCAGGGATGATACTTGTAAGAAACGTACTTTATTTGTCGCCATGGAGGCAAGGATTAGTGATTTAGAAGAAGCTAAAACACTGCACACTGCGGCTGGACCTTTAGCCGCTAGCTAGCTAGCCATGTTTTAAAGCACCTCTTCCTGAGGGCGTTTCAGTGTTATAACTTCACCTTTATTGCTAGTTTTCAAGCCAACATGCGTCCGTTCTCCCTTTTCTGTCTACACACTGTGTCTGCTTGTAAGTACTCTGTGTGTGTGCGCTACTAAGCATGCTCCTCTGCTCGTAAACCAGCAATGACACGATGTGATGACAACGGGGAGGTGGTGGACCGGTACTTTTCAGAGGCGGGGCGGTATAGTACTGAATATGATTCATTAGAATCGCGGTACTATACTAATATAGGGGGGCGGTATGGCGTAGTGCAGTGGTTCTCAACCTTTTTTAAGTGATGTACCCCCTGTGAACATGTTTTTAATTCAAGTACCCCCTAATCAGAGCAAAGCATTTTTGGTTGAAAAAAAGAGATAAAGAAGTAAAATACAGCACTGTGTCATCAGTTTCTGATTTATTAAATTGTACAACAGTGCAAAATATTGCTCATTTGTAGTGGTCTTTCTTGAACTATTTGAAAAAAAGATATGAAAATAACTAAAAACTTGTTGAAAAATAAAGAAGTGATTCAATTATAAATAAAGATTTCTACACATAGAAGTAATCATCAACTTAGCGTGCCCTCTTTGGGGATTGTAATAGAGATCCATCTGGATTCATGAACTTAATTCTATACATTTATTTTGTTGAAGTATTATTCAATAAATATATTTATAAAGGATTTTTGAATTGTTGCTATTTTTAGAGTATTTAAAAAAAAATCTCACGTACCCCTTGGCATACCTTCAAGTACCCCCAGGGGTACGCATACCCCATTTGAGAACCACTGGCGTAGTGGGTAGAGCGTCCGTGCCAGAAACCTGACGGTTGCAGGTTGGCTCCCCGCCTCTTGTCATCCAAATCGCTGCCATTGTGTCCTTGGGCAGGACACTTCACCCTTGCCCCCGGTGCCGCTCACACTGGTGAATGAATGATGAATGAATGATAGGTGGTGGTCGGAGGGGCCGTAGGCGCAAACTGGCAGCCTACTATCATATATACTATCATCATAATACAGTCATCACACAAGATAATCGGGGCCACTTGGGCTGGCGACCCACCGCCATGTCCCCCTCCCGCCCTCCCATGACTTTTGTTAAGTTTTTTCTTGGACATCTGGTATCTGTCCTTAAGGGAGGGGCTCTGTCATGTCTGTATTATCATGTTTTGTTTTAAGTCATGTTTTGTTTAGTTTCTGTCTTTTCACTCCCTTGTCTGGTCACCATAGCAACCATTAGTTTTCACCTGTCACGTTACACACCTGTTTCACGTCTTGAGTCACGCACCTGTTTTCGTTAATCATGTCCATAGTATTTAAGTTAATTCATTTTCTGTTGTTCGGCCTGAAGACCTCGCACCACATTTATGCTCTGTCCATTCCTCTATGATCCTGCTTCATGTCCCTTGTCACAGTAAGTTTTGGTTCCATGTTTATAGTCCTTTTGTTTTTTCATAGTTTATTCTCCGCCACTGTGCGCGCTTTCATTTATTCCTTTTTTTGATAAATATAAATAAATCATGTACCTCCATTCCCGTCTCGCCCGTGCCAACTTTCCGTTGCATCCTGGAAAAGCAAACTCCCAAGATCAAGTCATGACAGACATAGAGAGAGAGAGAGAGAGAGATCAGAAGGCATAAGAAAAGTATCTACATTTGATTGTTTACATTTGATTATTAAAAATCCGGGGAGGGTGTTAGTTTAGGGTTGAAGTTGCCTGGAGGTGTACTTTTATTGCCGTTTTGAAGGAGGATAGAGATGCCCTTTCTTTTATACCTGTTGGGAGCGCATTCCACATTGACGTGGCATACAAAGAGAATGAGTTAAGACCTTTGTTAGATCGGAATCTGGGTTTAACGTGGTTAGTGGAGCTCCCCCTGGTGTTGTGGTTATGGCGGTCATTTACGTTAAGGAAGTAGTTTGACAAGGTTACGCAAAGCGTGGCGAATAGACGCCTGCTGCATTAAATACTGTATTTTCCGGACTGTAAGCCGCTACTTTTTTCCAATGCTTTGAACCCTGCAACTTATAAAACGGTGTGGCTAATTTGTGTGTTATCTTTGCTAACGGCCATAATATTTGTATTCATTAAATAGTTTTTATATAATAGCGACAGAAACACTGAAAGGAGTGTTAATGTTTGTGCTGTGGTACCACCTTTTAGATGAGTTCGCTCACTGCAGGTCCTGTGGGTTGAAAATGTACTTCCTATTTCGTGCTTTAACCCGGAAGTATAACTGTCCATAGCGTTTCTGCTCGAAATGATTTTTCATTCATCATCACAAACCACGTTTGTAAGTTTTACAATTTATCTAAAAATAATTCATACCGACTAAATCGTCCCATGTGTGATGTCTGTAGGAGTTTTCATTCGTGCTGTCCTATTGTAATCAGGCTAAGGTCATTAGCGTTAGCGGTTATGCTAACATGTTTCCAAGTGTTTGTGTTCGTAATATTAACTTAGAGTGGCATTTTTTTTTGTATTGATTCAGTTTCGTAAATTCACCAAAACGTCACCATGGAGTTATTGAGTCTGTTTAGCAGTGTTTTTCATGACGATTAATTATGTTTTGTTTGATCAACCGTTTTACTGCCATGTTACAGACACTGTTTGGAAACAATTAAGGCATGTAAAATAAACATTTAAAAAAATACTTCGTATTAGTATGTATCTTTGGCTTAAGGTCCGGTGCGGATAATACCGCAGTTTTTTTTCATAGTTTGGCCGGGGGTGCGACTTATACTCAGGAGCGACTTATGTGTGAAATTATTAACACAATACTGTAAAATATCAAATAATATTATGTAGCTCATTCACGTAAGAGACTAGACGTATAAGATTTCATGGGATTTAGCGATTAGGAGTGACAGATTGTTTGGTAAACGTATAGCATGTTCTATATGTTATAGTTATTTGAATGACTCTTACCATAATATGTTACGTTAACATACCAGGCACGTTCTCAGTTGGTTATTTATGCGTCATATAACGTACACTTATTCAGCCTGTTGTTCACTATTCTTTTTTTATTTTAAATTGCCTTGTCTATTCTTGGTGTTGGGTTTTATCAAATAAATTTCCCCAAAAAATTCGACTTATACTCCAGTGCGACTTATATATGTTTTTTTCCTTCTTTATTATGCATTTTCGGCAGGTGCCACTTATACTCCGATGCGACTTATACTCCGAAAAATACGGTATATGTCAAGTTATACTTTTCTTCTTAAATTTAGTGGGTGCTGTTTAAATACTGGTTTGTGCTATAGCTCGCAAAATACACATTTTGCAGCGTACCCCAGGGATCAATACTGGGACCAAATTTGTTCAAAATACGTTTGATGTTTACATTGTATTTACAGTATATGGTTGTTCAAAAAAAAGCTAATTTTATCTCATGCCATTTACAATTTGTTCAATTCTTGCATTTAACACGTTCACCCGTGACCGTTTTCTGAAAGGGAGAGAAAATAATCAAGAATGTGTAACAATAAATAGCTTATTCAGTGAATTTTTCAGAACAAAATGTTAAAAACAAATAAACAGAAATAAATACATGAAATAGAATTAAAAAAACCTATAAGAAAGTAAATAAATAAAAACATATACAATTAAAATGGATACATGAGTTAATTAACTGATTAGTTGTTTAATTGATTAATTAATAGATCTATACCGTCCTGATAAGAAGTGTTTCCACCAGTCAGTCAGCAGCTGCTAAGGTGCTGGTGAGGAATCCATGCAGTCCAATACAAGTATAAAACGTTGAGCATTATCAGAATTACCGCATTAGCATTATTCCTCCATCTTCATTCCCCACTCCTGTGCAGGATGTGGGAGCAATGAGGTATAAAGGACAAGGCTGTGAGAATGTTTTCACCACATGCCAGTCTATGGGTGAAGCACGGTTGCTGGCATCAGAAACATCAACAGGCTGAAGTCAAGCGTTGCTCACAACTCTGCTCAAGAAAAAAAAGTTTAACACAGCCGGCTTGATTAATTGAACGTCTTACTGCGGAAGCATTTCTTAAACCTCACTATTTAGATGCACATGCTAATTCCATGACTTGTCAGAAAATGGCACATATTTGCTCGTGAAAGCGTTACCGGGTGAACATCATATATACAAACCCTGTTTCCATATGAGTTGGGAAATTGTGTTAGATGTAAATATAAACGGAATACAATGATTTGCAAATCCTTTTCAACCTATATTCAGTTGAATGCACTACAAAGACAAGATATTTGATGTTCAAACTCATAAACTTATTTTTATTTTTTGCAAATAATAATTAACTTAGAATTTCATGGCTGCAACACGTGCCAAAGTAGTTGGGAAAGGGCATGTTCACCACTGTGTTACATCACCTTTTCTTTTAACAACACTCAATAAACGATTGGGAACTGAGGAAACTAATTGTTGAAGCTTTGAAAGTGGAATTCTTTCCCATTCTTTTATGTAGAGCTTCAGTCGTTCAACAGTCCGGGGTCTCTGCTGTCGTATTTTACGCTTCATAAAGTGCCACACATTTCCGATGGGAGACAGGTCTGGACTGCAGGTGGGCCAGGAAAGTACCCGCACTCTTTTTTTACGAAGCTACGCTGTTGTAACACATGCTGAATGTGGCTTGGCATTGTCTTGCTGAAATAAGCAGGGCCGTCCATGAAAAAGACAGCGCTTACATGGCAGCATATGTTGTTCCAAAACTGTATGTACCTTTCAGCATTAATGGTGCCTTCACAGATGTGTAAGTCACCCATGCCTTGGGCACTAATGCACCCCCATACCATCACAGATACTGGTTTTTGAACTTGGCGACGGTAACAGTCTGGATGGTTCGCTTCCCCTTTGGTCCGGATGACACAATGTTGAATATTTCCAAAAACAATTTGAAATGTGGACTCGTCAGACCACAGAACACTTTTCCACTTTGCATGAGTCCATCTTAGATGATCTCGGACCCAGAGAAGCCGGCAGCGTTTCTGGATGTTGTTGATAAATGGCTTCTGCTTTGCATAGTAGAGCTTTAACTTGCACTTACAGATGTAGCGACAAACTGTATTTAGTGACAGTGGTTTTCTGAAGTGTTCCTGAGCCGATGTGGTGATATCCTTTAGAGATTGATGTCAGTTTTTGATACAGTGCCGTCTGAGGGATCGAAGGTCACGGTCATTCAATGTTGATTTCCAGCCATGCCGCTTACGTGGAGTGATTTCTCCAGATTCTCTGAACCTTTTGATGATATTATGGACCGTAGATGTTGAAATCCCTAAATTTCTTGCAATTGCACTTTGAGAAACATTGTTCTTAAACTGTTTGACTATTTACTAACACAGTTGTGGACAAAGGGGTGTACCTCTCCCCATCCTTTCTTGTGAAAGACTAAGCATTTTTTGGGAAGCTGTTTTTATACCCAATCATGGCACTCACCTGTTTCCAATTAGCCTACACACCTGTGGAATGTTCCAAATAAGTGTTTGATTAGCATTCCTCAACTTTATCAGTATTTATTGCCACCTTTCCCAACTTCTTTGTCACGTGTTGCTGGCATCAAATTCTAAAGTTAATGATTATTTGCAAAAAAAAAAAAGGTTTATCAGTTTGAACAAATATCAAATCAAATCAAATCAACTTTATTTATAAAGCACATTTAAAATTTATGTTGTCTTTGTAGCATATTCAACTGAATATGAGTTTAAAATGATTTGCAAATCATTGTATTCGTTTATATTTACATCTAACACAATTTCCCAACTCATATGGAAACGGGGTTTGTATTTCCTCAACACAGGCCCAGTACCCTCACCTTTTTGTCGAGGAGCTACGTCGCACTTTAAAAATAGAAGACACTTCTGTTAGTGTGGCAACAGGCCTGATACATTTCAAGTTGGTTTTGTTCAACTGGTTTGTTCTTACCAGCAGTGGAAGCAAGATAGGACACACATTAATTGTTGAGACCAGACAGATTGACACTGATAAATGTAATATTTATGCTGCTGATTCTGATATGAGCAGGGATGTAACGGTATTGTAGATTCAAAGTCAATAATGACGTGACTCGCCACAATATCAAAGGAAAACTTGGTATGTAGTTTTTTTCTGGCGCTTTAGCGTTGGCCGGGTCTAAAAAAAAAAAAAACATCTCCTAGAAGGGACTGGCATGGTGAGGGCATGGAACACCGTAAGCAGGAAGTGAAGTGTGTTCATACTTGAAGTATCCATCCATCCATCCATCTTCTTCCGCTTATCCGAGGTCGGGTCGCGGGGGCAGCAGCCTAAGCAGGGAAGCCCAGACTTCCCTCTCCCCAGCCACTTCGTCCAGCTCTTCCTGTGGGACCCCGAGGCGTTCCCAGGCCAGCCGAGAGACATAGTCTTCCCAACGTGTCCTGGGTCTTCCCCGCGGCCTCCTACCGGTCGGACGTGCCCTAAACACCTTCCTAGATAAGTGATGAAGTAGATAAGTGGAATTGTTTTTTTGGGACATTTCCTGAATATTACATCAAAACCAATACATTGCTGTTTGAGTTATGTTGTGAAATGTATTTCTGGGGCCGTATTTATCAAGCGTCTTAGAGTGCCATTTTACACTTAAGTCCTGAGAATTTGCGAAATTTAGTCCTACTCTCAAACGTAAGAATAAAAGCTATTTATTAACTTTCTTAAGTCTAAGAATCACTCCTACTCTCCACGATAATTAAGAGACCTTCAGAGGTGTCCTAAGTGGTTAGGAGTTGCCAGCGGGGGATGGCACTGAGGCGAGAGAGACGTGCGCGACTGTTCAAGGAGCGGAAGGATATCCTGGCTTTGTTTGATGACGAGCAGCTGATCAAACGGTATCGTTTAGACAGAGCGGGTATTATTTTTGTCACAGATTTAATAAGGGGCGTCATCTCATCAGCAACATCACGAAGCAGAGCTTTCACAGCAGAACTAAAGGTCATCACAATGTTTCGATATCTCGCCACTGGGAAAATGAATTGGAAAGAAAAGGAAACATTTATTTTTGATTCATTGCCAATATTGTTTGTTTGTTTTGTATTATTTTGTAGTTTATTGTCAAAATATACACTCCCATTGTCGACTTAAATATTTCTAAGGTGTTTCTTTATTCTTAGACAAGGAATTCCCTTCCGTGATTGGTCATTTCTATGGATACAGAAATGACGTCACCTAAAATTCCGTTTACGGCACATAGTAATGTCGTAATTCAGCTCTGAGTGTGACATTAAAGATTCAGTCCTACACTTAGATGAAAGTGTGAGTAAGATGCTTGATAACTAACTTTTAAGTGCAGCTTTCAGCGAATAATTTCTTTACTCATAAGTCAACTCTTAGCAGACTTCTTAGGAGTAATTCTAAGACGCTTGATAAATACGGCCCCTGGTCTTTTCGCCCTCTCCCGGGCAGAAGGGCAACACGGCTGGATCAAAAGAGACGTCAGAGACGCTATACTGAACCAAAAGTTGCTTTAGTACAAGCGAGTGTCATTACACAGGACTGCAGTTCCTGGCAGGATGTCAGGTCAAATATGAAGGACTCCTAAACTGGAGAAGCCAAACCACCAGTCTTATATTCCTACCTCCTGTCTGTGTGTGTGTGCTTGGTCAGGAGAGAACATCCTGACCCGTGGAGACCTGGCATTCCAGGCTATAGCTCCCAGACTATGGAATAATTTGCACCAGTCCCTCTGTGATCTTGACTGTCTTGAAACTTTTAAGAAACATTTGAAAACTTATTTTTTTAGTAAAGCTTTTAGTTAATGCACCTTTTAACTATCATTTTTAATCCACTCTGTATCCTTTTTATGATGTTGCCCCTGTTGTTTTAAATTGAATTGTTGTTTTATTTTACCTATGTTTTGTACAGCGCTTTGTGATTTTATCTGTGAAAAGTGCTTTATAAATAAAAGGTACTTACTTACTTACTTACTGACCATAAAAGGAGATGTTTGTATGTAAGAACTGCTTTAGGTCATAACTTCAATGTTGGCGTTGAGCTAAAGAGATAGTCTCCTCTCAAGGATATGGTTATCACTTTTGCATTCCGAAGTTCCAATCAGGGCCTCTTTCTTACGAGAAGTGATCAAATTCACCTGCGAAAATCAAACTGACATACCACTGTTTACTTCAACTTGGAGGTTTGCTTTCTCCAAGATGAATATGAACATTCACCATATGCAAAACATAATATTAGTTAATTAATTCACTTCATTTGCTAACAAACAGACAAACAGACCCTGGCGAAAACATAACCTCATTGGTGGAAGTAAGAAAGTTTGCGTACTGCAACGCAAAGCGCACCACCTTCATCCCGAGCGTTTCCAAGGCGCCAGCTGGTCACGTAGCATCGCATGGAGGGAAATCACCAAAAAAAAACTACGATGTCGGAAATACGAATAAACTGAAAAGGTATTTGATAAATCCTCAAACCCTCCATCTATTTTCTACCTCTCATCTCTCTTGATGTCAGTATATTTGAAGCCAGCAAAGCTAAACATCAGTTTGTGAGGTGTTTACATGGTTAAAAGTTACATTCTTGGGTTACTTTTCCAAGAAACAACATTTTGCAAACTCATGTCAAAAATGTCCACTGTAGAGGCAACTGCTTCACATAAAGTAAAAGTTAAAATAAAACATACTTGCCAACCCTCCCGGATTTTCCGGGAGACTCCCGAAATTCAGCACCTCTCCCGAAAACCTCCCGGGACAAATTTTCTCCTGAAAATCTCCCGAAATTCAGGCGAAGCTGGAGGCCACGCCCCCTCCAGCTCCATGCGGACCTGAGTCCGCTTTCCCACAATATAAACAGCGTGCCTGCCCAATCACGTTATAACTGTAGAATGATCGAGGGCGAGTTCTTGGTTTCTTATGTGGGTTTATTGTTAGGCAGTTTCATTAATGTCCTCCCAGCGCGGCAACAACACACAACAACAGCAGTCACGTTTTTGTCTACCGTAAAGCAGTTTGTCTGCCGCAAACAGCAATGTTGTGACACTCTTAAACAGGACAATACTGCCATCTACTGTACATGCATATGTGACAATAACATCTATGGCTTTTAGAGAGTGCAGTGCACAACTGCGCACACAACAAGGAGACGAAGCAGAAGAACGAGGAAGATACAGCCGTGGCGACGCCGAACTTGTAAGTTCCAAGCCGCAGCTGCAATTGAACCTGGATAGCCTCCGGGAAGAAGCAGTGGACTACCAAGTGCTTGGCAGTGAAGATCTTCCTCAGGAAGCAAACATTGACCGGTTTTGGGCCATACTAGGGAGAGATGGAAGATTCCAGACTCTAGTGCATTTGATGAAAGCATTTTGTGCGTGCCACACAGCAATGCATCATCAGAGAGGGTGTTCAGCATGGTTAGACAAATAGTGACAGAGAATAGAACAAGGATGGACAATTCAACCCTTAACTCAACAATGAGTTGATGAGTGTTATGTGTGTGTATATGTGTAAATAAATTAAATGAACACTGAAATTCAAGTATTTATTTATAAATATATATATATATACATATATATATATATATATATATATATATATATATATATATATATATAATAAAATAAATATATATTTATAGCTAGAATTCACTGAAAGTCAAGTATTTCTTATATATATATTATATATATTATATATAATATATATATATATATGTATGTGTGGGGAAAAAAATCACAAGACTATTTCATCTCTACAGGCCTGTTTCATGAGGGGGGGTTCCCTCAATCATCAGGAGATTTTAATGGGAGCATTCACATACCATGGATTATATAGGGCACAGAGTGGGTGGGTACAGGCTGGTGTAGGTGTGTGGTGATTGGCTCATGTGTTACCTAGGAGGTGTTTCCGTCTGTGGCGGCATGCTGTTACAATTTCGCTGCGCTTGTTGAGGGATGACAGGTCTGGACGGTAAATAATAAACAGTTTTTCTTTCAAGCATAGGTTGCATCTTTTATTACCACTATTGTAAGGTGTGCTGGATGCAAGAATTTGCCATGTTATTGAATATTCAACATTATTGTCTTTGAGGTCCCAAATGTGTTTGCTGAGTTCTGTGGTATTCCGCAGGTTTTGGTTCCTGAAAGAAGCCTTGTGATTGTTCCATCTGGTTTTGAACTCTCCCTCAGTTAATCCTACATATGTGTCGGATGTGTTAATGTCCTTGCGTGTTACCTTAGATTGGTAGACAACTGATGTTTGTAAGCACCCCCCGTTGAGAGGGCAATCAGGTTTCTTTCGACAGTTGCAACCTTTGTTGGTTTTGGAGTCGCTCTGTCCGGGGGCCGACGGCTCATTTGCAATTGTTTTGTTGTGGTTTGAGATGATTTGTCGTATATTGTTCATACAGCTGTAGCTCAATTTAATGTTGTTCTTGTTGAATACTTTTCTTAGGGTGTTATCTTTGGGAAAGTGTTTGTCAATCAGATTGAGGAATTTGTGTCCAATGTTAGTTGAGACGTTTTTGCTGTATGGGGGGTTGTACCAGATGATGTAGTTTCGTTTTCTGTTCTTTTTCGGTTGGTTTCCTGGCGTGGGTTCATAGGTGAGGGTGAAATTGTATCCGCTTTCATCAAGGGCTTTTTGGTACGGGGGGTTGCTTGGTCAAATTCAGCTTTGCTAGATGACAGCATCGATAGCCTTTTATTAATTCCGGTAGGTATTCTTTTCGTGGTGGTGGGTGGGTGGTACCTACCGGAATTAATAAAAGGCTATCGATGCTGTCATCTAGCAAAGCTGAATTTGACCAAGCAACCCCCCCGTACCAAAAAGCCCTTGATGAAAGCGGATACAATTTCACCCTCACCTATGAACCCACGCCAGGAAACCAACCGAAAAAGAACAGAAAACGAAACGACATCATCTGGTACAACCCCCCATACAGCAAAAACGTCTCAACTAACATTGGACACAAATTCCTCAATCTGATTGACAAACACTTTCCCAAAGACAACACCCTAAGAAAAGTATTCAACAAGAACAACATTAAATTGAGCTACAGCTGTATGAACAATATACGACAAATCATCTCAAACCACAACAAAACAATTGCAAATGAGCCGTCGGCCCCCGGACAGAGCGACTCCAAAACCAACAAAGGTTGCAACTGTCGAAAGAAACCTGATTGCCCTCTCAACGGGGGGTGCTTACAAACATCAGTTGTCTACCAATCTAAGGTAACACGCAAGGACATTAACACATCCGACACATATGTAGGATTAACTGAGGGAGAGTTCAAAACCAGATGGAACAATCACAAGGCTTCTTTCAGGAACCAAAACCTGCGGAATACCACAGAACTCAGCAAACACATTTGGGACCTCAAAGACAATAATGTTGAATATTCAATAACATGGCAAATTCTTGCATCCAGCACACCTTACAATAGTGGTAATAAAAGATGCAACCTATGCTTGAAAGAAAAACTGTTTATTATTTACCGTCCAGACCTGTCATCCCTCAACAAGCGCAGCGAAATTGTAACAGCATGCCGCCACAGACAGAAACACCTCCTAGGTAACACATGAGCCAATCACCACGCCCCTACACCAGCCTGTACCCACCCACTCTGTGCCCTATATAATCCATGGTATGTGAATGCTCCCATTAAAATCTCCTGATGATTGAGGGAACCCCCCCTCATGAAACAGGCCTGTAGAGATGAAAGTCTTGTGATTTTTTTTCCCACACATACATATATTGCGCTCTACTACGGTATCGAGCACTATTTTTTGGATAACCTTATTAAGACACATATATATATATATATATATATATATGAAATACTTGACTTGGTGAATTCTAGCTGTAAATATACTCCTCCCCTCTTAACCACGCCCCCAACCACGCCCCCTCCCACCCCCCACCTCCCGAAATCGGAGGTCTCAAGGTTGGCAAGTATGAAATAAACCCACATTTGCGGTCCCCTCCAAGGTTTTTCATTGTCATCCCATTGGGTTGAGTTTTTTCTTGCCCTGATATGGGATCTGAGCCGAGGATGTCGTTGTGGCTTGTGCAGCCCTTTGAAACACTTGTGATTTAGGGCTATATAAGTAAACATTGATTGATTGATTGATTTATTCTAAACATTCCTGCCACTTTCCGAGTTCGCTCACTGTGCAGCATATTTAGCCTCGTCTTCCAGTGATAATGCTACATGATAATGACACTTTAGATACTAAGAAATGCAGTTTATTTGCCACAATAGAGGTAATTATTATTAGCTTAGACAGCGGCTATAATTAAGTGCTAGGCGCTTGTCAGCCAGGGGACTGATAATAAATACACTGTCAGTCAGAGGGCATCAGCGTTCGTGATCAGCATTGAAAGGCATTAATCAACAATGGCAAACACATTCTTTTTCAAGAAAATCCACCGATCAGTACTGATCCATTGGCACGTTCTTGGATGTAACAGTAACAAGTGTCTCTATATCCTGTTAATGAGCACTTAGGGTTGTACGATATATAAATTGTTAATAAATACTACTGTAGTAGGTAGTAGTAGTTGCTACAGTTTAAGTTGGGTGTTGTTGGTCTGGACCCCTAGGATGCAGAGACAGATGGCAAAGTGCAGGTAAAAAAAAAAACATTATGGAAAACACAAAAGTAGTGCAGCAGATAAGTGCACAAATTAAAAAGCAACTAGGCATGCCGAACATGCAAACAGTAACATTATGGTAAATTGCATATTTCCAATTTCTCATGTCCAAAAAGTAGTCGGAAGAAGCAGAGTATAAGAAAAAGTTTTGCAGCACGTTGATGCACAAAACTAAGTGATCCACAGGACAGGGCCAGCAAAAGAAGCCCCCTGATTGACAACCATGGACAGCTGTGTTGTCTGCTTGCTAATCAGGACACAGGTGAGGAAAACAATGCCCAGACCAGAAAGGAAATTGAAAAAATAAGAGCGCTAGACAGAAAATAATGCAAAACACATGTAACAAATAGGAAAGTCCAAACTGTCAGGTGAGATCATCACAATAGGTTTTCCATAGAAAATATGATAAAATGTTGCCCTGTTTTTTGTATGCCATCTCAGTTATCCTACAGTAAAATTTGCAATCATTGTCAGCAATGCATTGCTGAAACAAATAATATCACACGTTGATGACCTCTCTGTACTTTTTTTTTTTTACTGAGACAAAGAAAGTTGCGAGTGCCAGCAGTTTGATAAACAAGGTGAGAAACACTATTGAATTCAACAACAACAACAACAATCATAGAAAAGTGGCATCGAAAGGCTCTCTTCTCCTCTCTCCGTTCATCGCTGTCTTCAGTAAAGGTAAAAGTAATTTAAGTCATAATTTATGTGTATTGCATTATTTTATACTGGTAAAACTACATTTGTTTTCAATAAAGTGTACTGACTTTTGGGTGTCTGAAACAGATTTAATTGGATTATTTATTAATGGAAACATTGTTTTATAGTTGCTTGCTTGCTAAGTCTTTGTTTGAAAGAGTGATCTATCGCAAAAAACAAGGAACCACATTATTATTAACAATGGACATCATGGATGTAATCACTCTCTACAAAACCCAAAACCAGTGAAGTTGGCACGTTGTGTAAATGGTAAATAAAAACAGAATACAATGATTTTCAAATCCTTCCCAGTCTATTCAATTGAATAGACTGCAAAGACAAGATACATAAAGTTCGAACAGTTAAACTTTGTTATTTTTTGCAAATATCAGCTCATTTGGAAAATTTATGACTGCAACATGTTTTAAAAAAAAGCTGGCATGTAGTGGAATTTCTGACCTTTTGTACCCTCTCTATTTTGTTTGTCAAAGTCTAAAGAGAGCGAGGTCGAAAAGCATTAAGGAGGACACGACAGGGTGCGTCACCCTGACATACACACAAACATATCTTGATTGTATGTTATGGCGAAGAGATACAAGAATATTGATCCAAAGACAGCTGGTCCCTGTTGACAGGACACCCAACCACCAGGGAGACGGATAAATAACCAAGTAGACCAAGTCTAAGTGTGATTCTAGCTCTTTCCTTTTTTTTCCCCTGCTCGAGGGAACTCTTTCTTTTTCTCCGGAGAAAACTGTCTGTAATCATGGCAATTCAATTCAACCTTGTACCATTTGATTATGGGTAAATAAAACTTTTGTACTAAATTCACTTTTGTTCCTGTTTAAGATTTAGACCTTCCACCACAGGTACAAGTGGAATACAAGACTGAGAAAGTTGAGGAATGCTCATCAAAACACTTATTTGGAACATCCCACAGGTGAACAGGCTAATTGGGAACAGGTGGGTGCCAGGATTTGGTATAAAAACAGCTCCCATGAAATGCTCAGTCATTCACAAACAAGGATGGGGCGAGGGTCACCACTTTGTCAACAAATGCATGAGCAAATTGGTAAAAAATTTAAGAACAACATTTCTCAACCAGCTATTGCAAGGAATTTAGGGATTTCACCATCTATGGTCCGTAATATCATCAACAGGTTCAGAGAATCTGGAGAAATCACTGCATGTAAGCAGCAAGGCCCGTGATCTTAAAAACCTCAGGCGGTACTGCATCAAAAGGCGACATCAGTGTGTAAAGGATATCACCACATGGACATCAGTGTGTAAAGGATATCACCACATGGGCTCAGGAACACTTCAGAAAACGACTGTCAGTAACTACAGTTTGTCGCTACATCTGTAAGTGCAAGTTAAAACTCTACTATGCAAAGCGAAAGCCATTTATCAACATCACCCAGAAACGCAGCCGGCTTGGTTAATCGTAGATGGACTGATGCAAAGTGTAAAAATGTCCTCACCTTTTCTCCTCCAAACATATTGCTGGGTATTGTGGCCAAACAGCTAAATTTTTGTTTCATCTGACATCACATGGACAAAGATAAGACCTTTCTGGAGGAAAGTTCTGTGGTCAGATGAAACAAAAATTGAGATGTTTGGCCACAATACCCAGCAATATGTTTGGAAGGGAAAATGTGAGACCTTTATCCCAGGAACACCAAGCCTACCATCAACGATTTCAAATTAGAAATGGTCTCAGCTGACTAGGTGCTTAAAAAATTGAGCGCACTCCACCCAAACAAGGCCGCCTGCCTTGACAATATCCCCTCCAGATTCCTCAAGGACTTTGCCACCACCATTGCCCCAATCATCACGCACATAATAAACCTCTCAATTACACAAGGGCAAGTACCAAACAATTTCAGATAGCAAGAGTAACTCCCCTCTTTAAAAAGGAAACGATTTGGAACCTGGCAACTACCGACCTGTTTCTATTCTCAGTTCCATTTCGAAAGTAATGGAAAAAAGAGTTTATGAACAGGTCGATAGATACCTTGCCACTAATAAACTCATGTAAAAATTCCAATCCGGATTCAAAACTAACCACTCCTCTGACACATGCCTTCTCTATCTGACCGACCACATCAAACATGAGGTGGACGCGGGCAAATACTGCGGCATGGTCATGCTGGACCATCAGAAGGCCTTTGACACCATTAACCACGCTATACTGTTGGATAAGCTCAGAGCGATCGGATTTGACAAAACCTCATCGAGCTGGATGCAATCTTACTTGGAGGGGATGAAACAGGTGGTAGAGGTGAATGGCACCATGTCCCCCCCTCTCAGTGAGCTGTGGAGTCCCCCAAGGCAGTATATTAGGGCCTTTACTGTTCCTAGTATACATAAATGACTTGTCATCAGCATGTGACTGTGAATTATTCTTGTTTGCGGATGACTCGGCCCTGCTGGTATCAGACAAGGACAAGTCACAGGTGGAGAAAATCCTCAGTGCGGAACTCCGTAGAATTTGCACCTGGCTCGCTGACAACAAGCTATCCATACACTTGGGTAAAACGGAATCCATCCTTTTTCGACTATGCTTGCACCTCCTGGTACCCTAACACCTCTAAAACCCTCAAATCTAGACTCCAAACATCCCAGAACAAGCTAGTCCACCCCAGATCACACCTCACTCCTACCCACTTCTCCAAAGTGGGCTGGCTCAGGGTGGAGGACAGAGTAAAACAACTTGCACTGAGCCTTGTCTATAAAATCCGCTACACTTCCCTGATACCGAAGTACATGGGACGGCGTGGCGCAGTGGAAGAATGGCCGTGCGCGGCCCAAGGGTCCCTGGTTCAATCCCCACCTAGTACCAACCTCGTCATGTCCGTTGTGTCCTGAGCAAGACACTTCACCCTTGCTCCTGATGGGTGCTGGTTAGCGCCTTGCATGGCAGCTCCCTCCATCAGTGTGTGAATGTGTGTGTGAATGGGTAAATGTGGAAGTAGTGTCAAAGCGCTTTGAGTACCTTGAAGGTAGAAAAGCGCTAAACAAGTACAACCCATTTATTTATCATTTACATGTCAAACTACTTCCTTAACGTAAATGACTGCCATAACCACAACAACAGGGGTAGCTCCACTAACCACGTTAAACCCAGATTCCGATCTAACAAAGGTCTTAACTCATTCTCTTTCAATGCTCTATTAATATGGAATGCACTCCCAACAGGTGTAAAAGAAAGGGCATCTCTATCCTCCTTCAAAACCGCACTAAAAGAACACCTCCAGGCAACTTCAACCGTAAACTAACAAACTTACTTTCACATCCTACCTCCCCGGATTGTAAATAAACAATCAACAATGTAGATACTTATTCTAATTCTTATGCTCTCTGATCTCTATCTCTATGTCCACTACTTGCTGTACATATCCTTCCATGTCAGTCCTACACTGTTTCAATGTCCATTTCTCTGATAATGCAATTGTTGATGACTGAAATGTTGATATCAACCAAACCTAAATCCATCCCCCCCCCCGGATTTTAAATAATGTAAATAATTCAATGTATATACTCTGATGTTTATCTTGTGTGATGACTGTATTATGATGATAGTATACATCTGAATCATGAATCATCAAGTGGACCCCGACTTAAACAAGTTGAAAAACTTATCCGGGTGTTACCATTTAGTGGTCAATTGTACAGAATATGTACTGCACTGTGCAATCTACTAATAAAAGTTTCAATCAATCAATCAAGCATGGTGGTGGTAGTATTATGCTCTGGGCCTGTTTTGCTGCCAATGGAACTTGTGCTTTACAGAGCGTAAATGGGACAATGAAAAAGGAGGATTACCTCCAAATTCTTCAGGACAACATAAAATCATCGGCCCGGAGGTTGGGTCTTGGGCGCAGTTGGGTGTTCCAACAAGACAATGACCCCAAACACACGTCAAACGTGGTCAAGGAATGGCTAAATCAGGCTATATTTAAGGTTTAGGATGGCTTGAAGAAACAAGTCCATGTCAGAAAACCAACAAATTTAGCTGAACTGCACCAATTTTGTTAAGAGGAGTGGTCAAAAATTCAGCCAGAAGCTTGCCGGAAGCTTGTGGATGGCTACCAAAACACCTTTTTGCAGTGAAACCTGCCAGGGAGCAAATATTAACAATACTGTATGTATACTTTTGACCCAGCAGATTTGGTCACATTTTTAGTAGACCCATAATAAATTCATAAAAGAACTAAACTTCATGAATGTTTTTTGTGACCAACAAGTACGTGCTCCAATCACTCTATCACAAAAAAATAAGAGTTGTAGAAATGATTGGAAACTCAAGACAGCCATGACATTATGTTCTTGACATGTGTATGTAAACTTTTGATCGCAACTGTACATACAGGTTTTGGAGCAACATATGTGCCATCCAAGCAGTTATCATGGACGCCCCTGCTTATTTCAGCAAAACAATACCAAGCCACACGTTACAACAGCGTGGCTTCATAGTAAAAGTGTGTGGGTACTAGACTGGCCTGCCTCTAGTCCAGACCTGTCTCCCATTGAAAATGTGTGGCACAATATGAAGCCTAAAATACCACATTAAAGACCCCAGACTGTTGAACAACTTAAGCTGTACATCATGCAAGAATGGGAAAGAATTCCACCTGAAAAGCTTAAAAAATTGGTCTCCTCAGTTCCCAAACGTTTACTGAGTGTTGTCAAAAGGAAAGGCCATGTAACACAGTGGTAAAAATGCCACTGTGTCAACCTTTTTTGCAATGTGTTGCTGCCATTAAGTTCTAAGTTAATGATTATTCACAAAAAAAAAAAAAGTTTCTTAGTTCGAACATTAAATATCTTGTCTTTGCAGTCTAATTAATTGAATATAAGTTGAAAAGGATTTGCAAATTATTGACGTGCCAACTTTACTGGTTTTGGGTTTTGTACATCCACTATTCTTAAGTCCAAATATTAATTGTTGTATGAAGGCAAGGGCAAGGGACAAGCACCTAAAGTGAATACGATTAAAAACCTGATACTATTCATGTATTTATTTATCCATACAAACCCCTCTTTGAGTTGCTAGCACCAGCACCTGCATACCACCGAGCTGAAGATTTGTTTTTTGTTTTCTCACGCCCCCCCACCTATCATATACTTACCTACTCTGTCATATTTTCTGATTGAGCATATTAATGAATTCAAGCAGTGCCGGAGGCGTGTGTATCGTTCAAGAATTAAAAAAGACGCTAATACTGGAATTCCCTTGCCTCTCAGGCCCCCCCGACACCTCACTGCACCCCCCCACCGTGGCCCACCGCACTATTCAAGAACCACTGTACTAACGTTAAAGTGAACTGACATGGATTGAACCGGGGGTGTGATGAGTGATATTTATAAAACCCGTTATTATGGTAGATACGCTAAACGGCAAGTGTGATGTCTTTGTTGGATTAGAGATGAAAACAACGTAAAGTGAACAATTAGCTGGTACGGCGGTGACAGGGTTAGGCACGCACACAAACACACACACACTTATAAGTCACAGAAATTATTCATCATGTTGTTCAAAAATTTATACGACTCTTTATTTGACTTGGAGAATGGATTGGAGCATGGCTCTGCCTCCGAGCTGTGTAGCTAAGCAAATACTCCCTCAGAGAGAGAGAGAGAGAGAGAGAGAGACAGAAAAAGAGAGAGAGAGAGAGACAGAAAGAGAGAGAGAGAGGAGAAGGGAAGAAAGGGAAGGAGGTGGGAGGAGAAAAGGAAATGAGATTAAAAGGCAAACGACACAGAGAGATGTATAGAAGGTAGAAGAAGAACGAGAGAGCACGAGAGAAAGAGAGAGCGAGAGAGAAAGAGAGAGAGAGAGAGCACTGAGGGAGTTGAGCAGAAAGAGAACGACAGAAGCAGGCGAAAGGAGGATGGAGGGATGGAGGTAGCTCTGGGGGAGAGAGGAAGGAGACTTGACCCAGATTGGAAGCCTAACAGCAACAGCAGCCGAGTGAGCCGGTGAATGTTTAATAGCTCTGACACACACACACACACACACACACACACACACACACACACACATGCGCACACACACACGCGCACACACATGTGCACGCACACACTGTTGACTGGGACTCTTGTTGCTGCAGTTGCATTCAGACCTGTTGAACTCCTGTAATAGTGATGTGATTATCTCTGTGATGGCACTAACCTGACATGTGGGGCATTTATGGGCACAACAATGAGATGCAATACAATCATAATATGCATAATTTACATAATATCGCACCCATGTAACTGATGTAGTAGTAGATGTAGCAGTATGACAATATAGACAGAGGACGTAATAATTGGACTGACTGCAATTTTGCGTAACTGTACCAGACAACTTGGGGAACTGTACCAGAAAACTTGAGGAATTGTACCAGAGAACTTGTGTACTTTTTCCAGACAAATTGGGAAACTGTACCAGACAACTTGGGGAACAGTGGCATTTATGGGCACATACATGAGATGCAATACAATCATAATATGCATCATTTACATAATAGCATACCCATGTAACTAATAGTATGACAATATAGACAGAGGACGTAATGATTGGACTGACTACAATTTTGAGGAACTCTACCAGTAAACTTGTATTTTATGATAACACTATCGCTAATTATTGGGGAACTGTACCAGACAACTTGGGGAACTGTACCAGACACTTGTGGAGCTGTACCAGACAACTTCGAAAATTATACCAGAAAACTTGAGGAACTGTACCAGATAACTTGTGGACCTATATCAGACACCTTGGTAAACTGTACCAGAAAACTTGGGGAACTGTACCAGACAACTTGGATAACTGTACCAGACACTTGTGGAGCTGTACCAGAAAACTTGAGGAACTGTACCAGATAACTTGTGGACCTGTACCAGACACCTTTGTAAACTGTACCAGAAAACTTGGGGAACTGTATCAGACAACTTGTGTTCCTTTATCAGACAAATTGGGAAACTGTACCAGACAACTTGGGGAACAGTGGCATTTATCGGCAAAATAATGACACCCAATATAATCATAATATGCATCATTTACGTAATACCATATCCATGTAACTAAGAGTATGACAATATAGACAGAGGACATAATGATTGGACTGACTAAAATTTTGAGGAACTGCACCAAAAAACTTGCATTTTATAATAACACTATCGCTAATTATTGGGGAACTATACCAGAAATGTGTGGACCTGTACCAGTCAACTTAGAAAATTGTACCAGACAAATTGAGGAACTGTACCAGACAACTTGGGGAACTGTACCAGACACTTGTGGAGCTGTACCAGACAACTTTGAAAATTGTACCAGAAAACTTGAGGAACTGTACTAGATAACTTGTGGACATGTAACAGACACTTTGGTAAACTGTACCAGAAAACTTGGGGAACTGTACCAGACAACTTGTGTTCCTTTTTTAGACAAATTGGGAAACTGTACCAGACAACTTGGGGAACAGTGGCATTTATGGGCAAAATAATGAGATGCAATATAATCATAATATACATCATTTACATAATATCATACCCATGTAACTGAGAGTATGACAATAAACACAGAGGACGTAATGATTGGACTGACTACAATTTTGAGGAACTGTACCAGAAAACTTGTATTTTATGATAGCACTATCACTAATTATTGGGGAACAGTACCAGACAACTTGGGGAACTGTACCAGACACTTGTGGAGCTGTACCAGACAACTTAAAAAATTATACCAGAAAACTTGAGGAACTGTACCAGATAACTTGTGGACCTGTATCAGACACATTGGTAAACTGTACAGGAAAACTTGGGGAACTGTACCAGACAACTTGGGTAACTGTACCAGACACTTGTGGAGCTGTACCAGAAAACGTGAGGAACTGTACCAGATAACTTGTGGACCTGTACCAGACACCTTGGTAAACTGTACCAGAAAACTTGGGGAACTGTACCAGACAACTTTTGTTCCTTTATCAGACAAATTGGGAAACTGTACCAGACAACTTGGGGAACAGTGGCATTTATGGGCAAAATAATGACACGCAATATAATCATAATATGCATAATTTACATAATATCATATCCATGTAACTGAGAGTATGACAATATAGACAGAAGACGTAATGATTGGACTGACTACAATTTTGAGGAACTGTACCAGAAAACTTGTATTTTATAATAATACTATCGCTAATTATTGGGGAACTGTACCAGACATTTTGGGGAACTGTACCAGACACTTGTTCACCTGTACCTGTCAACTTAAAAAATTGTACCAGAAAAATTGAGGAACTGTACCAGACAACTTGAGGAACTGTACCAGACACTTGTGGAGCTGTACCAGACAACTTCGAAAACTGTACCAGAAAACTTGAGGAACTGTACTAGATAACTTGTGGACCTGTACCAGACACCTTGGTAAACTGTACCAGAAAAATTGGGGAACTCTACCAGACAACTTGTGCTCCTTTATCAGACAAATTGGGAAACTGTACCAGACAACTTGGGGAACAGTGGCATTTATGGGCAAAATAATGAGATGCAATATAATCATAATATGCATCATTTACATAATATCATACCCATGCAACTGAGAGTATGACAATATAGACAGAGGACATCATGATTGGACTGACTACAATTTTGAGAAACTGTACCAGAAAACTTGTATTTTATAATAACACTATCGCTAATTATTGGGGAACTGTACCAGACAATTTGGGGAACTGTACCAGACAACTTGAGGAACTGTACCAGACACTTGTTCACCTGTACCAGTAAACTTAGAAAATTGTACCAGAAAAATTTAGGAACTGTACCAGACAACTTGGGGAACTGTACCAGACAACTTCGAAAATTGTACCAGAAAACTTGAGGAACTGTACTAGATAACTTGTGGACCTGTGCCAGACACCTTGGTAAACTGTACCAGAAAACTTGGGGAACTGTACCAGACAACTTGTGTTCCTTTATCAGACAAATTGGGAAACTGTACCAGACAATTTGGGGAACAGTGGCATTTTTGGGCAAAACAATGAGATGCTACAATTTTGAGGAACTGTAACAGAAAACTTGTAATTTATAATTACACTATCGCTAATTATTGGGGAACTGTACCAGACATCTTGAGGAACTGTACCAGACACTTGTGGAGCTGTACCAGACACTTGTGGAGCTGTACCAGACAACTTCGAACATTGTACCAGAAAACTTGAGGAACTGTACTAGATAACTTCTGGACCTGTACCAGACACCTTGGTAAACTGTACCAGAAAACTTGGGGAACTGTACCAGAAAACTTGAGGAACTGTACTAGATAACTTGTGGACCTGTACCAAACACCTTGGTAAACTGTACCAGAAAACTTGGGGAACTGTACCAGACAACTTGTGTTCCTTTATCAGACAAATTGGGAAACTGTACCAGACAATTTGGGGAACAGTGGCATTTTTGGGCAAAACAATGAGATGCAATATAATCATAATATGCACCATTTACATAATATCACACCCATGTAACTGATAGTATGACAATCTAGACAGAGGACGTAATAATTGGACTGACTACAATTTTGAGGAACTGTAACAGAAAACTTGTAATTTATAATTACACTATCGCTAATTATTGGGGAACTGTACCAGACATCTTGGGGAACTGTACCAGACACTTGTGGAGCTGTACCAGACACTTGTGGAGCTGTACCAGACAACTTCGAAAATTGTACCAGAAAACTTGAGGAACTGTACTAGATAACTTGTGGACCTGTACCAGACACCTTGGTAAACTGTACCAGAAAACTTGGGGAACTGTACCAGAAAACTTGAGGAACTGTACTAGATAACTTGTGGACCTGTACCAGACACCTTGGTAAACTGTACCAGAAAACTTGGGGAACTGTACCAGACAACTTGTGTTCCTTTATCAGACAAATTGGGAAACTGTACCTGACAACTTGGGGAACTGTGGCATTTATGGGCAAAATAATGAGATGCAATATAATCATAATATGCATAATTTACATAATATCATATCCATGTAACTGAGAGTATGACAATATAGACAGAAGACGTAATGATTGGACTGACTACAATTTTGAGGAACTGTACCAGAAAACTTGTATTTTATAATAATACTATCGCTAATTATTGGGGAACTGTACCAGACATTTTGGGGAACTGTACCAGACACTTGTTCACCTGTACCTGTCAACTTAAAAAATTGTACCAGAAAAATTGAGGAACTGTACCAGACAACTTGAGGAACTGTACCAGACACTTGTGGAGCTGTACCAGACAACTTCGAAAACTGTACCAGAAAACTTGAGGAACTGTACTAGATAACTTGTGGACCTGTACCAGACACCTTGGTAAACTGTACCAGAAAAATTGGGGAACTCTACCAGACAACTTGTGCTCCTTTATCAGACAAATTGGGAAACTGTACCAGACAACTTGGGGAACAGTGGCATTTATGGGCAAAATAATGAGATGCAATATAATCATAATATGCATCATTTACATAATATCATACCCATGCAACTGAGAGTATGACAATATAGACAGAGGACATCATGATTGGACTGACTACAATTTTGAGAAACTGTACCAGAAAACTTGTATTTTATAATAACACTATCGCTAATTATTGGGGAACTGTACCAGACAATTTGGGGAACTGTACCAGACAACTTGAGGAACTGTACCAGACACTTGTTCACCTTTACCAGTAAACTTGGAAAATTGTACCAGAAAAATTTAGGAACTGTACCAGACAACTTGGGGAACTGTACCAGACAACTTCGAAAATTGTACCAGAAAACTTGAGGAACTGTACTAGATAACTTGTGGACCTGTGCCAGACACCTTGGTAAACTGTACCAGAAAACTTGGGGAACTGTACCAGACAACTTGTGTTCCTTTATCAGACAAATTGGGAAACTGTACCAGACAATTTGGGGAACAGTGGCATTTTTGGGCAAAACAATGAGATGCTACAATTTTGAGGAACTGTAACAGAAAACTTGTAATTTATAATTACACTATCGCTAATTATTGGGGAACTGTACCAGACATCTTGAGGAACTGTACCAGACACTTGTGGAGCTGTACCAGACACTTGTGGAGCTGTACCAGACAACTTCGAACATTGTACCAGAAAACTTGAGGAACTGTACTAGATAACTTCTGGACCTGTACCAGACACCTTGGTAAACTGTACCAGAAAACTTGGGGAACTGTACCAGAAAACTTGAGGAACTGTACTAGATAACTTGTGGACCTGTACCAAACACCTTGGTAAACTGTACCAGAAAACTTGGGGAACTGTACCAGACAACTTGTGTTCCTTTATCAGACAAATTGGGAAACTGTACCAGACAATTTGGGGAACAGTGGCATTTTTGGGCAAAACAATGAGATGCAATATAATCATAATATGCACCATTTACATAATATCACACCCATGTAACTGATAGTATGACAATCTAGACAGAGGACGTAATAATTGGACTGACTACAATTTTGAGGAACTGTAACAGAAAACTTGTAATTTATAATTACACTATCGCTAATTATTGGGGAACTGTACCAGACATCTTGGGGAACTGTACCAGACACTTGTGGAGCTGTACCAGACACTTGTGGAGCTGTACCAGACAACTTCGAAAATTGTACCAGAAAACTTGAGGAACTGTACTAGATAACTTGTGGACCTGTACCAGACACCTTGGTAAACTGTACCAGAAAACTTGGGGAACTGTACCAGAAAACTTGAGGAACTGTACTAGATAACTTGTGGACCTGTACCAGACACCTTGGTAAACTGTACCAGAAAACTTGGGGAACTGTACCAGACAACTTGTGTTCCTTTATCAGACAAATTGGGAAACTGTACCTGACAACTTGGGGAACTGTGGCATTTATGGGCAAAATAATGAGATGCAATATAATCATATAATGCATCATTTACATAATATCATACCCATGTAACTGATAGTATGACAATATAGACAGAGGACGTAATGATTGGACTGACTACAATTTTGAGGAACTGTACCAGAAAACCTGTATTTTATAATAACACTATCGCTAATTATTGGGGAACTGTACCAGACAATTTGGGGAACTGTACCAGACAACTTAAGGAACTGTACCAGACACTTGTGGACCTGTACCAGTCAACTTAGAAAATTGTACCAGAAAAATTGAGGAACTGTACCAGACAACTTGGGGAACTGTACCAGACACTTGTGGAGCTGTACCAGACAACTTCGAAAATTGTACCAGAAAACTTGAGGAACTGTACTAGATAACTTGTGGACCTGTACCAGACACCTTGGTAAACTGTACCAGAAAACTTGGGGAACTGTACCAGACAACTTGTGTTCCTTTATCAGACCAATAGGGAAACTGTACCAGACAACTTGGGGAACAGTGGCATTTATGGACAAAATAATGAGATGCAATATAATCATAATATGCATCATTTACATAATATCACACCCATGTAACTGAGAGTATGACAATATAGACAGAGGACGTAATGATTGCACTAACTACAATTTTTTCCGGTGCTTACACAACTTACTTGTATGACGGTTGAGAATAGCAAGAATGCTGAGATATGGCTTTAAAAAATTTGACAGTTACTTAAAGGGGAATTACACTTTTTTTTTAAATGTTGTCTATAATTCAAAATCCTTATGTGAGACAAGAACACATATGCTTTTCTCTTTTTAATACATTCTAACTTTATGCTCTATTCCGCATATAAAATGCTCTAAAAAATTACCAAAAACCTCCATCAAAGTTTTATATACACATATGTAATGCAGTAACAGGCACATTTAATGTTTGCTTTTTCCTTCAACAACAACACTACCAATCATTGCAGAATTTATGAGCGCCACCAACTATTTTGGGACAAATGATGATCCAGAACCTTGTATTTTTGAGCTTGACTAAACGGAGGATGATCTAAAATGTTTAGAAGTTTAGAACTTTAACATGTAAATGGGTTTTGGATGTTTTTTTAGAGGGCTTCATGAGCGAAGTACAGTTCTCCCATTAGCTTCATTGTTAGCTACTTTGTACTTGCAGTATTTTAGAAATTAGAATGCCTGAAAAATTATAAACATATGTGTTCTTTTAAGATAAATAAATAAAAAATTAAAAAAAAGAATTTAAAATAAAAAATACTTTTTCTTGGATAGAAAAGAAAGTAAAACAATATAAAAACAATTACATAAAAAATAGTAATTAATGAAAATGTTAGTGGACCAGCAGCACACACAATAATGTGTGCTTTAAAGACTGTATCCCTTGCAGACTGTATTATTCTATATTGTAGGAACCAGAAGTTTTTAATAACAGAAAGAGACAGCCTCTTTTGTGTAAATGAGTGTGGATGAGTGTGGATGGGGGAGGGAGGGTTTTCTTGGGTTGATGCACTAATGGTAAGTGTATCTTGTGTTTTTTTATGTTGTTTAAAATAATTTAAAAAAAAACAAAAAAAACAAAACGTGTTTTTGTCTCACGTATGGCTTGTGAGTGATAAACACAATTATAAAAAAGTGCAGTTCCACTTTAAGGTTCTATTCATAATTTGTTGTTTTTACATCCTCCACTTGTAGACTTCTTTTTAATTTGCGTAACAAATAATGAGATTCAAGACTCAACTTGGCATTTGTCTTTGCTTTTGGTTTTTATTCATAACAATAGCAACAAAACAACTTTAAAATGTGCATGCAGCCTTTATCAATGTTTTTGTGATGAAAGTCAGTTTGACCCCAGAGATAATTATTTATATTTTCATTGTTTCTTTTGGGGAAATTTGGTGACTAGCACCATCGAATAAATTGTGTCTGACCTTTGACCTTCAATGCACGTGGCTACACACTGTTTGTCTGTAAATAAATATTAATATTGTATATATTTTGTGCACACCGCAAACCAAAAGCACATTTCTAATGTTTTCATTGGCCATTAAAAATTATTCTGATAGTTCTTACTTCTGTTTGCCTCATTTTAGAAGTCAGCACTTGTTCATGTTTTCAGCTCCAGTGAGTCACTCGTGTGTGTGTGTGTTTGTGTGAGTGTGTGTGTGTGCGTGTGTGTGTGCCTGTGTGTGTGTCTGTGAGGCTGCTATTTCAGCACTTTCCAGCTCTATTGATTCAAACCAGCCTGCAGGGGAGAAAGCAGGCCCCTTACAGCAACACACACACGTTAGGGTGATATGGTGTCAGTCAGACAAATGAAGCAAAAACATGAAGGTTTATTGTTTATTGTCACATGCATACAGTGTCATAAGAACAGATGCGGGTCTGCATGCATCCTGCATATATTTGTGCATTTGCTTAAAAGGACCACCTGTGTGTGTGTGTGTGTGTGTGTGTGTCACCTTACACTTGCAGTTGTACAAACAAAGCAACAAGGACAGAAATCAGAGGTTAAGCTGTGCATAAGTAAGACTTAATGATACCGTGTGAGAAGAGAGGATGCAAAACTTACATCCAAAATAGTTTCACTTAAGTATATGTTGCAGAGGAGTAATTGTGTGATTTGTGTGCCCACCCAAGGTCGCCACACACACACGCACACGCACGCGCACACACACATCTAATGGCTGCTTTCTAACTGCACGCCGACGCTTGAGTGAAGAGTATACGCAGCAGGTGGAGGGTCAAACCCAGCGTGCCGCGTCACACCTTTCCAGTGTGGCGTACTCCTCCGCCGCTGACCTCAGCTGAAAATAGAACCAGGAAATCATTATTTCTGGATCTCATTTCCAGCCACAGCAGGGGCGGAACGCAATTAGCAAAACGTCTCTGTTTTTGTGACCGCCACCCACTGACGCCGTCCCCGTTTGAACAATGGCGGTGACCATCTGTGACCACGGGGTGCGCTGTCGACTCCTTGCAAAGCTGCCGCCTTCTTGACATTTAAGTCCTCCCTTTGACACTGGTAAGTGATTCAATGCTTTTATCCAACACACTGTGTGATATTTTACTAAATACAGCATGCATGAAAGTATTTTGTGTTAGCAAAAAGTAAAAACGTGATAATAACTACAGAAACATAAAATACAATTACATTTTTTTTTTGCCTGTGTGTGTGAGAGAGCAGCGGCGTCACAAGGTTTGAAGAACAGAGGGGGCTTAGCCCCCAGGAGGTTCTTGTGATGCTCTCGCTTTGCAGAGCATCAAAAACCTTTTTTGTCCCTTTCTGAACTTGCAAAATCTTTTCGCTCACAACTTTTTGGCACTATATTAGAATTACACAACAAACACTGAAAACATCTAAATCATGGGTGTCAAACTCTGGCCCGCGGGCCAAATTTGGCCCGCCGTGTGATTTCACTTGGCCCTTGAGGCGATATCAAATCAACACTAAAGCTGGCCTGCCAATCCTCCCGGGAGTCTTCCAAACGCCAGCCAGCCAGCCCAACGAGTGCTGGCCCAGTCACATAACATGTGCGGCTTCTACACGCACACACATTAGAATGCAATGCATACTTCATCAACAGCGATACAGGTTGCACTGAGGGTAGCCGAATAAAAAACTCTAACACTGTTAGAAATATACGCCACACTGTGAATCCACACCAAACGAGAACCCTTTGCAGCACTAGCTCTTCCGGGACGCTACAAAATACACGCCCGCTACCACCAAACCTCCCCCCCACACACACACACACCTAGCAGGGGTGTATTTTGTAGCGTCCCGGAAGAGTTAGTGCTGCAAAGGATTCTGGGTATTTGTTCTGTTGTGTTTATGTTGTGTTACGGTGCGGATGTTCTCCCGAAATGTGTTTGTCATTCTTGTTTGGTGTGGATTCACAGTGTGACGTATATTTCTAACAGTGTTAAAGTTTTTTATACTGGCACCCTCAGTGTAACCTGTATCGCTGTTGATGAAGTATGCGTTGCATTCCCTTGTGTGTGCGTACAGAAGCCGCACATATCTTGTGACTGGGTCTGAATGATGTTAGAATGGATGAAAAGCGGACGTGACGATAGGTCGTAGAATACGTTAAAGGTTAATTTGTTCAACCTTGGACCCGCCGACCACTGAAGAACCTGTTTTTGTTAGTTTTACATGGTGTGCACTTCTGCCCCATCGCTTTTTGTTACCCTTTTTGAACTTATTACATTTTTCCCTTTTTGTTATTCAACCTTTCCTACCGTCTCTGCATCCCGGGGTCACACCCTTGATCAATTCTTAACATAATAACCATCCATTATCCTGGACCTCGCAGAGACCGACCCGGTAAGGAGGGCGTTGCAACAACAGGCCAATCGACTTGGATAACAGGAGGAACAATTTGGCGTTCTTGGGGCTTGCGTGAACGCCATGGCGGAACGCCAAGACACCCGCCTTGACGCATTGGAGAGACAGCTGGGAAGTGTACTCACCGCGCTGCAGACGATGTCTCCCCCCACGGGTGACCCAGCAGTCCAGCAGATACATCCACGTCCCGAAGATGTTCCGTTGCCTAACGACACTCCTCCTGCTTCCTGTCCACCACTCTCCAAGCCTGAGCGTTTCTCTGGCGAGTCAGGTGACGTGCGACCTTTTCTCACCCAGTGTGAAGTCTATTTTGAACTATTACCCGCGTCCTTTTACTCTGAAAGAGCTCGCGTGGCTTTTGTCATGTCCCACATGAGCGGCCAGGCGTCCGCCTGGGCCACCGCAGAATGGGGACGTCAATCTCCTATGTGTGCCTCGTACGCCGCTTTTTCCAAAGCCATGAAGAGCATTTTTCAACGCGAGATGCCAGGACGTGAGGCGACCCGATCGTTATTACGTCTGCAGCAAGGGCAGCGCAGTGTCACGGACTTCGCCATTGAATTTAGAAGGCTGGCTGCTGAAAGCAGATGGCCCACTTCCGCATTGGTGGGCGTCTTCTCCCTCGGCCTGGCCGATCGAGTCCGGAAACAGATGATCCTGCTCAAGACTCCCGATAGCCTCGACGAGCTTGTCGCTTTGGCGGTGGAAGTTGAGAATCGCCTCGTTGACTGGGAGAGAGAGAAATTCCGACGGCAAGGACTGCGCACCTCGACATATATTGGGAGTGGCCATGGAGCTCATCAAGCTACGTCTGCACCAATACCCATTGTCGATGCTGGGCCGATATCACGGGAGGATGAACCCATGCAGCTTGGGGGGAATCGTCTCACTCAAGATGAGAGGGATCGTCGCCTTCGACTTCAGCTTTGTCTTTATTGCGGAGAAGCTGAGCATCGCGTCACCCACTGCCCTCATCGTCCTGCCCGCGGTCGCACTCAAGCTTCACCTCCTCGTCGTACTCTAGCTTCTCCTTCTCGTCGCACTCAAGCTCCACCAACTCGCCGCACCCCAGCTGCACATCCTCCAGCGACCGATCCGGCTCCTCTACTGCCATCTACAGGTCAGACACTATCAAGGCTTCAACTCACGGGCGTGCTCTCCTGGGATAAGGATCAGAGTTTGGACATTAGGGCTCTAATTGACTCTGGTTCTGATGACAATTTTATCGACAAATCACTTATTAGACGTTTTTCCATTCCCGTTGCGAAATTACACAGACCTAGAGTAGTCCGATTCCTCGACGGAGGCCACCTGGCGAGCGTTACTCATCAGACTCAGCCGTTATCTCTTAAACTATCTGGTAACCATTTTGAGTCAATCAATTTTCTCGCCATTCCCTCTCGTTTGGCTCCTGTTGTGCTCGGACTTACCTGGCTAGCTAAACATAATCCCCATATTGACTGGGCCAAGACTACTATCATTAACTGGGTTTTTTTTTGTCATGTTCACTGTCTGCGGTCCGCATGCCCTCGCACAGGGCCCGCATGTGTCGTAACCCAGGAGGTCATAGATTTGTCAGTTGTGCCCACAGTTTACCACGACCTTAAAGAAGTTTTCAGCAAGGACTTCGCGTTATCTTTACCTCCACACCGTCCCTATGATTGCTGTATTAATCTCCTCCCAGGTGCCACACTTCCTTCATCCCGTCTTTATAACATTTCGAAACATGAAAGAGAGTCACTAGAGGACTATATCACCACCTCGCTCGCTTCTGGTCTCATCCGTCCTTCCAACTCTCCTGTAGCCGCCGTTTTTTTTTTTTTTGTGGAGAAGAAGGATAAGACACTCCATCCTTGTATTGATTACCGTGCCCTGAACATTATTACTGTTAAAAATAAATATCCTCTCCCGCTTCTCAACTCTGCTTTCAACCCCTTACACACTGCTCGACACTTTACCAAGCTGGACCTCCGCAACGCATATCACTTAGTCAGATTAAAGCAAGGAGATGAATGGAAGACCGCATTTAACACACCACTTGGACACTTTGAAGACCTGGTCATGCCTTTTGGCCTCACCAATGCGCCGGCCGTTTTTCAAAGCCTCATTAATGATGTCTTGCGCGACATGCTCGATCGATTTGTGGTCGTTTACTTAGACGATATCCTCATTTTCTCGCCTACTCCCGAACTTCACGTCCAGCATGTTCGCCAAGTTCTCCAAAGTCTTCTCGAGAATCGACTGTTTGTCAAGCCAAAAAGTGCGTGTTTCACTCCGAGTCCGTTCCGTTCTTGGGTTTTATTGTGGAGAAGGGTCAACTCCGAGCAGGTCCCGCGAAGACCAAGTCGGTGGTTGATTGGCCCACGCCCACTTCTAGAAAACACCTCCAAAGGTTTCTAGGTTTTGCTCATTTTTATCGCCGTTTTGTCCGTAATTTTAGTCAGGTAGCCGAACCATTAACTAGACTTACTTCCACTAAGCTCCCCTTTTTGTGGACCTCAGAGACACAGACTTCCTTTGATAAATTTAAGTTATTGTTTACTTCTGCACCAGTTCTTGTCCACCCTAATGTGTCCACTCAAATTTTGTGGAGGTTGACGCATCCGACTCCGGCGTGGGACCTGTTCTCTCCCAGCGCTCAACCTCCGACCAGAGGCTGAACCCCTGTGCCTTCTTCTCACGCCGCCTGACTCCAGCGGAACGCAACTACGACATTGACAATAGAGAACTACTCGCCGTTGTCTTGGCGCTGCAGGAATGGAGGCACTGGCTGGAGGGCTCGGAGACTCCATTTGTGGTGTTCACGGACCATAAGAATCTGGCCTACATTCGCACTGCTCAACGGCTAAACCCAAGACAAGCTAGGTGGCCGCTATTCTTAGCCCGTTTCAACTTTACCATGACCTTCCGACCCGGCTCCCAGAATCGTAAGCCTGATGACTTGTCTAGGATGTACGCCTTCCCCGAGGAGGAAGTCAAGACCGAGACCATCCTCCCTTCATCACAAGTGCTGGGAGCGCTACAGTGGTACATCGAGGGTCGCATGACAAAGGGACTCAAGAACGTTCCCTCTCCCAAGAACTGTCCTCAGGGGCGGTTATTCGTAATCCCAGAACTCCGTCCGGAGGTCTTGAACTGGACCCACAGCTCCAAGGACGCCTGCCACCCAGGCATTACCCGTACTGCTTTCCTCCTAGCCCAGTGCTTCTGGTGGCCAACTTTCAGGGCTGACGTGACTGAGTTTGTATCTGCCTGTTCCACCTGTGCCCGCAATAAGGCTTCTCATCGGGCACCAGCTGCCACTACCCATACCCTCACGCCCGTGGTTTCATGTGGCGTTGGACTTCATCACAGGACTTCCACCATCTAAGGGCAACACAGTTATATTGACTTTGGTGGACCGCTTTTCCAAGATGGCCCATTTCATCCCTCTTCCCAAGTTGCCCTCGGCACTCCAGTCTGCAGACGCCACGTGTTCCGGCTGCATGGAATCCCGGTGGATGTGGTCTCGGACAGAGGGCCACAATTTTCTTCTGCAGTTTGGAAGGCTTTCTGCAAATCGTTGGGAGCATCGCCGAGCCTTTCTTCTTGATACCACTCGCAGACAAACGGTCAGACTGAGCGCACCATTCAGGATCTGGAGGCTGCCATCCGCTGCGTTTGCCACCAGCAGCCGTCCTCCTGGGCGCTTGGTCTACCTTGGATTGAGTATGCTCACAATACACTCGTCAGCTCTGCTACAGGTATGTCTCCATTTCACTTTGCCTACGGGTACCAACCTCCCGCTTTTCCTTCCCTGGAATCAGAGGTCACCGTCCGATCGGTGGATGCCCACCTGCACCGCGCGCCGCAAGCCTGGCAGAATACCCAGTCACGCACCTCAAAGCGCAACCAGCGTCTCGCTAACCGCCACCGCAGCACAGCACCGGATTACAGGCCTGGTCAGAAGGTATACCTGTCATATCGTGATTTACCTCTCCGGGTGGTCTCCACAAAACTGCAGCCACGATTTATTGGGCCTTAGCCCATTGAGCGAGTCATCAATTCCTCAGCGGTTCGACTACACCTTCGGGACTCTCTCAAGATTCATCCCTCTTTCCACGTCTCCCTACTCAAGCCTGTGTCCTGCAGTCCCTTGAGTCCTCCAGAGGTGCCTCCTCCACCTCCCAGGCTTATCGATGGACACCAGGCGTTCACAGTCAAGGCCATTATCGACGGGAAGAGAAGGGGCAGGGGTTTCCAGTATCTGGTCGACTGGGAGGGTTACAGCCCCGAGGACCGATCTTGGGTCCCGCGATCACTTATCCTTGACCCTTCACTGTTAACTGCTTTTTATGATCGTTTTCCGGAGAAGCTAGGTAAGCCGCCAGATGGCGTCCATTAAGGGGGAGGGGTACTGTTGTGTTTTTAGTGTGTTCCTGCCTCCTCCTTGTCTGCACCTGTGCTCGCAATTAGCCCTCCAGTATTTAGGCTCGTCACTCACAGCTTGACCTTGCTGGTTATTGTTTCCTGATCCCCGCACGTGCATGTGCCTGCTTCGCTTCGTCAGTCTTGGTACGTTGCCTTTTCTTACTCCTGCTAATCTTAACCTCTTTGTGTTTGTTTCCTAGCCTCCTTGATTTAAAGAGGACTTTATGCTGTGCTTAGTGCGCCCTGGCTTTTTCCCCGCCGACCACTGAGGAACCTGTTTTTGTTAGTTTTACATTGTGTGCACTTCTGCCCCAACGCCTTTTGTTACCCTTTTTGGACTTATTAAATGTTTCCCTTTTTGTTATTCAACCTTGCCTCCCGTCTCTGCATCCCGGGGTCACACCCTTGATCATTTCTTAACAACATTAGCTCATTTGAAATTTGATGCCTGCAACATGTTTCAAAAAAACTGGCACAAGTGGCAAAAAAGACTGAGAAAGTTGAGGACTGCTCATCGAACACTTATATGGTGAACAGGCTACTTGGGAACAGGTGGGTGCCATGATTGGGTATAAAAGCAGCTTCCATGAAATGCTCAGTCATTCACAAACAAGGATTGAAAATGTGTGGCACATCATGAAGCGTAAATTACTTAAGATGTCCATCAAGCAAGAATGGGAAATAATTCCACCAAAAAAGCTTCAGAAATTGGTCTCCTCATTTCCCAAACGTTTACTGAGTGTTTTTAAAGGGAAAATGGCCCTGTGCCAACTTTTTTGTAATGTGTTAATGATTATTTGCAAAAAAAAAAAGAAGTTTCTCAGTTCAAACATTAAATATCTTGTCTTTACAGTCTTTTCAATTGAATATGAGTTAAAAAGGATTTGCACATCATTGTATTCTGTTTTTATTTATGAATTACACAACGTGCCAATGTCACTGGTTTTGGGTTTTGTACATCAATTGAGTTAAGTAGAACACCTTTACTGCAAAGCTCTAGTAGTGTGTTTTGCTTATCATATGGTATGGAAGTTATTTTTTTGTCAGCAATATTATTGACATTATTATTATGAGTTTTATATTACAAATCAATCAGATAGTGTTATGATGCGACTTAGGTGTGAACTCTCCCGCACACCGGTCGCATAAAGGCAAATAATGATGACACTTATCATAAGCGTCATCATTAATCACCGAAATAGACGGATACAAAATACATAGTTGACAAATTAGCAGAAACAGGCGAAAATAATGTTTAAGGAATTCACGTCAATCAATGTTTTACCAGTGGTCGCCAACACGCTCTTCAGAGTAGACAGCGAGGCAAACGTTCCCAAAACTGCGGGAGACATCTTCTTTCATAATCTTCTCCGTGGATCAGAAAATTACTTCGATTGCACGGAATCGGTGAAATTGCCACAAATGCTCCAGCACTAAGACAACTAGAATTAAAGCATGTCTTTTAACAAGTTTACTTCTGTAAACGCTGTAGGAGCTGGAAGCCACGCCCCCTCCCGCTCCATGCGAACCTGAGTGACGTGTCAACAGCCTGTATTCACGTCCGCTTTCCCACAATAAAAACAGCGTGCCTGCCCAAACACGTTATAACTGTAGAATGATCGAGGGCGAGTTCTTGGTTTCTTATATGGGTTTATTGTTAGGCAGTTTCATTAACGTCCTCCCAGCGCGGTAACAACACACAACAACAGCAGTCATGTTTTATTCTACCGTAAAGCAGTTTGTCTGCCGTAAACAGCAATGTTGTTGTAATATATTGAGTTGGAGGCAATAACCAGGAGAGGTGATGAAGTACGTCTCTTTACTGTAGACTTCAGAACAGACTCACACACTTGACGTCAGGTGCGCAACACCACGTAAATCGTTGGCCAATCAAAAAGTAACCCCAGTACGCTATAGCCAGCATTCACCAGGAGATGACAACAGACAAACATAGATCACTCTATTACATTCCTCCCCTTTTAGAAATGTAGAAGTTACTCAAAATAAATAAACAACCCAACCAAAAAATGCAGCAGCTCAATTAAAAAACTGTACTTAAGCCACATTCTTTTTTTTTTTTTTTTAGTACTTAACTCTTAACCCTCATTTGTAAACAATAACATGCTTATTATACAAACAGTATTTGTACACCTTTAACACAGATTTTTATACTGTCTTCAGAGATTCAGTTTTTTTGGTGGTACTCGAAACCTTTCTGGGTACCTGCGAAAGGGTGTTCAGCATGGTTAGAAAAATAGTGACAGAGAATAGAACAAGGATGGACAATTAACCCTTAACTCAACAATGAGTAGATGAGTGTTATGTGTGTGTATATGTGTAAATAAATGAACACTGAAATTCAAATATTTATTTTATTTATATATATATATATATATATATATATATATAATAAAATATATATATATATATATAGCTAGAATTCACTGAAAGTCAAGTATTTCTTATATATATATATATATATATATATATATATATATATATAAATATATATATATACATATATATATATATATATATATATATATATATATATATATATATATATATATAATAAAATAAATATATATATATAGCTAGAATTCACTGAAAGTCAAGTATTTCTTATATATATATATACATATATATATATATATATATATATATATATATATATATATATATATATACATATATATATATATATATATATATATATATATGTATATATATATATATATATATATATATATATATATATATATGTATATATGTATATATATATATATATATATATGTATATATGTATATATATATATATATATATATATATATATATATATATATATATATATATATATATATGAAATACTTGACTTGGTGAATTCTAGCAGTAAATATACTCCTCCCCTCTAAGCCACGCCCCCCACCCCCAACCTCCCGAAATCGGAGGTCTCAAGGTTGGCAAGTATGGTTGGAGTCTGGATTTAATTTAGTAATGTGAACAACTACATAAAATGATCAGATTTGACGAAAAAAAAAAATGAATTGGACATCCTGCCCTGCAGTGTTGTGAACACACTTAACATAGCCTTAATGCTGCCGCAATCTGGCTCCACCTTGCTAAATTACTGTGAACCTAGACTAGATTTTCAGTATAGTAATGCAGGCCTTACTGATGGAACAGATTGGATTGGATAATAAGCGCTGACAAAGTCTCTACAAATGATTTATATTCATAATGAATTATGAAAGGCTATATTATTATTTATTTAACCTCACATTCCTGCATATTTATATTGATGTTTTCTGCAATTTTTTGTAAAGACAAATGCCTAGCGACGCCAATGTATGAGAGGTGTGTGTGATACCACAAGAGAACGGTGCCACACTGCAAAAAGTCAGTGTTCAAAAACAAGAAAACAAAATACCAAAATGAGGGGTATTTTATTTGAACTAAGCAAAATTATTTGCCAATAGAACAAGAAAATTTGGCTTGTCAAGACTTTCCAAAACAAGTAAAATTAGCTAACTTCAATGGACCCAAAAATACCTTAAAATAAGTATATTCTCACTAATAACAAGTGCACTTTTCTTGGCAGGAAAAAAAACAAAAAACTTTTTGCTAAACATGTTGAAAAATCTTCTTAAATTAAGTAAATGCTAGTGCCATTATCTTGACATAATGATATGCGCTCGGCATTACATTTCTTGAAACCAGCAAACTTATACTAAAAAGTAATTTATTGTTTTTGATGGAAAGGCAACAAGGCAACCGCTTGTTACTCTCAGGGTCTCCTAGCCGCTCAGGCAAATCATTTGGTGTAAAAATGCATTTTTCCATCGACAACATGACATCATTGCGCCAAGTGCCTGCTCTGTCTGTCAATTACCGCGCATATATACAGCCCGGCCCCCGGACAATTTTTTTTTTTATTGTAATTTTTAGGAATTTACCTGAATGTGCATGAACTATTTCTGTTCAAAATTGTTAGAAATGTTACGTCTTCGACGCATGGCTGCGCTGGTAGCGTTCCTTCCAAGGCAGAAGACAAGCAGGAGTGTGCAGGTAAAATTAAAGTATTTTTAATAAATAAAAGGCAGGACAAAAATACAAGACTGAGGACGCTAGCAAGCGTGGAGCTAAAAGAAGCACAAAATGTCACCAAGAGTGAAAAATGAGGAATGCTAGCATGTACAAAATCAGCGAGGAGGAAAAACCAGGGGAACGTAAATTGCCTATCGCAAACATTGACCCAGCAACTACTGCTGGGTGACAGGAAACCATAAAGGGGAGTGATTAACCAAAACACCTGGTGGGAACACTAATTGTCAAACTAAGACAGGTGAGGAGAATCAGTGCCCATGGAAACCAACAGTAAACAGGGAAAGAGGGTGCACACAGGAAACAGACTAAAACAGAAACATTACCAACATAAATCATGCCATGATCCGGGTAAGGGATCATGACAAGAATTGTCACATGTTAAATGTTTAAATATTAACTATCTGTTTACTTTAATGTGCCAACTGTGCCAACTGTACTACTATACGTATTTTCTATAGTTTTATTGAAAATAAAACAGTAAAATCCATTTGGCTGTCATCTGTTTTAATTATAGGACACAATTGTGTCAAAATCATGATTTTTTTTTTTTTTCATGCTTGAAATAAGAAATTATTACTTTAAAAAAGTAGTTTTATACTTGTGAGTGTTGATGACACAGCTTTGCAACAGTTGATATTCTAGTTTCAAGCATGTTTTACTCAATATAGGTCATCAAATCTCAGCAACAAGCTGTAATATCTTACTGAGATCATTTAGGAACAAAAACACTTAAAACAAGTAAAACATTCTAACATAAAATCTGCTTAGTGAGAAGAATTATCTTATTAGACAGAAAATAAGCAAATGTCAACCTTATTTGAAATATTTCATCTTACTTAGATTTCAGTTTTTGCAGTGCAGGGACAAAAATTAACCCCAAAACCGGATATGCTGCATGGACAGATCATTTCACTAGTTTTTAGTTTTTGTCCCTTAAAATCTACTCTTATCTTAAATTGTGTCAGTTCTCTTTTTTTGCAGTGCACCAGTGATGACAGCTGTAAAACATGTGATGATGGCCATAGAACCAGCCTTGAAACATATATATACAGGTAAAAGCCAGTAAATTAGAATATTTTGAAAAACTTGATTTATTTCAGTAATTGCATTCAAAAGGTGTAACTTGTACATTATATTTATTCATTGCACACAGACAGCAGCAGAAAGCATGAAGTGCTCTAAAACTTGCTGGTAGACGGCTGCGTTGACCCTGGATCTCAGGAAACAGAGTGGACCGACACCAGCTGGACTGCTGCTGAGTGGTCCAAAGTCATGTTTTCTGACGAAAGCAAATTTTGCATTTCCTTTGGAAATCGAGGTCCCAGAGTCTGGAGGAAGACAGGAGAGGCACAGGATCCACGTTGCCTGAAGTCTAGTGTAAAGTTTCCACCATCAGTGATGGTTTGGGGTGCCATGTCATCTGCTGGTGTCGGTCCACTCTGTTTCCTGAGATCCAGGGTCAACGCAGCCGTCTACCAGCAAGTTTTAGAGCACTTCATGCTTCCTGCTGCTGACCTGCTCTATGGAGATGGAGATTTCAAGTTCCAACAGGACTTGGCGCCTGCACACAGCGCAAAATCTACCCGTGCCTGGTTTACGGACCATGGTATTTCTGTTCTAAATTGGACCGCCAACTCCCCTGACCTTAGCCCCATAGAAAATCTGTGGGGTATTGTGAAAAGGAAGATGCAGAATGCCAGACCCAAAAACGCAGAAGAGTTGAAGGCCACTATCAGAGCAACCTGGGCTCTCATAACACCTGAGCAGTGCCAGAAACTCATCGACTCCATGCCACGCCGCATTAACGCAGTAATTGAGGCAAAAGGAGCTCCAACCAAGTATTGAGTATTGTACATGCTCATATTTTTCATTTTCATACTTTTCAGTTGGCCAACATTTCTAAAAATCCCTTTTTTGTATTAGCCTTAAGTAATATTCTAATTTTGTGACACACGGAATTTTGGATTTTCATTTGTTGCCACTTCAAATCATCAAAATTAAATGAAATAAACATTTGAATGCATCAGTCTGTGTGCAATGAATAAATATAATGTACAAGTTACACCTTTTGAATGCAATTACTGAAATAAATCAAGTTTTTCAAAATATTCTAATTTACTGGCTTTTACCTGTATATAAACACATAGCATGTGCATTGCTGTTTTTTTGTCCTTTGTGTGCTTCTTTCATGTAATGCCACAACAGAAAGATGCCAGTATGCCAACGTTGAACCATAGAAAATAAAATATTTTTAAAAATATTGTAATTGTATATATATATTTTTTTTATTTTATTTTTTTTTATTATTATTTTTTTTTCACTTAAAAACAGAGCAGGAAGGATTTAATTAACTACTGACTATTCATTGCATTGAAGGCAAGCAGTATACATGTCTCTGTACTGCTGTATTGCTGCTTAGTACAACATGGCTAAAAGGACAATATTAATCATAAAAGGAAAAGACGGGCAAGTAATCTGTGTTATGATTTTATGTGAAGTGACTCGCCTCCCAATGACAAGCAGTAATATATGTAATCTACTACCTACTCAGTGGCCTAGTGGTTAGAGTGTCCGCCCTTAGATCAGTAGGTCGTGAGTTCAAACCCCGGCCGAGTCATACCAAATACTATAAAAATGGGACCCATTACCTCCCTGCTTGGCACTCAGCATCAAGGGTTGGAATTGGGGGTTAAATCACCAAAAATGATTCCCTGGCGCGGCCACCGCTGCTGCTCACTGCTCCCCTCACCTCCCAGGGGGTGATCAAGGGTGATGGGTCAAATGCAGAGAATAAATTCACCCCACCTAGTGTGTGTGTGACAATCATTGGCACTTTAATCAAATGAGGTGTTTTTAAAGTTTTTAGTTTTATGTGATAGGTCAACTTCTTTCTACACTTAAATGACATTATTGGAATGTTATAAATACACACACACTCTTACGTAGAAGCCTGTCATGTGACATCAAAGACAACATGTATACACTGCAGGCCAAAGTGGCACAAATCAGATTTTTTTTTTTTAAATCAGATTTTTTTCCAGCTGATTCTTTACGCTGCAAGTAAAATGTGATTTTTATCAGACTCCAGTGTAAACGCGCACAGGCCCCAATGTGGCCCCAATGTGGCCTCGACGTCACTTGCATGCGCACGTGGATAAAGTGAAAACAAAGGAAGTTGAGTCAGGAAGTCGCTACTACTACAAAACAAAATTAAAGTCGCCACACCATAGAAATTTGTGTTTTTTATGTGAAAATAAATGAAAGTAATATAATATATGAATGGATGTATAAAGTGTAATATATTTTGGAGGGTTCTAATCTTTTTATGGCTGTTAACTAGAGGAGACCCGGACATCAGCGTGGATCTACGGGCGCTTTATTTTCCAACTCGCATGTAAGCAAATGCGCCACAGCGTCAATTCCGGGCCTTCAACAATCACTATTTCTTCGGAATCAAAATATATATTCATGTATTACATACAGCCTATATTTTGCGCACTATTGACAAGTGATGTACCGAAAATTCCGTCATCTTAAATAGACTTTGCTCACCAAAACTGGATGTTGTGATAAAATAACTATTTCCGCTGGAGACCGAGTCTTTCCGGCGCACACGAATGACGTAGCTTGCCCAAAGCTGACGAAAAAGTCACATACATGTCACATTGCGTTTAGACTGAAGTCACATTTGAAAAAATCTGATTCCAATCAGATTCAGGACTACCTCCTAATGTGGCCTGAATCTGATGCCAAGAGATCAGATCTGAAGCACTTTGGAGCGTTTAGACCGGCAAAAAAAATCAGATCTATTTTCACTTGAGGGCAGAAAAATCCGATTTGGTGTGCAGTGTAAACAGGGCCAATGTGGCCTCGACGTCACTTGCATGCACTGTTCAATAAAGTGAAAACAAAAGGGATTCTGTAAGTGAACAAGGAAGCCGCGACCACTACTACTTTGCAAAATAAAGGCCGCCACACACATGTTTTTTTTATGTGAAAACAAATTAATGTGATATATAATACAAATGGATAAATATAGTGTATTATATTTGGGAGGGTTCTAATCTTGTTATGACTGTTAATTAGAGGCATCGCAGACATTAGCGTGAATCTACACTTTATTTTTTAACTCACTTACACAACCTATGCCAAGGGTGTCAAATTCAAGGCCCGCGGGCCGGATCTGGCCCCCGGGATGATATTTGATTAGTATTAGAACCGGCCCGCGGGCCACAGCCGCCTGCTGCGGTTTGGCACGCACCAATACTCCATCAGTATTGGCGCTAGGAATTTTAAAAATGGGGACCCAGAGACCCCATCAAGTCATAAAAATTGGATCCCACAGTAAATTTTTGGGGTCCCACTTTTTTGTAAGTGTTTTGAAAACAAATGATGAATGTATACATTATCCTGTTATATCTCACATTCTATACTGTTTTTTGGAAAATGGTTGTCAGAAACGTTACTTAATTAATTAAAAAAAAGAAAACACATTTTTATGTATATGTAAATGTATTCAGTTATAAACATTCACTTTCTTCTTTTCTTTGTGGATCTAAACTTTACCGCTGCCGGTATTTTTTTCTTTATTTTTATTGTAATATTTTCAGAATGTGTTTGTTCTGTTTTTGGCCAAAATAAGACAAAGAAAACAATCTGAAGTTGTCTTTATTTTTTTTGTTTTGATGCCATGATTGTAATAGTCCGGCCCGGGTGTGCACAGATTTTCCTCCATGCGGCCCCTGAGCTAAAATGAGTTTGACACCCCTGACCTACGCAATGCACGTAACATGTTAGTAAATAAATACACCACAGCGTCAATTCCATTCCGGTCAGAATCGCTATTTCTTAGTAATCAAAGAAAATATACATATATCTTCATTTGTTACATATAGCCTATTATTTGTGCACTATAGTGATGCACCAAAAATGTGGCTGCTGAAAAAAGACTTTGCCCACCGACGAAGCGCTGCCGAAACCGGATGTGATGACTTATCCACTTTTGCTGGCAGGCAGCGTCTTTTCCTGCTCACACAAATAACTCAGCTCGCTCAGCGTTTAGAAACAAAATAGCCATTCAGTTTTATGTCTTTAGTTTGTCAGTATTAATACAGCAGTGAACTTGTAACTTGTGGGACGGCGTGGCACGGTTGGGAGAGTGGCCGTGCCAGCAACCTGAGGGTTCCCGGTTCGATCCCCACCTTCTACCAACCTCGTCATGTCCGTGAGCAAGACACTTCACCCTTGTTCCTGATGGGTCGTGGTTAGGGCCTTGCATGGCATCTCCTGCCATCAGTGTATGAATGTGTGTGTGTGTGAATGTGTGTGTGAATGGGTGAATGTGGAAATAGTGTCAAAGCGCTTTGAGTGCCTTGAAGGTAGAAAAGCACTATACAAGTATAACCCATTTTCCATTTGTATAAAATCTTATTTAACATTTTCTGTAGAGTTTGTTTTGTAGAGTTTTTAAGATGGTGGTTTGACCCTAGAAAATACTTCATTTTTTGCATAACAAATCATATATCTTGGAGCACTGGTACTAGGGTTGTCCCGATACCAATAATTTGGTACCGGTACCAAAATGTATATCGATACTTTTCAAAATAAAAGGAAGTACGAAAAAATTTAAATATTGTCTTTATTTTAACAGAACATCTTACAATACAATAAACATATGTTTTCTATTGCATTAAAAGAACAATTTTAGCGAGGTATGTTTTACAGCAATATTTGAAACGCGGCACTTCTTTGTTTAAAGCGGTTTGCAAATACATCAAAGATGCTATTATAATCCATTTCTAATGGATACAGCTTTGGCCTGGACAAGAGGTCATCAGGTGGTCCCCAATGTTCACCGAGTGTTTCGACCCTTAACCACAACACTCTCCGGTTGGTGGGTCAGCAGTGATTGGCCAGATCACTGCCCCTCTCATCCAGGTTTCCAGCTATTGTCTTCTCTTTTATGCCAGAGCCAAGAGGAGGCTCTCTCTGCCGCTTCTCCCAGCCTATGAACGGCTGTTTTCCTCAAGTGACCTCTCAATCCGACCTTTGTCATCAGATTCCACACAGATTGAGCAGGGAATCCATGACACCCAACTTCCACTGTCATCAGCCATGCTGTCCACCCCTTGTCCCGGCAGTCCTGGACAAGTTGTTGGTACTTTGTTTTCTTCCTCTCTGCCGCTTCCTCACATCCCTCCGCCCACGGGACAGTGAGTTCCACCAGGATGATTTTCTCTCCCTCCGGGGACCACATAACTATGTCTGGTCTCAGAGTGGTGGACAGTACCGCCTCTGGGAAGAGGCACTTCCTCCCCAGGTCAACCTCTATCTCCCATCCCTTGGCCAACTTCAGGAGGTTTTGCTTGGCTTGGCCTTGGACAACTGGTCTATGACCCTCTTTCACGAAGGTGATGGTGCTCAGCAGTGGCTTAGTTTTGGCTGGGTGTTTCTTTCTCCTAATGCTGTTTTGCACCCAATAAGAATGTGCGCCATAGTTCCTTTACCGCCACACAACCTGCACAGCGGGCCCTCCCTTATTCCCCACCTATGCAGGTTGACTGGGGTCGGCAGGGTGTCGTATACTGCCCATTCTTCCTCTCTAAGATGTTATTGCTTGTATGCACTTTGTGTTTGTGACACACTCAACATCATGCGCCTCGGCTCTGCAGTCACCACCGCAGATGAAAGAACGGTACCGGTAATTTTCAAAGGCAGTATAGTACTGATTTCAATCAATTAGTATTGTGGTACTTTATTAGTACCGGTATTCCGTACAACCCTACTGGGTACATATAATTGTATTGATTCAATATTATATTAAATATATGTTTTAATTAACTGTATTCATATTAATTGCATATGTTAGTATTTATGTATGTCACATCACTGTTCAGTTCAGTTTCAGTTTATTTCAAACATGCATACGATACAATGTAATGCATCACACATGTTCAGTTGTTTCATTACAGCACGTCCGAAAAGGTGTAGGAAGAAGCGTAGCTTATTTCATTCTACCCCTTTTCATACCATAGCAATTTTATTCTATTTCCTTGTTCTCTGTAACAGAACAGTGAATATATAATAAATAAATAATATACCACAGTGAGTAAACCAATATTTAAAGGCCTACTGAAACCCACTACTACCGACCACACAGTCTGATAGTTTATATATCAATGATGAAATCTTAACATTGCAACACATGCCAATACGGCCGGGTTAGTTTACTAAAGTGCAATTTTAAATTTCGCGCTACATATCCTGCTGAAAACGTCTCGGTATGATGACGTCAGCGCGTGACGTCGCTGATTGTTGAGGACATTTTGAGACAGCATGATGGCCAGCTATTAAGTCGTCTGTTTCATCGCAAAATTCCACAATATTCTGGACATCTGTGTTGGTGAATCTTTTGCAATTTGTTCAATGAACAATGGAGACAGCAAAGAAGAAATCTGTAGGTGGGAAGTGGTGTATTGCGGGCGGCTGCAGCAACACAAACACAGCCGGTGTTTCATTGTTTACATTCCCGAAAGATGACAGTCAAGCTTTACCATTGGCCTGTGGAGAACTGGGACAACAGAGACTCTTACCAGGAAGACTTTGGATACGCAGACACGGTGCCGTGAGTACGCATGCAGCTGTGGCTTCCAAACATTTGATCGCTTGCCCGTACGTGCGTGCCGCTATGTGCATGTCACGTACGTAACTTTGGGGACTTTGGGGAAATATATGTGCTGTATGAACTTTGGGGAGGTGAACGGTACTTTGGGCTGTGGGATTGAGTGTGTTGTGCAGGTGTTTGAGTTGCATTGGTGGGTTATATGGACGGGAGGGAGGAGGTGTTTGTTATGCGGGATTAATTTGTGGCATATTAAATATAAGCCTGGTTGTGTTGTGGCTAATAGGGTGTATATATATGTCTTGTGTTTATTTACTGTTTTAGTCATTCACAGCTGGATATCAGGTCCCACCCGCCTCTCACAGCATCTTCCCTATCTGAATCGCTCCCACTGCCCTCTAGTCCTTCACTCTCACTTTCCTCATCCACAAATCTTTCATCCTCGCTCAAATTAATGGGGAAATCATCGCTTTCTCGGTCCGAATCGCTCTCGCTGCTGGTGGCCATGATTGTAAACAATGTGCGGATGTGAGGAGCTCCACAACCTGTGACGTCACGCTACTCGTCTGCTACTTCCGGTAGAGGCAAAGCTTTTTTATCAGCGACCAAAAGTTGCGAACTTTATCGTCGATGTTCTCTACTAAATCCTTTCAGAAAAAATATGGCAATATCGCGAAATGATCAAGTATGACACATAGAATGGACCTGCTATCCCCGTTTAAATAAGAAAATCGCATTTCAGTAGGCCTTTAATACATGAATAATCTAATCTTATCAAAAAAAAAAAAAGTTTCAATATGTTCATCATAATTCTTATTCTGTGTACTTTGTGAACACTTGTAGTTTGAACAGTCTCCTAAACTGAATCATATTGGTGCTTTGTTTGATTTCTTTGGTTAATCCATTCTACTATTTAATTCCACATACATATATGCTAAATGTTTTAAGTGTAGTTCGTGCATACACATGTTTTAAATTAGATTCTCCTGTAAGGTTATAATTCTCCTTTTTTGTTGAGAAGAATTGATGTACATTCTTGGGAAGCAGGTTATAGTTTGCTATGTACATCATTTTAGCTGTTTGCAAATGCACCAAATCGTTGAATTTCAACATTTTTGATTCAATAAATAAAGGGTTTGTATGTTCTCTACATCCAACATTATGTATTATTTTAATTGATCTTTTTTGTAACACCATTAGTAAATGAAGCGCACATTTGTAGTTATTTCTGCACAATAACTCAGATATGGTAACACTAGCGAGCAGTAGAGAACATCAAGTGATTTTTGGTCTAAAACAGTGGTTCTTAACCTGGGTTCGATCGAACCCTAGGGGTTCGGTGAGTCGGCCTCAGGGGTTCGGCGGAGCCTCCGCCGCGGAGGTCAAGACACACCCGACTCATCGTGTAAATAAAAACTTCTCCCTATCGGCGTATTATGGATATGGCAACAGCAGAAGTCACACTGATTTGCATTTGTGTAATTTGTTGTGAGTTTATGCACTGTGTTGGTTTTGTTCTTGGAACAAGATGATTATGCACGGTTCATTTTGTGCACCAGTAAAAAAAAAAAAACATACAACTTTGTCTTGAATTTGAAAAAAAAACATTTTATTTTTCACTAAAAAAGGGTTCGGTGAATGCGCATATAAAAACGTCGGGGTTCGGTACCTCCAACAAGGTTAAGAACCACTGGTACAAAACATATTTTGCTTTATTAATTATTGACGAGTTTCTTGCTACTTTATGTCGTATATTTTTTTGCGCAAGGTTTCCAGTTCATTTTATCATCTATTATTACACCCAAAGTGTGTTTTCTTTTACCCTTCCAATACCTACTCCGTCCATTTGTATTTGTGTTGGACTTTCCTATTATCTTGTCCTTCCACTTGTGCTGTCATTGTTGCACTGAATGGGCATGAAAAAGGACATTTTTCTTCACATTATAAAGTAACATGGAGAATCGTGATAATAATACACCCAAGCTATGTTCCATGTTTCTATTACATTGTAAGAACAGTTGTGCTTGTTTATTTTACTTTGTACATAATTAGAATGATTGTTAATGACAAGATCCACACACATACACATGCACGGTAAACAATAAACATACAAAAAATATGAAGAACGATACTGCAAATAACTGATACAAATAAAGATTTGGGCAGTTTTCTCTCTCTTCATCGGTGATAATAGCTGACTATAATTTACTGGAATCACGACTGCAGTTTGCTGGCATCACTGCACAGCAAAGCAGCGAGTAATGATACCAACAGACTGGATCACAAAGGAATGTCTGCCATTGTGTGCATGTGTTCATCAAATATGAAGATTAAGCTTTTAGTCACAGAGAAGGAGGTTTATCTTCTGCCAATCTCGATTTTTTTAGCAGCTTCAGTTGGTCATCCTCTTACTACGTTAACTAAATATGAACATATAGATTGTGCAGCAGTCATCCAGAGTTCTTCTATTGAACAACTTCCAATGTTGGCGGTAAACTGATGCGTCACCATCTTGGAGAGCATGACACTGGAGATCTGCCTAATTATTTTCTCTCTTCATTTGTGCGAAACAATTAAAATCCATTTTTTCACTCCCACCCAAAATATAGAAAAGCTTAAATTCTGTTTTTGTTATTGGATTGAGTCGCTCGCCAAACTGATTGTTTCCCCTTAGCGAGATGTACAAAGCTGCTGATAAGATGCTGACAAGCTGTGACGGATGCTTTTATTCCTCCTCATATTGTGCTGACGTGCAGAAAGTAGAATGCGTCTATTGCTGAACACAGACTCCGGCAATGAGGTAAACAGACACACAATACAATTGCGTTGAAAGTGCCAATTTGTGTCTTCTCACTTTTTTTTTTTTTTTTGCAGGAATCTTCCGGTCCAGCAGTGCTGAGTGTTTGCTACATTTAGAGTTGTTCTACAGAGCACATTTCTCTTTACTAACTCAAAAAATAGAAAGAAACACTGTGTGTTGTTTACACGTTTATCATTTAAAGCAGAGGTGTCAAATTGGTTTTAATGAGTACGCAGTAATGTTTGGCCCCAGTGGGCCGGTTCTAACAGTGAATACTACTGTATTATTACACAATGCATTTTATTAGTAGAATTTTTAAAAACTAAAATGGAAAAATGTTATGTCTTTTCACCTCAAAATGTAGTGTATATTACCAGTGTTGGGACTAACTAGTTTCGGCGGTAACTAGTAATCTAACGCGTTATTTTTTATATTCAGTAACTCAGTTACCGTTACTACATGATGCGTTACTGCGTTATTTTACGTAATTTTTTATGTAGTATCGGCTAGAAACTGAGGATCTGAGTGTGTTTTATTGCAGCGAAGCAGAGACGTGCTTCTGATTCTTCCTCTGCGCTCTCTGTTTGTGTGTGTGTCTGGGTGTGGGAAGGGGAGGGGAGGGGGGTGCGCAATACAACGTAAACCGTTGGCCAACCAAAAAGTAACCACAGAACACTATACGACTATACGGTATAGTGTTCTGTGGTTACTTTTTGGTTGGTCAAGTGGACGTGACGACAGGCTGTCCCCACTCAGATCCGCACGGACCGGGAGGGGGCGTGCCTTAAGTCCGGCTGGAAATCGGGAGAAATTTGGAGAATGGTTGTCCCAGGGAGAGGCACTGAAATTCGGGAGGGTTGGCAAGTATGAGATATTCTCACTTCTTTTCTTTTGTCGAGCACAAAGAAAAGAACATTTTAGTTAAATGTAAGTTGTGTCTTGGATCAAAGATCCCGTCTCCTGCCCAAAACAACAATTCAAATCTGCCTGGTTAGGCTCTGTGTATGTCACGTGTGCCTTCCTTAGGCGAAGCCAGGTTTACAGCTATGTTGTTGATTGATTGATTGATTGAAACTTTTATTAGTAGATTCCGTACTATTGACCACTAAATGGTAACACCCAAATAGGTTTTTTTAACTTGTTTAAGTCGGGGTCCACTTAAATTGATTCATAATAATAATAATAATAATAACTGGGATTTATATAGCGCTTTTCTAAGTACCCAAAGTCGCTTTACATGATACAGGTATATACTATCAAATATATACTAACATCATAATACAGTCATCACACAAGATAATCATCATACATTGAATTATTTACATTATTTACAATCCGGGGTGTGGGATATAGAGGGGGGGTGGGAGTGGGTTAGGTTTGGTTGGTATCAACACTTCAGTCATCAACAATTGCATCATCAGAGAAATGAACATTGAAACAGTGTAAGACTGACTTTGTAGGATATGTACAGCAAGTAGTGGACACAGAGAGAGAGATCAGAAAGTATAAGAAAAAGTGTCTACATTTGATTATTTACAATCCGAAGAGGTATTATGTGGAAGGGAGGGTGTTTGTTTAGGGTTGTAGTTACCTGGAGGTGTTCTTTTAGTGCGGTTTTGAAGGAGGATAGAGATGCCCTTTCTTTTACACCTGTTGGGAGTGCATTCCATATTGAAGTGGCATAGAAAGAGAATGAGTTAAGACCTTTGTTAGTTCGGAATCTGAGTTTAACGTGGTTAGTGTTAGTGTTATTATGCTGTTTGTTACTTATGTATGTTATGTTGCAGCTATTTAAAATAGTTTTGTCAATTTGTTCTGGCCTGAAATAAATTGGCTCTTTGAAACATATCTTTGTTTTTGTGTGTTGTATGTAGAGCACATAGCTTAGCAGAGTTCAGTGATGCAAATGTATGTCAAGTTGATCAACAGATTGTATTATTCTCCAGTGCAATAACAGTACTGAAATGAAGGCTAAAAGGGCATTAATGGCAGCTTTAAAAAAAAAAGTAGAAGAAGTAACTAAACAGTTACTTTTCACAGTAACGCATTACTTTTTGGTGTAAGTAACTGAGTTAGTAACTGAGTTACTTTTGAAATAAAGTAACTAGTAACTGTAACTAGTTACTGGTTTTCAGTAACTAACCCAACACTATATATTACTGTAAATGGAAAAACAGCACTGCTGTTTTTATGGTAACAAAAATCAAATGCGGCTCAATTGCCAGAATTTTACTGTCAAATTTACATTTGTTTTATTAGTAAAATTGTGGCACCTGAGCTGCCAGTTTTTTGTTGTGTTTTTACCGCTAATTAACAACTGCAGATTTTTCAGTGTATTACTGTAAATGCCAAAACAAAAAAAGTACAGTTTTTTTCATTTAGAGAAAAATTAATTAAAAACCACAGTAAAATTCACAATTTTACCATGAAATCTATTGCTACTTTTACATTGCACAATTTGATGGATGACTTGCTTTGAAATCATTATTAGTAGTATTTATTTCCATTTAAAAACATGGTTTGAATGTTTGATAATATATTTTTGCATAATTAGACAATATTTAAGTTAACATAAATTGCGATTACATCAAGTACATATATTGTTTTTCTCCTAAAATAGAAATAAATAATACATTTAGTAAGAAAAGTTACAGTTCTTTATTAATACATATTATTTCCAGGCTTTCGAGGGCCAAATAAAATGAAGTGGCGGGCCACATCTGGCTCCCAGGCCTTGAGTTTGACACCTGTGATTTAAAGCAACACTTTTTTCATATTCTTCACCTTCAGTTTACCAAACGTGTCAAACCTATCCATTGTAGCTCACAATATTAAATATTCAATAGAAACAAACAGCCAACTGTACATTTTCCCCAAAAGTTTCCCCCTGTTTTTGTGTGCCGTATTTTCTGTAACGGTAGAGAAGACGGCACTGAGGCAGGGACGTTGTTTAGCTTTTGGCATATTTATTATCAAAAAGAAATGACGTGTGTAATTAAGCAAAAGACTTGGTGTGAGACTATGTGATGCGTCTAACTGGAGGGTTACTGGCAAGTGTTGAAGGTGCGCGTTAAGAGTAATGCTGAACTTAAGTCCGAAGAGGGCGAGACTGGCTTGGAAGTCCGTGGACAGGCGAGAGGTCGAGGGCAGGAGAGAGGCGTCAGGGATCCATGGGCAGGCGAGAGGTTGAGATCTGGGGAAGCAGCATGAGGTCCAGGAGAAGTCCGGGGAGACGAGACGCACAGCTCGAATCCAGGGAACAGAGGCATATGTACGACACAGATGGCTACATTCTGGCACTGTAACGCAGGACACGCTGGTCTAAATAGTGTGTGGGGCCGCGGCCGCGGCTGGAGAGGAATGCACGTGGGCTTATCCAGAGGCGTGCTCAGAGGAGCGCACTGAAGAATGCGCAGCGGCATGCGCGTCAGGGGCATAATCACAATCAATCAAAATGTATGTACAGTATATAGCCTAAAAGGCTTCACCAACCACAACCACATCCCCTGATCTGAACCGACATCCGGGCAAGGAAAACAATTCCAAAAGTTTGAGCTAGGAAAGAGAAGAAACCTTGGGAAAGGGATCGTGGATTTGGAGACCCCCAGCAGAGGGTGCTCATGGATCATCTTCCTTGTAGATTCACCAGCTAGCGCTTCTTCCAGACTGGTACCTCTCTGGAGATTATCCATGACCACCTGGCATCCTCTCCATGCAGGTCAAATGGGGCCTCATGTAATAAAAGGTGTGTGGATCTCTGACTAAAAATAGACCAAATCCACAAAACACTGTAGGTAAGTAAACATTCAGACTAGGGATGTCCGATAATGGCTTTTTGCCGATATCCGATATTCCGATATTGTCCAACTCTTTAATTAGCGATACCGATATCAACCGATACCGATATCAGCCAATACCAATATATACAGTCGTGGAATTAACACATTACTATGCCTAATTTGGACAACCAGGTATGGTGAAGACAAGGTCCTCTTTAAAAAAATAAAATAAGATAAATAAATTAAAAACATTTTCTTGAATGAAAAAGAAAGTAAAACAATATAAAAACAGTTACATAGAAACTAGTAATTAATGAAAATGAGTAAACTTAACTGTTAAAGGTTAGTACTATTAGTGGACCAGCAGCACGCACAATCATGTGTGCTTACGGACTGTATCCCTTGCAGACTGTATTGATATATATTGATATATAATGTAGGAACCAGAATATTAATAACAGAAAGAAACAACCCTTTTGTGTGAATGAGTGTAAATGGGGGAGGGAAGTTTTTTGGGTTGGTGCACTAATTGTAAGTGTATCTTGTGTTTTTTATGTTGATTTAATAAAATAAAAACCCGATACCGATAATAAAAAAAAACGATACCGATAATTTCCAATATTATATTTTAAAGCATTTATCGGCCGATAATATCGGCAGGCCGATATTATCGGACATCTCTAATTCAGACATCTTTTTTTTTGTATGTCTTTTGTTTTTGTTTTTTTGTCCTGTCCAGCTACTCAGGCACATCATGTTGTTGATGTAGATGCCCATGTCAGCTGTACAGATTTACTTTACAAAAAGAAAAGTGTGGGATACTTCTCGTGTTGCCTTATTTGTATTTGACTTTATTAAATGGATTTATATCATTATTTGGTGCAGCCGGGCCAGAGCAGAAGGGGATAGAAAGAGAAAAAAAGGAAGATAGAGATAGATATAGTGTGCGGACACAAAAATCCAAGCACAATTCTTTTTTACATCGCAATCCCATAGAAATTGACAACAGTGAGTACTTCGACCCACAATTTAAGGGCATGTCGAGGTAAATAAAACTTCTTAATAAACCGCTCATGTCTGCCATCTTGTGGCGTTCTTAAAAAAATACTTCAAAAGCCATTATAGCCACTGCTGTTATTTTTCATGTTTTGTTTTTTTCATATCTAATTACAGTAGAAACCTCAAAGATTATTTGCTTTAGTAGAACATGTTCAAATAAATAGAGGCGTACAAAAGGGCTGTTTTAGATTTTAAAGTTACATTTTTCAATCCAAAAATTATTTTAAACAACCTCCGACTGGCACTGGCTTGAAAAGGGGATCATCACTGGCTGTACAATGTCAGTCATCCTCTTTGCACTCGCCATGAACATGCTGGTGAAGTCTGCAGAAGTTCAGTGCAGAGGGCCCCTCTCCAGGTCTGGAGTCAGACAACCACCCATCCGAGTCTTTATGGACGACCTGACAGTGACCACTACATCTGTCCCAGGCTGCAGGTGGATCTTGAATGGCCTTCAGGTGCTTTCCTGGGCTAGCATGAGCTTCAAGCCGGCCAAGTCGAGGTCCCTTGTGCTAAAGAAAGGGAAGGTTACTGGCAAGTTCTGCTTCTCACTTGGCACCACCAGAATACCATCACTCACCGAGGAACTCGTGAAGAGCTTGGGAAAGGTGTTCAATTGCAGCCTGAGAGACGCAGCCTCCACAAAATCGACCAACCAAGACCTGGAGACCTGGCTGACAGCGGTGGACAAGTTTGGCCTTCCTGGCAAGTTCAAGGCCTGGATTTACCAGCACGGGATTCTCCCTCGGATCCTCTGGCCCCTCATGGTGTATGAAGTCTCTATTTCAACGGTGGAAGGCTTTGAGATGAGGGTCAGTAGGTTCCTGCGCAGGTGGCAGGGACTGCCGCGAAGCCTGAGCAGCATTGCTCTATACGGGCACAATAACAAGCTGAAGCCCCCATCAGCAGCCTGAGCGAGGAGTTCATGGTGACACGGTCCAGGGAGCTCCCACAATATCGGGAGTCCAGTGACCCAAAGGTTGCCCAGGCTGGGATTGAAGTCAGAACGGGGGAGAAGTGGAGAACTGCCAAGGCTGTGGATGCCGCAGAGGCAAGTCTACGGCAAAGGTTGTTGGTGGGAACAGTGGCACAGGGGAGATCTGGCTTAGGTAGCAGAAGAACACCTCGCTATGATAAGGCGCAGGGGAAAGAGAAGAGGTCACTGATCCTCGAGGAGGTGCGAGCAGGAGTTGAGGAAAGGCGAGCCTGCCAGATGGAGGGAATGCGGCAACAGGGCGCCTGGACCAGATGGGAACAAGCAGCAGAGCGCAAGGTCACATGGACCGAGCTCTGGAAAGCCGAACCCCATCGGATAAAGTTCTTGATCCAGGCGATCTCCGACGTGCTGCCAAGTCCATCCAACCTCTTCACGTGGGGGAAGGTGGAGACACCAGCATGCCCCCTCTGCCAGAGGAGAGGAACCTTGGAGCACATCCTAAGTTGTTGTCCAAAAGCCCTGGGTGAAGGGCGGTACCGCTGGCGATATGACCAGGTCCTGAAGGCCATAGCCGATACCATCTGCAGGGGAGTCAGTCACAGCAAGAGCCTCTGCCCAGTGAAGAGCACCGCTTTCATCAGAGCTGGGGAGAAGTCAACACCTGCTGCCCGGAACACCTCTTCTGGTCTGTTGGCAACAGCACGCGACTGGGAGCTGTCAGTTGATCTGGGCAAGCAGTTGAAGTTCCCTGACGTGGTTGCCAAAACAACACTAAGGCCAGATATTGTGCTTACCTCAGTGGCCTCCAAGCAGGTAATCCTCCTGGAGCTCACAGTGCCTTGGGAGGACCGTATGGAGGAGGCCAATGAGAGGAAGAGCGCAAAGTACTCTCAGCGAGAGGGACGGCGTGGCGCAGTGGAAGAATGGCCGTGCGCGACCCGAGGGTCCCTGGTTCAATCCCCACCTAGTACCAACCTCGTCATGTCCGTTGTGTCCTGAGCAAGACACTTCACCCTTGCTCCTGATGGGTGCTGGTTAGCGCCTTGCATGGCAGCTCCCTCCATCAGTGTGTGAATGTGTGTGTGAATGGGTAAATGTGGAAGTAGTGTCAAAGCGCTTTGAGTACCTTGAAGGTAGAAAAGCGCTATACATGTACAACCCATTTATCATTTATTTAGCTAGTGGAGGAGTGTCGGAGCAATGGGTGGCGAGCGATGTGCCGGCCCGTTGAAGTGGGATGTCGAGGCTTTTGTGGGCACATCCCTCTGCAGGGCCTACATAATGCTTGGCATCACAGGGGCCAGCCAGCGAAGGGCCATGAAGTTAGCCACAGATGCAGCAGAAGTGGCATCAAGGTGGCTGTGGATCAGGAGGGGAGAGGCGTGGCATGTCGGGCAGTAGCGCTACCTGGACACAGGCTGGGGCCTGATCAACCCTAGCTGGGTCGCCTAGGGGAGGGGGTCTGATTGTTGAAAGACCGAAACCCCCTGTGGTCCTAGGTTACATCACTGAGGATGTGTCCAGTTGCACTATTGGTGTATTTAAAAAGGTAACATTAGTGGTTTCACTGAACATGTATTATTTTAAAATGTCTATATTTTTCACAATTAATAATTGCATTCAATAAAATTTGCTTGCCAGCCATAAGAAAAAAAGTCTGGGTCGTACGCTCGTATATAATTTGCAGTCATGTTTTTGAAGTCTTTGTTCCAACGGAATATATATTCTCTGATAACTAAAGTTAGTGTGTTACGTGGGGCTGGATGTAACGTTTACAACACTTTTTTTTTTTTTTCTGAGTCTTAAAGGAGTACCTCCACCCCTGCTTTTTCTTTGAATTTGTATGGCCCATCAGTCATGTTAACGTCCGGATACAGTATGTATAAATGAAATATTTTTAATGACCTCATTGCTGCTGTGCGTCTGATTACAGGGTAATGTCCACTAGCCAACATGTATATCAATTTTAATAATATATGGATACACACACACACACACATACACACACACCCCACTCTACTGTAATATATTGATTAATTGCTGCTGCCACTCCCAATCTTTACTGGAAACAAAACTAGCCGTCACCGTTGCATCAAATCCACGGCCTCAAGAAAACAAAGAAGCGAGCAGATGCCTGAAAGCTCCCCTCGTCGCCTCCAGGCTTCCTGTTGTGGTTGTCGCTGCTCATCTTCCTTACATGTGATACTCTCCGCGCCTGCTGATGCACATTTGAAAAAGTTCAAACTCCCGACACATCTATTCCTCACTGCCTGCCTGGCTGACACACACACCAGACGCCCATTGTCTCTTTCTTCCACCATTGTTGTGCTGCTTTGTTTATCCTGTTACGATTTTACCATTTTCTCACCGGGTTCTACAGTATTTGTGAGCAGAATGTGTCCGTGAATTGACCCACCATGCGCACTAAACACGACGTTACACGTGTCTGTGGAAGTTAATTTGGCCCTAAATGATGTAGTCACAGTCAGGATGGGTCCTGAACTCTGTACTTTTATAGGTACCAACTAGTGTTGTCCCGGGACCAATATTTTGGTATCGGTACCACAATTATTTCGATACTTTTCTGTACTTTTTGATACTTTTCTAAGTAAAGGGGACCACATAATGTTTTATTATTGGCTTTATTTTAACAACAAATCTTAGGGTACATTAAATATATGTTTCTTATTGCAAGTTTGTCCTTAAATAAAATAGTGAACATACAAGACAACTTGTCTTTTAGTAGTAAGCAAACAAAGACTCCTAATTTAGTCTGCTGACATGCAGTAACATATTGTGTCATTTTCCATTCTATTATTTTGTCAAAATTATGGAGAGACACGTGGTAGAAAATGAATGATTAATCTACTTGTTTATTTACTGTTAATATCTGCTTACTTTCTCTTTTAACATGTTTTATCTACAATCCTGTTAAAATGTAATAATCACTTATTCTTCTGTTGTTTGGATGCTTTACATTTGTTTTGGATGATACCACAAATTTGGCTGTCAATTTGATACCAAGTAGTTACAGGATCATACAACGATCATATTCAAAATACTCATGTGTCCAGGGACATATTTTCTTGAGTTTGTAAACATAATATACATTTTAAAAAACGAAAGAAGATGTGGTGATGCCAAAAAATACTGACGTAATCATAGTAGTATCGACCAGATACGCTCCTGTACTTGGTATCATAACAGTGGATGTCAGGTGTAGATCCACCAATGGTGTTTGTTAACATTGTGACGCCGGTGAGCTACGGTGTGTAGTGAAGTTTAGCTATTCCTCGTCCTGCAGGGATGATACTTGTAAGAAACGTACTTTATTTGTCGCCATGTGACGTCACATCCAGTTGCAGACTCGGCATCGGTTCAAACACTTGGCGGGCAAACAAACACTCAAGCAGCACTTAGAGAGGACTCAGCCAGACTGCCTCTAGGTATTATTGCAATTTTCAATAACAACAAAGCAAGAAGAAGGCGCTCAAAAGTAAAACTCAACTTTTTAAAATGCGCTGGCTCGCTGTTAATTTACATTGGATAGGCCAGGGGTGCCCAAACTTTTTGACTCGGGGGCCACATTGGGTTAAAAAAAATTGGTCGGGGGCCAGGTTGTATATATATATACATATATATATATATATATATATATATATATATATATATATATATATATATATATATATATACATACATATATATATATATAAATATACATATATATATATATATATATATATATATATATATATATATATATATATATATATATATATATATATATTCCGAGCGAAATGATGTCACGTTATTGATGGAAAAATGCATTTTTAGACAATATGCTAGGAGACACCGAGAGTAACAAGCGGTAGAAAATGTATTTTTTAAACTTGGACGGATTTTGGACGCTGGCCGGCCATAGTTTGGGGACCCCTGGGATATGCCATAGACATGTCACCAATTAGCATTAGCAATGTTGCACGACGATTTCAGCACTTCCAAATTTGCTAATTTAAATGAACGTTACAATCAAAAAGTGGGTGTGTAATAAGTAAATTATTAACTCTTTACACCCTGTATATGAACTGGACTCCCTCAGGCAGGTTTTGACTGGTGAGGTTAAGTATGGCTGAGATGAAGATAGCAAACAGGGTTGGTGCGATGATACAGCCCTGCTTGACACCAGTGTCAACTTTGAAGGGAGCCGTTTCAGAGCCCCCATTTCCAACTACCACTGTGGTCATGTCGTCGTGCAACAGACGCAAGATCTTCAAATACTTGTCTAGGCATCTGATCTTGGAGAGGGCACCCCAGAGGGCAGTTCTGTTCACAGAATCAAAGGCCTTTGTAAGGTCAATGAATGCCATGTATAGTGGCAGGTGTTGTTCCCGACATTTCTCTTGCTGTTGACGAACTGCAAAAATCATGTCCGATGTTCCCCTAGCTGGACGAAAGCCACACTGGGTCTCTGGGAGGATCTCTTCTGCCAGCGGCAATAACCGGTTTGCCAAAATACGGGCCAGTATTTTTCCTGTTGCGGACAGGAGAGAGATGCCTCTGTAGTTTCTACAGTCCGCCTTAGCTCCCTTCTTGAAGATGGTGAAAATCAGGGCGTCCCTGAGTTTGGCTGGGATTTCCTCCTTATCTCAGATTTTACCAATGAGGCTATGGATGTGGCAAAGGAGTTTTGGTCCGCCTTGCTTTAATATTTCTGCTGGAATCCCATCTGGTCCGGAAGCCTTGTTGTTACCCAGTTTTCTGATGGCATCCTGGACCTCATTTTCGGTGGGAGGATCACCCAAATGCTCCATGATGGGTTGCTGAGGAATCTGGTTGATAGTTAACATCTCCACTGTGGAGTTCCGATTCAGGAGCTCTTGGAAATGTTCACGCCATCTGGAACTGATACCTACATCGTCCTTGAGCAGGGTTTGTCCATCTTTAGAGCGGAGGGGGTTTAGGCCTCGATAGCTGTGCCCATAAACAGTCTTGGTAGTATTGAAGAAACCCTTGGTGTCCCCAGAGTCAGAAAACTTCTGGATTTCTAGAGTCTTCTCCATCCACCATTTGTTTTTCAGCTCTCTCACTCTGCTCTGGACAAGTGCCTTTGCCTTGGCGTGGGCCTGCCTTTTGTCCCTGCAGTTGATGTCGCTCTGCCAAGAACGAAAAGCTTTCCTTTTGGCATCAATCAGCTGTTGTATTTCGATGTTGTTTTCATCAAACCAGTCCTGGTGTTTCCTAGTCCTGTAGCCAATGGTATCCTTGTGCTGGTTTCAAGTAGCATGGTCTTAAGAGCCTCCCAGTGTTCTTCCACATCCTCAGGATATTCTTCCGGGAGTCTCACAGACAGGGTGTTTTGTAGATGTTGGACCCTATCTGTGTCTCCAAGGCTATCAATGTTAAATTTAGGGCGGAACAGTCTCCTTTATGCCCTCCTCTTCTGCTGTAGCTCGATGTTCATTTTGGAGCGGATGAGGTGGTGGTCTGTCCAGCAGTCGTCCGCACAAATCATGGCCCTGGTGATGTTAACATCCTTACGATCTCTGGCCCTGACAATGACATAGTCTATGAGATGCCAGCGCTTTGATCTGGGATGCATCCAGGACGTTTTGAACCGGTTTCTCTGGCGGGAAAGGGTGTTTGTTATCAGAAAATCATGTTCAGCACACGTTGACAGAAGAAGGACTCCGTTGGAGTTGACATTTCCAAAACCTTCCTTACCTACAGTGCCTTTCCAGAGCTTGTGATCCCTGCCAACCCTAGCATTGAAGTCCCCGAGTAGAAGGATCTTATCTTCTTTCGAGATATCCGATAGAACCTGGTGTAAGGTTGCATAGAAGGTCTTCATCATGTGAGTCCAAAGTTGGTGCATATGCACTCACAGCCGTTGCCATCTGATTGTTTGAGAGCCTCAGGCGTAGGGTCATGAGTCGCTCATTGATGCCTTGGAGATTCGGAGAGTTGGGAGATGAGCCGGTTTCTGAAGGCAAATCCCACTCCATGGATTCTGAGTTCATCAGCAGTTTTTCCCTTCCAGAAGAAAGTGTATCCCCCTTTCTCCTCCTTTAGTTGACACTCCTCAGCCAAGCGGGTTTCAGACAGGGCAGCAATGTCAATCTTGCACCTTTTCAACTCCCTGGCAACGATCACCAGTGTTGGGACTAACGCGTTACTTTGTAACGCGTTACTGTAACGCCGTTACTATCGGCGGTAACTAGTAATCTAACGCGTTATTTTTTATATTCAGTAACTCCGTTACCGTTACTACATGATGCGTTACTGCGTTATTTTGCGTTATTTTTTATGTAGTATCGGCTAGAAACTGAGAAGATCTGAGTGTTGCAGCGCTGCTGAAGAGGCGACAAAAAAGAGGCGCGCCGCGCGCTGTCTGTGTGTACGTGTGTGTGTGTATGTGAGTGTGTGTGTGTGGGAGGGGGCGTGTCTGTGTCTACTATCAAGACGTCATGGCGAACCCCGAAGCCGAGTTTCTTAAAATGTAGATATTTTCAGTACGTTTCTTTTATCGACCACAAAGAAAATAAAATTTTAGTTGAATGTAAGTTTCAAATATGCTGAAACAGCGACAAAAACAACATGCTTCGACGAAGCTAGTAAAGAGACACACACTTCACCTCCACGTCCAACAGCGGCTGGATTTTAATGAGGCACTGCACACTGAAGGTACACACACTCTGTCAATTCTCTTATATACTCTTTCATTTTAAACTTTTAGAGTGTTTGATTATCACATCACTCTAAATGTTTAGACTATAAAGTTCACAAACCTAAAGAGGGATACTAGTGGGCCAGGCTAATATTTCCTTTTCTCTAAACTAAGTGGGGAAATGTGTAGAGTGTTCTGGGCTTCAGACATGATTTTATTTCAGAATTCCTTGAGATAAAAAAACGCCTGGTTAGGCTTTATGTATGTAGTGTGTGCCTTTCTTGTTTTACAGCTATGTTGTTATTATGCTGTTTGTTACTTATGTATGTTAAGTTGCAGCTATTTAAAATAGTTTTGTCAATTTGTTCTGGTCTGAAACAAATTGGCCCTTTAAAACATATCTTTGTCTTTGTGTGTTGTATGTAGAGCACATTGCTTAGCAGAGTTCAGTGATGCAAATGCATGTCAAGTTGATCAACAGATTGTATTATTCTCCAGTGCAATAACAGTACTAAAATGAAGGCTAAAAGGGCATTAAATGGGGCCTTAAAATTTTTAAAAAAATATATATAAGTAACTAAATAGTTACTTTTCACAGTAACGCATTACTTTTTGGTTTAAGTAACTGAGTTAGTAACTGAGTTACTTTTGAAATAAAGTAACTAGTAACTGTAACTAGTTACTGGTTTTCAGTAACTAACCCAACACTGACGATCACCCATCTTCTTTCTGGACAATTGCAGGAGGCACTGTCCATAAGTGTTCTCACATTCCAAGCTCCAAAGTTCATTGTTTTTGTTTTTGTTTTTTAACCGCTATGAGGTGAACCCACTGGACGCGGTATTCCAGTCAGGTTGTAGGAGGCAGGTTATTTTTAGGGCACCTTTTCTAGCCCCTTCCCGTGTAGGGTGAGCAGAGTGGATCCTAAATAGGGCTGCTCAGACGTGGGTGCTGCTGCCCTAATGCTCTCTCTGCCTCGGTCCGAGAGCAAGGCGACTGAATCAGGCACCCGCCGCCTATGTGCCAGTGCGTGGCTAGAAGCTCCCAGACTTCACTGTCCTGCTCCCGTCACCATTTCCTGGTCACCATAGGACTTATAGAAGGGTTGGGTAATGATGGGTCCTTCAGGAGAACGCCTGTGCGGGGAATCTTTTAAAGTGGGGAAACTGATGCACAGGCAGTCACCACATTGTCCTTGGCAAAGAGAAGGCCAGGGTCCGATGGCATGGAGACCAAGACAATTGGGGGCCCATCTTTGCTGCAGCCTTCTTTCGCCTTTGTGACCGTTGTGGAGGTTCTCTACATCCATCATCCGCCCACTTCGCCGTTGAGGTCTTTTTTGACGAGGGGGACGTGCAGTCTCCAACGTCACTTGCTTTTCTCTCAGGGTGTGCTCCCCTAGCCTTTTGTCTTCCCAGACTAACTCACAAGGCAGCGGGGCAGTGGTTGGGTGACGCCAGGGCGTGTCCACAAGGTGGGCCTGCGCATCACACCTCTGAGGACCACTGCAGCTCCGAGATCCCCTGCCATGTTTGCCTTGGACCGCAGGACTCAAGTTACCGTGTGTGGCCACGTGGAGGCCTGACAGGAGTCTTGGTGAAGGAGAGGCTGTGTACTGGCAGGAGAAGACTGACGCACAAGGCTGCTTCTCCGTTCACCACAAGGGCTAGCCAGCGGCAGTGTCTGTAAGCGAGAGGTTAGCAAGCAAGTGGGAAGTAGACATGCAACCTTCCCTCTAACTACTGCACTAGATGCATCACAACACCCTGTAGGCTAGGCCCACACACCAAGTATGTTATTTAGTAAGTGCAGTATAGTAAGTGCAGTACAATACTTGAAAATGAGACATCATCATCATCATAGCATATTAGCAGTCTGTCGGGTCGGCTCATAGTTCTCCACTCAGCCAGTCTTTTTCCTTCAGCTGCCAGGTTGCAGTGTCGATCTTCAGTTCCCTCAAATTCTGTTTAATGGTGTCCTTGTACCGTAGCCTTGGCCTCCCTCGGTTTCGTTTCCCTTCCTCCAGCTGTGAGTAGAGCAGATGCCGAGGGATCCGCTCGTGACTCATTCTCTCTACATGCCCGACCCATCTCAGGTTCATTTGGGTTAAGATGTCATCCATCGATGGCAGTCCAGCACGACTTAGGACCTCTGTGTTCGGGATTTTGTCTCTCCAGGAGATGTCCATGATAGTCCGAAGGTGGCGCCATCATGTAGGCGTGAAGTTTTCTGACTTGCAACCTGTAGAAGGTCCAAGTTTCAGCACCGTACAAAAGTGTAGCTAGCACAGTTGCTCTGTACACCTTGCACTTGACGCAAATAGAGACATGCCTGTTGTTCCAGAGTCTTTCCCTTAATTTCCCAAACACAGCACTTGCTCTCCCCATCCTGAGTCTGATCTCATCATCAAGCTTGGCATTTTCTGTCACTGTGCTTCCGAGGTACTTGAATGTCCGGCATTGCAAAAGTGGGTCTCCCATGACACAGACCTCCCCTGGTAGGGAGGATGTGGGCTCATACTTGGGTGGCTGGTACAAGCATTTCGTCTTCTTGATGTTTATTTTGAGGTTGAACTGACTAGGTGTTGCTGCAAACTTGTTCACAAGACCTTTTATGTCTTCTACATTGTGCGCAACTATAGCACTGTCTTTTACACGTCTGCCATTTTCAATACTTGAAAATGAGACAGACGTGTAAAAAAAACATGCTTACAACTGGACAACACAACTCAGTGTTAAGTGTTGAATACTATATAAATAGTACAATTAACATGTATTAATATATTTGAGCACACACAGAAGTGCTAAAAATGAGTGCCATTGAGTACCGGTCCGGTATCCATTCAATGTACTGGGAATTAGTATTGTATCGATTGCAAGGATGTCAAACATTTTCATAACCTATTAATTTGGCATAAGAATTTAAGAAGGAAGGAAGGAGCAGGAATTTTAGCAACACAGATTGTGCAACACTTGCAGCGAGGAGCGTGTGGTTGAGGATCCACCAATTGTGGGACAGTGAATTGTTACATCAGCACCATTTTTAACAGAATTTTCGAATGACAAGAACAGCTTTTGCCAGTCATTACATTTACCCAACTCTCACACAGCTATTTGGTCAAATAATTGTGACGCTTGTTGCCTTCTGATGATATGTTGGATTAACATGATAAGACACTGGATGGCGTCACACATGACGAAGGCTTGGGACGACAAATATCTGCACTGTTTACCTTTTTATCAATATAAACGGATACATTTCACTTATAGACAAACAATTGCAACTGACCTGTAGTTGAATGCAGCCAATGTTTCCGATATTGAATAATATAGGACAACTCATGCATATTCCCTGCGTGTAAGCATGTTGGCGAGTCTGAATGTTTGTGTGTGTGTGTGTGTGTGTGTGTGCGTGTGTGTGTGTGTGTCTTGCTAATTTGATTAACGGGTGTAAACAGTTAGGCAAACGGTAATGACTAGCAAGCAGCCTGCTGCTGTAGCCAGTGGGCTCCTTACTGATTACTATCATCATGAAAATAAACCCATGAGCTGTGTGTGTGTGTGTGTGTGTGTGTGTGTGTGTGTGTGTGTGTGTGTGTGTGTGTGTGTGTGTGTGTTATGTGGTCAGTGATGCATATCATCACAGTGTGTTTGAGCCTCTAATCTTTTATAGCCCAAAAAGAACGACAACAAGCAGAAATAATGTGGCAAATTCCTAGCGTAAAAGAGTGACAGTAAACATCTCCTCACATTTAACTTGAAATGTAGTGTGAGCTGTCAGTGATATCAGACAACAAATTGTGTCACCGGATTTTTTTTCTCCCCTCCTTATGTAACCTCAGGCTCATTGATGTTCCATTTTCAGTTGATGCCACTGAGAGATAAATAAAACATTGATTATTTTCATCTGCAGTAGGCATTAGAAACTGTTGCCTTTAAACACCCAGAAATACCACCATCATCTCTATTGTTATCTACTACTTTACTACTACTGTACACCCACCTGAATATAAGACGACCCCTCTTTTGCTCTTCTTGAGGGTCTACTGGGGGCGGAGTGGCTCAGATGGTAGACCGGCTATAGCAGCAACTGGGGGGTTTCAGAACCGATTCCAGCTTCCACCATCCTCGTCACTGCCGTTGTGTCATTGGGCAAGACATTTTACCCACGTTACCCACTTTGCTGCCAGTGCCACACACAAGATGTGGAAAATAGGTTTCACTGTGTAAAGCGCTTTGAGTCTCTCGAGTCTAGAGAAAAAGCGCTATACAAATATAATTCACTTCACTTTACCTTACTGTTCTATATATATGCTTCAAAGCAATCTAGGTAATATTTGCATATTTTATCGCATGCAGTAATAAAGAAACATTTGTATTTATTGAATATACAAGAATATAAGTCAACTACTATTTTTTTAAACTTAAAAAAAAAGACTAAATATAAATATTTCTGATATATATTTAAAATGAGCATTATAACTGCACTGTGGTTTGTTGTAGCCGGGGTCGCTGCTTTGTGTGAGTGAAAGGAAGAAAAGCTCTGAATCTTTTGGGGATATGTCATTTGGCAGCACCCTCTGGTTTGCATCTATAAATATCAAGCCTGTAATTATTAAGACTTCAACTCTTTTTCAGACTTTTTATCAGGAAAAAAACGGTAAATGTTGATCATAGTGTGAATTTTGCTGTTTGTGTGACATATGTCCGTTCATCAAACTTGTTATCAGTGTGATTGAAAAGGTAACATGACGTTTCATAATTTCCCAAAATAATCCAACTAGATCTACATTAATGCACCCTCTCCCTAAAATGTTTATATATTATTGGAAACAAGTAGTAAATAAAATTGATGTAAATTTGAAGAGAAAGCTTTTTGTTTTTAGTAGTGTCGTCAAACGATTATTTTCTAAATATGCTTAATCAGACTTTTGAATTGTGATTAATCACAGTAAATTTATTGCATAATTAAATGTTTCTTTAACTTAAAATAGGAAAAACCCAGCCCAATATTGTGACACAAATCTAATGGAATTGTCAGAATGTCAAACACAATTTTTTTTTGCAATTAAACATTCCCTTAATTTATTTGCTCAAAACTTGGTAACAGTTTTACCTAAAGTCCCGAGCAGAATTTGCCGCAAAACACAACATTTCACATTCACATATTGATTCATTGACCTGATCACTGACCATATAACAACAACTTTCAGGTAACCATCTGTGGTTAAAGCAAGGAAGTGATTAATCTGCGTTGATTTATGAATATTGCAATATTTTTTGTGATTAATCGCATTAGTAAATTAGAAAGCCCTAGTTATTATTAGTCATGAGTTACAAGTAAGGCTGTCAAACATAACGCGCTAACTTATGTGATTAATCACATAAGATCACACATTCATCATGCATATATGCAGATTAATTGTGCAATTTCAGTTCAGTGCAGTTCAATTCAATTCAGTGCAAAGACAAGTGAGGAAACTCCAACTGTTGTGCTCGCTGGAAAGGTTCACTTGAAACTCATTCAACTGTTACCAGGTGTTGAACAAAGTAAAACATTGAAACGCATATTCCTGTATTACATTTTGACAATAATAATTGCATGTGTCAAAATGTTTAGGTTTGTTTTAGGATCATTTAAGTTAAATAGGCAAGTCATTTATTGTAATTAATCCAAATTTAAAAGTGTGAATAATGTGATTAAAAAAAAGTAAAATCATTTGACAGCAACGTTAAAGATTCTCAGCTTTTTTCCATGTCTTTTGCAATATTTTTTAAATTATTGCGATATTTTTTGCTTTATATTTTTTCAAACAACGTGGGGTCATTTGCATACTGGGGGTGGGCCCAGTTTGCAGCTCTTGTTTACTCTCGAACGTACCAAGTCAACTCTGCGAGCAACAACAACCCTGTTTAGCTTGTTAGCTACCTGTTAATTAAATGGTAGAAGGAGAATGTTGTTGCAGCTGGAACTAACTGATGCCTTATAATTGTCAGCCTTAGGGTGAGGTGCAGTGTTACTCAGGTTTCACACCATGAACTCCAAACTAAAACTGGAGTGCACAAACATTTGCGGCATTATGCGAAACCAACATTCTTATATTTTTTTACCATTTTTTGGGTATTTGGGATCTGCATAAATCCCAAAAATGTGAAGGTGGTGGGGATACAGTATTTATAAAACATTATTGCCTTCCTTAACAGTTCTTCTTAATGAGCCTGTGGAGGGAGGTGTGGCCAGCGCTGCCTGCAAGATGGTGCTGAGGACAGAGCACCATCAGATGGGGACGTGGCAGTGCCGACGGCGAGACACAGCTGAACAGGTGATTAGATCTCCCAGGTGGTACGAGTTATCTAATCACCTGTTGTCTTTAACAGTAGCGGCCGGGAACAGGAGGAAGAGGAGGATTTGGAGTGACTGAAAAGTCACGACCTGCTGGAAAAACATTTATTAAATTGTTGAACATTAAAACTGCACGCCTGGCTCCTGTGACGTGTGTAACAGTGGAACTGCAAGGAAGCGACCTCCACAGAGCCGTTTGGAATTGGCCCAATATCTGATATTTTTTCCCAGTTGTGATGTCAGTGGATATCTCCATATATTGTAGAAATGTACCCAAAGTGCTTTGCCCGAGTCCGTCATTGTAGTCCAACGTAGTCAATAAGATCCTTTTTTTCCCTCTATCCTCTTGTTGTGGGGCAGACTGGTTCATACAAGCACATGCATCCTCTGCTGTTCAATCAATCAATCAATCAATGTTTATTTATATAGCCCTAAATCACAAGTGTCTCAAAGGGCTGCACAAGCCACAACGACATCATCGGTACAGAGCCCACTTAAGAGCAAGGAAAACTCACCCCAGTGGGACGTCGGTGTGAATTACTATGAGAAACCTTGGAGAGGACCCCATATGTGGGTAACCCCCCCCCCTCTCGGGGAGACCGAAAGCAATGGATGTCGAGTGGGTCTGACATAATATTGTGAAGTCCAATCCATAGTGGATACAACACAACAGTGAGAGTCCAGTCCATAGTGGGGCCAGCAGGAAACCATCCCGATTTCACTGTCATTGTCAAAGTGGAGGCACGTGTATAAGACTGCCTTCAAAACGGCGCACCTTGAAGAGACAGTCTGAAAGCGTCTTGAAAACGATCTCTTAAAGATAATCTTTGCAATATTTACACCAAAGAACCAATATTACATGTACCAATGTCCCGATACCAATATTTTGGTACCGGTACCAAAATGTATTTCGATACTTTGATACTTTTCTAAATAAAGGGGACCACAAAAGATGGCATTATTGGCTTTATTTTAACAACAAATCTTAGGGTACATAAACATGTTTCTTATTGCAATCAAATAACACGTGTCCTTAAATAAAATAGTGAACATACAAGACAACGTGTCTTTTAGTAGTAAGTTGTCAGGATGTGTTTGTGACGAACCCCAAGATGCAAAGATGGCAGGCTTGGTGCAGGGAAACATGATTTAATGTCCAAAAAAAGCAGGTAAAACACGAACCAGGAGACAGGAAAACGGATACAGCAAACAGGAACAAGAATCAGGGAACAGCTCACTGCATACAGTTCAGGTTAAAGTTAAAGTACCAATGATTGTCACACACACACACACAAGGTGTGGTGAAATTTGTCCTCTGCATTTGACCCATCCCCTTGTTCACCCCCTGGGAGGTGAGGGGAGCAGTGAGCAGCAGCGGTGGCTGCGCCCGGGAATAATTTTTGGTGATTTAACCCCCAATTCCAACCCTTGATGGTTAGTGCCAAGCAGGGAGGTAATAGGTCCCATTTTTATAGTCTTTGGTATGACTCGGCCAGGGTTTGAACTCACGACATACCGATCTCAGGGCAGACACTCTAACCACTAGGCCACAGAGTAGGAAACAGCTAATATGATACAGGAGACGAGGAACCAGGGAGAACTGAAGACAGCATACAATACTCCAGTACTGACCGGAGGGCGAGGCAGGTCTAAATAGTAGCCTGATTGGCAATTGCCACCAGGTGTGCCAGACTGCCAATCAGGTACAGGTGAGGGAAACAAGCGCTCAAGGAGACGTGCAGGAAAAGGAACCAACATAAGAGCGCTGACAGGAAACAAAACAAACACAGAGGGAAAACCAAAACATAACCAAACTGTCAGTGACAAGCCTGACAAAGTAAGCAAAACAAAGACTCCTAATTGAGTCTGCTGACATATGCAGAAACATATTGTGTCAATTTCCATTCTATTATTTTGTCAACATTATTAAGGACAAGTGGTAGAAAATGAATTATTAATCTACTTGTTCATTTACTGTTAATATCTGGTTATTTTCTGTTTTAACATGTTCTATCTACACTTCTGTTAAAATGTAATAATTTTTTATTCTTCTGTTGTTTGATACTTTACATTAGTTTTGGATGACACCACAAATTTAGGTATCGATTTGATACCAAGTAGTTACCTGATCATACATTGGTCATATTCAAAGTCCTCATGTGTCTAGGGATGTATTTCCTGAGTTTATAAACATAATACACATTTTTTAAAACCGAAAAAAGATGTTGGGATGCCAAAAAATATCGATGTAATCATAGTAGTATTGACTAGGTACGCTCTTGTACTTGGTATCATTACAGTGGATGTTAGGTGTAGATCCACCCATGGCGTTTGTTTACATTGTGATGCCTTTGAGCTACGGTGTGTAGTGAAGCATGTTTAGCTATTCCTTGTCCTGCAGGGATGATACTTGTAAGAAACTTACTTTATTTGTCACCATGGAGACCAGGATTAGTGATTTAGAAGTAGCTAAAACACTGCCAACTGCGGCTGGACTTTAGCCACTAGCGAGTGTTGCAGGTCCCAGGTAGCCAGGACAAGCAGTCAGATAATAATGTCCTGTTAAACAGGAGGAAAAAGCACACAGAACGTTTCGGTTGTTTACAGACTGGTTGCACTCAACAGGCGTTTCAGTGTTATAACTTCACCTTTATCGATAGTTTTTAAGACAAATTGCGTCCGTTCTCCCTTTTCTGTCTACACACTGTGTCTGCTTGTAAGTACTCCGTAATCACCGAACATGCTCCTCTGCTCGTAAGCCAGCAATGTCACGACATGACGACGACGAAGGGGCGGAGGGTGGCGGGGGACCGGTACTTTTTAGAGGCGGTGTAGTACTGAATATGATTAAATGGTAAATGGTAAATACAAACCCCGTTTCCATATGAGTTGGGGAATTGTGGTGGATGTGAATATAAACGGAATACAATGATTTGCAAATCATTGTCAACCTATATTCAATTGAATGCACTACAAAGACAAGATATTTGATGTTCAAACTCATAAACTTTTTTTTTTTTTTTGCAAATAATAATTAACTTAGAATTTCATGGCTGCAACACGTGCCAAAGTAGTTGGGAAAGGGCATGTTCACCACTGTGTTACATGGCCTTTCCTTTTAAAAACACCCAGTAAACGTTTGGGAACTGAGGATACACATTTTTAAAGCTTCTCAGGTGGAATACTTTCCCATTCTTGCTTGATGTACAGCTTAAGTTGTTCAACAGTCCGGGGGTCTCTGTTGTGGTATTTTAGGCTTCATAATGTGCCACACATTTTCAATGGGAGACAGGTCTGGACTACAGGCAGGCCAGTCTAGTACCCGCACTCTTTTACTATGAAGCCACATTGAAGTAACACGTGGCTTGGCATTGTCTTGCTGAAATAAGCAGGGGCGTCCATGGTAACGTTGCTTGGATGGCAACATATGTTGCTCCAAAACCTGTATGTATTAATGGCAGCATTACTACATACATAAATTAATGCATTTCAGCATTAATGGCGCCTTCACCGATGTGTAAGTTACCCATGTCTTGGGCACTAATACACCCCCATACTTTCACAGATGCTGGCTTTTCAACTTAGCGCCTATAACAATCCGGATGGTTCTTTTCCTCTTTGGTCCGGAGGACACGACATCCACAGTTTCCAAAAACAATTTGAAATATGGACTCGTCAGACCACAGAACACTTTTCCACTTTGTATCAGTCCATCTTAGATGAGCTCAGGCCCAGCGAAGCGAACGGCGTTTCTAGGTGTTGTTGATAAACGGTTTTCGCCTTGCATAGGAGAGTTTTAACTTGCACTTACAGATGTAGCGACCAACTGTAGTTACTGACAGTGGGTTTCTGAAGTGTTCGTTAGCCCATGTGGTGATATCCTTTACACAAAGATGTCGCTTGTTGATGCAGTACAGCCTGAGGGATCGAAAGGTCACGGGCTTAGCTGCTTACGTGCAGTGATTTCTCCAGATTCTCTGAACCCTTTGATGATATTACGGACCGTAGATGGTGAAATCCCTAAATTCTTTGCAATAGCTGGTTGAGAAAGGTTTTTCTTAAACCGTTCAACAATTTGCTCACACATTTGTTGACAAAGTGGTGACCCTCGCCCCATCCTTGTTTGTGAATGACTGAGCATTTGATGGAATCTACTTTTATACCCAATCATGGCACCCACCTGTTCCTAATTTGCCTGTTCACCTGTGGGATGTTCTAAATAAGTGTTTGATGAGCATTCCTCAACTTTATCAGTATTTATTGCCACCTTTCCCAACTTCTTTGTCACGTGTTGCTGGCATCAAATTCTAAAGTTAATGATTATTTGCAAAAAAAAAAAATGTTTATCAGTTTGAACATCAAATTTGTTGTCTTTGTAGCATATTCAACTGAATATGGGTTGAAAAGGATTTGCAAATCATTGCATTCCGTTTATATTTACATCTAACACAATTTCCCAACTCATGGAAACGGGGTTTGTACTTGTATAGCGCTTTTCTACCTTCAAGGTACTCAAAGCGCTTTGACACTTTTTCCACATTCACCCATTCACACACACATTCACAAACTGATGGCGGGAGCCGCCATGCAAGGCCCTAAACACGACCCATCAGGAGCAAGGGTGTAGTGTCTTGCTCAAAGACACAGCGGACGTGACGAAGTTGGTAGAAGGTGGGGAGTGAACCAGGAACCCTCAGGTTGCTGGCACGGCCACTCTCCCAACTGCGCCACGCCGTCCCCAATTAGTAATTAATTAGTATCGCGGTACTATACCAATACTGATCAACCATACAACCCTAATTACATATTATGTAGACCACAAGGAACTGTTTCAAAAGTAGAAAACTCTATCATAATGTGACTCTTTTAAGGGGCTAAATGTGCGCCTCTTTCAGGTCACTCTCTATTGTGAGATAAGGTATGTTCCCAATCTAAGAGTTTTGAGTGTACGACCACATTTATAATTACTGCTATAAAGTACAGTGATGTCCTTTTAGTGTCACCTGAAGTATTAAAGGCCTACTGAAACCCACTACTACCGACCACGCAGTCTGATAGTTTATATATCAATGATGAAATCTTTACATTGCAACACATGCCAATACGGCCGGGTTAGCTTACTAAAGTGCAATTTTAAATTTTGCTCGAAATATCCTGCTGAAAACGTCTCGGTATGATGACGCCTGCGCGTGACGTCACAGATTATAGAGGACATTTTGGGACAGCATGGTGGCCAGCTATTAAGTCGTCTGTTTTCATCGCAAAATTCCACAGTATTCTGGACATCTGTGTTGGTGAATCTTTTGCAATTTGTTCAATGAACAATGGAGACAGCAAAGAAGAAAGCTGTAAGTGGGAAGTGGTGTATTGCGGCAGGTGTTGTGCTGGATAACGCACCCCCGCCGTAGAATGCACCCCTTGACTGTTGTGCCGGATAATACAGCCGGTGTTTCTTTGTTTACATTCCCGAAAGATGACAGTCAAGCTTTACCATTGGCCTGTGGAGAACTGGGACAACAGAGACTCTTACCAGGAGGACTTTGAGTTGGATGCGCAGACGTGGTACCGTGAGTACGCATGCAGCTGCGGCTTCCAAACATTTGATCGCTTGCCCGTACGTGCGTGCCGCTATGTGCATGTCACGTACGTAACTTTGGAGACTTTGGGGAAATATATGTGCTGTATGAACTTTGGGGAGGTGAACAGTACTTTGGGCTGTGGGATTGAGTGTGTTGTGCAGGTGTTTGAGTTGTATTGGCGGGTTATATGGACGGGAGGGGGGAGGTGTTTGTTATGCGGGATTCATTTGTGGCATATTAAATATAAGCCTGGTTGTGTTGTGGCTAATAGAGTATATATATGTCTTGTGTTTATTTACTGTTTTAGTCATTCCCAGCTGAATATCAGGTCCCACCCGCCTCTCACAGCATCTTCCCTATCTGAATCGCTCCCACTGCCCTCTAGTCCTTCACTCTCACTTTCCTCATCCACAAATCTTTCATCCTCGCTCAAATTAATGGGGAAATCGTCGCTTTCTCGGTCCAAATCGCTCTCGCTGCTGGTGGCCATGATTGTAAACAATGTGCAGATGTGAGGATCTCCACAACCTGTGACGTCACGCTACTCGTCTGCTTCTTCCGGTACAGGCAAGGCTTTTTTATCAGCGACCAAAAGTTGTGAACTTTATCGTCGATGTTCTCTACTAAATCCTTTCAGCAAAAATATGGCAATATCGCGAAATGATCAAGTATGACACATAGAATGGACCTGCTATCCCCGTTTAAATAAGAAAATCGCATTTCAGTAGGCCTTTAATAATTCAACCCGCACATGTCATCTCTCCAGTAGATGTTTCTATACAAAGTTGCCAAATTAGTACTGGAAACACTCAGTTTTCAATTAAAGGTGGTTCTCCTCCACTCGGTTCACATCGAATCGAATCAATAATAAGCACATGCACTCAAACTGTTGCTGAGCACTTTGCATCTATAACCTACTTAAGCAGTTTAATCTGCAGCAGAGTCCAAGTCTGATGAGTTCCACAATAAGCTCCTCTGCTCCCCTATCGGCTTTCTGCTCAGCATTTGTGTTCACGCTTTACACACACACACACACACAAACACACACGCACACACACTGCCGGTGCACCCGCAACACAGGCATGAAAGCTGACTAGCAGGGATGCTGATACACACACACACACACACACACAAGCATGCACACACACACACACACACACACGCACGCACACACACACACACACACACACACACACACACACACACACACACACACGCGCACACACGTGCAGTTAGAATGCAACTGGGAGGCTGTTCCTCTGTCTTGCCTGGAGAGGGAGAAGCTTATTATGGAGCCTTATTGAAGGCTTCAAAGAGTTTAAATTAGGGTGGAGAGGAGGGATTAGAAGACAAGCAGGAGGAAGAAGGAGAAGAGAGGCTGCAAGTGAGAAAGCAAGAACACAGGCAGAAGGAGAGAGAATGAGAGAAGGGGTACAAAGGGGCCACGAGATGAGAGGACCGGGGAAGGGCGGAAGGGGGACAAAAGGGTGAGAGTGTGCTGGCTCATGCTGATCTTACACTTTCTAGAAGACAACGTTGGATGGCTTTTCAGTGTTCCTGTGTCAAGTGTGTGTCTGTGTGTTGTGGTCCCTTTAAAAGGAGTTCTTCTCAAATAGTAGGGCGGGCCCACCTGGGGGTGTGCGGTGCGATGCGATGCCAGGGGTCTCGGGGAACGTGCTTTATCAGTATCATGCAGTATCATGCCTCAAACCCTGTGTTAAAAACGTGCTCATAGCCATTAATTACGACTTTCTCATTATGATAAAAAAAAAAATATTTAAGTCACTTGTGTTTTGTAGTTTAAGTGAAGTGAAGTGAATTATATTTATATAGCGCTTTTTCTCTAGTGACTCAAAGCGCTTTACATAATGAAGCCCAATATCTAATTTACATTTAAACCAGTATGGGTGGCACTGGGAGCAGCTGGGTAAAGTATCTTGCCCAAGGACACAACGGCAGTGACTATATAGGATGGCGGAAGCGGGAATCGAACCTGGAACCCTCAAGTTGCTGGCACGGCCTCTCTACCAACCGAGCTATGCTGCCCCACATTAAACACAGTTTAAAGTGTTTTATATATTGTGCCCCTGAGTTAAGATTGCTGATCAGTTTGAATGTGTTATTATTTATGGGGTTGATTTAATTAATATTCATACATTATTAATGTGTTCATATTTTTCAGTACCAAATGGTCTAAAAGTGTTCATACTTTAGATAATACTTACTTTTTTTTTCTTCAAATTTCAGGAAAATGAATGCGCTTCAAATATTTTCTGTTACAGACTAAAAAAAACGATGTTAGTAATTGTATTCTTGACTGGAAGTTGATAGATATTTATAGAATTGTTTTTATTTTGTTTATGTTAATAGAAGCATTTCTCTTTAAGTCGTCCTCAGACGAGCCTTCCACCGTTGCTTCCAGTCATCCCGATTCTCCATACATTTGGCCAGTTCCTTGGTACTCTGAGCTCCTGCATTCTTCTTGAGTATGTCCACGTATGTTAGTGTTGTACGTCCTCTTGACCGACGCCCATGTGTTGGTTCCCACAGCACCAATTTGCTGGCTGGCAGCTCCTGATGCCTTTGGCAGTGTCCTGCAAGTCTCATTCTCCTTACAGCAATCTTCTCGCTCACCCTTGGTATTCCCTTGTAGAGGATTCTGTCGGTTACGTGCGCACTCTTGTTGATGTTATGCACTGCACGTAGCATCCTGATGTAGCAACCATCCAGAGACCTCTCCAGGGTAGGCTTCAGGGTCCAGCATTCGCTGCCATAGGGGAGAACGGACTCAACTGTCGCGTAGAAGAAGCTGAGTTTGATTTGGCGGGGGAGGTTGGAGTTCCATGCACTGGTCATGCCGTTCAGGGCCCTCCATGCAAGTGCCTTCCTCACTTTTTTTTTAAGTCCCATCTTAAAACTCATTTGTATACTCTAGCCTTTAAATAGACCAGTTGATCTGCCGTATCTTTTCTGCTCTGCCCCCCTCTCCTGTGTGGAGAGGTTATCTGGTGATCACAGATGTTGCGCTAGCTGTTCAAAGTTGGGACCCGGGGTGGACCACTCATCTGTGCATCAGTTGGGGACGTCTCTGCGCTGCTGACTTGCCTCGATTCGAGAGGATCCCCTGCTGGCCCCACTATGGCCTGGACTCTCACACTATTAACTAGATCCTGTCATGTCTGTGTAATCATGTTTTGTTTTAGTCATGTTTTGTTTTGTTTAGTTATTGGACTCTTTAGTTTCTGGCTTTTCACTCCCTTGTCTTGTTTCCATGGTTACTCATTAGTTTCACCTGTTCCACGTTTGGACTCATTGTGCACTCTTGTTTGTCACCATAGCAACCCATTAGTTTTCACTTGCCCTCACGACTCACGCACCTGTCTTTAATCATGTCACTATTATTTAAGCTTCCAGTTGCCAGGCTGTCTGTCTGGCGACATGAAACCCCTGTCACACTCTGTTTACCTCTGCGCACTTCATACCATGTCCAAGTAAGTTTTTTCTATTCATGCCACAGTTAGCGACTTTTGTTCATGCCCTTAGTTTTTTGCCCACGTGCGCACCTTTAGTTTTTTTTTTTGATAATATTTAATAAATCGTGTACTTACATTCCCGTCTCGCCCGAGGCAACTTTCCGTTGCCTTCCGGAAAAACAAGACCCAAGGACCAAGTCATGACAGTATGTCGCCAGCAGAACAGTTTCCCGCACAAAAGTTGGACAGTTTGGACGAGGCAGCGTGGGAGGTCCTCCGCGCCATTGAGGAGGAAACGCTGCGCTACTCCTCCGTGGAGTACAGAGACTCCATTTGGTCCCAGGACGACGCCGCGTCTCCCCAGCCATGGAAGCGCCGCCAAAGGCGAGGGACGTCAGGAAGAACTTCCGCGAGCCGGCAGGACACGCCGCTCTCACAAGCCACTCCCCCTCCGGGCGGAAGCAAGCAGCAGCCAGCCCGGCTTCGCTCTGATGACGTCATAGACCAGGATTTTTTTTTTCTGAATTCTTTTTCTTTTGATTCCTTGCCCCCCAGGACTCAAGCCACGCCCATATCACAAAAAAAAAAAAAATCCTCACCCACAAAGTCCCAGGTAGAAGAAAATAGACTTTTTGGACATTTTAGAGGGGAGGTTTCTGCCCCCCTCCTAACCTCCCTTTACCCACCCAAAAAGACGGTTCCAGACCGCGATGAGCGCGTCTGGTATCCGCTCCTTGAGGGGGGGGGGGGCTAGGGCTGTAAATTGTTCAGGTGGGGTGGCTCAGCATTACCTTGCCAAGCCACAGCCTCCAGCACGGCCGCCACCACCAGTCTCTCGGCCTGCTAAGCCGCAACCTCCGGTTCGGCTACCACCACTGGTCTTTCGGCCTGCCAAGCCGCAACCCCCAGCTAGGCCACCTCCATCTGCACTAAAGCTAGCACCTGTCGCTGCACCACGGCTAGCACCTGTCGCAGCACCATGGCTAGCACCTGTCGCAGCACCACGGCTAGCACCTGTCGCAGCACCACGGCTAGCACCAGCTCCACCACGCCAAGACCCACCACGCCAAGTGCCGCCAGTCGCAGCTCCACGACGCCAAGTGCCGCCAGTCGTAGCTCCACGACGCCAAGTGCCGCCAGTCGTAGCTCCACGACGCCAAGACCCGCCATGCCAAAACCAAGACCCGCCATGCCAAAACCAAGACCCAAGTCAAGACCCTCCATGCCTAGACCAAGACCCTCCATGCCTAGACCAAGACCCTCCATGCCTAGACCAAAACCCGCCATGCCAAGACCAAGACCCGCCATGCCAAGACCAAGACCCGCCATGCCAAGACCAAGACCCACGCCAAGACCAAGACCCGCCACGCCAAGCTTCGCCGCCTGACGTGCCACGCCAAGCTTCGCCGCCTGACGTGCCACGCCAAGCTTCGCCGCCTGACGAGCCACGCCAAGCTTCGCCGCCTGCCACGATGACGACGCATCCACCTCCTCGTCGGCCACAGATGTGGCCATTCCATGGGCGTCCGCCACGCCAGGTTCGCCGACCTCCTCGTCTGCCACGAATGTGGCCATTCCCAGGTCGCCCACCTCGTCTGGTACAGCGGCGCTCTACGCGTCGCCGCCACCTAACTCTGCCCCGGTGGATACGGGGACACGTGGTCTGGCGACCCACCGCCATGTCGACCACCCACCCTCCCATGACTATTGATCATTGTTTTGTTTTTTTTGTTTTTTTATGGACATCTGGTATCTGTCCTTAAGGGAGGGGCTCTGTCATGTCTGTGTAATCATGTTTTGTTTTAGTCATGTTTTGTTTTGTTTAGTTATTGGACTCTTTAGTTTCTGGCTTTTCACTCCCTTGTCTTGTTTCCATGGTTACCCATTAGTTTCACCTGTTCCACGACTCACGCACCTGTCTTTAATCATGTCACTATTATTTAAGCTTCCAGTTGCCAGGCTGTCTGTCTGGCGACATGATACCCCTGTCACACTCTGTTTACCTCTGCGCACTTCATGCCATGTCCAAGTAAGTTTTTTCTATTCATGCCACAGTTAGCGACTTTTGTTCATGTCCTTAGTTTTTTGCCCACGTGCAAGTATTTGTTTCATTAGTCAAGTTTGTACTTCCGCCTTGTGCGCACATTTAGTTTGTGTTTTTTGATAATATTTAATAAATCATGTACTTATATTCCCGTCTCGCCGAGCCAACTTTCCGTTGCCTTCCGGAAAAACAAAACCCAAGGACCAAGTCATGACAGATCCACTTGACATTCATTGCACCGGTCGCCCAGGGAGCGGGGTCCCCACATCTGCGGTCCCCTCCAATATATCTCATTGTATCTGTCAATACTTGGACTATGGGTTGGTTTGTTTTCCCGAGATGCATAAGAATTGGACTGGACATGGCGTGACGTTAAATACATGATTTAATAATAGACTATAAAAAGGAACAAACAAAAGGCGCTCACAGCGGAGGTACAAAACAGTGGCTTGAATAAACAAAAAAACTTATGTGGCAAGAAAAGAGCAGCATGAACTATGACCTGGACAGAGTAAGCAGCGTGTCAAGAGTGCAGAGCATGAATGTGATGTCGCCAGGCCGACCAACAGAAAATGACAGGCTTAAATAGTCATGTGGTGATTGAAAACAGGTTTGTGAGTTCAAATGAATCAGGTGCGTTAGTCCAAAACGTGAAACAGGTGAAACTAATGGTTGTCAAGCTAACAAACAAACAAGGAAGTGCAACCAGGAACTAAAAAGAGTCCAAAAAGCAAACAGCACATGGCCAAACAAAAACATGATCAACAGATATGACAGTATCCCATTGGGTTGAATTTGTTCTTGACCTGATGTGGGATCTGACCCCTTTGTGGCTTGTGCAGCCCTTTGAGACACTTGGCACGTGATTAAGGGCTATATAAATAAACTTTGATTGATTGATTGATTGAATGTTGTGCAGAAGTGTACTTATATCATTTTATAAACAAATTATACTATTTATAGTCGCGGCAAGTGGGGGAGACGGACGCGCAATGTTTTTTTTCTTCCTCAGGGGCATAACTAGGGATGATACTCGAACCCGGTTTTCCCGGTTGTTCGATAAGAAAAGAACCGAGTCCTCGGACTCGAATCCCTTTTTGAGAACCGGTACCCGTTATCGAGACCACTATAGTAAAGAAAAAGAGTTGGTTCTTTATTCGAATCCTTGTGAACGAATCTCGTCCCGACAAGAAATGCCCCGTGTGACATCACAAGAAATGACGTCACGTAGCTCAGTCATTAGGCGCAGATAGGAAAAGCAGGAAAAAAATAGACCGGACAAAGTGCTCGAAGGCATGGCTTAATTTCACCAAAAAAAACGAGGAAGCGGCAATATGCAATTATTGCCAGGCTTCGTTCTCGTGTAAGCGGGGGAAGTACAACAAGCGTGTCGTGTCTTCGAAGCAGCGGCAGAGACGACGAAGAACGCCCCTCTTCTTCTGCCAGCTGCCCAAGTCCCAGCTACAGTGGCGGTGACGCCGGTTAGTAACTAACGTTAACTGTTGCCGGTTAATTTCCATATCTGCTCACTTGTAGTAACGTTACCTCTTATGTGAGCCTTTTTGTATGTGTCTGATAACGTTAACGTTATTTTGTAATCTACACCACGACAGAGTTTGCAGGTCTGTCTAATAAACTAGTGCTTTCTTTATTTCTTTAGTTTATTTGGAACATGAACACACATACAGTATAATACATCACAGTTTCATATCATTTCACTTTACAGGAGTAGGAAGAAGTAAAGCTTATTTAATCCTACCCCTTTCCCACTTCATAGTGTTTACAAATATATACATCACTTACTGACCTTTTTATAATAAAATATCTGTGAATTAGTATATACAACACTTTTGTAATATGTAAATAATTAATTCAGTCATTAATAACATACTGAGATGAATAATATCTCATTTTCAATAAGGTTGAAAGTATTTCTCATAATTCTTCTTCTTTGTACTTTGTAAGCACAATTCATTTGAACAACCTCTTAAAGGCCTACTGAAATGATTTTTTTTAATTTAAACGGGGATAGCAGATCCATTCTATGTGTCATACTTGATCATTTCGCGATATTGCCATATTTTTGCTGAAAGGATTTAGTAGAGAACAACGACGATAAAGTTCACAACTTTTGGTCGCTGATAAAAAAAGCCTTGCCTGTACCGGAAGTAGCGTGACGTCACAAGTTGAAAGTCTCCTCATATTTCCCCATTGTTTACACCAGCAGCGAGAGCGATTGGGACCCAGAAAGCGACGATTACCCCATTAATTTGAGCCAGGATGAAAGATTCATGGATGAGGAACGTGAGAGTGAAGTATTAGAGTGCAGTGCAGGACGGATCTTTTTTCGCTCTGACCGTAACTTACGTACAAGGGCTCATTGGATTCCACACTCTCTCCTTTTTCTATTGTGGATCACGGATTTGTATTTTAAACCACCTCGGATACTATATCCTCTTGAAAATGAGAGTCGAGAACGCGAAATGGACATTCACAGTGACTTTTATCTCCACGACAATACATCGGTGAAGCACTTTAGCTACGAAGCTAACGTGATAGCATCGGGCTTAACTGCGGATAGAAACAAAATAAATAAACCCCTGACTGGAAGGATAGACAGAAAATCAACAATACTATTAAACCATGGACCTGTAACTACACGGTTAATGCTTTCCAGCCTGGAGAAGCTTAACAATGCTGTTGCTAACGACGCCATTGAATCTAACTTAGCTACGGACCTCAACAGCGCTATGATAAAAACATTAGCTCTCCACCTACGCCAACCCTCATCTGCTCATCAACACCGAAGCTCACCTGCGTTCCAGCGATCGACGGAGGGACGGAGGACTTCACCCGATCATCGATGCGGTCGGCGGCTAGCGTCGGATAGCGCGTCTGCTATCTAAGTCAAAGTCATCCTGGTTGTGTTGCTGTAGCCAGACGCTAATACACCGATCGCATCTACAGCTTTCTTCTTTGCAGTCTCCATTGTTCATTAAACAAATTGCAAAAGATTCACCAACACAGATGTCCAGAATACTGTGGAATTTTGCGATGAAAACTGAGCTTTTTGTATTGGATACAATGGCGTCCCAATACTTCCGTTTCAACCATCGACGTCACGCGCATGCGTCATCATACCTAGACGTTTTCAACCGGAAGTTTCGCAGGAAATTTAAAATTGCACTTTATAAGTTAACCCGTATTGGCATGTGTTGCAATGTTAAGATTTCATCATTGATATATAAACTATCAGACTGCATGGTCGGTAGTAGTGGGTTTCAGTAGGCCTTTAAACTGGATCATATCAGTACAATGTTTAACTTCTTTACTTAATCCATTCCATAATTTAATTCCACATAATTTTAGCTATTTGCAATTTTACCAAATCATCGAACTTTAATATTTTTGACCCAATAAATAAAGTGTTTGTATGTTTTCTATATCCAACATTATGTATCGGTCTAATTATTTTTTTTTGTAATACGGTTAACGAATGTAGCGCACATCTGTAGTTATTTCCCCACATTTCTGCACAATAACTCAGATATGGTAATACTATAGTAGCGAGCAGTAGAGAATGTGAAGTGATTTGTTAAACCAAATATTGTGGTTTTTTTTCCATATACAACAACCTATCTGGACTCAATAAGAGAATCGATAAGGAATCGGTTCGAAAAGAGGATTCGATAATAGGCTCGAACTCGTTAATTTCTTATCAAACATCATTCCTAGGCATAACAGAAAATAATTGAGAAGCACTGCTTTAAAGAAGGTAATTTATGTAATCTAGCAAGTGGTATTCAATACTCCCATTGTGCATCACCCTCACTGGACACTTCATTAGGCACACGTGCACAATGGAAAAAAAATCAATAATAGATTTTTATCAATAACACTGCCCTCACAAAGACATCTAGAATGAGTCTAGACCGCAGCCAAGGCCAAACAAAACATGCCCGCTCCAAACCTGTAGGTGACAAAGTGGGTGCAACAAGCAGCTTGCTTTTTTTCACCATATCTCATATGAAAGTGAAAAAAAAAAAAACAGTAACTGCTTAAGAATACATAAAAAAACTAACTTTTTACAGTAATTATGATTAAGTGCACATGAGAAATTGGAAAGGAAAACAACTTAGTCATGTTAATGAACAAATATGTTGCACCACACAGCAGCAATAGTTGTAAAAGTAAGCTGCTCAGTGAGCATGAATTAGACTGATAAATGCATGGTAAACAACAGTACAACTAGTGTAACACACATGAGCTGCACAACAACGGACGAGTAGCTCAACCAACATTTTAAAGTGCACACGGAGGGAGATAAAGCTGCTGAATGAAGACCTGTCATGATACTGTAAATACAACTACTGCCATCGTGTGTCGGGCTGTGCTTATAAAATTAAATCAGGAGGTCGCTTACAGCCATAGCTGTTAAGGCCAATGTTTTTTGTAGTTAGAGACCATGTTGTTTTTTTTCATATGAGACTTAGGGCTTGATCCACTACAGTAAAATCCAAATAGCACACAAACTGTAAAATTTCCTTTACTATTAGTGTGTGTGTTGCATGTGTCTTATCAACAGTGCGAGTACAATTGATAACTGCTGCAGACCGCCTTATTTAAATATTTTTGCGCATACTATACACCATGGAGATACTCTTTTACTGCACATTCATGTGATCATATTCTACCTAATGCGGTTTGCTATATTTTTAAACATGCAGCAGACATGTAAAACTTTTTATGGCCATTTTAGAGGCAGTCCTGGAGTACAATCTTCTTTTAACCCACTTTTTCAGGGTGTTGACGTGGGTGCCATGCGGTCAAATGTACCGGACGCAAGAAAATGCATATAGAAATAATTGTTTACATACACAGAACTTGTACATGAAAAAACGATTGTCTTTGGAAAAAAAACAAACGCCGGCAGACACAGGGAGGCATCAATTGAATTTGTTTTAATCACTCCCCTTGAGTCATCCAGCAGCAATGAGACACACTCATCTGCATGCAAGTTTAGTGGATCAGCTTTGTATGTGCTATCAAGTTTGCAAATGTTTTAATGCATGCAAACTTTTAGTAGATCAGGCCCTAAATGTTTTATTAATTTGTTATTATTGATTTGTCAATACAAACATTTATGGCAGGGTTGTCCAAAGTGTAAATTTTTCCGCCGCAAGCTTAATTTATATATTCTAAAAAATAAAAAATATATATTTATTCCACATTATATTTTTCTATGTTCCATTACAAATGCTCCTCTCCTGAGCTGCAACCTTGTTGTGGTAGAGGAGTTTGAGTGTCCCAATGATCCCAGGATCTATGTTGTCTGGGGGACTATGTGCCCAGAGGTAGGGTCTCCCAAGACATAGAGGTCCTAGGTGAGGCAGCAGCTCGAAGACCTTTATAAAAAGACAACATCTAGGACCGAGCTTATCCTCGCCCGGACGCGGGTCACTGGGGCCCCCCTCTGGAGCCTGGAACCTGGAGTTGGGGCACGATGGCAAGTGCCTTGGGCCCAGTCGGGCACAGCCCAAAGAGGCAAAATGGGTCCCCCCCTTCAACAAGCTCACCACTCATAGGAGGGGGCATACAGGTCGGGTGAAATGTGGGCAGGGCAGCAGTCGAAGACAGGGCCCTTGGCGGTCCGATCCTCGGCTACAGAAGCTAGCTCTTGGGACGTGGAACGTCACCTTTCTGGAAGGAAGGAGCTTCAGCTGGTGCACGAAGTGAAGAAGTTCCCGCACAGCAAGGGCTCTAAAACCAGTCCTCTCAAGAGGGACTGGGCTATTTTCCACTCTGACGTTGCAAGCGGTGAGAGGCGACGAGCGGGGGTGGCAATTCTTGTTACCCTGCGGCCCAGGGCCTGAACGTTGGAGTTTAACCCAGTAGACGAGAAGGTAGTTTCCCTCTGCCTCTGGGTCCTGACTGTTGTTGATGCACTGTCGATGCACCAAACAGCCGTTCAGAGTACCCTCCCTTTTTTGAGTCCCTAGAGGTAGTACTGGAGAGTGCTCCCCCTGGTGATTCTCTTGTTCTGTTGGGGGACTTCATCGCTCACATTGGCAACGACAGTGAAACCTGCAGAGGCGTGATTGGGAGAAATGGCCACCGGGATCTAAACCGGAGTGGTGTTTTGTTATTGGATGTTTGTGCTTGTCATAGATTATTCATAACAACCACCATGTTCAAACATAAGGTTGTTCATATGTGCACTTGGCACCAGGACACCTTAAGCCACAGTCCAATGATCGACCTTGGGGTTGTGTCATCGGATTTGCAAACTGCTGTTTTGGACACTTGGGTGAAGAGAGCAGTGAAGCTTTTCATCGATCACCACCTGGTGGTGAGTTGGCTTCAATGGTGGGGGAGGCCCAAACACACTGTGAGGGTCAGCTGGGAACATCAAGCAGAGTCTTCCGTCAGAGAGAGTTTTAATTCGCACCTCTGGAAGAACATGTCACGAGCGAGGCGTTGGACATTAAGTCCGAGTGGACCATGTTCCGTGCCTCTATTGTTGAGGCGGCCGGTCGCAGCTGTGGCCTCAAGGTGATTGGAGGCAGCAGACAGGTACAGACAGACCAAGCGGTGTGCAGCTTCAGCGATCAAAGAGGCACAAACTCGACATGGGAGGAGTTTGGGGAAGCCATGGAAAAAAACTTCCGGACGGCTTTGAAGCGATTCTGGAAAACCATCCGCCGCCTCATGAGGGGGAAGCAGTGCTCTGTAAACAATGTGTATGGTGGGGATGATGTGTTGCTGACCTCAACTCGGGATGTTTTCAATCGGTGGAGGGAATACTTCGAAAACCTCCTCAATTCCACCTAAATGTCTTCCTAGGAGGAAGTAGCACCTGAGCAACCAGTGGCTGACTCTCCTATTTCTGGGGCTGAGGTTGCCGAGGTAGTCAAAAAGCTCCTCGGTGGAAGGCTCCCAGGGGTGGATGAGATTTGAGTCCCTCAAGGCTCTGGATGCAGTGCGGCTGTCTCAGTTGACAAGACTCTGCAACATTGCATGGACATTGGGGACGGTGCCTCTGGATTGTCGGACCGGGGTGGTGGTTCCTCTTTTTAAGAAGGGGAACCGGAGGGTGTCTTCCAACTGTCAAGGTATCACACTCCTCATCCTTCCCGGTAAGGTCTATTTAGGTGTACTGGAGAGGAGGCTACGCTGGATAGTCGAACCTCGGATCCAGGAGGAGCAGTGTGGTTTTCATCCTGGTTGTGGAACTGTGGACCAACTTTATACTTTCGGCTGGATCGTCGAGGGTGTATGGGAGTTTGTCCAACCAGTCTACATGTGCTTTGTGGACTTGAAGAAGACATTTGACCGTGTCCCTCAGGAGGATCTGTGGGGAGTGCTCAGAGAGTATGGGTTATCGGACCGCCTGATGGTGGCAGTCCGTTCTCTGTGTGATCGGTGTCAGAGCTTGGTCCACTTTGCCGGCAGTAAGTCTGACCCATTCCCAATTATGGTTGGACTCCACCAGGCCTGCCCTTTGGTTTAGTGGCTGCAGGATTAGGTCTCTGCCTTTTGCAGAAGATGTGGTCCTGCTGGTTTCATCTAGATCTTCAGCTCTTGCTGGATCAGTTTGCAGACAAGTGTGAAGCACCTACAAGTCTGAGTCCATGGTTCTCACACAGAAAAGGGTGGAGTGCTATCTCCGGGTTGGAGAGGAGATCTTTCCCAAAATGGAGGAGTTTAAGTACCTCGAAGTCGTGTTCATCAGTGGGGGAAGAGTGGATTGTGAGATCGACAGGTGGATCGTGGCGGCATCTGCAGTGACGTGGACCCTGTAGCGATCCGTCATGATGAAGAAAGAGCTGAGCCAAAACGCAAAGCTCACAATTTTCCGGTCAATCTATGTTTCTATCCTCACCTATGGTCATGAGCTTTGGGTTATGACCGAAAGGACAACATCACTGATACAAACAGCCACAATGAGTTTCCTCCATCGGGTGGCGGGGCTCTCCCGTAGAGATAGGGTGAGAAGCTCTGTCATTCAGGAGGTGCCCAGAGTAAAGCAGCTGTTCTTCCACATCAAGAGGAGCCAGATGAGGTGGTTAGAGCATCTGGTCAGGATGCCCCCCGAACGCCTTCCAGGAGACCACAAGGAAGACCCAGGACACGTTGGGGAGATTATGTCTCCTAACTGGCCTGGGAACACTTCGGGACGAAGTGGCTAGGGAGAGCGAGTCTGGGCTATTGTCCCCGAGACCTGAGCTCTGATAAGCGGTAGAAGATGGATGGATAGATGGACACTAACAACAGTCTCCCTTGTTAACTACAACATATTACATAAATTGACCTACAGTATATAGTATATATTTTGGCCTAGCGAACAATATCAAAGCAATTCCCAGTATCCTTCGATTTTATTTGTATACCACTTTTGGTTGGACAAGTTTGGAAACCTTTCCCTGTTTTGCATTAAAAATCTATGTTAAAATTTCAAATAATGAATGACAGTGTGCTTCTCATAAATCATCAATCAAAGTTTACAAGCATCACCGTATGAAATCATTTAGGGCCTTCATGCGAAATGTTTTGCAAAAATATCCCGAGCCTCTTACTGCTCCTTCATTGATAGGAACATAATGGCTATTGTCCCCGCATATCTACAAATTCCCCCGTAGCATTTGGAGACCCTTGTGTTAACTGCAGAATGTACACAAAATAATATCAAATTTGCTACCAACCTGAAAAACACTTTGCCATTATGCACATTATTCATTTTTATGGAAATACACTGTCCTTGTCTGAGCTTTGTTTATATCCAAATGAGCTGCATTTTGTAACAGCAACAAGAGCCTTGAACCAAAAAAAAAAAAGTAAAAAAGGAGCCCACGGCCTTGGAATAACTACTTATCCTTGGCACTGTAAATCTAATAGATTTATTAAAAGTAAAAAAATGCATTTGCCAGTTTGTGCTGATTGTTTCATGTTGTGTCCTGCGTGCTGTTGGCAGCACGATGGTTCGTCTTATCGTTGTCCCAGCTGGCACTTTGCATCATATTGTTATGAAACAGACTTGGCAGTCAACTCAGGGATGGCCCCAAATAGCAATCTGACTAGGTGAATGTTTGTAAAAGTAATTGTAAAGCATTTTAATTCATTTTTTAAATCAATTTATCACACATGCCTAAGTGATTTTCTGCTTTATCCCTCATCTTGCTTTGCTGTCTCAATGGACTCATTGACATGCAGAACGTCCACGCTCACATTTGAGTATCAAAAGCCTTTGCTCCGCATTGCAGACGATTAAACATTGATGTGTTGTTATTATAAAAGATGCAATCTGGAACATTCAAACTCAATAACCTATTTTTCTCTTTTTAAAAGTGGCTTGCAAGTGCAACTTGTGACAAAAAATTATCTGCTACACAAGTGATTTCTCAGCAATGCACAATTAGAGGAAAGTTTGTCTTAGCTCTTGGTCAAGTTTATGTTTTATTTTTACTTTTTCACAAAGTTGCATTTTTTTTCCTTACAAACTACAACTAATAAAGTCAGTTTTGTTTGTACATCTAAGATCACACTTTTGACATTAGATTATTTGTTTAATTACTTGCTTTCATGGCCGCCCATGGCTAAATTGGGGCTCTAAGCACACTTTTTATTTAAGTGAAACAATTTTTATACTGTTTTAATCAACTTTGAATATAAGCTAAAGCATGGTTTGTACTAAAACAAATTAATTGTATAATACATTGTTCAATAATGTATTTTTAGTTCAAATTGCAAATTTTACATAATTGAAAAACACATTTGCATGTCTTCTTGAAACATCATTCGATTCTGATACGACTGTTTAATAAACCCAGATTTAACATTGCACGCTACCGGGCAAAATGACACTAGTTGGGGAAATTTGCCATTATATTCGTACCATTGATGGAGCAGGAAGGGGCAAGGAATACGTTTGAAGTAAAATTTCATATAAAGCGCCCAGTCATTCATTAATTGACATTTTACACACGCTTATTCACGCAAAACAGGGGGCCCCACAGACCGAGGGGCCCTACGCACAGCACATTAACTGCATATAGGAAAGGTTCTGTTTCCTTGCATTATTTAAACTAACTTATCAAAAAAAAACAATAATTTGTTTGTCGTTCACTAATTGCTGTCGATGTACTTACAGTATGTAGTGTTCTTTCTCAAGGATGTGTCTTGCAGGGTGCGGCAAAAGCGACGTGCAAGTAAGCAAGTGCTTTATTTATATCTGAAGTTGCACATGTAATTGCAGTAGGAACGTGCAACTAATAGCATAATAAGCAAAATAACAAAAGGCAACACATATACAGCTAACAAGACACCCAGATCGAGTGAACAGCAATGGCGGGTCTATAATGGGCCTGATTAGAACCACACTGAAGCCACAGAGCAGCTGGCGTTCCTAGCAACCAGAATAGCTCCGAAAAGACTATAAACATAGGAAAACTATAACTACACACAAAACAGGACATTACCCTGTCACCAGGTCATGACAGTAACCCACATCAAGGGACAAATTCCAGACATCCCAAAACAAAAAACAAGTCCAAAGTCAAAGGAGGGCACTGGGAAGTGTTGGCGGTGGGTCGCCAGGCCATGTGTCCCCAAAGCCATCATGTAGGAGTCAGGGGAGTGGAATGGCGCTGCATCTGGCGAGGCGGGCGTCAATGAACTGGCCACACACATGGCCAACAAGGAAGCAAGCGTGGGTTGAAACGGAGATTCAGCAGTTGCGTAACTCTACTTCCAGCTTCTGAGTGTTGTTGCTGGTGGCGATGAGTTCCATAAACTGGCCACATATGTGGCCGACAGAGAGGCAAACGTGAACGTGAATAAATTTTCTATAGTCGTTGTTATCCACGCCCAAATCCTGGGCATGGCTGCTGATGGAGCGGTGGAACTCCATATAACGGCAATCTTTGCAGGCGACAGGACGAGTGCAGGGACCAGGTAGGTAGGTGGGCTTGCTGCTGAGCTAGAGACAAAGCTGAAGCTGGCTGCAGAGCGGAAGGCAAAGCTGGACTGGATGCAAAGCTGGAGACGAAGCTGATGGCAAAACTGGAAGCGGCGTAGGACACACTGGAGAAGCTGGTGGTATCTGTTGGAAGGCTGAAAGCGTTTTCGAAAGACCTACTAAAAGCAAGGCTGGAAGCGTCAGAAGACCCACTGGAGACAAGGCTTAAAGCATTGTCGGAAGATCTACTGTATGCGAGGCTGAAATCGTCTTTGGACCCACTGGAGGCAAGGCTGGTGGCATTGTCGAACTCACTGGATTAGCTGGTGTCATCGTGGGACCCACTAAAGGAGCGTCTGCACAAGAAGCGGATCTTCCATCTCCAGCTCCATCAGCAACTTCTGGTACGACTCATCCACCAATGCCGAGCTGTACTTCTCCAGAGGGTCCCTTTTTGGTTGAAGAGCTGGAACAGGAGGTGAAGCTGAGGATGGAGCCGATTGCGCCCGCACTGGTAAAGAGGCAGGCAGCGACCTCAGTGGAAGGAGCTATGCATTCCCAGTCACACATCTGCCAGTCCCAGCCCCCCACCTCAAGAAGAGGATTGCAGACGCTATCTCAGGATGGAGGGAGGGGCTGTTAGTGGATCCAGAAGCCAAGGGTGGGTGAGCTTTGGGAAGCGTGGGTGCCAGACTGGTTCTATCTCTCTGCCTTGTGGATTCTCCACATTGCTCATATTGGTTGTGTACTATCACAGGAAATTGCCGTGGAGTGGGTACAGGCAGAGGAAGTTGTCGTGGACTGGGAGGTTTGAGTGAGCTTGGAGCGGAAACAGGTGGCTCAAAAACTTTGGTTTTGCATGGCGAATGAACTAGTTTTAGAAGCAGAGTTTGGTCCTTAAAATGTTGGATAGTCACTATGGGCAAGCTTAAAGACTAAGAGGCGGAGCTTGAGTCTTGAGGCAAAGGCTGACTGAGTTCCTTAACAGTAGCAATGTCCATAAAGTCAGCAACAGTAGATTTAATGACATTTGGGGAAGGCTGGCTTGCTGTTTTAGTCTTAGAGAACATGTCCATTGTGTCAGTTGCACTTGATTTAGATTTATATTTAGTATGTATTATTAGGAAGATCCTGGCTCGCTGCTTTAGCCACTGCAACAATGTCCATACACAGTAGTCAGCAGCAGCTGATTTAATGTCACTTGCTGAAGGCTGACGAGTGGCATTTGAAATGGCAAGAGTGTTGGAATTGAGCGTGTCACCTGCACTCGCACAAGGCTCGCCCCTGCGTGAACATGCACCTGAAGCTGGCAGTGTGATGTCACTGAGCTGTGACGGTCTGAGCCTTGACTGTCCTGGATGATATTCCAAGCAGTGTAAACAGAAACAAGGAGTGTGTTTATCAAACTCTGCTCAGGCTGAATTGGTGAAGACGGGGCAGCAGTCCTTGCCAGTGTCTGGCGGGGCAGAGGTGCATGTGGGAGGTGCGCTGAGAATTAATTCTGTGTGCGTCGAGAATGGGACGGCAGAGTGGTTACATCACTGTAATAAACAAGGTCAAATGAGGTGATCTGCTCATTTCTTCACCGGGAAATGTGTCGGTTCTCTGCATCCGTAACCTTGGACATTAGCAAGTTCCAAGCCTCCACACATGTCCTCGTCCTTCTCGAACTCTTCATCGAAGTCTTACCACGGTGACCGAACTTCTGCCTTAATTTCCTTATTTTTCTCCGTCCTTCTTCCTTCGCGAGAAACACACATGGTGGTTCCAATCTGTCATGTTGTGGTCGCGTTGTGGCGAGGGATGTGTTCTAGAGATGTGAAAAGGAAAGGCAGGAGGCGGCAGAAGCGGCATGCAAGTCAGTCAATGGCGTCAGTTGTTGTTGAGCCACAAGCTCAAAAATGGCGAGCAGATATCCACAAATAAAAGGGGGACATTATGAACATACCAGATTCAAAGCCATAGAGAGTCGTTTTTCCTGACAAGAAAAAATAATTTTATCCTGAAACGCCGTGAGACGACAGTATTGGAGTGAATGCCTGATAACGTGCATTGCCGCTTCAGAGAGCAGGAGCTTCACGTCTGTGTTTACATTATGGTTAAGGTGCATAGATAACATAAAACATACTTGCCAACCTTGAGACCTCCAATTTCGGGAGGTGGGGTGTGGGGGGCGTGTTCGGGGTAGGGCGGGGGCGTGGCTAAGAAGGGAGGAGTATATTTACAGCTACAATTCACCAAGTCAAGTATTTCATATATATATATATTTATTTTATTATATATATATATATATATATATATATATATATATATATATATATATATATATATATATATATATATATATATATATATATATATATAATTCACTGAAAGTGAGGTATTTTATTATATATATATAAGAAATACTTATATATATATATATATATATATATATATTTATATATATATAAGAAATACTTATATATATATATATATATATATATATATATACATATATATATATATATATATATATATATATATATATATATATATATATATATATATATCAATCTATCTATCTATCAAGAGGGACAGAGACAGCGCACAGTGCATGTGGATCACATGTTACCATGGCGAGAAAGCATGGAGAGACTGCCAGTTATCTAGTCTCCACCAGTTGCAGAAAATGTCCCATCAGTACAACTGGACAGTGCTGTTTCAGTTCCATCACCAGGACCATCAGTGAGTCAGACACAAACTAGTCTCATCATTGAACCAGATTCAATGGCTGCTGAGTTGCCATCATCAGAACCCAAAGCACCCACAACAAAAACCCCACCAGTGATCCGCAGGTACCCAGAAAGGTTTCGAGTACCACCAAAAAAACTGAATCTCTGAAGACAGTATAAAAATGTGTTAAAGATGTACAAATACTGTTTGTATAATAAGCATGTTATTGTTTACAAATGAGGGTTAAGAGTTCAGTACTAAAAAAAAAAAAGAATGTGGCTTAAGTACAGTTTTTTAATTGAGCTGCTGCATTTTTTGGTTGGGTTGTTTATTTATTTTGAGTAACTTCTACAGTTCTAAAAGGGGAGGAATAGAGTAATCTATGTTTGTTTGTTGCCATCTCCTGGTGAATGTTGGCTATAGCGTACTGGGGTTACTTTTTGGTTGGCCAACGATTTACGTGGTGTTGCGCACCTGACGTCAAGTGTGTGAGTCTGTTCTGAAGTCTACAGTAAAGAGACGTACTTCATCACCTCGCCTGTTTATTGCCTCCAACTCAATATATTACAACAACACTGCTCCATGCGGACACTGCTCCATGCGCCCCCTCCAGCTCCATGCGGACCTGGAGGGTCCGCATGGAGCTGGAGGGTGCGTGGCCTCCAGGTCCGCCTGAATTTCGGGAGATTTTCGGGAGAAAATTTGTCCCAGGAGGTTTTCAGGAGAGGCGCTGAATTTCGGGAGTCTCCCGGAAAATCCGGGAGGGTTGGCAAGTATGACATAAAATGTAGATTGTTACTGTGACTGCTTTATTAAAATTGGAAAGAAAAAGCTTAACCTGTGGATTTCCGGTAGGAATTGCGTGTGAATGACACCGCTGAAACGCACAAACAGTCGACACCAACAAGTCGAACATAAATGCTAACTGTTAGCATGCATACAGTTAGCATGTGCATGCATCAGTTGCCGAGTGTATGACTAAGAGGTGTACTTCTGCGAAAATGGCAAAAAAAAAAAGTTAGCATGTAAATCTTAATCTTAAAGTTGGCATGTGTCACATAGGAAGTTATATGACTCTGGGGCAAATGGTTACAAAATGAACTAAAAAGTTAGCATGTTAGCTTGTTAACAATCAGCATGTGTCAAGTATGAATTTGTATGACGGGGTAAACGATTGCAAAATTAGCTAAAGATGTTAGCATGCTAACAGTTAGCATGCATCACATCCCAAGACACCAAGACATGACTCTGGGGTAAATGGTTCCAAAAGTATCTAAATAAGTTAGCATGCTAGCATGCTAACGTTAACATGCTAACAGCATGTGTCACATACCAAGTTATATGACTCTGGGGTAAAGGGTTCCAAAATGAGCTAAAAGTTACCATGCCAATGTCAGCATGCTAGCATGCTAATGTTAGCATGGTAACAGTTAACATGTGTCACAAACCAAGTTATATAAATCTGGGGTAAAGGGTTCCAAAATGAGCTAAAAAAAAAAGTAATCATGCTAATTTTAGCATGATATTACTTGAGTAAGAGGAGCAAGGAGCATTTTGTTTTTGAAACCGTTCAAGTCTGTAAAAAAATGTGATGTATGTAGAAGTTTGTATATTAGGACTGTGAATCTTTGGGCACATTTTTGGCATCTAGAGGGTAACGATTCGATTCAGAATCAATTCTCAATTCCAAATCAATATTTTTAATATCATTGGGTGACAGGTCTATGATTAACTACATTCCTCCATCAAAAAGATTATAAGCTCTGATAAATTTCTACATTACTTTTAAAAGAAAAAATAATTTTGTTTAATACATTTCTACCCAAACATTGAATATAGTCATATACAAATAAGGCAACAGGAGAAGTTTCACACACTTCTCTTTTCTAAAAATAAATCTGTACAACAGACATGGTTTATCCACATCAACAATATGATATGCCTTTTTTTGACACCCCTATTGTACAATGCCCATTCATTTTCAATGGGGGAAAATTCCTGGTAATTCCGGGTAATACAGAAATGTTCAGATCCGGGAGACATGCTGGCTTGAAAGTCCAGGGTGAGTGGAGTGTGTTGATGGTGGAATGGTTCAAATGGGATGAGAAATGTGGAATATGCAGAAGTTTGTATATTGCCCATTCATTGTCGATAGGGAAACATTACTGAAAATTACGGGTAATTAGGGAATTTTCAGGCAAACATGCTGGCTTGAATGTCCAGGGTAAGTGGAGTGTGTGGATGGTGTAATGGTTCAAAGTGATAGAGAATTATGGGATACGTAGGTGTTTGTATATTACCCATTCCTTTTCAATGGGGAATGTTCCTGGTAATTCCGGAAAAAAACGAGAATTGTTCTTGTATTGTTTCATTTGATAGCTTGTATGTCCTGACCAAGACAAATGTTTTGATGGTGGACAAAATTGAAATCTGTCACGACTTGATCTTGGGAGTTTGCTTTTCCGGGATGCAACGGAAAGTTGGCACGGGCGAGACGGGAATGAAGGTAAATTTTTTTATTGAAACACTAGAACTACAAAAAAGGATCAAACCAAAGCGCGCACAGTGGCGGAGAACAAACTATGAAAAACAAAAACACTATAAACATGGAACCAAAACTTACTTTGACAAGGGACATGAAGCAGGATCTTAGAGGAATGGACAGAGCATAAATGTGGTGTGAGGTCGTCAGGCCGAACAACAGAAAATGAATGAACTTAAATACTATGGACATGATTAGTGAAAGCACGTGCGTGACGTGACAGGTGAAAACTAATGGCTGCTATGGTGACCAGACAAGGGAGTGAAAAGACAGAAACATGACTTAAAACAAAACATGATAATACAGACATGACAGAGCCCCTCCCTTAAGGACAGATACCAGATGTCCAAGAAAAAAAAACTTAACAAAAGTCATGGGAGGGCGGGAGGGGGACATGGCGGTGGGTCGCCAGACCACGTGTCCCCGTATCCACCGGGGCAGAGTTAGGTGGCGGCGGCGAGTGGAACGCCGCTGCAGCAGGCGAGGCGGGCGCCCAGGGAATGGCCACATTCGTGGCCGACTGGGAGGTGGGCGCACTTGGCGTGGCGGGCGACCAGGTAGCGGCCATATCCGTGGCCGACGAGGAGGCAGGCGCGTCGACAACTTGGCAGGCGTGGCAGCTCGGCGTGGCAAGTCAGGCGGCGAAGCTCGGTGTGGCGCGTACGGCGGCGAAGTTCGGCGTGGGTCTTGGTCTTGGTCTAGGCGTGGGTCTTGGTCTTGGTCTAGGTCTTGGCATGGCGGGTCTTGGTCTTGGTCTTGGCATGGCGGGTCTTGGTCTTGGTCTTGGCATGGCGGGTCTTGGTCTTGGTCTTGGTCTTGGCATGGCGGGTCTAGGTCTTGGTCTTGGCATGGCGGGTCTTGGTCTTGGCATGGCGGGTCTTGGTCTTGGTGTGGGTCTTGGCATGGCGGGTCTTGGTCTTGGTGTGGGTCTTGGTCTTGGTGTGGGTCTTGGCATGGCGGGTCTTGGCATGGCGGGTCTTGGCATGGCGGGTCTTGGTCTTGGCATGGCGGATCTTGGTCTTGGTCTTGGCATGGCGGGTCCTGGCGTCATTGAGCTGCGACTGGCGGCACTTGGCGTCGTTGAGCTGCGACTGGCGGCACTTGGCGTCGTTGAGCTGCGACTGGCGGCACTTGGCGTCGTGGAGCTGGTACCGGAGCTTGGCGTGGTGGGTCTTGGTCTTGATCTTGGCGTGGAGGGTCTTGGTCTTGGACTTGGCGTGGAGGGTCTTGGTCTTGGACTTGGCGTGGAGGGTCTTGGTCTTGGCTTGGCAGTGCTTGGTCTTGGCTTGGCAGTGCTTGGCGGCGTGGAGCTGGTACCGGAGCTTGGCATGATGCGGCTAGGCGTGGTGCGGGTACTGGAGTCTGCCGTGGAACTTGGCGTGGTGGAGCTGGTGCGGCAACAGGTGCAGCGACAGGTGCTAGCCGTGGTGCTAGCCGTGGAGCTGCGACTGGTGCTAGTCGTGGAGCTAGCCTTGGAGCAGGTGGAGGTGGCCTAGCTGGGGGTTGCGGCTTGGCAGGTCGGAAGACTGGTGAGGGCGGTCGTGCTGGAGGCTGTGGCTTGACGGGTCGGAAGACTGGTGAGGGCGGTCGTGCTGGAGGCTGTGGCTTGACGGGTCGGTAGACTGGTGAGAGCGGTCGTGCTGGAGGCTGTGGCTTGACAGGTCGGTAGACTGGTGGTGGCGGCCGTGAGGGAGGCTGTGGCTTGACATGGTGATGCAGAGCCACCCCACCTACACAGCTCCCGACCCCAGCCCCCCCCTCAAGGGGCGGATACCAGACGCGCTCCCTGCGGTCTGGAACTCTCTGTAGGGGTCGGCGGGGGAGGGCAGAAATTTCCCCTTTATTTTGGCCACAATATTTTTCTTTATCTCCCACCTGGGGTTGTGTGGGCGGAAAAAAGAAAAAAATTGTGACGGGGGCGGGACTTGAGTCTTGGGGGGCGAGGCATGAGTCTTGGGGGGCGGGGCATGAAATTGGGATGGCTGTGACTGACTAGACCTGATTTCTAAAAACATGTTTTGATAATGTTTTATCAAAGACATGGCATTAGAGTTTTTAGCTGGAGGCGGGTGATTTAAAGAAAAAGTATTGGAAAAAAAATCCTGGGCTGTGATGTCATCCTGTGGAAGCCGGGCTGGCTGCTGCTTGCTTCCGCCCGGAGGGGGAGGGGCATGTGGGAGCGGCGTGTCCTGCAGGCTCGCGGAAGTTCTACCTGACGTCCTTCGTCGGGAGCGTCGCTTCCGGCACTGCGCTGCGTCCCCGAATTCCTGGGACCAAATGGAGTTTCTGTACTCCACGGAGGAGTAGCGCCGAGTTTCCTCCTCCATCGCGCACAGGACCGCCCAAGAAGCCTCGTCCAAAATGTCCAACTCGACCAACTTAGGTGCGGAAAAGCGGGTCTGCTGACGACCTACTGTCACGACTTGATCTTGGGAGTTTGCTTTTCCGGGATGCAACGGAAAGTTGGCACGGGCGAGACGGGAATGAAGGTACATTTTTTTATTGAAACACTAGAACTACAAAAAAGGATCAAACCAAAGCGCGCACAGTGGCGGAGAACAAACTATGAAAAACAAAAAGACTATAAACATGGAACCAAAACTTACTTTGACAAGGGACATGAAGCAGGATCTTAGAGGAATGGACAGAGCATAAATGTGGTGTGAGGTCGTCAGGCCGAACAACAGAAAATGAATGAACTTAAATACTATGGACATGATTAGTGAAAGCAGGTGCGTGACGTGACAGGTGAAAACTAATGGTTGCTATGGTGACCAGACAAGGGAGTGAAAAGACAGAAACATGACTTAAAACAAAACATGATAATACAGACATGACAAAATCAGATTAAAAATGTGGGAGTAGTTGAAATATTAAATGTTGGACATACTGCAATTGAAAAGTGGTAATTCCTGGAAATTAGGACATTTTCAAAACTGGTAAACATGTAAGCCTGAATGTCCAGGGTGAGTGGAGTGTGTGGATGTTGGAACGGTTTGAGGCTGTTGAGAAATGTGGGATATGGAGAGATTTGTATATTACCTATTCATTTTCAATAGGGAAAATTTCCGGGAAATGCCGGAAAAAACAGTAAATTTTTGGAACTGGCTTGAATGCCCAGGGTGAGTGGAGTGTGTGGATGTTGGAACGGTGAGAAATGTGGTAATTGTGCCAGTTTAAAAAATGGCCCATTTCATTTTCAATGGGAAAAATTACCTGGAAAACATGAAATTCCTGGTAAACTGGGATACTTGGGTAGAATAAAAAAAGAATGGTAGATACTTGAACGGTTCCAAAACGATGAAAACTGTGGGAGAAGAAGGACATGGAACTTTTATCTTCTTGCTCCTGATGGGTCGTGGTAAGGGCCTTGCATGGTATGTGTGAATGTGTGTATGAATGGGTGAATGTGGAAATAGTGTAAAGCGCTCTGAGTACCTTGAAGGTAGAAAAACGCTAGACACTCTGAATACTTAACAATGCCCTTTGGCATTTACATAATTAAAGACGGAAAGCAGGAAGTGGAAAGGAGACTTTTTAATTGCAAAAAGTCAGGTTTGTCTTCAAAACATGTCAAGACACCTTCTCAAACCAATCACACTTTTCCGGCTTCAAAATAAAAGTACTATGCTTTACTTCTGGTTTACCTACAAGGGCAGCACGGTGGAACAGGGGTTAGTTAATGTGCCTCACAATACGAAGGTCCTGAGTAGTCCTGAGTTCAATCCCAGGCTCTGGATATTTCTGTGTGGAGTTTGCACTGCATGGGTTCCCTCCTGGTACTCTGGCCTCCTCCCACCTCCAAAGACATGCACCTGGGGATAGGTTGATTGGCAACACTAAATTGGCCCTAATGTGTAAATGTGAGTGTGAATGTTGTCTGTCTGTATGCGTTGGCCCTGCGATGAGGTGGCGACATGTCCAGGATGTACCCCGCCTTCCGCCCGAATGCAGCTGAGATAGGCTCCAGCACCGCCCGCGACCCCGAAAGGGACAAGCAGTAGAAAATGGATGGATGGATATTCTTGACAGTCGTGTCACTCTCCCAGGACAGAGTGACTGTGTGATGTGTGATGAGCCAAGAAGACGCCAACGAGGAATCGTCAAACAAAAAGCTTTATTTGTTTCAGCGAGCCTCAGACTGGAACTGCAGCTCCAGGAGAAACAGTATGGGCCGGGTTACTCTTCTGCTGTCTTCTCGGACCACTGGCCTTAAATACCTTTTACACGAAGACCCCCAGTCTTTGTAACTCTAGCCTTGGAGCCGGTCAGTCTGGACAAAGCCCAGTTTGTTGCTTGGCCAGTTAACCTATTTCCTGTGATCGGTTTGAGTCGGGTGACCACCAACCCCTGATCTCTACTTCTACCGGTGGGGGCTTCCTACGAGGTGTCGTTATTGCGTTTACACTTCCTCCTAAAAATGCAACTGCTGCTATCCCTTAAGTTCCTCAATGTCCTGGGAGTAAGAGCCCCCGACTCACTGGAGATTTTGTGATGGACATGTGCACTTTTGACCTTAGTAGAATAATCCTCTAAAGGATTCTGTGGCCAAATACACATGCATGCTAGTTCACAATCACATAAAAACTCTCTGGAGAGTTTGTGATGGACATGTGCACTTTTGACCACAGTAGAATAATCCTCTAAAGGATGCTGTGACCAAATACAAATGCATGCTAGCTCAAGATCATATAATAAAATTATATACGGTATAATTTACCACACATTGACAAAATAAAAATGCGTTGATTGTCTTTCATTACGATCATGCTTTGTCAAAGATGTTTTGTAAAATAATCTGTGATATTTGCACCTCAATAAACGCTAGTAAATCAGTTACGGGATATTGGGCCGGGGGGGGGGCGCAGAGGGGGTGGCGGGAGGATGTCTGGCTGGCTGAAATATTGTGTAAATAGTTAAATAACATGTTCTGGCTACCCCTCAGTATACGAATGTTGAAAAGGTTGAATTTGACAATTTATTGATAAACAAAGAATGTCAGGGCATCGTCATACAGAAATACGAAGACCACTAACTTGTACAACATGCAATAAACAAGCATTTATTCAGGTAGAAATATCACAGATTACATTAGTATCTTTGACAATCAAACCATGATCGTTACAATCTGCATTTTGTGTTATTAATGAGTGAAATTGTTATCTCAACATAGTGTAGCTTCTCTTCTGGATGCAAGTGCTCCTACACTACAGCAACAATTACAAATTATGTTCATAAATACAAACTTTGGCAAGACACCAACGCACAGCATGTAATTGTTTTTTGTACACTTTAAAATTGTGCTAATGTCCTTTTTTAATTGTGCTGTTAAAAAAAAAGCAAAATGTTCAAAACACATTTCATTAAAGCAAACTAATTGTCCAGTCATGGTATTAAAATTTGAAAATTATATGTCCAGGGTCATACTTGCCAACCCTTCCGGATTTTCCGGGAGACTCCCGAAATTCAGCGCGTCTACCGAAAACCTCCCGGGACAAAATTTCTACCGAAAATCTCCCGAAATTCAGGCGTAGCTGGAGGCCACGCCCACTCCAGCTCCATGCGGACCTGAGTGAGGACAGCCTGTTTTCACGTCCGCTTTCCCACAATATAAACAGCGTGCCTGCCCAATCACGTTATAACTGTAGAATGATCGAGGGCGAGTTCTTGGTTTCTTATGTGGGTTTATTGTTAGGCAGTTTCATTAACGTCCTCCCAGCGCGGTAACAACACACAACAACAGCAGTCATGTTTTCGTCTACCGTAAAGCAGTTTGTCTGCCGTAAACAGAAATGTTGTGACACTCTTAAACAGGACAATACTGCCATCTACTGTACATGCATATGTGACAATAACATCTACGGCTTTTAGAGAGTGCAGTGTACAACTGCGCACACAACAAAGAGACGAAGCAGACTGCATCATCAGAGAGGGTGTCCAGCATGGTTAGAAAAATAGTGACAGAGAATAGAACAAGGATGGACAATTCAACCCTTAACTCAACAATGAGTAGATGAGTGTTATGTGTGTGTATATGTGTAAATAATTGTACACTGAAATTCAAGTATTTACATGCACCTGGGGATAAGTTGATTGGCAACACTAAATTGGCCCAAGTGTGTGGATGTGAGTGTGAATGTTGTCTGTCTATCTGTGTTGGCCCTGCGATGAGGTGGCGACTTGTCCAGGGTGTACCCCGCCTTCCGCCCGATTGTAGCTGAGATAGGCTCCAGCGCCCCCGCGACCCCAAAGGGAATAAGCGGTAGAAAATGGATGGATGGATGTATATATATATATATATATATATATATATATATATATATATATATATATATATATATATATATATATATATACAGGTAAAAGCCAGTAAATTAGAATATTTTGAAAAACTTGATTTATTTCAGTAATTGCATTCAAAAGATGTAACTTGTACATTATATTTATTCATTGCACACAGACTGATGCATTCAAATGTTTATTTCATTTAATTTTGATGATTTGAAGTGGCAACAAATGAAAATCCAAAATTCCGTGTGTCACAAAATTAGAATATTACTTAAGGCTAATACAAAAAAGGGATTTTTAGAAATGTTGGCCAACTGAAAAGTATGAAAATGAAAAATATGAGCATGTACAATACTCAATACTTGGTTGGAGCTCCTTTTGCCTCAATTACTGCGTTAATGCGGCGTGGCATGGAGTCGATGAGTTTCTGGCACTGCTCAGGTGTTATGAGAGCCCAGGTTGCTCTGATAGTGGCCTTCAACTCTTCTGCGTTTTTGGGTCTGGCATTCTGCATCTTCCTTTTCACAATACCCCACAGATTTTCTATGGGGCTAAGGTCAGGGGAGTTGGCGGTCCAATTTAGAACAGAAATACCATGGTCCGTAAACCAGGCACGGGTAGATTTTGCGCTGTGTGCAGGCGCCAAGTCCTGTTGGAACTTGAAATCTCCATCTCCATAGAGCAGGTCAGCAGCAAGAAGCATGAAGTGCTCTAAAACTTGCTGGTAGACGGCTGCGTTGACCCTGGATCTCAGGAAACAGAGTGGACCGACACCAGCAGATGACATGGCACCCCAAACCATCACCCAACCATGCAAATTTTGCATTTCCTTTGGAAATCGAGGTCCCAGAGTCTGGAGGAAGACAGGAGAGGCACAGGATCCACGTTGCCTGAAGTCTAGTGTAAAGTTTCCACCATCAGTGATGGTTTGGGGTGCCATGTCATCTGCTGGTGTCGGTCCACTCTGTTTCCTGAGATCCAGGGTCAACGCAGCCGTCTACCAGCAAGTTTTAGAGCACTTCATGCTTCCTGCTGCTGACCTGCTCTATGGAGATGGAGATTTCAAGTTCCAACAGGACTTGGCGCCTGCACACAGCGCAAAATCTACCCGTGCCTGGTTTACGGACCATGGTATTTCTGTTCTAAATTGGACCGCCAACTCCCCTGACCTTAGCCCCATAGAAAATCTGTGGGGTATTGTGAAAAGGAAGATGCAGAATGCCAGACCCAAAAACGCAGAAGAGTTGAAGGCCACTATCAGAGCAACCTGGGCTCTCATAACACCTGAGCAGTGCCAGAAACTCATCGACTCCATGCCACGCCGCATTAACGCAGTAATTGAGGCAAAAGGAGCTCCAACCAAGTATTGAGTATTGTACATGCTCATATTTTTCATTTTCATACTTTTCAGTTGGCCAACATTTCTAAAAATCCCTTTTTTGTATTAGCCTTAAGTAATATTCTAATTTTGTGACACACAGAATTTTGGATTTTCATTTGTTGCCACTTCAAATCATCAAAATTAAATGAAATAAACATTTGAATGCATCAGTCTGTGTGCAATGAATAAATATAATGTACAAGTTACACCTTTTGAATGCAATTACTGAAATAAATCAAGTTTTTCAAAATATTCAAATTTACTGGCTTTTACCTGTATATATATATATATATATATATAATAAAATATATATATATATATATATAATAAAATATATATATATATATATATATATATATATATATATATATATATATATATATATATATATATAATATATATATATATAGCTAGAATTCACTGAAAGTCAAGTATTTCTTATATATATATATATATATATATATATATATATATATATATATATATATATATATATATATATATATATATATATATATGAAATACTTGACTTGGTGAATTATAGCTGTAAATATACTCCTCCCCTCTTAACCACACCCCCCACCACACCCATCCCGAAATCGGAGTTCTCAAGGTTGGCAAGTATGTCCAGGGTACACCTATTAATGATTGAAAATTATACACTTTATTGACAAAAGTATTTGGCCACCTGCCTTGACTCACATATGAACTTGAAGTGCCATCCCATTCCTAACCCATAGGGCTCAATATGATGTCAGTCCACCTTTTGCATCTATTACAGCTTCAACTCTTTTGGGAAGGCTGTCCACAAGGTTGCGGAGTGTGTTTGTAGGAATTTTCGATCATTCTTCCAAAAGTGCATCGGTGAGGTCACACACTGATGTTGGTCGAGAAGAGCTGGCTCTCAGTCTCCGTTCTAATTCATCACAAAGGTTTTCTACCGGGTCAGGTCAGGACTCTGTGCAGGCCAGTCAAGTTCATCCACACCAGACTCTGTCATCCATGTCTTTATGGACCTTGCTTTGTGCACCGGTGCACAGTCATGTTGGAAGAGTAAGGGGCCCGCTCCAAACTGTTCCCACAAGGTTGGGAGCATGGAATTGTCCAAAATGTTTTGGTATCTTGGAGCATTCAAAGTTCCTTTCACTGGAACTAAGGGGCCAACTCGACGTGCTTTACACTACTGCATCTGATGGTTTGCATTGGACTTGGTGATGTATGGCTTGGATGCAGCTGCTCGGCCATGGACACACATTCCATTAAGCTCTCTGCGTACTGTACGTGGGCTAATTGGAAGGTCACATGAAGTTTGGAGCTCTGTAGCAACTGGGCCTTATACAAATAAGGCAACAAGAGAAGTGCTGAGCAAAAAGTTGGCGACCTCTTTGCACTATGCGCTTCAGCATCCGCTGACCCCTCTCTGTCAGTTTACCTGGCCTACCACTTCGTGGCTGAATTGCTGTTGTTCCCAAACTCTTCCATTTTCTTATAATAAAGCCGACAGTTGACTTTGGAATATTTTGGAGCGAGGGAATTTCACGCTGGAATTCACTGAACTCCTGAGAGCGGCACATTCTTTCACAAATGTTTGTAGAAACAGTCTCCATGCCTAAGTGCTTGATTGTATACACCTGTGGCCGGGCCAAGTGAATAGGACACCTGATTCTCATCATTTGGATGGGTGGCCAAAACTTTTGGCAATATAGTGTATCTATCAGCGATTAATCTCAAGTCATTTTAATGTAATTTTGAACAAAATGTGATTATCACAATTAAATTTGTGTGTGTGCATGTGTAATTTGTACAATAATACTTAAGGAAAATAAAAAAATACACATTTTGTGTGTCCACAGATAGGCAACAAATGCTATTTTCCCACTGTTTAAGGTAGTTTAAATTCATTTTTTGTATAAAATAAAGATCAATGTGCAGGACACTTGGCTTGGTTAAAAATGTGTAATTGCATCCCGTATTAATGCATTTTATTTCCTGGCACAGATTCGGTGGAAAGGCCCAGGCATTAAAGTCTCTGTAGTGGAATTAAGGACTTTTCGGTTTCAAAGTTTGAAAGGTGAGTTATTAGCACCAAATTCCCTTTTCAATGAGCGTATGTCAGCAGCTCACTCAACAAGCATAATTCACTTCTCACTCAGAGGATGAGGACTTGGATCCAGCTTTAGTCTGTCACTACATTTGTTCCACATTTAAATGAGACTGCTGCTGTGGGACGATTGCATTGCTTGGAGGGGAGGAGGAAGAGAGGTACAAGACGGGGTAAAAAAGCAGCAGGGAGAAGGAAGAGGAGACGGGAGAAGACGGAAGACACAAAGGAACAGGACTACTTTTCCGTGCCAGACACTCTCAACACAGTCAACTGTTGTTGTTTCACCACCCGACTGGTCCCCATGACAACTGGCCTGGATTCCGATGCGAGCGATCTTAGTGTAACAACACACATCTATAATGAATCACGTGGAAATCAGACGTGCAATAAAACAGGGCAAATTAAATCAAACTTTCACATTCACGCCCGTCAGTAAACCGTATTGTTTCACAAATCTGGAACTGAAGAACACCTACTTCATCATATTTTGTGGAACATTGGTAATGCATTAAAGAGTCAATAACAGATGAAAGCAAATCGCTGTGTGTTCTGGTAAGTTCTCCTCACATTCATTCATTTTTACACTTCACACACTTGCAATGTTCAGGAAAATAATAACCAAGTTGCCACGGTCTGGCTTTACTTCCCTCAGGCAGAACAAGAGACTCAGATCTCAGAACCTTAATTTGTTTTCAGGGTGGATCGTTTTTGTTTTACTCCCTGGAATCTGACAAGTTCCAATACCAGAGGTTTATAAAAAATGATTTTACCAAAAAAAAGTTTAGGGAGGTATTAATATAAAAATATGTGTTTTTTGTGAGTGGTTATTGGAGTTTGTAATAGGGTAAAATTGCACTGCATCATACTGTGTGCTGTTTGGAATACTTGTGTGAACCTAAAGAGCTTCTACCCTAAACATTGTAGTGGATTTTAGAATAATATTGGATCCCAATGGAAGCACTGTAGTCAGTCTCTTTAAAAAAAAAAAAAAAAAATTACTCCCAGAAATCAAGTTGTGAATCTGCATTCTTCTCCTTTTGTCCGGATTTTGCAGCCTATGGATGGGTACCTTTCACATGTGAATCGATACAATACTAATTCCAGGTACCTGGGAATCATACTTGCCAACCCTCCCGGTTTTTCCGGGAGACTCCCGAAATTCAGCGCCTCTCCCGAAAACCTCCCGGGACAAATTGTCTCCCGAAAATCTCCCGAAATTCAGCATATAAACAGCATACCTGCCCAATCACGTTATAACTGTAGAATGATGGAGGGCGAGTTCTTGGTTTCTTATGTGGGTTTATTGTTAGACAGTTTCATTAACGTCCTCCCAGCGCGGCAACAACACACAACAACAGCAGTCACGTTTTTGTATACTGTAAAGCAGTTCGTCTGCCGTAAACAGCAATGTTGTGACACTCTTAAACAGGACAATACTGCCATCTAGTGCATTTGATGAAAGCACTTTTGTGCGTGCCACACATCAATGCATCATCAGAGAGGGTGTTCAGCATGGTTAGAAAAATAGTGACAGAGAATAGAACAAGGATGGACAATTCAACCCTTAACTCAACAATCAGTAGATGAGTGTCATGTGTTTGTATATGTTTAAATAAATGAACACTGAAATTCAAGTATTTATTTTATATATATATATATATATATATATATATATATATATATATATATATATAGCTAGAATTCACTGAACATCAAGTATTTCTTATATATATATATATATATATACACATATGAAATACTTGACTTGGTGAGTTCCAGCTGTAAATATACTCCTCCCCTTTTAGCCACGCCCCCAACCACACCCCCGTCCCACCCCGACCACGTTCACCCCTCCCCCCTCCCCCACCTCCCGAAATCGGAGGTCTCAAGGTTGGCAAGTATGCTGGGAATCAATCAATACTACAGCTACAGCTACTGCAATCACTACAGCTGTTGCAATAAATTTGTGTGTGTTCAAGGTGTTTATAAATGTTTGTTTGATAATCAAATATTTTTTTTTAACATTCACCAGTTATTTGTTAATAAGTGTGCTGTCCAGTCGGTATATTTTTCGTGGACATGATACCACATTTGGTCTGCTCCTAGCCATGTGTATACATCCATGGACGACCTTTGTAAAACAAACAAAATAAACATACAAAGATAAACAGGGCTTTGCTACACATCATAAACATAAAAAAAATACATGCAGCCCTGCTAACTATCTGTTAGTCAGCTGTTATGTCTCATTCAGTTCTTTATACTGCCGTATATTTGCATGTTTCTTCTAATAATGAAAATCGTGTGGATTCAGAAGAAGTCAAGTGTAGCTGTGTGTGTGTGTAAATGCGTGTTTGTGTGTGTTCAGCTGAGGTTGTCTCCTTAACGAGACTTGGCGTTTGCACGCTCTCAACAGTGCACACTTTTTGTCCATGTGCGTGTGCATTTAGTACAAGATAGGCGTGTGTGGGTGTCTGTCACCAGCAACAACCCTGAGCGTGATCCCAGCATCTAGAACCCCCTACGCCCCATCGCCTGTGTCTGCAGCTCTCCACTTTTTTAACCCATGGTGACGGCTGTTCTTTTAAAAGCTGGGGGGGGGGGGGATCAGAACGCAGGCGGAGTGTCTCTTAATTATGGATGGTCTGTTTATCCTCCCAGGAGCAGCCAGGGAGGGAAAACATCCGTACCAACTTGGCCGAGTGACGCCTTGGCTGCGCTAATATAACCAGAGTATGCACTCTTCATTCTACTGCTGGCACGTCAAGTTATTCTAATTTAGCTCCTAAAATGTAATTTGACTTCACAGACAAAACCCCTCAGTGTACTCGATGAGGTCAGGACCCTCTATGTTGCGTCTTCTTTGGCTTTTGTATGATGCATATTACAATAGAAGCAGCTCAGATACAGTAAGTAACTCAGGTGTCTCCTAACAAAAACAATTGAACAAGAAATATACATTCCAAATTACAGCAGTTCCTCAATTTATGAGCTTAATTGGATCTGTGATGGAGCTCTTGACTTAAAACACTTGTATCTCAAATCAATGTCTCCCAGTGAATGAATTAAAATTAATTTGGTGCTTGGCCGCCAAGACAGCACCATTATAACATGTAACATACTTTTTTAAAAGAAAAAAAAATGTTTTCGATAAACATTTTATACAAACAATACAATACAATGTACTTTCAACAACTGCAGTAGTTTTATGAAGTAAAGGAATAATAGTGCAACTCTGAACTTGGAGAGAGAAATTGAACTCATTGGAGCTGCTTCTCCCTCCCTTCATTTATGCCGTTTATACAAACCCCGTTTCCATATGAGTTGGGAAATTGTGTTAGATGTAAATATAAACGGAATACAATGATTTGCAAATGCTTTTCAACCCATATTCAATTGAATGCACTACAAATACAACATATTTGATGTTCAAACTCATAAACTTTATTTTTTTTTGCAAATAATAATTAACTTAGAATTTCATGGCTGCAACATGTGCCAAAGTAGTTGGGAAAGGGCATGTTCACCACTGTGTTACATGGTCTTTCCTTTTAACAACACTCAGTAAACTTTTGGGAACTGAGGAGACACATTTTTTAAGCTTCTCAGGTGGAATTCTTTCCCATTCTTGCTTGATGTACTGCTTAAGTTGTTCAACAGTCCGGGAGTCTCCGTTGTGGTATTTTAGGCTTCATAATGCGCCACACATTTTCAATTGGAGACAGGTCTTGACTACTGGCAGGCCAGTCTAGTACCCGCACTCTTTTACTATGAAGCCACGTTGATGTAACACGTGGCTTGGCATTGTCTTGTTGAAATAAGCAGGGGCGTCCATGGTAACGTTGCTTGGATGGCAACATATGTTGCTCCAAAACCTGTATGTACCTTTCAGCATTAATGGCGTCTTCACAGATGTGTAAGTTACCCATGTCTTGGGTACTAATACACCCCCATACTATCACAGATGCTGGCTTTTCAACTTTGCGCCTATAACAATCCGGACGGTTATTTTTCTCTTTGGTCCTGAGGACACAACATCCACAGTTTCCAAAAACAATTTGAAATGTGGACTCGTCAGACCACAGAACACTTTTCCACTTTGTATCAGTCCATCTTAGATGAGCTCAGGCCCAGCGAAGCCGACAGCGTTTCTGGGTGTTGTTGATAAACGGTTTCCGCCTTGCACAGGAGAGTTTTAACTTGTACTTACAGATGTAGTGACCAACTGTAGTTACTGACAGTGGGCTTTTAAGTGTTCCTGAGCCCATGTGGTGATATCCTTTACACACTGATGTCGCTTGTTGATGCAGTACAGCCTGAGGGATCGAAGGTCACAGGCTTAGTGATTTCTCCAGATTCTCTGAACCCTTTGATGATATTACGGACCGTAGATGGTGAAATTCCTAAATCCCTTACAATAGCTGGTTGAGAAAGTTTTTTTTTTAAACTGTTCAACAATTTGCTCACGCATTTGTTGACAAAGTGGTGACCCTCGCCCCATCCTTGTTTGTGAATGACTGAGCATTTCATGGAATCTACTTTTATACCCAATCATGGCACCCACCTGTTCCCAATTTGCCTGTTCACCTGTGGGATGTTCCAAGTGTTTGATGAGCATTCCTCAACTTTATCAGTATTTATTGCCACCTTCCCCAACTTCTTTGTCTCGTGTTGCTGGCATCAAATTCTAAAGTTAATGATTATTTGCAAAAAAAAAAATGTTTATCAGTTTGAACATCAAATATGTTGTCTTTGTAGCATATTCAACTGAATATGGGTTGAAAATGATTTGCAAATCATTGTATTCCGTTTATATTTACATCAACTCATATGGAAACGGGGTTTGTATATAATTTTTATGTATTTGGTGTTACGGCTCAAGCCCCTGCCGCCACACACCCACGGGCGTTCCTCTTCTGCTGCGGCCGCGACTCCGCAATCTACACACCTGCTGCTGATGAAAGCTCCACGTCGTTCATAAACCAGCGGATCCTGCGTCCCAGTGCCAGAGCATAGCTACTTGTTACGTACAGTGAGCCCTACACGTCTCCAGCTCTCCTCGCCTATGTGGTTCCTTGCTCTATGTGTTTCCCCTCCGTGCTCATCGTCTTGTGTCCTGTGTCGTCACCAGTGTTGGGAAGTAACGCGTTACTGTAACGCCGTTAGTTTCGGCGGTAACTAGTAATCTAACGCGTTATTTTTTATATTCAGTAACTCAGTTACCGTTACTACATGACGCGATACTGCGTTATTTTACGTAATTTTTATGTAGTATCGGCTAGAAACTGAGGATCTGAGTGTGTTTTATTGCTGCGCTACAGTGACGTGCTTCTGATTCTTCCTCTGCGCTCTCTGTGTGTGTGTGTCTGGGCGGGGGGAGGTAGGGAGTGGGGGGGGGGCGCAATACAACGTAAACCGTTGGCCAACCAAAAAGTAACCACAGAACACTATACGACTACACGGTATAGTGTTCTGTGGTTACTTTTTGGTTGGCCAAGCGGACGTGACGACAGGCTGTCCTCACTCAGATCCGCACGGACCTGGAGGGGGCGTGCCTTGAGTCCGGCTGGAAATCGGGAGAAATTTGGGAGAATGGTTGTCCCGGGGAGAGGCACTGAAATTCGGGAGGGTTGGCAAGTATGAGATATTCTCACTTCTTTTCTTTTGTCGAGCACAAAGAAAATAACATTTTAGTTAAATGTAAGTTGTGTCTTGGATCAAAGATCCCGTCTCCTGCCCAAAACAACAAGTCAAATCTGCCTGGTTAGGCTCTGTGTATGTCACGTGTGCCTTCCTTAGGTGAAGCCAGGTTTACAGCTATGTTGTTGATTGATTGATTGATTGAGACTTTTATTAGTAGATTGCACAGTGAAGTACATATTCCGTACAATTGACCACTAAATGGTAACACCCCAATAAGTTTTTCAACTTGTTTAAGTCGGTCATACAATTATATACTATCATCATAATACAGTCATCACACAAGATAATCATCAGGGTATATACATTGAATTATTTACAATCCGGGATGTGGGATATGGAGGGGGGGGGGGGGGTTAGGTTTGGTTGATATCAACACTTCAGTCATCAACAATTGCATCATCAGAGAAATGGACATTGAAACAGTGTAGGTCTGACTTGGTAGGATATGTACAGCAAGTAGTAGACATTGAGAGAGAGAGAGAGAGAGAGAGAGAGAGAGAGAGAGAGAGAGAGAGAGAGAGAGAGAGAGAGAGAGAGAGAGAGAGAGAGAGAGAGAGAGATCAGAAAGTATAAGAAAATGTGTCTACATTTGATTATTTACAATCCGAAGAGGTATTATGTAGAAGGGAGGGTGTTAGTTTAGGGTGGAAGTTGCCTGGAGGTGTTCTTTTATTGCGGTTCTGAAGGAGGATAGAGATGCCCCTTATTTTACACCTGTTGGGAGTGCATTCCATATTGATGTGGCATAGAAAGATAATGAGTTAAGACCTTTGTTAGTTCGGAATCTGGGTTTAACGTGGTTAGTGTTAGTGTTAGTGTTAGTGTTATTATGCTGTTTGTTACTTATGTATGTTATGTTGCAGCTATTTAAAATAGCTTTGTCAATTTGTTCCGGCCTGAAATAAATTGGCCCTTTGAAACATATATTTGTCTTTGTGTATTGTATGTAGAGCACATTGTTAGTGTGTTGTATGTAGACCACATTGTTTGTGTGTTGTATGTAGACCACATTGTTTGTGTGTTGTATGTAGAGCACATTGTTTGTGTGTTGTATGTAGAGCACATTGTTTGTGTTGTATGTAGAGCACATTGTTTGTGTGTTGTATGTAGAGCACATTGTTTGTGTGTTGTATGTAGAGCACATTGTTTGTGTGTTGTATGTAGAGCACATTGTTTGTGTGTTGTATGTAGACCACATTGTTTGTGTGTTGTATGTAGAGCACATTGTTTGTGTGTTGTATGTAGAGCACATTGTTTGTGTGTTGTATGTAGAGCACACTGTTTGTGTGTTGTATGTAGAGCACATTGCTTAGCAGAGTTCAGTGATGCAAATGCATGTCAAGTTGATCAACAGATTGTATTATTCTCCAGTGCAATAACAGTACTGACATGAAGGCTAAAAGGGCATTAATGGGAGCTTTAAAAAAAAAAAGTAGAAGGAACTAAATAGTTACTTTTCACAATAACGCATTACTTTTTGGTGTAAGTAACTGAGTTAGTAACTGAGTTACTTTTGAAATAAAGTAACTAGTAACTGTAACTAGTTACTGGTTTTCAGTAACTAACCCAACACTGGTCGTCACCCTGCAGCTCTTCTTTGTTCCCTGGATTCGAGCTGTGTGTCTCGTCTCCCCGGATTCCCTCCTGTCTTATTGCTGTCTTCCTGGATCTCGACCCCTTGTTTGGACACGGACTCTGATGGCCTGCTCTTGCCCTTGACCTCTTGCTTGCCCACGGACCTCCAAACCTGCCTTGGTCCTTCTGGACTTCCGCACCTTCCTCAACACGCACCTTCAACAACTCCGGGTAACGCTCAGCTAAACCCAACACATAGTCACACCATATCTATTTGGATTACTTGCACATGTCATTGTATTATTTTATTATATCTAGCCTAAGGCTAAGCGACGTCCCTGTCTCAGTGCCGTCTCCATCTCCACCGCTCGTAACATTTGGTTGGCGTTAGACTCGCTTTGCTTGACTTTGGTTCAGACTCGCAGTGCCATATGCTCAAATTGCTTCGTCAAGTCATTAAGCTATTGCTAGCGAGTAAGACTGGATGTTTTGGTGGAAGCTTACTGGGTTTAGTGCAGTCCTTCTCAAATAGTAGGGCGGGCCCCCCAGTGGGGGCACTAGCGGTGGGGAGGCATGATACCCACATTTTTACTCCCAAAGCATAACAATTAGCAGAGAGACAGCCTGTATTCTGAAAAAATTGTAATCCCGGAGTATATCACTAAAATTATAATATTAACAACACATTACACAAGTAACGGGTCACCACACAACTAATGTAATATTAATAATAAACAATATTAATATACGTCACAATCAGGTGATTAACACATAATTGTTATCAATAAAAATGTATTTGATAAAATTGTGGATAAAAGAGGAAAAGTTATCTCGACAGTATGACAGTTTTTTGGATTTTTTCAAAAGGACCGAAGTCAGACCAATGTTGTCTGTAAATTATGCAAGGCGCTCGTCCCCACCAAGACCGGTAATACCCCACCACCTTATCTTACCTTAAATCCTTACATTGGCTCCCTGTACATCAGAGAATTGATTTCAAAATCCTCCTGCTCACATATAAATCACTACATGGTCTAGGGCCGAAGTATATCACTGATATGCTCCCACTATAAAAGCCCTCTAGATCACTAAGATCTTCTAAGACCAATCTGTTAGCGGTTCCCAGAGTAAACTCAAACAAGGGAGAGCATCATTCAGTCACTATGCAACAAATAGCTGGAATAAACTTCCTGAAGATGTCAGACTTTCCCCAACTCTGACTACTTTTAAAACTAGACTGAACACTTTTACGTTCACTTTAGCTTTCAGCTAAATCTTTTAATCTTCTAACGACCGCACTGTTTTTATTTTTTATTGTCTGCATTTTAATTTTGCTTTTATTTTCTTTCATTTCACTTTGTTGTCTGTGAAGCACTTTGAGTCTGCCTTGTGTATGAAAAGTGCTATACAAATAAAGTTGGATTGGATTGGATTGGATTATCTGCGCTCACCCTGAGCAGTGGTTCTTAACCGTGTTGGAGGTACCGAACCCAACCAGTTTCATATGCGCATTCACCGAACCATTCTTTAGTGAAGGATAAAATGTTTTTTTTTTTCAAATTCAAGAAAAAGTCATATATTTTTTTACTGGTGCACAAAATTAACCGTGCATGAACATCACCTTGTTCAATGAACAAAACCAACACAGTGCATGAACTCACAACAAATTACACACCTTACACACATTACCATGAATTGAATGACGTGGACCCCGACTTAAACTAGTTGGAAAACTTACTGGGGTGTTACCATTTAGTGGTCAATTGTACGGAATATATACTGTACTGTGTAAACTGTACCGTTTCATATAATGTATTCTCTTCCTTTGCAATCTGCTAGTAAAAGTTTCAATCGATCAATCAAACAACCTGCAAATCAGATGGAAAATTAGAGGGAACATTGTTTGAGGGTCATCCATAATACGCCGATAGGGAGAAATTTTTATTTACACGATAAGTCCGATGTATCTTTACCTCCGTGGCGGAGACTCCGCCGAACCCCTGAGACCGACTCACCGAACCCATAGGGTTCGATCGAACCCAGGTTAAGAACCACTGCACCACCTGCAAAACATAGTTATTTTTAGGTTTCTCTATGTTTACACTATTTTGCACTATTGTGTTACATTTTATTAAGCATTTCTAAAATATTCTTGTTTTTGCTCCTTCATTTTATGAGGTTATTGTTAAAAGGGAACTGCCCTTTTTTAGAATGCTGCCTATTGTTCACAATCATTATGAAAGACATTACGACGGATGGATTTTTTAAATGCATTTTAAATAACAAATACATGTAAATAAAAGTCAGCCAATGGGAGCCCCACTATTCCACCCATAAAATCCAATAAATACCCATTCAAAAAGTGCCAACAATACTCCATTTCGTGATTTGAATATTAACCAAGTATTACTAATATTGTTATTATAAGCGCTAACGCAGACAAACTATTTATAACGGCGCCATGATCACAAGTTTGTGTGCTTATGTTTACATAGGCACACAAGTGGAAATGTATTCTAGATCATAAATCATGCATCTCACCTGGACAGGAGTCTGAGTAGGTATTCCGACAAGTTGGTACACTTTGACAGCCATTTCGGACCCGCAACTGGCGAGAACGACACGAAAACCCGCTTGGTCCTCCCCACCCCTTTTCTTCGTGAGGATTATGAGACATTCTTCACCTAAATGAGAATACATTAACATCCCAGCAGTTGGCATCCTAATGACAGCAGACATTGATTGTACAGTAAGTGATGTTTTATTATGTTTGTTGGCTCTCATGAAGTCAGCAGTGCGTAATAATCAGTGATGAAGGGAAAAAAAAGCAAACGTTGTGATGCCTGTTTGCTTAAAATGATCAAAATACATAAAAATTCAATGTCATTATACAAACCCCGTTTCCATATGAGTTGGGAAATTGTGTTAGATGTAAATATAAACGGAATACAATAATTTGAAAATCCTTTTCAACCCATATTCAATTGAATGCACCACAAAAATAAGATATTTGATGTTCAAACTCATAAACTTTTTTTTTTTTTGCAAATAATAATTCACTTAGAATTTCATGGCTGCAACATGTGCCAAAGTAGTTGGGAAAGGGCATGTTCACCACTGTGTTACATGGCCTTTCCTTTTACCAACACTCAGTAAAGCGAAGCCGACGACGTTTCTGGGTGTTGTTGATAAACGGTTTTCGCCTTGCATAGGAGAGTTTTAACTTGCACTTACAGATGTAGCGACCAACTGTAGTTACTGACAGTGGGTTTCTGAAGTGTTCCTGGGCCCATGTGGTGATATCCTTTACACACTGATGTTTACACGTTGATGCAGTACAGCCTGAGGGATCGAAAGTCACGGGCTTAGCTGCTTACGTGCAGTGATTTCTCCAGATTCTCTGAACCCATTTGATGATATTACGGACCGTAGATGGTGAAATCCCTAAATTCCCTACAATAGCTGGTTGAGAATGTTTTTTCTTAAACTGTTCAACAATTTGCTCACGTATTTGTTGACAAAGTGGTGACCCTCGCCCCATCCTTGTTTGTGAATGACTGAGCATTTCATGGAATCTACTTTTATACCCAATCATGGCACCCACCTGTTCCCAATTTGCCTGTTCACCTGTGGGATGTTCCAAATAAGTGTTTGATGAGCATTCCTCAACTTTATCAGTATTTATTGCCACCTTTCCCAACTTCTTTGTTCACGTGTTGCTGGCATCAAATTCAAAAGTTAATGATTATTTGCAACAAAAAAAATGTTTATCAGTTTGAACATCAAATATGTTGTCTTTGTAGCATATTCAACTGAATATGGGTTGAAAATGATTTGCAAATCATTGTATTCCGTTTATAGTTACATCTAACACAATTTCCCAACTCATATGGAAACGGGGTTTGTAAATGTGACCATTACTCCATTACATATATATTTTCATCATGTTTCTAAAATCTCAATGGAGGTGTTTTGATGTGTTTTTAAGGGCTGCTATAGGCTCCATTGTAAGCGGACTTTTGATCGTATGTATTTAGATAATATTTAGAATGCAAACATTTTTTTGAAATAACATCCATCGTAATGTATTTCATAATGATTGTGAATGATTTAATTTTTTTAAAAGTGGAGTTCTGTAATGCCGTCGTGGCATGTTGATGCCGAAGGTCGTCTTTCCAGGAAGGTAAGAAAAATGAAATTAAGTGAATTATATTTATATAGCGCTTTTCTCTAGTGACTCAAAACGCTTTTACATAGTGAAACCCAATATCTAAGTTACATTTAAACCAGTGTGGCACTGGAAGCAGGTGGGTAAAGTGTCTTGCCCAAGGACACAACGGCAGTGACTAGGATTGGGGGAAGCGGGGATCGAACTTGGAACCCTCAAGTTGCTGGCACGGCCACTCTACCAACCGAGCTATACTGCCCCATATAAAATGATTTTTTCTTTGTGAAACATACAAAATACAAAATAAACAAAACAAGCGTGCCTATAGCATGGGAAGCTAACGGAGTAGCCAACAGGAAACACTAAGCTTTGAACAGGGCGAAGCTTAGCTCAGGAATAGAATATGTAGATGTTGTAATTCATATAGAAAGAAGCAAACAAAAGCAGCAGACTGAGTGAGGCAAAACGCAGGACTAAATAGCTCTCTGAGTAGTGCCTGGGAACAGGTGAGCATCCTGAACACTAATCAAAGGCAGGTGCAAACAATCAGCACCCATGAAAACTAAGAAACACAAAACAGGGGTGCTGAAACAGAACTTAAACCACAAGTGAATCAAAACCTAAATTCAGAATTGTGTTTATATTGTGTATGTGTTTTCCAAGATTGTGTTGACATTTATGTTCCTTTCTGCCTTGATAGATGAAAAGATTATAATCAGAGGAATGTTACATTTGAAATAAAAATGTTTACATTTAAAATACTTTTCTCCTTGTCCTTATTTGCGATTGGTCACGAAACATATAAATAATTATCAATATCGACTGATATTAAACAATTATATTGTGATACAGTGTTCAGCCATCTTGCAAAGCTCTGCTGTAATATAATACACATTATCAGTGATATCACAACTTTTAATGCCCCATATTTTAATCTGTGAGAGTGGGCAACAACACCTCCAGTGCCATCTCCCTGAGCATCGGCTCCCCCCAGGGCTGCGTCCTGAGTCTGCTGTTCACGTTGATGACCCATAAATGCTGCGCCAGGTCCACTACCAACCACATAGTGAAGTATGCGGACGACACAACAGTAGTGGGCCTCATCCGTGATAACAATGACATGGACTACAGGGAGGAAGTGAAACATCTGGTTGACTGGTGCAGAACCACCAACCTGGTTCTGAATGTCAACAAGACCAAGGAGATCATCGTAGACTTCAGGAAGCACCAGTCCAGCCACGCTCCACTCTTCATCAACGGCACAGCAGTGGAGATAGTAAGCAGCACCAAGTTCCTGGGGGTGCAGATAACTGACAATATAACCTGGTCCCTACACACCGGAGCTCTTGTAAAAAGAGCTCAGCAGCGCATGTACTTTTTGCATCGTATGAAAAGAGCACAGCTCCCTCCCCCCATTCTCACCACATTCTACAGAGGCACTATAGAGAGCCTGCTGATCAACAGCATCTCTGTCTGGACTGGAGCCTGCAATGCCTCAGACTGGAAGTCTCTCTAGAGAGTGGTGAGGACGGCGGAAAAGATCATCAGGACTCCTCTTCCTCCTATCCAGGAGAACGCAAAAAGCCGCTGCCTGACCAGGACTCAGAAAATCTGTAGAGACTCCTCCCACCCCCACCAAGGACTGTTTTCACTACTGGACTCTAGAAAGAGGTTCCGCAGCCTCCGAAGCATAACCTCCAGGTTCTGTAACAGCTTTGTCCCTCAGGCCGTAAGACTCTTGAACGCATCATAATTAAATTATCCCCTCAACTCCCCCTAAAATGGATTAACTCGCTGGAATAAAAAAGACAATATAACATACATCCATAAATGTGGATGCATGTGAAAAAGTGCAATATATTTATCTGTACAGTAATCTATTTATTTATTTATATATATATATTTATTTATTTTATATATATATTTATACATTATTAATATATATGTATTTCTTTATATATGCTTCCTATTGTTTTTTTTATCCTGCACTACAATGAGCTTATGTAACGAAATGTTGTTCTTATCTGTGCTGTAAAGTTCAAATTTGAATGACAATAAAAAGGAAGTCTAAGTCTAAGTCTAATTTTGTATAATTCGATATTCTCCCATAATGTTAACCTACATTGTACCCCAGGTTTTCTTATACCATTTCAGTTATCGTACGGGGAAACATAATCACGTGTCATTCCCCTGAATCCAGTGCTCAAACAAGGAATCTCATGCATTGGCAATTCAGGATGATGTTTTTTCTAGAGCACCATAAGCCACCACCGGGCTTATGATAGTGATAGCACTTTGATATAAAAAAAAAAAAAAAAAAAAAAAAAAAAAGGTGAGAAACACTATTGAAATCAATTCTTATAGACAAACAAAAACCGAGCTACCGCTGTATATAACCATGCTTACAATTGCATTACAGCATAGTGAGAGCTGTTACAGCAGTTACATAAAGTGGGAAAATACATCAATTAAATGTCTGGTATCTCCTGCTGCATCCGTGCTCATCTGACTCCAGCTGCCCTTCAAGAGCTGTGCTTAAATGAGCCTAAGCAAACAAAGTCATGCAGAGCTGAAGAAAAAAAAAAAAAGAATAAATAAAAAGTCCTGCTTTGGGTTTTGAGAGGAATGTGTTTCCCTGAGACGTCCTATCACATCCACAAAGGCCCAAACCAATCAAGTCAGTCCTCTGATGACTGAGGCTCATTTAGCTTTTCCCTGATTGGCTCTGGAGGTAAGAAAAGAGCTGAGATTGCCCCAGTGGGAGGTTAGAAGACGGCACTTTTGAAGTTCTTTATATGTTTCTCTTAATGTCCTCAAACTCTCAAATGTGTGTGAGTGTGTGTGTGTGTGTATGCTAATGCCTCAGTGTGTGTGAAAGCTTCTGTGAAGTTTTTAATTAGCAAATGCTGTGACACATTGTGGCAATGTGTGGTCGAGAGAAAGCAGATGTTTATTGTTTTTAATAGTTTAATGGCGGAGATTTCCATCGGCGCCGCGTGGTGGAGGGTGTTGCCTACTGCGTTTGCATTCTCAACAACACGAATGACGCATTCACCAGCTTTGTACTGCGCTGAACAACTCATGCCCTTGCAGTATGTAGGGCATCACATGCAAGTCAATATAAGCATATATTATATCTTCTCAAAGGACAATACTATAGAAAGTATTTCATTTTGGAATAGTGCAAAGCTTATATATCAATAAAGATCTGCTGAAAATGAGTCAATGCACAACCATAACTGTCTACTGTATATAGCAAGCAACACAAATGAATAGCAAGATAGAAGTGTTTCACATGATGGTGCTAGGTTCACCAGGAGGTCCCCGGCTGCACGAGTGCTGGAACCACAGGGGAGCTGTGGTTCAATCAGCATGAGTTCCAACATCAATCAATCAATCAAAGTTTATTTTCAAAGGGCTGAACAAGCCACAACGACATCCTCGGCTCAGATCCCACATCAGGGCAAGACAAAACTCAATTCAATGGGATACAATGAGAAACCTTGGAGGGGACCGCAGATATGGGGACCCCCCCTGGGCAACCGGTGCAATGGACGTCGAGTGGATCTAGTTAAAGCGGAACATTATCACCAGACCTATGTAAGCGTCAATATATACCTTGATGTTGCAGAAAAAAGACCATATATTTTTTTAACCGATTTCCGAACTCTAAATGGGTGAATTTTGGCGAATTAAACGCCTTTCTAATATTCGCTCTCGGAGCGATGACGTCACAACGTGACGTGACATTGGGAAGCAATCCGCCATTTTCTCAAACACCGAGTCAAATCAGCTCTGTTATTTTCCGTTTTTTCGACTGTTTTTCGTACCTTGGAGACATCATGCCTCGTCGGTGTGTTGCCGGAGGGTGTAACAACACGAACAGGGACGGATTCAAGTTGCACCAGTGGCCCAAAGATGCGAAAGTGGCAAGAAATTGGACGTTTGTTCCGCACACTTTACCGACGAAAGCTATGCTACGACAGAGATGGCAAGAATGTGTGGATATCCTGCGACACTCAAAGCAGATGCATTTCCAACGATAAAGTCAAAGAAATCTTCCGCCAGAACCCCATTAAATCTGCCGGAGTGTGTGAGCAATTTAGGGACAAAGGACCTCGGTAGCATGGCAAGCAATGGCGGCAGTTTGTTCCCGCAGACGAGCGAGCTAAACCCCCTGGATGTCTTGGCTCATACCATCCCTTATGCCACCCAAGATGATCAAGAGAAGCATATCGACCCTAGCTTCCCTGGCCGGATGAGGGTATGTCTACAGAATGTATTAATTGATGAAAATTGGGCTGTCTGCACTCTCAAAGTTGCCAAATGTATTTCATATGCTGTAAACCTAGTTCATAGTTGTTAGTTTCCTTTAATGCCAAACAAACACATACCAATCGTTGGTTAGAAGGTGATCGCCGAATTCGTCCTCGTTTTCTCCCGTGTCGCTGGCTGTCGTGTCGTTTTCGTCGGTTTCGCTTGCATATGGTTCAAACCGATATGGCTCAATAGCTTCATTTTCTTCTTCAATTTCGTTTTCGCTACCTGCCTCCACACTACAACCATCCGTTTCAATACATGCGTAATCTGTGAATCGCTTAAGCCGCTGAAATCCGAGTCTGAATCCGAGCTAATGTCGCTATAGCTTGCTGTTCTATGCGCCATGTTTGTTTGTGTTGGCATCACTATGTGACGTCACAGGAAAATGGACGGGTGTATATAACAATGGTTAAAATCAGGCACTTTGAAGCTTTTTTTAGGGATATTGCGTGATGGGTAAAATTTTGAAAAAAACTTCGAAAAATAAAATAAGCCACTGGGAACTGATTTTTAATGGTTTTAACCCTTCTGAAATTGTGATAATGTTCCCCTTTAATAGCGTGAGAGTCCAGTCCATAGTGGGGCCAGCAAGGGATCATATTGAGTGAAGACAAGTCAGCAACGTCCCCAACTGATGCACAGATGAGTGGTCCACCCCGGGTCCTGACTTTGAACAGCTACCGGTTAATCAGTGGTCACCTAATAACCTCTCCACGCAGGAGAGGGGGGCAGAGCAGAAAAGAGACGGCAGATTAACTGGTCTAAAAGAGGGGTCTATAAATAGGCTAGTGTATACAAATTAGTTTTAAGATGGAACTTAAATGCTTATACTGAGGGAGCATCTCTAACTGTTACCGGGAGCCCGAATAGAAGACGCTCTATGTACATGTACTGAGAGTGTGACGCACAGCTTTGGTAACTTTCAAACATTTGTTATTATCAGTGGCGTGTTTAGGGGGTGGCCTGGGGTGGCATGTATCACCCCACTCAAAGGTGGAACATCACACCACATAACATAGCAACATGCGCATGTATCCTGCGGGTAGTGGTAGTGTGCTTAAGTGCACACTACCACCTTCTTCCAGGCTTGTGTCGGAGGGGACATTTCTGGAACACAAGGCTTTCTGATGATGACAAGTGAAGCCTCACTAGCTGGCCGTACCACGTGACCGCCTTCGGGATGCATTTCAGAGATTGCAAGGAAATTCGGCAACACAAAGCTCAATTGAAAATGTGGGCTATAGAGAGTTGCGGTGTGTTTGGAATCTGGATAGAGAATACTTTTTTTTGTTTTAATGCCATTAGAATAATGGGATGATAATCCGCATATCCAAGTCCGAGTCCATGGTTCTCGCCCGGAAATGGGTGGAGTGCCATCTCTGGGTTGGGGAGGAGACCTTGCCCCATGTGGAGGAGTTCAAGTACCTCGGAGTCTTGTTCACGAGTGAGGGAAGAGTGGATCGTAAGATTGACAGGCGGATCAGTGCAAGGTCTCCAGTAATGCGGACGCTGTATCGACACTGTACCGGTCAATCTACGTTCCCATCCTCACCTATGGTCATTAACTTTGGGTTATGACCGAAAGGACAAGATCACGGGTACAAGCGGCCGAAATGAGTTTCTTTCGCCGGGTGGCGGGGCTCTCCCTTAGAGATAGGGTGAGAAGTTCTGCCATCCGGGAAAAGCTCAAAGTAAAGCCGCTGCTCCTCAACATCGAGAGGAGCCAGATGAGGTGGTTCAGGCATCTGGTCAGGATGCCACCCGAACGCCTCCCTAGGGAGGTGTTTAGGGAACGTCCGACCGGCAGGAGACCACGGGGAAGATCCAGGACACGTTGGGAAGACTATGTCTCCTGGCTGGACTGGGAACGCCTCGGGATCCCCCGGGAGGAGCTGTAAGAAGTGGCTGGGGAGAGGGAAGTTTGGGCTTCCCTGCTTAGGCTGCTGCCCCCACGACCCTACCTCGGATAAGTGTAAGAAGATGGATGGATGGGTGGCCAATAGAATAAAATAATAACCATGCATGATATTAAACTTGATGGCAAATTTAACCTAAGCCCTTTACTGCTATATGAGCACTATGAACTAGGGATGATGTTTGAAACCGGTTCTCCCGGTTGTTCGATAAGAAAAGAACCGATTCCATGGACTGAAATCATTTTTTGAGAACCGGTTCTTGTTATCGAGGCCACTATAGTAAAGAAAAAGAGTTGGTCCTTTATTGGAATCCCTGGGAACAAATCCCGTTCCACAGGAAATACCCTGTGGCACGTCCCAGGAAATGGCGTAGCTCAGTCATTAGGCGGCAGATACAGAAAGCAGCAATGGACCGGAAAAAACGCCTCAAGGCATGGCTTAATTTTATAAAAAAAATACGACAAGGAAACGGCTATCTGCAATTATTGCCAGGCTTCGCTCTCATGTAAGGGGGGAAGTACAACAAGCATGTTGAAACATGTTCAGGCTGCACATAACCTGAAGGTTAGAGAAAGGTGTCGTGGAGAAGCAGCGACAAAGCACGGCCCTCTTCCTGTGCTTCAACCTGCAGCGCCAATTTCAGTGATAGTGCTGGTGAGTAACTAACGTTAACTGTTGGCGGTTAATTTCCATATCTGCTCACTCATAGCTTTTAGGCTAAAATAACGTTACCTCGTATGTCAATCCAGGATTGCAGTAATGTTAGCTAGACTCGCGTTACCTAAGCATAGTCAGTGGCTAACGGTAACATTAACGTTAGCCTTTTTGTACGTGTCTGATAACGTTAACTGTATCTTGTAGCCTACACCACTCCAGAGTTTGCAGGTCTGTCTAATAAACTAGTGCTTTCTTTCTTTCTTTAGTTTATTTCATACATGAACACACTTACAGCATAACACATCACAGTTTCATATCATTTCACTTTACATCATGTCCGTAAAGGAGTAGGAAGAAGCAAAGCTTATTTAATCCTACCCCTTTCCCACTTCAGAGTGTTTACAAATATATACATTCATTTACTGACCTTTTTATAATAAAATAATATCTGTGAATTAGTATATACAACAGTTTTGTAATATGTAATTAATTAACTCAGTCATTATTAATATACTGAGATGAAGAATATCTTATTGTCAATAAGGTTGAAAGTATTTCTCATAATTCTTCTTTGTATTTTGTAAGGACTATTAATTTGAACAACCTCTTAAAGTGGATCATATTGGTACAATGTTTAACTTCATTACTTAATCCATTCCATCATTTAATTCCACATACTAATGCTAAAGACTTAATAACAGACACCCTAGTCTTCACATTCAGCTAATTTCCCCCCTACTTCTATGCTGTGTCTGTCCCTCATTTTTCCTCCAAGACAACGACGTGCAGTCATTCCTAGAGGAGGCCACACTGATGGACCCCAGAAGGATGTTCCAATAGCAGCAGAAGTACACTACTGGGAAAGCTGTATTATTTTCAGTTTTGTGCCCAAGGGACTGATTTTATTTAACACTATATTATTATTTATAGACCTACAGTGATCACAGAGACAGGTTGTTTTTGTGTTACTGTATATATTTGTTTTTCTGAAAATTCCCACTTAATATACTTTGGGTAACAACAGTCAATATTGATTTATTTTATTTTATTTTTAGGGGGGTAACAACAGTCAATATTTATTATTTTTTTCTTTTTTTTCTTATAAAATAAAAGTGAGCTTTTGTTAAACTAAATATTGTGGTTTTTTTCATATACAACAACCTATCTGGATTTGATAAGAGAATTATATACGGAATCGGTTCGATAAGAGGATTCGATAATGGGCTCGAACTCGATAAAAATTTTTTAAACATCATCCCTAGGAATAACACACAACTGAAAAACCAAATCAAAAAACTATATGTATATATACTAAATTGTACAATGCTTGTGATAATTTTCTGATGGCGTAATGGTTTACGTATACGCCTTTTTATGCCACATGACATGGGTTTGATTCCCAGCAGCATCAGCAATGATCTTACAAGAAAATTAACTCTATACTTGGTGGTGGTAAGCTACTATAGTGGCTACAGTTGCCTCTGGGGTAAACTGACGGTCTTATGGGTGCCACCCCTGCAGAACTATGTGGCCCCCCGCCCTCGTGCCACCCCTGAAAAAAATGTCTGGACATGCCACTGTCTATAATGCACCATTTTTATCATGGCCTTATTGTCATTCAAACACAAAAGAAGGTAGTTACTAAAGTAAACTTGAAAAAGCATGCAATTAATTACAAAAACAATATGATTACGTTTAACGCAGATTAACCACACAATTTATTTTATGTTCCTTTACCTTAACTGCAGGTGGTTACTTTAAAACAGTGCTTATCAATTATTTTCTGCTACACCCTTCCAGGAAGAAAATGACATTTTGCGACCCCACCACACTCTACGCCGCTGTCATGTCTGTGTGATCATGTTTTGTTTTAGTCATGTTTTGTTTTGTTTAGTTATTGGACTCTTTAGTTTCTGTTTACGCTCCATTGTTTTTGTTTCCATGACTACCCATTAGTTTTCACCTGTCCTCATGTCACGCACCTGTCTCACGCTTTGCACTCACGCACCTGTCACTAATCATGTCACTGCTATATAAGCCTGGCTGTTTCTGTTGATCGTCCTGGTGACATTATCCACACTACCTCTGCTACCCATGGTATTCCTGTTTACTATAGTTCATGCTTCATGCCATGCCACAGTAAGTGTTTTTGTTTCATGTTCATAGTTAATTGCCTTTGTGCTAGTCTTTTGGTTTCATTAGTCAAGTTTGTTCTCCGCCATTGTGCGCCCCTTTTGTTTGCTTTCTTTTTTGTAGTTTGTTAGTGTTTACATAAATATGTGCTCACCTCCAAGCCATGTCCGATCCAGCTTTAGTTGCATCTCGGTAAAACAAACAACCCATAGTCCAAGTCTTGACAGCCGCAACTATAAATAGTAATTTTGTGTCTATACAATTGTTACAAGTACACCTCTGCATGACATTGTATCCTTATTAACATAAACAAAGAAAGAAATCAGATCAACCAAAACTAACCCCCCCCCCCCACCCCCTCCACACCCCGGATTGTAAATAATGTAAAAAATGAAATGTGATTATCTTGTGTGATGACTGTATTATGATGATAGTATATATCTGATAGTATATATCTGTATCATGAATCAATTTAAGTGGACCCCGACTTAAACAAGTTGAAAAACATATTCGGGTGTTACCATTTAGTGGTCAATTGTACGGAATATGTACTTCACTGTGCAACCTACTAATAAAAGTCTCAATCAATCAATCAATCAATTTACAACAATAACTTTATTAAGATTGTTTTTTAATCTGTAACAGAAAATATTTAAAGTGCATCAATTTGCCAGAAACTTAAAAAAATCTAATCATTATTTGAACTGTAAAAATTGTTTAACCGACATTGATACTGAAAAAAAAAATAAATAAATAAATAAAAAATATTCAGATTGAGCAGCAACATTAACTCAGGAGCACAATATATGGAAAAGTCTGCTGACGCTCGCTGCTGCTGCAGCAAAAAAGCTAAGTACTATCTTCCATCTGTGCGCTTCTAATTGTTTTACAGCTTACTTTATTTTTGCTTTATTACGTTTTTTGGAGAGTGCGTGTTTTTCCTGTATTTTGTAAACACGTACGGCAGGCTAATCGCACCACTAACCATGCGAACATAGTTGTACACGTTGGCTCCAATGACACAAGGATGAGACAGTCAGAGATTACAAAAAGGAACATAGCTAGGACTTGTAATCTGGTTTAAAATACCATCGAGTACTTGTCTCTGGCCCCCTGCCTGCGAGAGACAATGATGAGAGATATAGCAGATTTGCCTCGCTTAACAAGTGACTCGCTAGTTTTTGTAGAGAATAAGGACTAACGTTTATTGATATTTGGCCCTCTCAATAGTTTATGTTCATTTGGCTATGCTAAGTACCTAAGTATTGTATATTGCCTTGCTTTAAGGATTAAAAGACTATAGCACGCTGCTTCTGCTGCTTCCTGTCCTTCAGCATGCTGAGAACACAACCGTCGCAGACATGTAACCCCAATGTGATATTGGGTATTGAATTATCAATGCCAAGCTTCAAATTGTCAGTTAAATTTGGAGTGGATTGCTGATTAATATGAGTTTTGAAGATCCACTGTATGTTCTTCTGAAACTACTACTTTTGACCATAAATACAAAGCTTTGGGGGTTTTATGATGTTTGGGTGATGACATTAATTTTTTTATAGCATTTAGTAATACAAAATACATACAAATACCTTATTGATTCGAATATAAGACAACCTATTACATGTTGTGTTTTTCCACACTGCCCGGTTGCTCCTGTTGTTTCATCTCTCTCTCCAGATGTTCTCTGGACGACTGAAGGCGTGGCTTCAGGACGCACCTGAGACTGATTGCCTCATCTGCCTCTTTAGCCAATGGGTTACTACCTTCCTGTTTCTGTATTCCACATCAACTCCACCAGTTATTTTATTACTGACTTGTCCCCTGCGTTGGTGCTGCTTCGGCCTGTCTCTGGACGGACTTCTCAATTTAGGTTATTTTGTGTCCTTTTGATATTTCTTAGTTTTTAAGGTAGTTGTTTTTTTGTGCCATCTATTTTAGTTACTTTAGTTACAAGTTATTTGTACTCCTTTTGTTGCCTTATAATAATTAAATGCGTTGTAAATCCGCTCTGCGCCTCTGCATCTGGGGTTCACGTATTTACCAGAACTTAACGAAACCCCCTCTTTTTTTCTGCGCCAAGAAGTTTGTTAACCATTTTACTTAAAAGTATAAGTCCCCAAACCAAAATATAAGATGATATAGTTGTTTTTTTTCTTGCAAGCTGTAATCATCTTATATTGGGTTAATAGAGTATTACTTTTCAACTCTTAGAATCAGAATCATAAATACTTTATTAATCCCTGAGGGGAAATTCTGATTTTCAGCACAATCCCATTCAAGACCAGACATATGTTACATGGACACAGAGGGGGGGGGGGGGTTAAAAAATGTAAAATTAAAATAATTAGGCTGATTATAGACAGCTGTTCAGCTGTTTTGTTGAAGGTATAAATATTGCGCTCCATAGACCTACTGTATATCAACTCAACTGATTCTTACTGCACATTCAATTTAAAGGCCTAGTGAAATGCGATTTTCTTATTTAAACGGGGATAGCAGGTCCATTCTATGTGTCATACTTGATCATTTTGCGATATTGCCATATTTTTGCTGAAAGGATTTAGTAGACAAAATCGACGATAAAGTTCGCAACTTTTGGTCGCTGACAAAAAAGCCTTGCCTGTACCGGAAGTAGCAGACGAGTAGCGTGACGTCACAGGTTGTGGAGCTCCTCACATCTGCACATTGTTTACAATCATGGCCACCAGCAGCGAGAGCGATTCGGACCGAGAAAGCGACAATTTCCCCATTAATTTGAGCGAGGATGAAAGATTTGTGGATGAGGAAAGTGAGAGTGAAGGACAAGAGAGCAGTGGGAGCGATTCAGATAGGGAAGATGCTGTGAGAGGCGGGTGGGACCTGATATTCAGCTGGGAATGACTAAAACAGTATTAGCCACAACATAACCAGGCTTGTATTTAATATGCCACAAATTAATCCCGCATAACAAACACCTCCCCCCTCCCGTCCATATAACCCGCCAATACAATTCAAACACCTGCACAACACACTCAATCCCACAGCCCAAAGTACCATTCACCTCCCCAAAGTTTATACAGCACATATATTTCCCCAAAGTCCCCAAAATTACGTATGTGACATGCACATAGTGGCACGCACGTACGGGCAAGCAATCAAATGTTTGGAAGCCGCAGCTGCATGCGTACTCACGGTACCGCGTCTGCGCATCCAACTCAAAGTCTTCCTGGTAAGAGTCTCTGTTGTCCCAGTTCTCCACAGGCCAATGGTAAAGCTTGACTGTCATCTTTCGGGAATGTAAACAATGAAACACCGGCTGTGTTTGTGTTGCTGCAGCCGCCGGCAATACACCGCTTCCCACCTACAGCTTTCTTTTTTGCTGTCTCCATTGTTCATTGAACAAATTGCAAAAGATTCACCAACACAGATGTCCAGAATACTGTGGAATTTTGCGATGAAAACAGACAACTTAATAGCTGGCCACCATGCTGTCCCAAAATGTCCTCTACAATCCGTGACGTCACGTGCCGACGTCATCATACCGAGACGTTTTCAGCAGGATATTTTGTGCGCAATTTAAAATTGCACTTTAGTAAGCTAACCCGGCTGTATTGGCATGTGTTGCAATGTTAAGATTTCATCATTGATATATAAACTATCAGACTGTGTGGTCGGTTGTAGTGGGTTTCAGTAGGCCTTTAAAGTACATCAAAATTAAAGGGTTCTTGCTAGTATGTGTTTCATGGAAATCAATGTTGTAGCTCTTGCATTATTCTGCTAATAGTAATACAAATTGCAGAACAGCACATGTTGCATAACACGGCCTTATGAGAGAGCAAATGATGTCGGAAAGTCCTTGTGTGTGAAGGTTATTTTTTTAGGGTAATTTTAGGAAAACACGCACACCTTTAGGACACAGGAAGAAGACCAGGAAGTAGCTACAGGCGTCCGCCAGTCAGTTCAGCAGCACACAACAGGAGAATGAGCGTAGGTTTGCCCACATTGCAAAAATGCACATGGATTGTGTTGCCGTAGCGCCTAGGGAGTAACACCAGTGCAGAAAGGACACTAGGAAGGACTGCACGCACACACACCACACACACACACACACACACACACACACACACACGCACACACACTCTCTCGCATACATTCATACACAGGGGAACAGGATAAAAATACAGTGCTGACAAGTCAATTAATCAGATGTGAAGGTGCTGAGCAGAACAATCCTTTACCAGGCTGTGTGTGTGCGTGCACGTGCATGCATCTGTGCATGTGTGTCTTATCCACCATAAATATTTGATTGGAAAATCAAGTTTATTTTCTTAAATCTTATTTTGAATAGCACCTACAAAAGTGCGTATTATAAACAACCTAAATGTTCTCACAAAATACTAAAGCTGGTGCTGTGTCATTTGAAACTAACCATTTAATTGAATTCAAAATTGTTTTTACGACTGTCAATGTCCTAATTGTTGCAGGGTGTTTATTTGCCGCTTCAATGATTGAAGACGGCGCTGAAATATGAAATGTCATTATAAATGACAACCTGATTTTTGACTTTTGTAATGATTCGGAGTGCTTGAGAAAGTGCAAAGGATCATTTAATAACATGTCTTTTGCACAACACAGCAGCAACAGAACCAATGCTGTAACCGATAAGGAGCAAACCGCTTTGCCAGCATGAATTGTGCTGATGAGTTGATTGTATACAACAGGGGTGCCCAAACTTTTTGACTCCGGGGCCGCATTGGGGTAGTAAAACAATTTGGCTGGGGGCCGCACTATATATATATATATATATATATATATATATACACAGGTATATATATATATATATATATATATATATTATATGTAAATGTGTGTGTGTGTGTATATATATGTATATGTAAATGTGTATATATGTGTGTGTGTATATATGTATATGTCTCTGTACATGTATATGTCCATGTATATATATATATATATATATGTATACGTCTCTGTACATGTATATGTCCATGTATATATATATATATGTATTTGTGTATATATGTATATATATATGTATATTTGTATATATGTATTCATATGTGTGTGTTTATATGTATATATATATATATGTGTATATATGTATATATATATATGTATATTTGTATATATGTATTCATATGTATGTGTATATATGTATATATATATATGTATATGTATATATATCACCTACTCAGTGGCCTAGTGGTTAGAGTGTCCGCCCTGAGATCGGTAGGTTGTGAGTTCAAATCCCGGCCGAGTCATACCAAAGACTATAAAAATGGGACCCATTACCTCCCTGCTTGGCACTCAGCATCAAGGGTTGGAATTGGGGGTTAAATCACCAAAAATGATTCCCGGGCGCGGCCACCGCTGCTGCCCACTGCTCCCCTCACCTCCCAGGGGGTGATCAAGGGTGATGGGTCAAATGCAGAGAATAATCTCGCCACACCTAGTGTGTGTGTGACAATCATTGGTACTTTAACTTTAACTTTAACTTTATATGTATATGTGTATATATGTATATATATATATGTATATGTGTATATATGTGTTTATATGTATATGTGTCTCTATATGTATATATATATATATATATATATATATATATATATATATATATATATATGTATTTATACATATATATTCCTCGCGCACTAATTGACTTAAAGAGCGCACTTGTTGCATGTCATGTTATCGATGGTAAAATGCATTTTTAGACAATATGATTTGCCTGAGTGGCTAGGAGACGGTGGAAAATGGACTAGTAAGGACAAATTAAAAAAATAATAATAATACAAAAAAAAAAAAAACATTTTTTTTTTACTTGGGACTTCCCGCGGGCCGGATTTTGGACACTGGAGGGCCGTATCCAGCCCGCGGGCCGTAGTTTGGGCACCCCTGGTATACAACGTTGTTATTATCACCTGTTGTTTGTTTAGCTCGCTCTCCCTCTCCCTCCTGCAGTTGGGCGCACCGGCCACTAATGACCACTGTTGCTACTAGTGTTGTCCGGGTACCAATATTTTGATACCGGTACCAAAATCATTCCAATACTTTTCAGTACTTTTCTAAATAAAGGGGACCACATGGTGAACATACAAGACAACTTGTCTTTTAGTAGTAAGTAAGCAAACAGAGACTCCTAATTTAGCTGCTGACATATGCAGTAACATATTGTGTCATTTTCCATTCTATTCTTTTGTCAAATTTATTAAGGACAAGTGGTAGAAAATGAATTATTAATCCACTTGTTCATTTACTGTTAATATCTACTTACTTTCTCTTTTAACATGTTCTATCCACACTTTTGTTAAAATGTAATAATCACTTATTCTTCTGTTGTTTGATACTTTACATTAGTTTTGGATGATACCACACATTTGGGTATCAATCCGATACCAAGTCGTTACAGGCGGACCAGTACTTTTCAGAGGCAGTATAGTACTGAATATGATTCATTAGTATTGCACTACTATACTAATACCGGTATACCATACAACCCTAGTTGCTACTGTGGCTGATTGATGGCAGCTGGGAGACGCCGGTTCCTCATGCATGGAAACTGGTTCCTGGCAGTAACTCCATTACATATTCGCAGACACCTCATCCTGATTTGTGTATCTCCACATTCGAGGCTCACACTCTATTGTCTCCCTTTAGCTGTTTCCTGTCACAACCACCAGTGATTTTTTTGTATATTTAATGATGTTCTTCCTCAATCGCCACCATCGTCTTTTGTTAACCTCAAGTCATGGCCTCTGTGACAGTTGTGGTCTTGTGTTGTTTTTTCCTGTATGTGTGGTATTTGTGTTCCTGTCCAGTGCTCTTATTTCTTCCCTATCTGCTACTTAGTGCTGTCTTCCACACCTGTCCCTGATTGGAAACCGGGACACACCTGTTCTTGGTTGCCTATCAGGTTCCTATTTATGCATTTCAGACAGGGTTGAATCATTATCTCCTTTTTTTTTTGTAGACAGACTAGACTTGACCAGTCTAAGGCCCCTTTTTCACTAAGGTTATCCAAGGTAAATCCCACTTTACCTTATCCTTGTGCGCACACACACACGCACACAATGCCATCGTTTAAGACCCCCTCCCCCTCCGTCCGCCGGCGCAGCGCGACCTAATAAGCATGCACGGAAAACGCGCACGTCATAGTCACCTTCAGTGTTGCTTTGTGTGCAAGTTCTTAAATTAAATGTAACTTTCATACAGCACATATATTTCCCCAAAGTCCCCAAAGTTACGTACGTGACATGCACATAGCGGCACACACGTAAGCAAGCAATCAAATGTTTGGAAGCCGCAGCTGCATGCGTACTCACGGTACCGCGTCTGCGCATCCAACTCAAAGTTCTCCTGGTAAGAGTCTCTGTTGTCCCAGTTCTCCACAGGCCAATGGTAAAGCTTGACTGTCATCTTTCGAGAATGTAAACAATGAAACACCGGCTGTGTTTGTGTTGCTGCAGCCGCCCGCAATACACCGCTTCCCACCTACAGCTTTCTTCTTTGCTGTCTCCATTGTTCATTGAACAAATTGCAAAAGATACACCAACACAGATGTCCAGAATACTGTGGAATTTTGCGATGAAAACAGACAACTTAATAGCTGGCCACCATGCTGTCCCAAAATGTCCTCTACAATCTGTGACATCACGTGCCAGCGTCATCATACCGAGACGTTTTCAGCAGGATATTTCGCGTGAAATTTAAAATTGCACTTTAGTAAGCTAACCCGGCCGTATTGGCATGTGTTGCAATGTTAAGATTTCATCATTGATGTATAAACTATCAGGCTGCGTGGTCGGTTGTAGTGGGTTTCAGTAGGCCTTTAAAGTACATCCAAATTAACGGAAAACGCACACGTCATAGTCACCTCCAGTGTTGCTTTGTGTGCAAGTTCTTAAATGAAATGTAACTTATCGGAACAATATCCAGTGTTGTGGTATTTCAATTAACTGGAATCCAGTGTGCTGTGGGGGCCCTATTGTAGTGAATCACACCTGAGACATCATAAATTAATCAAATCTTTATTAGACACGTAAACAATGTGATAAAGAACATTGTACATCAATCAATCTAGGGATCTAGATATCTGGTAAGGACACTCCTCACTCTTTTGCCTTCACCTTCATTGTTCATTCGTTTTTGGTGACTTTAAATACTCTGGACCTAGACGTTGAGTCCGCAACATACATGGCGGATAATAACTGATACAGTCTGCTTTGCCAGTCTCAATGCATTCGCTGTTTTCCGTAGTCTTCCCTCATCGGCTAGGTAATACAAAGCACACGCTACCTTTTTTATCGCATCCACGGGAGCCCGAATTCTCGTTGTCTCTCCTTCGACAAATGGACACAATTTTTCGGTAAGTAGAATCACAGCTGATCTGGACATTCGAAAGTTCTCTTGCTGTCTGAGAAGTGTTGTATCCAAAATAGCTGCAATCCCGTGTTTCCTTCTCTCAAGGTATTCATGTATGATTTCCACAAGCGTCTGTAAATCCCAGTAAATGTATTATTTCAGTTAGGAAACGACATCAATTTGAATATTGCTGCTTTGATTATGTGTTTATTTAGTAAATTAAGAGCAAGACTGCTCCAAAATTAACGCAGGTGAGAGCAATCCACCTATTGGTGATGTAGCTTGCGCTGCCGGTGATGTGGCATGTGGCATGTGCACTGGCTTGGCTTTAATGAGCAGTGCTCTGATTCGCAATTAGGACAATGGGGGCGCTCAACTAGCTGGGTAGCATGTCTCTACAGGGGAAGCCAGCATTTGTTTAAAAAAAAACATTATTTATACAAACATGGCATTTGTAATACAAGAAGCTTGCTATTTTATTTTTAATTTTTTTTGACCATTGCAAAAACATTGTTTTACTGCTTTGAATGAAATTAAATGAATGAATGTGTCTGCTTATATGGACAATTCCAAGATTAAATACTTCTTTAAACTGAACTTTAAAGGGGAATATATATATATATATATATATATATATATATATGTACACATTTTTAATAATATAATGATATATAATTAATAATATTTATAAATGAATATCAACAGTATGTGAAAGTTCAACTCCTACCTTGTTTACTTCCGTGATGACCTCCTTAAAGCTCTGTAATCAATCAGAAATATCAAGCAGCTAGAAGTCAAACATGGATAACTGTGGAGAGTGTTTTGTATTTTCCCATCATGTCTTGGAATGGATGTAAATCTTTGTAATTTCACTTGCTTAGGCTGATTTGGCAATTTTTATTTATAATTCCCACAAAGTTCAGCGAGCAGGTTGTTATGTGTGATCAGGTTTTTTGACATTGTGTGCTGGTTGAATTTTTTTTTTATTTGCGCCATGATTAGGGAAGGTTGTTTGGATTGGGTCATATAAGTAATGCTGTGAAAACATGCAAATGAAACCACACTTCCAACTGAGTTACTCATGTTGTCTGCAGGAAGATGACTTTTTGAACTCACATTATTAACTTGATCCACTCGATGTCCATTGCACCGGTCACCCGGGGAGGGGGGGGTTCCCTACATCTGTGGTCCCCCAAAGGTTTCTCATTGTATCCCATTGGGTTGAGTTTTTTCTTGCCCTGATGTGGGATCTGAGCCGAGGGTGTCGTTGTGGCTTGTACAGCCCTTTGAGACACTTGTGATTAAGGGGTTTAAAAATACACTTTGATTGATTGATTGAACTTGTGCCGTCTTGCGGGCCAAATTGAAAACGCCGAGTCGCACTTGGCCCACAGGCCTTAGTTTGGACACCTGATGTGCAACCTGTGTTAAAAATTATTTGAGCATATAAATTTAAGTTAGGAAGAAGAAAGAAAATGTCACTGCCTGTGACTGCCATAACCCCAGAGCCACCGTGGTCCACTAAGTCCACAAGGTTGACATCAGCTAATCTAAGACCAGAGATGGGTAGAGTACCCAAAATGTACTCTACCCAAATGTACTGTTACTTTAGAATAATATGACATAAGAAAAAGTAGTCATCAAAATAGTGACTTGGGTAAGAGTAAGTAAGTAATGAGTGAAAAAAACTCTTAAAGTATTGAGTAACTTGTGAGGAACTTCTGATTTATTTAGTAACTATTTTTAATGGTTCTTAGACTACAACCGTAGTCAATGCGTGTGTGCGCGCGCGTGTGTGTGTGTGTGTGTGTGTGTGTGTGTGTGTGCACGCGCGCGGGCGTGTGTGAGAACATAAAAATCATACACAATTTACAGCAACATGTCTTCTCTAGTGAGAATTCTTGTAGGGTGAAATGGGAAAATGTTTACTCTCATAGATGACAGCACATAATATACATTTCTAGTTTGAAAATGGCCTTGTGTCTGAATGTACCAGTACCAAAATGTATTTTGATACTTTTTAATACCTTTCAATACTTTAAAAAAAAAAGGGAACCACAAAAAAAAACATTTTTGGCTTCATTTTAACAAACAAATCTTACGATACGTTAAACATATGGTTCTTATTGCACTCTAAAAAATCTATTTTAAAAGATTAAAATAAGAATTAAGACATTCAACAAATTGGGATTTTCTTGTTGCACTCAAAGAACAATTTTATATATTACATATAGCCTGCCATAATCTAGGATTAGGTTAGAATAGAATAGAACGTTTTATTGACATTATGCTTTGATTTATGACAAATACAATCATTATTAATTACTAAAAACAAAACTATCGATGTAACTACACAGATAAGACACAAAGCAGGTAAAACACATATTGTTAAAGATGAAACACAAATTGTAGGAATTTGTTACAATATTCAGTCATTTCACTTGCATTAGTTTACACTACGTGGGCAGTTGTAACTCTGCTAATATTTGGCATCAGGCCAAGCAGCTGTGTGCGCGTCTATGTATCTATATGTTATGTATCTGTATGGGCACAACAGAGAAGCTAGTTAACTACATTACCTGTCAATCAGACTGCTTATTTAATTAATAAGCTAAGTTTGCAGCAAAGGTGGTAATACTTTAATCATGCCACATTTGGTGAGGCATTAAAGCAGCACTTGCAGTGTGGGACTTTCATGTTTAAAAAGGCATCTTGATCAATAGTTTTGAAGCCCAAATACCTTCATATCGCGCTTCACGCACCCTCTTTATTAACCAGTAGAATTACTTTTATTTGACATTTTTCTTCTCCGTATGGTTTCTCCTTGTCAGCTCTGTGAGTGTGTGCGTGCAACACACTCAACATGCACCTCCGCTCTGTATGTCTCTGCCGCATGGCAGCATGCAGGTTAAAAAAATATCTTGATCATTTTCAAAGGCCGTATAGTACCGTTTTCAATCCTTTAGTTCAGCGGTACTTTATTAGTACCGGTATACCGGCAGGGTCCTTGAGAGTGCATGGGAGTTTGCCCAACCAGTCTACATGTGCTTTGTGGACTTGGAGAAGGCATTCGACCGTGTACCCCGGGAAGTCCTGTGGGGAGTGCTCAGAGAGTATGGGGTAGCGGACTGTCTTATTGTGGCGGTCCGCTCCCTGTATGATCAGTGTCAGAGCTTGGTCCGCATTGCCGGCAGTAAGTCGGACCCGTTTCCAGTGAGGGTTGGACTCCGCCAAGGCTGCCCTTTGTCACCGATTCTGTTCATAGCTTTTATGGACAGAATTTCTAGGCGCAGTCAAGGCGTTGAGGTGATCCGGTTTGGTGGCTGCAGGATTAGGTCTCTGCTTTTTGCAGATAATGTGGTCCTGATGGCTTCATCTGGCCAGGATCTTCAGCTCTCACTGGATCGGTTCGCAGCTGAGTGTGAAGCGACTGGAATGAGAATCAGCAACTCCAAGTCCGAGTCCATGGTTCTCGCCCGGAAAAGGGTGGAGTGCCATCTCCGGGTTGCGGAGGAGACCCTGACCCAAGTGGAGGAGTTCAAGTACCTCGGAATCTTGTTCACAAGTGAGGGAAGAGTGGATCGTGAGATCGACAGGCGAATCGGTGCGGCGTCTTCAATAATGCGGACGCTGTATCGATCCGTTGTGGTGAAGAAGGAGCTGAGCCGAAAGGCAAAGCTCTCAATTTACCGGTCGATCTATGTTCCCATCCTCACCTATGGTCATGAGCGTTGGGTCATGACCGAAAGGACAAGATCACGGGTACAAGCGGCCGAAATGAGTTTCCTCCGCCGGGTGGCGGGGCTCTCCCTTAGAGATAGGGTGAGAAGCTATGTCAACCGGGAGGAGCTTAAAGTAAAGCCGCTGCTCCTCCACATCGAGAGGAGCCAGATGAGATGGTTCGGGCATCTGGTCAGGATGCCAACCGAACGCCTCCCTAGGGAGGTGTTTCGGGCACGTCCGACCGGTAAGAGGCCACGGGGAAGACCCAGGACACATTGGGAAGACTATCTCTCCCGGCTGGCCTGGGAACGCCTCAGGATCCCCCGGGAGGAGCTGGACCAAATGGCTGGAGAGAGGGAAGTCTGGGCTTCCCTGCTTAGGCTGCTGCCCCCGCGACCCGACCTCGGATAAGCGGAAGAAGATGGATGAATGGATGGATGGATGGTATACCGTACAACTCTAGTGTGTACACGTGGTTTGCATTTATGAGAGTCACTCTGATGTACTTCTTCTCTAAAAAGCCTCATGGATGAATAATAATTTCAGTTCATGGACAACAGCTCTGGCAGACATTCCTGCAGTCAGCGTGCATATTCACACCTTACACATCGTTGGCATTGTACTGTGTTGTACAACTGCACATTTTAGGGTGGTCTTCTAGTGTGGCCGATTTAATTCTCACCTGTGTAATAATTATGCTCTCTGTTGACTATCTCAGCAAAAAATAACTGCTCAATAGCCCAAATTTAGAATGATTTGTCAACAATATTAAAGAGAAATAGGAACTTTGCGTTTATAGAAAACAATTTAAAACTCTAAAGAGTACCTATTATGCAAAACCAACTTTTGTTACCATTAGAACTTGTTTTTGTGTATTTTTGATCTGCTTAAGTCTCAAACATGTGAAATCAATCGACTATTTATAAAACAATCTTGTCTTCCTTCATACTTCCTGAAAACGAGCCGTTTTGAATTTGCTTAATTCCTGACGTTTTTTCCCAGTAGCGATGTCAGTGGATTATCCATAAATGATAAACATTTACCCAAAAGTGCGTTTGCGTGAGTCCGACATTGTAGTCAACAGACTCTTTCTTTTTCTCGTCCCTTTTGTTGTGAGGCAGACTGGCTCATACATGCACATGCATCCTCTGCTGTTTCTTTTTATAATACAAAGTAGCATAGAGTTCAAACTTATATCTGTCAGTAGACTACATATGGAATTGCTAAAAACTACAACATGGCTGAAAGTCAGTTATTTTCTGTTACACCCACCTCTAGGATGAAAGAAACACACTCGTTGCCGCAACTTTAAATTGTATAATTTGTCTATAAAATTGTTATAGGTAAGCCTTTGCATAACATTGTATCCTTATTAACATTAAAGAAAACCAAAAAGAAAGAAATACAGATCAACTTACAACAAAAAATAATTGATTAACATTGTTTTTAGTCTGTAACAGAAAATATTTGAAGTGCATCAATTTGCCCGAAATACTAAAACAAAAATATGTAATCATTTTTTAAACTGTAAATATTTTTTGACCAACTTGAACCATTTGATATTGTAACATTAAATTAAATTAACTCAATGAATGATAATACATTCAAATTGATCAGCAACAATAACTCAGAGCACAATATATTAACCACTTTAACTTTCGCAACAAAAATTAATATTTATTTTCATCAAAATGAGGAAGTCAAGTATAATGGCGACAATGAGCATGTTGAGTAGTGCACAATTATTGTCACGGCGCATGTGCAATTCCTCATGCCTTCTGTTGCAAACTCGGCTTGCACCTCCACTGGAAGCGCGCCGGGACACTCCCCTGCTCGCTCTGGCCACATCGTGGCCACATCGCGGCCACGCGCCGGCAAAGCTGCAGGAAATCTGTAATCTGCGCACCTGGGACTAATGAGGACAGACAGTACAAAGACCAGCAGACCCGAAGATCCAGTGTCGGAACGTAGTTCACTTCTTGTAGTAAGCATCCCGTCTTTGGCTTCCCTCCTGCGTGCTCTCTCTGTGACTTCCCAGCTCCCGTGTCTTATGTCCTTTGTGTTCCCCGCAGTGCTTTTCCTGTTTCCCGTGATCGAGCTGTGTGCTTTGACTCCTCTCTGGATTTTGGACTGCCTCCCTCGATCCTTGACCACTGCTTGCTTCTCTCCAGCCCCCGACCGCTTGCTTGCCCACGGACTGCCTTCTTGCTTTGCCCCTCTGGTCTGACGAAAGATTCATCCAACACGCACATACAACAAACTCTGGTAACATTTACAAACCCCGTTTCCATATGAGTTGGGAAATTGTGTTAGAAGTAAATATAAACGGAATACAATGATTTGCAAATCCTTTTCAACCCATATTCAATTGAATGCACTACAAAGACAAGATATTTGATGTTTAAACTCATAAACTTTTTTTTTTTTTTTTTGCAAGTAATAATTGACTTAGAATTTCATGGCTGCAACACGTGCCAAAGTAGTTGAAAAAGGGCATGTTCACCACTGTGTTACATGGCCTTTCCTTTTAACAACAACATGTTTGGGAACTGAGGAGACACATTTTTTAAGCTTCTCAGGTGGAATTTTTTCCCATTCTTGCTTAAGTTGTTCAACAGTCCGGGGGTCTCCGTTGTGGTATTTTAGGCTTCATAATGCGCCACACATTTTCAATGGGAGACAGGTCTGGACTACAGGCAGGCCAGTCTAGTACCCGCACTCTTTTACTATGAAGCCACGTTGATGTAACACGTGGCTTGGCATTGTCTTGCTGAAATAAGCAGGGGCGTCCATGGTAACGTTGCTTGGATGGCAACATATTTGCTCCAAAACCTGTATGTACCTTTCAGCATTATTGGCAACTTCACAGATGTGTACGTTACCCATGTCTTGGGCAATAATACACCCCCAATACATCACAGATGCTGGCTTTTCAATTTTGCGCCTATAACAATCCGGATGGTTCTTTTCTTCTTTGGTCCGGAGGACACAACGTCCACAGTTTCCAAAAACAATTTGAAATGTAGACTCGTCAGACCATAGAACACTTTTCCACTTTGCATCAGTGCATCTTAGATGAGCTCAGGCCCAACGAAGCCAACGGCGTTTCTGGGTGTTGTTGATAAACTGTTTTCGCCTTGCATAGGAGAGTTTTAACTTGGACTTACAGATGTAGCGACCAACTGTAGTTACTGACAGTGGGTTTCTGAAGTGTTCCTGAGCCCATGTGGTGATATCCTTTACACACTGATATCGCTTGTTGATGCAGTACAGCCTAAGGGATCGAAGGTCACAGGCTTAGCTGCTTACGTGCAGTGATTTCTCCAGATTCTCTGAACCCTTTGATGATATTACGGACCGTAGATGGTGAAATCCCTAAATTCCTTGCAATAGCTGGTTGAGAAAGGTTTTTCTTAAACTGTTCAACAATTTGCTCACGCATTTGTTGACAAAGTGGTGACCCTCGCCCCATCCTTTCTTGTGAATGACTGAGCATTTCATGGAATCTACTTTTATACCCAATCATGGCACCCACCTGTTCCCAATTTGCCTGTTCACCTGTGGGATGTTCCAAATAAGTGTTTGATGAGCATTCCACAACTTTATCAGTATTTATTGCCACCTTTCCCAACTTCTTTGTCACGTGTTGCTGGCATCAAATTCTAAAGTTATGATTATTTGCAAAAAAAAAAAGTTTATCAGTTTGAACATCAAATATGTTGTCTTTGTAGCATATTCAACTGAATATGGGTTGAAAATGATTTGCAAATCATTGTATTCCGTTTATATTTACATCTAACACAATTTCCCAACTCATATGGAAACAGGATTTGTACATTGTTAATATTACACATCGTTTTGCACCAAACACAGAGTAGCATACACCTCCCATACACTCATCTAGAGGTTCAATAAACCTATTGAACTGATTCTTGCTTTGGTGTCGTCTCCTTCACCCGCCGTACGTAACAATGATACTGATAAAACATGTTCCCTGGGGTCACATCATCACACCCGAGTTTTAAAATATAGAAACAACTTGAGGCAAACACGTGTAACCTGAAGTTGTCTCGCAATAAAATACACAATTTAATTGGACAAAAAGTAAAAAATAAAGTAACCTCAATCTATTAAATTGTAAGACATTTTAGCTTTTTTTTTTTTCAAAAATGTTTAGAATTGTGTTGTGTGAAAGTGATTGTTGTTGGTTTGCACTAACTGCAGAAGTGCTGTTGATTCAGTCTCAACTGTTTTGCTGTCTAAAGAAATGGAACATGGAACACAAATCGAGGTGTAAACGTGACAATAAAGCAACACACTTAAGTGTCATCTGAGAGTGTTTTGTCTCACATCTCCAGAGCACTGTTGAGAAAAACCATGGGCAGTAATGACAGAGATGTGTGCACTCCTTGGGAATAGCTGTCAGGTCAGTGGATCGCTGCTACAATGACACACACACACACCATGTGGAACAATACACTAAAATATGCTGCTGTTTGGCATGTGCACACAGTGTCAAACTCTCAAACACTTCAGTGTTGACACTCGTGTCGCGTGGCTCATTATGGATCCTTGCAGTGGATTGACACACAAATACAAACACATCTAAAGCACTTCTTTGCATCCACTGAGCTGGATTAGAAGTGACTTTTCTCTTCAATAACATGAGCGTGACTCTGAGGATATCTACAGTGTGGTCCGTAACGCTCGGTTACACACAAATGCCGAGAGAGAGAGAACAGCTTTTTGCCGTTTGATGGATGCTTTCTAATGCTGTTTGTTGCAGGATATTTGATGTGGCCACTTTTCTCACTTTGGTTCCCCACACAACAGCAGCACTAATATGTTTTAAATTGGCCTGGGCCCTGGGGTAGGAAACTATACTGCCATTGTTTGGCTTGTGTGTGACAGGAAAATGTTAGTTTATCATAGAGGACCTGGTTCACAGGTCACATTCCTACTGTATTATGAATCTAATGAGAACATCTTAAATACATCAAATTAAATATAAATTTAAAGCCACACTGAAAATAATATATATATATTGTTGGGGGTCGAAATAATGAGGCGAGAGAGCAGTAGGCCGAAACAGCGGGCAATCCAGACCGTCCATCAAAAGAGGTAACAGGGTCCAGAAGAGATGCAGGCGGCGGGCCCTGAAGAGGTGGGAGTGCAGGTATTGTCACGCCGTCCGGGTCCAGATGGGCAGGCTTTTTCCGATCAACAGTAACCTGCTCATGCCGACCACCCAAGTCTATGACAAAGTTCTTGAGCCCTGCTTTCACCACCCAAAAGGGGTCGTCGTAAAGAGGTTGGAGTGGGGAGCGATGACCACCATGACGGAGGAACAAAAACTTTGCCGGCAGGAGGTTTTGGGCTTACGGAAACGAGGCCAACCGTGATACATGGAGACAGGCACCACTGCCTTGGTGGCCCCCTGAGCAGCAAGGCGATGGGCCACTTATTTCCCTTGACCCGAGGTTGTGGGCAGGAAGTCGCCTGGCACCGTCAGGGGCTGACCGTAGACCAATTTAGCAGCCGAGGCCAGAAGGTCCTCCTTTGGCGCAGAGCGCAGGCCCAACATTACCCACGGTAAACGGTCAACCCATCCACTGTCTGTGAGATTAACCCACAGGGCAGCCTTTAGGGACCGATGAAACATTTCACACAGCCTGTTTGCTTAAGGGTGATAAGCAGTAGTACAATGTAGCTGTACCTCCAGTCCTACAGCTATTGTGTTCCACAAGTCTGAAATGAATAAAAGCTCCCCTGTCTGAGATCAGGTCAGACGGTGTGCCAAACCGTGAGACCCAGTTGAAAATAAAAGCTCGAGCAATCTTGTCCGTTGTCGTGGACGAGAGTAGAACTACCTCTGCCATCTGGTAGTTCTGTCCACCATAGTCAGGAGATGAGTGCACCCACGAGAGGAGGGCAGTGGACCCACCAGGTCCACATGCACATGGTCGAACCGCCGATCCGGCACCTGGTAGGGTTCCAGCGGTGCCCTGATGTGCTGGTGGACCTTGGCCCGCTGGCAGGACACACATGCGGCTGCCCACCCCCTGACATCCTTTGGCATGTTTGGTCAGCCAAATTTGGTGTTAACCAGCCTCACAGATGCCTTCACGCCGGAGTGAGAGAGAGCATGCACGGCGTCAAACACCCGCCGGCGCCAAGACGCAGGAAAGCATCGGACGAGGTGGACCAGTAAAAATGTCAGGTATAAATGTGGAACCATTGCAAGATCCACAAATTGCAAACTGGTTCCCGCTGTGCGCCAAGCCTGAAGTTCTGCATCCTTGCTCTGATCCGCTGCCATCTCCACAAAGTCGAGACCCAGGTGCATAGCACTGACAAGCACCCGTGACAGACAGTCCGCTACTCCATTGTGCTTTCCTGCCACATGCCTAATTTTCGTAGTGAACTTGGAAATGGATGCAAGCCGGCGTTGCTGGCGGGCAGACCAGGAGTCTGAAGTTTTACCCATGGCAAAAGTCAGAGGTTGGTGGTCTACAAAAGTGGTGAAATCGCAACCTTCCAACAGGAACCTGAAATGGCGAGTCGCCAGGAACAAAGCTGGTAGCCTTCTTTCAAAAGTGCTGTATTTCCTTTCAGCTGCCCTACGTTGCCTGCTGAAGAACGGAAGGAGCTGCCATGTCCCCGCCACCCGATGCTCGCAAACCACGTCCACAGCTACATTTGAGGCATCAGTAGTGAGAGGTGCAGTAGGGGAGGGATATGCTAGCAAGGTTGCGCTGGCCAGAGAAGACTTTGAGTTTTCAAACGTTTGCAGCTTGTCAAGAGACCAGTCCACCTCCTGTGAACCTTGCATCCCCTGTATTACCTCAGACAGGGAGTGCATGAGATGAGCTACATGTGAAATTAAATGGTTATAAAAAAATTGACCATTCCGAGAAACTACTGAAGCAGCTTGACAGTTAGTGGGGGTGGAAACTTGAAAATTGCCTCCACCCGGGTAGGCAGGGGAAGAGCACCTTGCAAGGACACCTGGTGACCGAGAAAGTTCATTAGTACAGTACATTATTCAGTTGGCAAAAGTCACCACAAGCCGCCACGGCCCACCAGGCTTCGGTACCATATGTAAAGGCGAAGCCCAAGGACTGTTGGAACGCCATACAATACCCAGTCTCTCCATAGTGGCAAATTCCTGCCAGTTTAGCAAAGTTAAACTGCCATGCCCGGGTTAAAACAGACAGGCCCACTGTAAGGGTGAAGTGCTCCACCCCATGCTCAGCGACCGCTGCTGAAAACGTTGATACAGTCAGTTCTGGAAACTCTGCAAGTAGTCGTTGATAAACATCCCCCACAGCGAGCGTGTTGGTGAGGGCCACAGGCTCCGGCCCCCCCAGTGTGCACGGAATACTGGAGAAAGCGACAGTCAATTAAACAGCCATTCAAGACGTCCACTAACAGTCTATTTGCACACAAAAAATCTGCTACCAGAATAGGTAATAATAGGTAATAGGCAATAACAAAGTCCAAGGTGAACGTGCGGTCAGAAAACAAAACAGTCACTGACCTGGTGCCGAAAGTGCAGATGCTGGTTCCATTGGCGGTGCTCAGCGGGGGCCCGTGGCCGTCTTCCAGTGCATCCACGGCTGATGCAGGCAGGATACTCCGTTGGGTGCTCGAGTCCACCAGCCAGCGGCAGCCCGACAAGCCGTCGGTGACAAACAGCAGCTTATCTGCTCTGCCCGTGCTCACTGCTGCCACTGAGCACTGGCCCTGGCGATTCCATGGCCAGGGGAAGCTCAAGGCGGCACGCAACACTTTGCCTTGGTCACAAAACAGCGGTGGTAAAAACATATCTCTGCCTCACTGTCGAGCTCCTCAGGTGCATTCCAGGTCGGTGCAGGCAGCAGGGCCAAACTTCGGTATCCTCCGTGGTGACTAACGGGGGTGGTAGCTGATGGCGAAACAGCTGCACGAACCAAGCAATACGAGCATATTCTCCATTAGCTCGGTAGGCTTGCTGTCCCCCAGGCCGTTGAGAGACAAGTCGGATAGCTAGTACATCCGCAGCAATAAAGTCTTCAACGAACAGGACTTGTCTGCCACCGAGGATCCCTAATCACACCCAAACCTCACCGCGTCGTTAGAGCATCCAGAGCAACGACAATACGGTAGTACCATGGCTCTTCTGTTGTAATCCCTCAAAGCCGAAACTGGGCTGCCACATGCTGGAACCAGGGCTCAGAATCGTGCTGCCAGAACTCCGGGAGTTTCACTGTTGCAGCAAACACGGCAGGAGCCACTACTGGCTGTTGTAATGGCGCCAAGCTGTCAGGCATAACAAAACCAGCAGCGTTAAACATGTCCTATAAACGTTGAGGTCACCGATGTGGGAGTCGATATAATGAGGCGAGAGAGCAGTAGTTCTGAGCCGGTGAGTTTAATATCAGAATTATTTCCACAACAACAACCCTATTCATCCGACCTATCCGCCAATCCCCAATCTGGTGATGAGAACATTTAGTGCCACACTACTGCAAGACACAAGTATAAATATTATAAAAATACAAGTGAGCATTTTAAATAGAAATGTGTATATAATGTGTAATACAAACTTTAAAAATGCTAATATTATGAGAAAAAATACATGATCTTATGAGAATAAAGTTACAATATTTTGGAGAGTTTCAAAACTTTGTATTTTACAGGGATTATGAAATAAAAGGGGGCAGCACGGTGGTAGAGGGGTTAGTGTGTCTGCCTCACAATACGGAGGTCCTGAGTAGTCCTGAGTTCAATCCCGGGCTCAGGATCTTTCTCTGTGGAGTTTGCATGTTCTCCCCATGACTGCGTGGGTTCCCTCCGGGAACTCCGGCTTCCTCCCACCTCCAAAGACATGCACCTGGGGATAGGTTGATTGGCAACACTGAATGGGCCCTAGTGTGTGAATGTGAGTGTGAATGTTGTCTGTCTATCTGTGTTGGCCCTGCGATGAGGTGGCGACTTGTCCAGGGTGTACACCGCCTTCCGCCCGATTGTAGCTGAGATAGGCTCCAGCGCCCCCGCGACCCCGAAGGGATTAAGCGGTTGAAAATGGATGGATGGATGGATGAAATAAAAGTTGGTATTTTACAAGAAAAAAGTCAAAATAATAAAACAATTAATTGTACTACATAAAAATCAGTCCTACATTAAAATGGTATGTGTGTTTACAAAACAAAGTATATTAATGTGACAGTATCTTAAGTTTTTGGTAATGATTGGGACACTGGGACCTCAGGTACTAAATGTCATCTAGACCTGAAGTGTAAATGTATGCTAGTAAATCAAGTTCCTTAAATTAAATTTTTGTAAATTAGAAAAATAAACTACAGTAAAATAATATGAGAAAAAAAAACATTTATTTGGAATAAAAATTGTAATAAATAATATTTACAAGAATGAAGTCATGATATCAAAAAACAAGTCATAATTTTATGACATCAATTTATTCGAGAAATATCATAAATGTATAAAAACCATATACAGGAATACATACATTAAATATATTATATATATATTAAATACCTTAAAACAATATTATTTGGTTTACAGTATTTTTAAAACAATATGGTATTTACATATAATTTGTACGTAATTTGGCGGAAAATTATTCATCTGAGACATTTTTTCTCTCACCTCAAACTTAATATTTCAATGGGATGTTCAACACATCTACACGTTTAAACCCAAAATGCATTTTGCCAAAACCCCAAGCGAGACAGGATAGGACGACCTTTTCTGATGACCTTTCGTATCGTCCAGGGGAACATGGTTGTTTACGGACAAACAGAAAGCGGTCGGACTTGTTTACCAATTAAACAGTAGTGACAGATGTGTTTACAATCAACAAACGCCGCCATCCTCTGATGAATTTAATATTCATACCTGCTCTCCATGGGAAAACCTGTGCAAAGCACGGCGCTCACTTTGAATACTAAAATATGCTTCAGGACTAGACCCTGAGCACTCCTTCATCCATTAATTGAGGGCAATAATCTCAGTTTTAGCCAAATTGTAGGTACAATTATCTTTTATTTAGCACGTGCTAAATGCAATGTTACAAGCTTCTGTGTCATTGCATCATGAAAACATTAAACTCCTATGACACTTGCAAGGACTCTAACAAAGTCTGCACTCTACAACAAGAGCGTTCATCTTGAACACACTTCTTCTGTCCATCTCAGGTGTGTGTCTGTATGTATGTGTGTGTGGTGTCTGTGTGTGTGTGCGTGTGTGCATCAACTAAAGTGTTTGTCAGTTGCAGTTGTTTTGTTGTTTTCTCAACAGCAAACGCCTCAACGGGCTGTCTGTCATGTTGGATGGAGCCGGGCATGACAAATTGACAGCTTCACACAAACACACACACACACACACACACACACACACACACACACACACACACACACACACACACACATGCACGCACACGCACGTGCACACGCAGAAATACTATATGTACATCCTGTCTGTGTACTCCGGATGCAGGCAGATTGTTTAACAGTCTGAGTTTCTAGTCTACCTTCAGAAATGAAGGTAAACTGTATGTTAGCATGCACTTGACGCTGGGGGGCGGAGTCAGCCTAAGGGACAAACACAGCATCCTGTGTGTCTCTCCAACGTTGTGTTCAATGGCTGCTACTGCAGAAAACAAAAGGGATAACGCAAGGTAATGTGGGTGCAGTCTGTGGTCACCCACGCGTCTTTTCGACTGCTGCAGCTTTTTTTATGCTAAAGATTCATCTTGAAAGCAACACTGCCTCTGCTACTGTAGGTGGCGCTATGCCTCATATGTATTATTGTTAGAAAGGTTCCCAAACTTTGTGCTACCTTAAGAGACTATTATGAGCCGTCCACCTTAAGAGACTATTATGAGCCGTCCACCTTAAGAGCGCAAGGCATTGTGGGCGCGCCCATTCATTCTACCCACAGCAGAGCACAGAGCGGTGAATGCACGTCATTTACATTTGCTGCTTGTATATATACAGTATATATAAAACGTGTAATATTGTACAGCACTGCGGTGCGTCACTGACGAATGTAAGTTCATTATATAGTTAAGCATTCTAATGTACACGTTTAATTGCCTGTTTGACTTCTCTGCATTTGTTTGTTTCCGACGCCAGTTGAAAGTAATCTATTACTTACGTCGAAGTTGCTTGGCGCGCAGCGTGCCTTGTGTACAGCGTCTAGACAATGTATTTCATGTACCAGTTCTTTATCTCTTTAAAGAGAGCATTTGCGGACACATGTCCCTTTGTACATGTAAACAAGCACCTTATCCTGCACGGCAGGTCACAAGCACCACGTTTATGTGCCTTCTGTAGCGTGCATTGACACCTTGTGGTCTAGTTAAGACATTTAAGTTCAGTTAAATGTTGGGATGATGTTATTTGAATGTTTGGTTTGAGGCTATCCTGTAGCGTGTATGGCAGGGCTTACTGTTATTTACTGGTGAAGCTAATGTGTACTAAATGCCAATTATTACCGATATATGCTATGTTGTGTATCTATGATATATTATTGCATTAAGGTCATATGTACTATTACTACGTAGGCTATGGTATTTTATACTAATTGGTTATGATGTTCTAATCTGTTTACTGCAGAACCACCAATACTTGCCAGTGTTGTACCATTCAGCCAATCCAATGTAACCTGCCATACCTGTCAACCTGCCTACTAAACAAGTAAACTGCCCTATGCCAAACGAACTGTCCTGTCCATTGTGTCCTGACTGACACCCCAGGGGCGAATGAGACTACCTTTATAGAACCATACAGTCCTTTATAACTCTCCACAACATTGTGGTCCTTCGAGCCGGATAGCTTCATTTAACCCTGGACAGTATGGACTTCGAAGGATTAGGAGCACGGCCTAGGCGTCAGACACGCCCACCAATCCGCTTTGATTATTACCAGCTCAGCAACATCAGGCAAAGACACAGGCATGGGCAGGAAGAAGAATGGTTATCCCATGATAAGGAAAGTACAGCCAATGCAACCCCCCCATACTCTACCCCCGCTCCCTACTCCCATCAGCTTAGGCGGGATGCTGCTTGTCATGAAGAGGACCCGTACGAACCAGAGTGGCAGAGGTACAGGTCAGACACCCAGCTAGCCCACCTACAGCATGCAGAGAGAGAGACCAGGGAGGAGATGACCCTAGAACCAAACCCCCTCCATCATTCACCTCAGGAACTCGCTCTAAGAGATGAAGTCAGTCAAATACTGAGAGAAAGCGCCATGCTACAGCAGTCACAGCTGACCGTGCAAGCGGATGTGGCTGCATTAGGTCAAGTTCATAACGAAATTAGAAGACTGACTAACACAGTAATCAACCTTCAGCAAGGTACCCCACGACCCGCCAGTCAACTCAAACCCCAGTCTGTATATACCGAGGATAAGGAGGATTGGCCTGAACCCCCTCCACCATGGCCAAACACAGCGGCTCTGGAACGTCCGTCAGGTCAACCAGTCCTGGACCGACTAGATCAGATGATGGTCGAGCTACAGCTGATAAGGAGCCAGACCTTGTCAGCTAGCCACCGCAAGGTATCACCAGCGAAGGTTGGCAATAAACCACAGTACCTTCAAACCCGACAGCTAAGCAGCGAGCCTTGTCCCCCCTACATGGCTCACACCTACACCAGTCCTACACGCTCTCCAGAGGAACCTACCTACATGGCACGCTATCCACCGCAACAGTTGCCACACCACTCCCAGCGTGCTGTTCAGCGCCCACACCAGAGACCTGCGTACCACACCACTACATCAACAATGCGGCAGCACCAACCACCGGCTCAGGCTCATCCCACCAGGTCTATGCCCCACATTGCAGAATATGCATCACAGCAGCTGCTGAATCAGTACCAGCCACACTATGCACAAGTACAGTATTTCCCTCGTGTAACTCCATCCTATGCAACCACTTATACGTCTAGCCAGCCTGGGTACATGCCAGTGGCCACACAAGCAGCCCCGTGGATGCAGAGACAGGACCAGCAAACCCCTCCGCCACCACGCTATGAATCAGCAGCTGCAGCTGCTGAACAGACCTACAGAGGCCCACGCCCGACCATACCAAACTTCAGTCACTACGACCCATGTGAGTTTGCCCGTTTGAAAATAGCTCTGGAGAACCTCCTGCCTACAGAAGGGACTGAAATGTTCAAGTACCAGATTCTGGTAGACCATCTGAGGCTTGAAGAGGCAAAATTGATAGCAGATTCCTATCTCAACTCCCCCACTCCCTACACTGACACCATGTCAGCCCTCAATGAAAAATTCGGCCAGCCCCACCAGATAGCCCTCAGGAAGATAGCCAGTGTGCTAGACTCACCTGATGTTCGCCGTGGAGACACCGCAGCCTTTGGGCGGTTTGCCCTCCATGTTCAGTCCTTGGTCGGACTACTTAAGTCTTTGGGCACTGACGGTGAAGCGGAGCTTCGCTGTGGATCTCACGTGGTGAGACTGTTAAGCAAACTACCCGCAGAGCAACGGGCAGACTTCCGTCGAACCACCTTTAAGAACCCCGGAACTGTTCCCACCCTGTGCGATCTAGCCCAGTGGCTCCAGCATGAATCCTGGTGTCAGGATTTCGATGGACAGACACTCATAAGAGCAAAGGAAAACCAAGTGTCCCGGTACGAGGGTCGCCAGGGACGGCGTCCTGTCACCGTCCTCCATGGATCAAAGGACTCGGAAGAAAATGATGGACCTACTAGAGCCTCAGAGGGAAAGAAGGGGAGAGCTAAGCCCTATTGCCCTTTCTGCGAGAGCGATGAACACTTCCTCAGCCAGTGTACAGAAGTCACAAAGCTAAACAAAGAAACTCTCACTGAGTGGATAAAGGCCAACAAAAGGTGCTGGCGCTGTGCACGGCCTCACCAAGCCGCTCAGTGTGACTTAAAGAAGCCCTGTGGCCTATGCCAAGGGAAACATCTGCAGGTCCTTCACGACGTAAATGATCGACCACCAAGACCAACAAGCAAGGAGGAGAGCTGCCTGGTGAGCTCCGCCACTGAAGTTCTGTACGTCGACCGTCCTTCAGTCCACAATAGGGTCTTACTGAAGGTCGTCAGAGTGCTTCTTCGTCACGGGAATCGCACTATAACCACCTATGCCATCTTGGATGATGGGTCCGAAAGGACCATGCTCCTGCCAGCAGCTGCCCGAGAACTTGGCCTACAAGGCACACCTGAGGACCTGCCCCTGAGAACCATCAGACAGGAGGTCCAGACCCTCCGTGGCTCTGCGGTATCCTTCCACATCTCTCCTGCTGCTGAGCCAAAGACCAGCTTCATAGTCTCCAGAGCCTTCACTTCAGGTCGCCTCGGCCTAGGCGAACAGTCATACCCGATGGACCGACTCCAGAAGAGGTACACCCACCTGGTCGGTTTACCAATTAAGCCCTTCCACAGTGCCAGACCCCTAGTACTCATCGGCTCCGACCACCCACACCTGATCACCGCTATCGAGCCAATCCGACTGGGCCTGTCAGGTGGGCCTGCTGCAGTCCGGACCAGGCTAGGCTGGACTCTTCAGGGCCCAGCAAGATTCTCCCAGCACCCCCTACACGCACAGCAGTGCCTAGTGACATCAGTTCACCCTCCAGCTTCAGAACTATTCAAGCACGTCGAAAGGCTTTGGCAGCTCGACACTCTTCCATATAAAAGTGAGAAGATTGTAACCAGGTCGAGACAAGACCGAGCAGCAGTAGCCCTGCTAGAAGATAAGACCACCCACGTGGAGGTAGCAGGAGTCTTACGCTATGCCACCCCACTGCTGCGCAGGCGAGACATGCCTCTCCTTCATGCCCCCAAAGAAGCAGTCATGCCGAGTCTGCGGAGCACAGAACGGCGGCTAGCTAAAGACTCAGAACGTGCCAAGGCTTACAGCGCAGAGATCCAGAAGCTGGTGGATGCAGGCTCTGTCACTAAGTTAACCCCCGAAGAAGTCAACCAAGACGGAGAAGAGTGGTACATTCCTCACCACATGGTGAGTCACAACAACAAGAACAGAATCGTCTTCAATTGCTCCTATCAGTACAGGGGCCAGAGTCTGAACGATTCCCTACTGCCAGGACCCACCCTTGGAGCATCACTCCTGGGAGTTCTATTGCGCTTCCGGGAACATGCAGTCGCCTTAATCGCAGACATTAAAGGGATGTTCCATCAAGTCCGTCTCCTTCCTGAAGACCGTCCTCTCTTGCGGTTCGTGTGGCGCGACTTGACCAGAGATGAAACCCCAGCAGTGTTCGAGTGGCAAGTTCTACCATTTGGCACAACCTGTAGTCCATGCTGCGCCACGTTTGCTCTACAGCTCCATGTAGCCAACCATAGCCAGCCGGGAGATGATGTGAGCCTCTCTATAGAGAGGTCCTTCTATGTTGACAATCTCCTACAGAGTCTGCCCAAACCTGAGGATGCCAGAGAGTTGGTGGACAGACTTCGGGGACTCCTTGCAGCTGATGGGTTTGACCTACGCCAGTGGGCTAGCAACGTGCCAAACGTCGTGGGACACCTACCCAAAGAAGCCAGGTCCGACACCCTCGAGCTCTGGCTCGCACAAGATCGAACAGACTCTCCTGAATCCACTCTGGGACTCAGCTGGCACTGTCAAACCGACACCATGGGCTACAAGCATAGACCCATAGAGTACGGAGTCCCAACAATGCGGAACATCTACAGGGTTTTGGCCAGTCAGTATGACCCCTTAGGGTTTATCTTACCATACATCACTCGAGCCAAGATGCTGGTCAGACGCCTCTGGGAGAAAAACAGAGACTGGGATGATCCTCTCCTGCCCCAAGACCTCTTACAAGCGTGGAAGGACTGGGAGAAAAAACTACAATTCCTATCTCAAGTCACCTTGCCACGAGCGTATATACCAGTCGAAGCGGATGAGTCAAGCGTCACCCGTCAAGTCCATGTGTTCTGTGATGCATCGGAACAGGCTTATGGCTCGGTGGCGTATCTGAGAACGATGGACTGCCGAGGCCAAGTCCATCTGTCCTTCCTACTCGCCAGGTCCAGAGTTGCTCCCAAGCGACTACTCTCCATACCCAGACTGGAGCTGTGTGGAGCGGTCACAGGAGCTCAACTGGCTAAACTCCTAGAGAAAGAGCTCACGCTGAAGATCGATCAGACTATCCTGTGGACAGACTCTACAACAGTGCTGGCATGGCTGCAGTCAGAGTCCTGTCGCTTCAAGATTTTTGTTGGTACCAGAGTGGCCGAAATACAGGACCTCACGAGTCCCGCCACCTGGCGATACATAGATTCAGCGAGGAACCCAGCTGACGACATCACCAGGGGCAAGACTCTACAGGACCTGACCATGCCGAACAGGTGGAGCCAGGGCCCCCCATTCCTCCTTCAGCCTCCAGCTGAGTGGCCTGTCAAGCCCAACGTCGAACAGGAAGGCGATGCCTCCGAGCTACGACAGTCTACTTTCTGCGGCATCACCTTAACAACACCTAGTACGCCAGACGCAGAGGTGAAACAGTATGATACCTGGAAGGAGCTGCTAGTAGCTACAGTGCAGGAGTTACATGGGGCGGCAGGTAGTTACACTGCCGAAGACTATCGCAATGCTGAGACCCTCATATTAAAACAGGCGCAGTGCGAGAGCTTCCCAGAGGAGTTGCGGCTCTTGAAAGCAGGAAAGCCCGTACCATCTGTCAGCAGACTGCTCACCCTGTCACCGGAGATGAATGAAGAGGAAGGACTAATCCGTGTCGGTGGCAGACTACGACGTGCCGTAGACATCGAGCAGACAACGCTGCACCCTATTGTGTTAGACCCTGGGCACCCCTCTACCAAACTCCTCATCCAAGATTTCGACAGTCGCTTGCACCATCCCGGGCCAGAGAGGGTGTTTGCTGAGATGCGGCGCTCATTCTGGATCCTGCGCGGCCGTGAAGCGATTCGCCGTTACCAACACACCTGCACAGACTGTCGACGTTGGAAAGCCAGACCTTCTGTTCCAAAGATGGCAGATCTACCGCCCGCCCGCCTGCGGTTCTTCAAGCCCGCCTTCTTCTCGACGGGGATGGACTGTTTCGGGCCGTTTCAAGTCAAAGTAGGAAGGCGTACTGAGAAGAGGTGGGGTATAATTTTCAAGTGTCTCACCACCAGGGGTGTGCACTTAGACTTTCTGACCACCATCGATGCAGACTCCTTCTTGATGGCTCTCAGGCGATTTATCGCTCGTCGAGGAACACCAGCCGAGCTGCTCTGCGACTGTGGGACCAACTTCAAAGGAGGAGAAAGAGAACTGAGGGAGGCATTCTCTGCCCTGTCACCAGACCTGCAGCAGCAACTCGCCAAGCAGAAAATTGACTTCCACTTCAACCCCCCTGCAGCACCTCATTTTGGAGGAGCATGGGAAAGGGAAATCCGCTCCGTAAAGACCGCCTTGTACACCACAGTGGGAACTCAGTCAGTCTCAGAAGAAGTGCTGCGGACCGTGCTACTGGAGGTAGAGGGGATTCTTAACTCAAAGCCATTGGGGTACGTCTCCTCCAGCATCACAGATCTCGATCCTGTGACCCCCAATAGTTTGTTGATGGGGCGGCCAGACGGGTCCTTGCCCCAGATCGTATACCCAGAGACTGAGTTACTGAGCCGCCGGCGATGGAGGCATTCACAGGTGCTGGCAGATCGCTTCTGGTCCAGTTTCTTGAGAAATGATCTGCCAAGCCTCCAGACTCGTCAGAAATGGCACTCTACGCCAGCTGACCTCGCAGAAGGCTCAGTAGTGATGTTGGTGGATCCCCAGCTTCCACGGGCCTTGTGGCCCATCGGTCATGTCACTAAGGTCCACCCTAGTAATGACGGCCACATCCGTTCAGCGGACGTAAGGATCAGAGACCGTGAATACACCAGACCAGTTGCCAGGCTGGTTGTCCTGCCAGCCCTTCCACCCGACGAGGAAGAGAAGAGCTCTACTGCCACCATTGCCCCTTCGTGAGACACTAATAACCTTGTCACCTTTGGAGCGAATGTACACCGTACATTCGGGGGCGGCTGTTAGAAAGGTTCCCAAACTCTGTGCTACCTTAAGAGACTATTATGAGCCGTCCACCTTAAGAGACTATTATGAGCCGTCCACCTTAAGAGCGCAAGGCATTGTGGGCGCGCCCATTCATTCTACCCACAGCAGAGCACAGAGCGGTGAATGCACGTCATTTACATTTGCTGCTTGTATATATACAGTATATATAAAACGTGTAATATTGTACAGCACTGCGGTGCGTCACTGACGAATGTAAGTTCATTATATAGTTAAGCATTCTAATGTACACGTTTAATTGCCTGTTTGACTTCTCTGCATTTGTTTGTTTCCGACGCCAGTTGAAAGTAATCTATTACTTACGTCGAAGTTGTTTGGCGCGCAGCGTGCCTTGTTTACAGCGTCTAGACAATGTATTTCATGTACCAGTTCTTTATCTCTTTAAAGAGAGCATTTGCGGACACATGTCCCTTTGTACATGTAAACAAGCACCTTATCCTGCACGGCAGGTCACAAGCACCAAGTTTATGTGCCTTCTGTAGCGTGCATTGACACCTTGTGGTCTAGTTAAGACATTTAAGTTCAGTTAAATGTTGGGATGATGTTATTTGAATGTTTGGTTTGAGGCTATCCTGTAGCGTGTATGGCAGGGCTTACTGTTATTTACTGGTGAAGCTAATGTGTACTAAATGCCAATTATTACCGATATATGCTATGTTGTGTATCTATGATATATTATTGCATTAAGGTCATATGTACTATTACTACGTAGGCTATGGTATTTTATACTAATTGGTTATGATGTTCTAATCTGTTTACTGCAGAACCACCAATACTTGCCAGTGTTGTACCATTCAGCCAATCCAATGTAACCTGCCATACCTGCCAACCTGCCTACTAAACAAGTAAACTGCCCTATGCCAAACGAACTGTCCTGTCCATTGTGTCCTGACCGACACCCCAGGGGCGAATGAGACTACCTTTATAGAACCATACAGTCCTTTATAACTCTCCACAACAATTATAGTAGTTTATTTTTTCAGCCCTAACACCGTAATGACCTGACGACCCTCATATAAAACAACCCATTTCGGAAATATATTTTTCAAATATATGTGTTGTTTTAATTAGTCAATTTAGCTATTTAAAGAAACAATCCATCAAGCTACTATAGTTGTCCCGATACAAATATTTTGGTACCGGTACCAAAATTATTACGATACTTTTCGGTACTTTTCGATACTTTTCTAAATAAAGGGGACCACAAAAATTGCATTGTTGGCTTTATTTTAGCAAAAAATCTTAGGGTACATTAAACATATGTTTTTTATTGCAAGTTTGTCCTTGAATAAAATAGTGAACATACAAGACAACTTGTCTTTTAGTAGTAAGTAAGCAAACAAAGACTCCTAATTTAGCTGCTGACATATGCAGTAACATATTGTGTCATTTTCCATTCTATTATGTTGTCAACATTATTAAGGACAAGTGGTGGAAAATGAATTATTAATCTACTTGTTCATTTACTGTTAATATCTGATTACTTTCTCTTTTAACATGTTCTATCTACACTTCTGTTAAAATGTAATAATGTCACGACTGGGACTGTGGCGTGGTTTGTTCTCCCGAGGTGCAAAAGATTTGGACCATACATGGCGTGAAGGGGAGTACATGATTTATTTAAACACTATAACTACAAAAAAAAAGGATCACACAAAAGGCGCACACAAAGGCGGAAGTACAAAACTTGACTATAAACACAAAACTTGCACAAAGGCAGAAACTATGAACAATTAAACAAAACTTGCAAACTATGGCATGAATAAAGAAAACTTACTTGGACGAGAAACCGGCATGAACAAAGAGCAGCAAGGGTCTTAAGGGTGTGTGGAGAGTGTGCAGAAGCATAAATGCGGGATGTCGCCAGAAAGACAAACCGAAAACAATTAACTTAAATACTACAGACATGATTAACTAAAACAGGTGCGTGACTCAAAACGTGAAACAGGTGCGTGACGTGACAGGTGAAAACTAATGAGTTGCTATGGTGACAAACAAGAGTGCACAATGAGTCCAAACGTGGAACAGGTGACACTAATGGGTAACCATGGAAACAAGACAAGGGAGTGAAAAGCCAGAAACTAAAGAGTCCAATAACTAAACAAAACAAAACATGACTATAACAAAACATGATTACACAGACATGACAAATAATCACTTATTCTTCTGTTGTTTGATACTTTACATTAGTTTTGGATGACACCACAAATTTGGGTATCAATCCGATACCAAGTAGTTACAGGATCATACATTGGTCATATTCAAAGTCTTCATGTGTCCAGGGACATATTTCCTGAGTATATAAACATAATATACAGTACATTTAAAAAATAAAAATAAAAAGAAGATGTTGTGATGCCAAAAAAGATCGACGTAATCATAGTAGTATCGACTAGATATGTTCCTGTACTTGGTATCATTACAGTGGATGTTAGGTGTAGATCCACCAATGAAGCATGTTTAGCTATTCCTCGTCCTGCAGGGATGATACTTGTAAGAAACTTACTTTATTTAGCCGACTGGGGCTGGACTTTAGTCGCTAGCTGGCTAGCCATGTCTTAAAACACCTCATCCTGAGGGCGTTTCAGTGTTATAACTTCACATTTATCGTTTGTTTTTAAGCCAAAATGCATCCGTTCTCCCTTTTATGTCTACACACTGTGTCTGGTTGTAAGTACTCCGTGATTGTGCACTGCCGAACATGCTCGTCTGCTCGTAAACCAGCAATGACATGACGTGACGACGATGGGAGCGCAGTACTTTTCAGAGGCGGTATAGTGCCGAATATGATTCATTAGTATCGTGGTACTATACTATTAGCAGCATACCGTACAACCCTACAAGCTACATATCCATCTATCCATCCGTCTGTCTGACTGTGTGTTTGTCTGTCTATCTATCTATCTATCTACACTGTTATGAGTTATGAGTATTTATGTAAAAAACATTTTTTATATGTTTTATACTCAAACAAATCCATGGGTAATGACATTTTTATATATTTTTTTATTTTTTATTTTTTTTTTGTGTGCAAAAATGACACATTTTACGTAACTAAAACATGAATTTGCATATGTTCCTGACGAACACAAAACTTGTGTTTACAAGCCTCCAGCTAACACAGTGCACCATGGGGGACTTTGTGTATGTTTGGGGAAATTTGCCCTTTTATTCTTACCAGTGTTCTGCTGACTAATGTTTAAAAAATGTGTTAATCATAGTTACTCGTTACTTTCCCAAAAATGTATTTAATTACTAACGGAATTAGTTTTTCATAAATGTATTTATTCACTGAAGTAAGTAATTCATGTGTGACATAAAAAAAATCTTCAAATATCTGGCAAATTAAGTTTAGAGACGTTTCATGAGAGCAGAGTGAGTTTGAGTTCCTGTTGCCAAGTGACATGTGACTTCACCGAGCGCTCGCTCAGAGCAGCATTTTAGCTCAGCTGAGTTAGTTAGCTTCGCTACGGCATTTTCTAAGAAGTGACAGCAGCTCTGTTGAATCTCTTCACTGGTTTTTGTTACCTCTAGTTAATAAAACAGATTGAATGTGCTCTTGATGTTCTTGTTCTTGTGTTCTTGTCCACAAATGGGGTATTGTAGGATTGCAGGCTCCTCACTTCTTTGATTTGTTGTTCATTATTCCCTCGTAGTAGTAGTAGTAGGAGTGTGTATGTGCATGTGTGTGTCTGTATGTGTGTGTGTGTACTCACGTGTTGTGTGTTGTTTGTTGTTTTATGTTGCCTCTTCCTATGTGACATCAAGCTCATTTCTGTGTGGTGCTTACATTATTAAAAAAAGTTACATCCTGCATTGAACTTGGTGTGCTTCTGACAATGGCTTGTTGACATACAACAATAAAATGTAAAAAAAAAAATCGTATTTTTATGGTTAATTTACTCAAAATTTCTATTGTAATTGTTCTATTTTTTTAAATAGTTTATAACACTGTAGAATTGAAGACATTATCTGTAAATAAACAATCCGCCTGTTATTTTAAGTAATGTGCCAGTAATGACAAACTATGTATATTTCTATTTTTTTACAGAAAAATACCAAATTAATTATACTTAGCATTTTCTGTTTTCTTAAATTACTTTAAAATTCATGTAAAATTACAGTAATTACAGTATCTTTCATTAAATATGTAGCTTGTTATATAAAAGTTTATGTCCATACTAACAATCTAACAAAGGGGTGTCAAACTCAAATACAGAATGGGCCAAAATTTTAATCTGAACAAAGCCGTGGGCCAAGGTTGAACAATTTAACCATTTAATAGGGACCCAAACAAGTTTTGCATTGAATATTGAACAAGCAAGGCTTATATAACGTTATAGTGACATGCAAAATTGAGTTTCAAATAATAATAATAATAATTAAAAAATATCAATGGCATATTAAATACAATTTAAATAAAAACTGAATACCTCTTTTCTATTTGCAGCCTTTCTGAGGTATATATCAACATTAACTTTTTCCACAGGCTAATAAATTTGAAAATAAAATAACAATGAATAAACCAACCATTCAGGACTTTAAACTGCTCAGTTTGCAACACACTGATCTAATCTGATGTGCCCAAGCCAGATACCTGCCATCTTTTCTTGGATGCTAGTTCATTAATGTCGGGGCTCAGGCTTTGAGCTGAGGCAACCTTCATTATCGAACAAAGGTGTTCATCATGGGGCGGTATAGTTCGGTTGGTAGAGCGGCTGCGCCAGCAACTTCAGGGTTGCAGGTTCGATCCCCGCTTCCGCCATCCTAGTCACTACTGTTGTGTCCTTGGGCAAGACACTTTACCCACCTGCTCCTAGTGCCACCCACACTGGTTTAAATGTAACTTAGATATTGGGTTTCACTATGTAAAGCGCTTTGAGTCACTAGAGAAAAGCGCTATATAAATATAATTCACTTCACTTCACTTCATCAGTCATTATACCTCGTAGTCCACCCGGACCACAGACTTGGGGGCGTGCCTTAAATGCACTGCCTTTAACGTACTCTACGAGCTATCGTTACGTCCGCTTTTCATCCATTCTAACATAGTTCAGACCCAGTCACAAGATATGTGCGGCTTCGGTACGCACACACGAGTGAATGCAACGCATACTTCATCAACAGCGATACAGATTACACTGAGGGTGCTTTAAAACTTTAACACTGTTAGAAATATACGCCACACTGTGAATCCACACCAAACAAGAATGACAAACACATTTCGGGAGAACATCCGCACCGTAACACAACATAAATACAACAGAACAAATACCCAGAATCCTTTGCAGCACTAACTCTTCCGGGACGCTACAAAATACACCTTCGCCAGCTTTGTCTCGGCATAAATTACACCCTTGGGTCTCCATTTAGCAAGGTGGCCCATAACCAGTGTTGGGTTAGTTACTGAAAACCAGTAACTAGATACAGTTGCTAGTTACTTTATTTCAAAAGTAACTCAGTTACTAACTGTGAAAAGTAACTATTTAGTTACCTCTTCTACTTTTTTTTTTTTAAAGCTCCCATTAATGCCCTTTTAGCCTTCAATTCAGTACTGTTACTGTAGTGGAGAATAATACAATCTGTTGATCAACTTGACATACATTTGCATCACTGAACTCTGCTAAGCAATGTGGTCTACATACAACACACAAAGACAAAGATATGTTTCAAAGGGCCAATATATTTCAGGCCAGAACAAATTGACACAACTATTTTAAATAGCTGCAACATAACATACATAAGTAACAAACAGCATAATAACACTAACACTAACACTAACCACGTTAAACCCAGATTCCGAACTAACAAAGGTCTTAACTCATTCTCTTTCTATGCCACATCAATATGGAATGCACTCCCAACAGGTGTAAAATAAAGGGCATCTCTATCCTCCTTCAAAACCGCAATAAAAGAACACCTCCAGGCAACTACAACCCTAAACTAACACCCTCCCTTCCACATAATACCTCTTCGGATTGTAAATAATCAAATGTAGACATTTTTTCTTATACTTTTGTTGGAATAATTGTTTGTAAGTTATCACAAAAGAAATGTTGTATTATGAATGCTGTATTTCAAATGTTGTATTATGAATGCTGTATTTCGAGGCCTAACAAAAGGATGAAGTCTCGTGAAACGCCACTGTGAGTTCAGCACGGACAGATGGCAGGATGTGCTCAACTCCTGGAGGAACTCTCTTTGAAGTGTTAAACGAACTCTCTTTGAAGTAATTCACAAACTCTCTTCCAACTATTTGGTCAACGCTATTTACGACACGCTGCCCTCTTGAAGTCACTGTGGACAGGAGGCGGGAGGGGTTGTCCATTGTCCTCCAACTCTCTTCCAACTATTTGGTCAACGCTATTTACGAGACGCTGCCCTCTTGAAGTCACTGTGGACAGGAGACGGGAGGGGTTGTCCATTGTCCTCCAACACCTGCCCCAGCTGGATCCAGGAAGAGCCAAGCCCGAGAAGTCCTCTTCTTGGACTTCAAAGCGACTGAAAACAATGACTGTTTTAGATACCTCCCCATTCCTATTGTGACATATGTTGGTGCGTGAACATGGAACATCTGAATTAAAAGAGGAGACGAGAACCTTCTTCGTCAGAGCGTGCTAAGACACTGTAAGAGGTTACAGGTTGAAGCCGTCTTTCCTCAATTGAGTCCAAATTGAATTCTGTCTCTGTTTGATTCCTTGCCTTTTGTCTTGTGTAACAGATGTCCTGTATTTGAACCTGACAACTTTTTGATCTCTCTCTCTGTGTCCACTACTTGCTATACATATCCTACCAAGTCAGTCCTACACTGTTTCAATGTCCATTTCTCTGATGATGCAATTGTTGATGCTGATTGTTGATGATAGAAGTGTTGATACCAACCAAACCTAACCCCCCCACCCCTTCACCCCCGTCCACCCCGGATTGTTAATAATTGAATGTATATACCCTGATGATTATCTTGTGTGATGACTGTATTATGATGTTAGTATATATTTGATAGTATATATCTGTATCATGAATCAGTGGACCACGACTTAAACAAGTTGAAAAACTTATTGGGGTGTTACCATTTAGTGGTCAATTGTACGGAATATGTACTGTACTGTGCAATCTACTAATAAAAGTTTCAATCAATCAATCAATCAATCAACAACATAGCTGTAAACCTGGCTTCACCTAAGGAAGGCACACGTGACATACACAAAGCCTAACCAGGCAGATTTGAATTGTTGTTTTGGGCAGTAGACAGGATCTTTGATCCAAGACACAACTTATATTTAACTAAAATGTTATTTTCTTTGTGCTCGACAAAAGAAAAGAAGTGAGAATATCTCATACTTGCCAACCCTCCCGAATTTCAGTGCCTCTCCCCGGGACAACCATTCTCCCAAATTTCTCCCGATTTCCAGCCGAATTTAAGGCACGCCCCTCCAGGTCCGTGCGGATCTGAGTGGGGACAGCCTGTCGTCACGTCCGCTTGGCCAACCAAAAAGTAACCACAGAACACTATACCGTATAGTCGTATAGTGTTCTGTGTTTACTTTTTTGTTGGCCAACGGTTTACGTTGTATTGCGCACCCCCTTCCCCTACCCTCCCCTCCCCACACCCAGACACACACACACAGAGAGCGCAGAGGAAGAATCAGAACCATGTCATTGCTTCGCTGCAATAAAACACGATCAGATCTTCAATTTCTAGCCGATACTACATAAAAAATAACGTAAAATAACGCTGTAACGCATCATGTAGTAACGGTAACTGAGTTACTGAATATAAAAAATAACGCGTTAGATTACTAGTTACCGCCGAAACTAACGGCGTTACAGTAACGCGTCACTGCCTATAACACTGGGCTGTGACGGGTGCTGCGTTGCCGCCGCCTTGTGCTTCTCTGACCGTTCATGAGTGACTATATCCATTCGGCCACCGTGTTCAATGGAGAAGTCTGATCTACAAAATTTGCAGGCAGCACACCCCTTCCCCTTCGAGCTGTCCTGGATGAACTGAAATTATTTTTTCCAATCATTTTGGAACTTGCAAGCGTACTTCTTCTTCTTACTCGTCGTCACCATGACTGTCTCTTCTTCGTTCTTCTGCTTCGTCTCCTGCTTGTTTTGTGTGCAGTTGTGCACTCTCCAAAAGTCGTAGATGTTATAACGTGACTGAGCCGGCACGCTGTTTATATGGAGGAAAAGCGGACGTGACGACAGGCTGTCCTCACTTAAGGCACGCCAGCGATATTGTTGTCCGGCTGGAAATCGGGAGAAATTCGGGAGAATGGTTGTCCCGGGAGATTTTCGGGAGAGGCACTGAAATTCGGGAGTCTCCTGGAAAATGCGGGAGGGTTGGCAAGTATGCATACAACCAATTCAAAAGTAGTGAGCCACGTTACTTGTTTATTTACAGTGCATGTAGAAAGATATATTAAAAGTCAAATGCGGAGGCAATTGTATAATAATATCATGGGGTTAATCCCTATACATTTATATTCATGAATTATTTACAGTTTCAAGCGGCCTTCTGGGGGCAGCCATAATTGTGATGTGGCCCTCAGTGAAAACGAGTTTGACAAAAAAGGTGTCAGAGATTTCCAAAAAGGGTTGAAAGGTCAATGTTGCTTTTGATCATGACTTTAAAATTCAAGTAGATCGTTTGAATTGAATTTGAAACTACAGGGGTAGAAACAAGGTTAATTAGGACCAATAAGACCTGCAACACGTTCCACTCCATGAGCATAGAAAACACAGTGCATTATAAATGTGTGAGATGGGAAAAATACTGACGCTTTTTCTCAAGCCTTTTTGAAGTGTGCTTGTGCAGCGGGAGGTGGTCCACTAAATCCCCACCAAAGCGATATGACGCACTGTGGACTTTTTGTTTGGGAAGGGAGAATTATATAAGTAGGATTTATTGCACGTGCAGGCAGGAGGCCATGCAGCGCGGTGCAATGGAGAGAGGAGGTAAAGATGCATCAGGGGCACATAGTGCAAGTGACAAGATTATGTTTTTCATCCTTCCATTTTTTTTTTTTTCTATACCGCTTGTCCTCATTAGGCTTATTGGTAAGCTGGAGCCTATCTCAGTAGTATTTGGGCGAGAGCGCTGCTTTTATACGCAATCATGGCAACCACTTGTTCCCAATTAGCCTGTTCACCTGTGGGATGTTTCGAATGAGTGTTTGATGAGCATTCCTCAACTTTCTCAGTCGTTTTTGCCACTTATGCCAGCTTTTTTCCAACATGTTGCAGGCATCAAATTCCCAATGAGCTAATATTGGCAAAAAATAACAAAGTTTTCCAGTTCGAACATTAAATATCTTGTCTTTGCAGTCTATTCAATTGAATATAGGAGGAAAAAGGATTTGCAAATCATTGTATTTTGTTTTTATTTACAATCTACACAACATGCCAACTTCACTGGTTTTGGAGTTTGTATATATATATATATATATATATATATATATATATATATATATATATATATAATGTTATATATATATATATATATATATATATATATATATATAAAATGTAGTAACAGACACATTCATAACAATATGTACAATATTTACTGTATTTTGGTCATTTTATTCGTTACCGGAACTTCTTTCCTCAGCGCATTTATTTCTGTTTCCATACCAGCGCACTTCTGAATTCTGGCAACAAATGTGTGTTCCTACTTCCAGAAACAAAGGCGAGTGTGCTCTCATGGCAGACTTGTTAACAGACAACAAAGACGATATTTTTGGACAAAGGAGGATTCACAAATTTATGTTTTTGAAGCTGAATATATGGAAGACAAACTGCTAGTTAAAAAAACAAGCACGGGAAAAAGGGTACAATGTTAGAGCAGACACCATCCAAGAGAGTGAGTATGGCGTGACTTGTCGGTATAAATGTGACATAAATGGCTTGCTTACACAAAATCAATTTGAAAAAACAGACAAATGTCCATCTGGGGAGTCACTTTAATATTGTTCATGATACATGCAGAATGTCATGCGTGTTATTACAACTACAGTACATATGCTGTTGAGCTGGCTGTGTACAAACAAAACATGAAATGTGGGCTAATACTTTACACATACTGTGTAATATGTTCATGTTCATGTTGTTCAGTCAGTACAAATTGGTGTCGTACCGCATTGTATTGTGCATTACAAACTCAAACGCCATTCAGCTGCTGCTGCAAAAGCTAACTTACTTCTTGCCGTAGCGAGCTTTAAGCAAATGCCGTAGTATGCCGTCGCAAGACGATGTCTTATTACGCTAGAAATTCAGTTTTTTTGAGGTTTTCTCTCATAACTTTTTTAGAACTCTATCAGACATTGTGACTTTTGGTATTAGTGTTCCTGAAAAAAGGGGACCCCAACACACATACTGTACAGCAGATTTTTAAGGTAAATGTGTATATATCATTTATACACACATACACGTTGGCCACCCTGACACATTTTTTCTCTCAATATGGCCCTCGAGTCAAAATATTTGTCCAGCTCTGTTCTAGGTAACGCTACAATTGTCAATGCTAACAAAACAAGAAGAAGGCTCTCAAGAGTACAGTTAGGCTACACTTTTCAAAATGGGCTAGCTCAATACTAATTTACATTTGCTATAGACATGCTGAAAATTAGCATTAGCGATTTGACATGGTGATTTCAATATCTAGAAATTTGGTGATGAAACTATAACTAAGATGCAAGTTACAATCAAACAAACAATAACCTATGTATAAATAATTTGTAGGACTCCACAAGGAAAAAGACTGGCACAGTCAATTCAATGACAAAGACTACTTCCTGTCTATGGCAACACACCATAGCCCACACCTGTTTATAGGAAGAGTATAGCCAACTCAGTTTCAGGCGAGCTCCTCATTGATTGGTCAAAAGGCACTCACGTGACTACAGGGCGCCATTTTGGCTACCAACTTTGAGCTGTTGCTATGCGTATTCCGCACTTCTTCTTTAGTTTTTTGACGTGTAGAAATGCCCTGTTGTGCAGCATGGAGCTGCTCCACCCTTCGAGAATTGTGGAGAGCTTTTACTTTGCTTTCCTCCCAACCCGGAAAGTATGGGAAGTGAACACTGGAGAACCACCGATTACAGTGTATTTTGCGAGGTAAACAGACAACACAACGTCCGCGTTTTGTTCAGGAGATAACACAGAAGCTAATACAAATAATAAAAGAAGATATTAATAAATGTAAGCGATGGTTTGTCAAACACAGATTATTGTTGAAACCTCAGTAAAACCAAAATAATGCAATTAACTCATATTATATTTTGCATATGGTGAATGTTTATATTCATCTTGGAGAAAGCGAACCAACAGGTTTAAGTAAATAGTAGAATTTCAGTTTGTTCACATAATAACATAGGGCCCTTTAGTACTGACATTTGTGTGTGGATTGGATTAGTTCTCGCGGAACAAAAGGCAATACAATTTGACCTTGGTATGCAAAGGTGATGGTCCTAACCCTGTGAAGAGACTACATGTTAATCCTAATGACAGCATCTAAGATACAACCGGCATCTCTTTTCTTTTCAGTCACTTACACACAAACATCCCCTTTATTACCAGGATGTGCTCTCCTGAATTAGCACACACACACAGACAGGAGGTAGGAATATAAAAACTATGGTTTTGGCTTCTCCAAGTGAGGAGTCCTTCATTTTTGACCTAACCTCCTCCAGGAACTGCAGTCCTGTATAATGACGCTCGCTTGTAATAAAGCAACTTTTGGTTCAGTACAGCGTCTCCGACGTCTCTTTGGATCCAGCCGCACTGCCGTGTCGCCCTTCTGTCTGGACGAGGATGACAAGACCAGAAATACACATCAGTAGCAGCAGAAAAGAAAGTCAAACACTAATAGATTTGTTAGTTGTTTTTTTTGTTTGTTTTTTTAACGTTTATTGCGCCATCGAGTGCATGTTAGAGTGCCTGCTGGTCACCCAACATTGCAGGAATGTAGCAGCAGAGTGTGTCAAACACGGCTGCAAAATTATACTTTGGCTAAATAAAATCGTGTTTTAGTGTAAGTTTATGAGGTGGAGTATGTTAAAACTATGTATAGATGTATTATTTTGGTTTATTTTGTCAAAACAATAGCAATTGCACAGCCGCACAGGCCCTTGGGAACAAAGATGGCGCCTGTTTAGTTGGCCGTACTCGCACTATACACGACTCTGTCGTAGCTTATACATTACTGCCATATAAAGTCTTGGATTTGCAACTGCATGCAAAGTCTAATACTTGCAAATGAGACACAGAAGTGGGAAAAACTGAATAACTTGACAGCACAGGTAGGTGTTGAATTTTGTTAGGAACTGGTCAAGGGGGTGACCCCGGGATGCAGAGACGAGAGGCAAGTTTAAGTAACAAAAAGGGAATACATTTAATGAGTCCAAAAAGTGTAACAAAAAGCGATGGGGGCAGAAGTGCACTCCATGAAATACTCAAATGAAAACAGGTTCCTCAGTGGTCGGCAGGGGGAGAAGCCAGGGCACACTAAAACACAGGGTAAAGTCCTTGTTGCCTCAAGGAGGCTAGGAAACAAACACAACAACGTTAGGAATTACAGGACTAAGGAAAAACAACATACCAGGACTGACGAGGCGAAGCAGGCACGTGCACGTGGAAGGTGCAAGATAAATTAACCGACAAGAGCCAGCTGTGGGAGGTGAGCTTAAATAGTCCTCGGTGGAAATAGGTTGCAGGTGTGCCTTAGTGTCCGCCCCTCGCAGGAGACTAATGAGCTGCGGAAACAGATCACAACACAAGAGAAGGCAGGGAAATGAAAACACAACAGTACCCCCCCCCCCCCCCCCCCCCCCCCCCCCTCTTTAATGGACGTCACCTGGTGGCTTACCTGGCTTCTCTGGAAAACGATCATAAAATGTATTTAAAAGTGTAGGGTCTAAGATAAGGGAACGCGAGACCCAGGATCGGTCCTCGGGGCCGTAGCCCTCCCAGTCCACCAGATACTGGAAACCCCTGCCCCTTCTTCTCACATCGAGAATGGCCTTGACAGAGAACGCCGGATGGCCATCAATAAGCCTGGGAGGTGGAGGAGGCACCTCTGGAGGACTCAGGGGACTGGTGGAAACGGGCTTGATAAGAGAGACGTGGAATGAGGGATGTACCCTTAGGGAGTCGGGAAGGCGTAATTGAACGGCAGAGGGGTTGATGATACGCTCAATGGAATAAGGACCAATAAATCTAGGCTGGAGTTTCCTTGAGTCCACTTGGAGAGGAAGATCCCGAGACGACAACCACACCTTCTGACCGGGCCTGTAGTCTGGTGCTGTGCTGCGGTGGCGGTTAGCGATGCGCTGGTTGCGCTCTGATGTGCGTAGCAGTGCAGAGCGGGTGTTGCGCCAGGCTTGATGTGCGCGGTGCAGGTGGGCCGCCACTGATGGGACAGCTACCTCTGATTCCAGAGAAGGAAAAGCAGGAGGTTGGTACCCGTAGGCAGAGTGAAAAGGTGACATGCCTGTAGCAGAGCTGATGAGCGTATTGTGAGCGTACTCTATCCACGGTAGACTGAACGCCCAGGATGCCGGCTGCTGGTGGCAGACGCAGCGGATGGCGGCCTCCAGGTCTTGATTAGTGCGCTCAGTCTGACCGTTAGTCTGTGGGTGGTATCCTGAAGAAAGGCTGGGTGATGCTCCTAACTTTGCAGAACGCCTTCCAAACAGCAGACGAGAATTGTGGACCTCTATCCGAAACCACATCCACCGGGATACCATGTAGCCGGAAAACATGGCGTACGAGCAGTTCTGCAGTCTCGAGTGCAGAGGGCAACTTGGCAAGAGTGATGAAATGGGCCATCTTGGAAAAACGGTCCACCAAGGTCAATATCACCGTGTTGCCCTTGGATGGTGGAAGTCCTGTGACGAAGTCCAATGCTACATGGGACCACGGGCGGGAGGGGATGGAAAGCGGGCGCAGAAGACCAGCTGGTGCCCGGTGTGAAGCCTTATTACGGGCACAAGTGGCACAGGCCGATACGAAGTCCTTTGTGTCAGCCCTGGAAGTTGGCCACCAGAAGCGCTGGGATAGGAGGAAAAACGTACGGGTTATGCCCGGGTGGCAGGCGACCTTGGAGCTGTGGGCCCAGTTCAGTACTTCAGGACGGAGCTCTGGAATCACAAACAAACGCCCCTGAAGGCAGTTCTTAGGAAAAGGAACGTCTTTGAGTCCCTCCTTGACGCGGCCTTCAATGTCCCACTGCAACGCTCCCAGTGCACGTGATGGGGGGATGATTGTCTCAGTCTTGACCTCTTCCTCGGGGCAGGAGTACATCCTCGACAGGGCGTCTGGTTTGCCATTCTGTGAACCGGGGCGGAAGGTCATGGTAAAATTAAGTCTGGCTAGAAACAACGCCCACCTTGCCTGTCTAGGATTGAGCCGTACGAATATAGGATAGATTTTTGTGGTCTGTGAACACCACAAACGGGGTCTCCGAGCCCTCCAGCCAGTGCCTCCATTCTTGTAGTGCCAACACTACGGCGAGTAGCTCTCTATTGCCAATATCATAATTTTGTTCTGCAGGAGTCAGGCGGCGTGAGAAGAAGGCACAGGGGTGCAGCCTCTGGTCGGAGGTAGAGCGCTGGGAGAGAACAGCCCCCACGCCAGAGTCAGATGCGTCAACCTCGACAAAAAATTGAGAGGATATGTTAGGATGAACCAGAACAGGTGCAGAGGTGAACAAAGACTTAAGTTTCTCAAAAGCAGACTGAGTCTCTGAGGTCCACAAAAACGGAAGCTTAATGGAAGTTAGTTTCGTTAATGGTATCGCTACTCGACAAAAATTACGGATAAAACGACGATAAAAATTAGCGAAACCTAGAAATCTTTGAAGGTGCTTTCTAGAAGTGGGTGTGGGCCAATCAACCACTGCCTGGATCTTCGCCGGATCTGCCCGGAGTTGACCCCTCTCAACAATAAAACCCAAAAACGGAACAGACTCAGTATGAAAAACGCACTTCTCAGCCTTGACGTACAGACGATTTTCGAGAAGGCGTTGGAGTACTAAGCGAACATGCTGGATGTGTAGTTCAGGGGTAGGCGAGAAAACGAGGATATCGTCTAAATAAACTACCACGAAACGGTCGAGCATGTCACGCAGGACATCATTTATGAGGCCCTGAAAGACGGCAGGAGCATTGGTGAGGCCAAAAGGCATGACAAGGTATTCAAAATGTCCAAGTGGTGTGTTGAAGGCAGTTTTCCATTCATCTCCTTGCTTAATTCTGACTAAGTGGTAAGCATTGCGGAGGTCCAATTTCGTGAAATGTCTAGCATTGTGTAGTGGGTTGAAAGTAGAGTCTAGAAGTGGTAGCGGATATTTATTCTTAACAGTAATATTATTGAGGGCACGGTAATCGATGCAGGGGCGAAGTGTCTTATCCTTCTTTTCCACAAAAAAGAACCCGGCGGCTAGTGGAGAGTTGGATGGACGGATAAGACCAGATGCAAGTGAAGTGGTGATATAGTCCTCTAGTGACTGTCTTTCGTGTCGGGAAATGTTGTATAGACGCGAAGAAGGAAGTATAGCACCAGGGAGGAGATCAATACCGCAATCGTAGGGACGGTGTGGAGGTAACGACAAGGCTCGATCTTTGCTAAAAACATCTTTAAGGTCGTGATAAGCAGTGGGCACCACCGACAAATCAATGACCTCCTCGGTGACTACACGCGATGACCCTGTGCGAGGGCATGCGGACCGCAGACAATGAGAATGACAAAAAATACCCCAGTTAATTATTGTAGCTTTAGCCCAGTCAATATGAGTACACTTCCCAGCTTTGTCTCCAAGATATTAAGGCGAGCGTTCTGGCGTTCTGCCATGGCGTTGACGCAGGCCCCAAGCACGCCAAACTGTTCTTCCTGTTGGCCTAGTCTCTTGGCCTGTTGGTCAAGAGATCTTCTGACCGGGTCGATCTCTGCGAGGTCCATGATGTGGTCGGTTAATATGTTTGAAACTGGTCAAGGGGGTGACCCCGGGATGCAGAGACGAGAGGCAAGTTTGAGTAACAAAAAGGGAATACATTTAATGAGTCCAAAAAGTGTAACAAAAAGCGATGGGGGCAGAAGTGCACTCCATGAAATACTCAAATGAAAACAGGTTCCTCAGTGGTCGGCAGGGGGAGAAGCCAGGGCACACTAAAACACAGGGTAAAGTCCTTGTTGCCTCAAGGAGGCTAGGAAACAAACACAACAACGTTAGGAATTACAGGACTAAGGAAAAACAACATACCAGGACTGACGAGGCGAAGCAGGCACGTGCACGTGGAAGGTGCAGGATAAATTAACCGACAAGAGCCAGCTGTGGGAGGTGAGCTTAAATAGTCCTCGGTGGAAATAGGTTGCAGGTGTGCCTTAGTGTCCGCCCCTCGCAGGAGACTAATGAGCTGCGGAAACAGATCACAACACAAGAGAAGGCAGGGAAATAAAAACACAACAGAATTTTACAGTAAAAGATAGTTTAATCAATCAACATTCATTAACACATTAACACACCAAAGTACCGAATATTTGTATTGCTGAGTACTGGTATCGATTCCCAGGTACCAGGAATTGTTACCATATCGGATCAAATGTGAAATGTACTCATCCTTAGTCCTAAAGATATGTTATTGTGACAATGCTCCAAACCATTCACACATTTGGTTTTGTACACCAAAATTAAGATATTTATTAAACTTCTTCAACTTCTTATTCTTATTCTTCTCCAGATTTTGGCGCGCTCTACCTTCCACATTTTTCACCCGATTCAAACTGTTCCGACTTCAAACTGTTCAGCTTGTTCGGGAATCGCAGGCTTTCCCTTGACAAATTCCCAAAATTTCCAGATTTCCTGGAATTCCAGGTTTTCCGGGACATTTTTCCCATTCAAAATGAAGTGGCCATTTTTCAAACTTTAAAGTTAAAGTTAAAGTGCCAATGATTGTCACACACACGAGGTGTGGTGAAATTTGTCCTCTGCATTTGACCCATCCTCTTGATCACCCCCTGGGAGGTGAGGGGAGCAGTGGGCAGCAGCGGTGCTGCGCCCGGGAATCATTTTTGGTGATTTAACCCCCAATTCCAACCCTGGATGCTGAGTGCCAAGCAGGGGGTAATGGGTCTCATTTTTATAGTCTTTGGTATGACTCGGCCGGGGTTTGAACTCACAACCTACCGATCTCAGGGCGGACACTCTAACCACAAGGCCACTGAGTACACATTTTATAACTGACTCAGACCATTCCACCCTCAACACATTTCACCACCGTGGCAATTCAAACTACCTTTTTTTCAAGGTAAAAAAAATTCCAGAATTTTCCAGAATTCCTGGTTTTCCAAAGCCCTGTTTTCACCCTTTTTTCTGGCGACTACTCCTTCCACATTTTTCAACGCATTTCAACTGTTTTACCGCCAAAACATTCCTCTTAATTCGGACAAAAAACAAAGTTGTTTGTTTGAACTGGAAAAAGTCCCGGTTGTCCCGAAATTCCGTAATACCATTTCTCAATTCAACATGTTACTACTTACTACATTTCTCAACCGATTTTGAAAAACTCCAACACCAACCATTTCATCTCATTTAGACCATTTTGAGTTTTTTACCATTTTCCCAAAAATTCCCGTTTTTCCCGAGTATTACCAAATTTTGGGAAATTCCCATTGAAATCAATGGGACATTCTTCAAAGTTCTACAACTCCCACATTTTGCGTCTGATTTCAATCGTTCCAACTTCAAAATATTCAGCCTGTTTGGGAATTTTGTGCTCTACTTCAACAATTCTAAAAGAAAATCCAGAATTTCAGTTCAACTTCAGCATTGGAGCAGTCATACGCAATTCCTTCAGGAATTGCCTCATCTAGTTATTACTATTATCTTATTTTTCTTTCAATGTACTTGACTGGTGTGAGCGTTTTTTTTTTTTTCTTTTTCCCCCCATCAACTGAAGCTGAAAAATATCACAGTAAGGCTTTTAATTCAACTTTTCCATATACGACTCACTGTGTGAAAAGTTTACTTTAGGAACCTCTGATGTCCACAGTTTACATAACTGCCAAAATAAAACATCAGCATTGGAGCCGAGGTCTGATTCGGTTCAGACAACAAAAACAATTGCTTTCTCTCTGCTGCTACCACAGATGCCTTTACTGTACATTAACTTGTTGGGAAAAAAACTAAACAAACAAAAAAAAAACACTCACAGTGCGCGCCTGGATGTCCCAGCATGCATTGTACCGTGTCCCCATGAGGACTCCTTTGGCGACCTTGCATGAAGGAAAGAAGAGCAAAGAGAAGAGCTGACTTGGAGCTTTTCCTTTCTGCAGTCTAATATTACACAGTGAGAGAGGAGGAGGAGGATGGGGATCTAACCTTCACCCTCTGCTCGTTCCTGTCCCACCTTGGCTGATGCTTTCTGCAGACTGGATGTCATTTTCACTCTTTTCTGCTCCCTTACCTCCTCCCATCTTTATTTCACTACCCCCCCCCCCCCTCATTCCCCCGCCCCCCTCCCCCTTTCCTCTCCTCCTCAGGCTACACATCACATACATTACCCTGCTTCTCCTCTAAACACACTTCCTACCGTCACTTTTTCTAATCCCGCCGTCTTTTTCAGCTCGTCCTTTACCCCGGTTGCCCTCGTCCTTCCCTAACTTCCGTCTCCTCTCCTTCCCAGTCCCAGGGCTCGTTTAACAATGTCCACATTCACCTTATGCGATCCTCAGAGAGATGCCAATAAGGGTAACAGTGGCAGCATATCTGCATGCATTTGCAGGATCTTAATAAGATTAAGTGTTCACTGCTTCGGGAGATTAATAACCGGAGCGAATAAAAGACACACTACAATGCATTCATATAGTGCAATGATTCAAAAACCATATTTTGTGCAGAGAAATTGGTATTCAAAAGCAATAACAAGCTCTCCGTCTCGTCCCCCCAAACTTATTTCCTTCCCGCTCTCCTCCTCCTCATTTCTTTATGTGGTTTGTTTGTTTACGGATCTGTCGCCGCCATTTTGGCTCTGCTTTGAAGTCGGCTCATACCTCCTGTCACGTACCACCTGTTTCGCTCCCAGCCGGACAGAGCCGGATTAAAGCACTGCTATAATGGATGCGGGGCAAAGCTGAACCAAAAAGATGATGAGAATCTTATTGACGTGATTGTTGGGGTTTTTTCGGGGTGCGTATAAAGTGGATTTATGTGGTTTGGGAGGTAACTGCACGGTTCAGCCTGGGATTTCCAGAGTAACGGGAGGTGGTTTACGTCATAGCAGATCTTATCGCTGAGGTAATTTGTTGCCCACATGACAATTTAACAAAGCAATACAAAACATCAGTGACGTGCAGTCAGGGGAGGCAGGTGAGGCGGGGCCTCACGTGCCATCATGGAAAGAAAAAAATGTAATAAGAAAAAAAAAAAATTAAATTGTTATATGTATCCAGTGATTATACTATAAAGTTATTTTCCATTTAACTTCACCAGTTTTAGATTATTTTTATTCAAAATCGCTGAATTTTCACATTTGCCGTTCAAATACTGAGAAGAGACGTGCGGTGAGTCACCAGCCAGTTGTGCCTCACCATGGACTGCGCAATGACTCGGCTAACTGCTGGCCTGCTGTGCAGTGAGACCGTATTGCTATATGAATTATATTATACATATCCATAGTTTAGTTAGCTAAGGTATATAATGTACAGTGTCAACAACTGTATGTGTGTAACATATTTCTTGTGCTGAGCAATCATAAAACGGCTGCGAAGACGCACTGTGTGAGGCTCGCAGTAATCCCGCCTCCTGGTGGTAGAGGGCGCTAGTGATCCCAGAGATCATTCTTGCGACTACTCGGCTGCAGAAGAAGTGACAACAAGCAGCAACAGTTAGCAGCGATCGTTTATTTATTTCCTCTTGCCTGGACAATTAACATGGAGGATTACATATCTAAAATAAAACAGTTTTCTAAACTGGACTTTCAATCAAAACAGGAGGTAATACTTAAAGGAAGATCTCCATCGAGACAGAGAGACTTTTAAAACTGAAGAAAGATAAGGAAGTCTTCTATAAACAAGTTATCGATGCTTTTGTTCAAAAGGAGCAGCGCATGGACTTCATTTATAAGTAAAGGTAAGACCATAATAACTTTTTTTTTTTATTAAATATGCTTTTTTGTGTGCTACAATTTGTATGTGTAAAGTTAAAGTTAACTTAAAGTACCAATGAGTGTCACACACACTAGGTGTGATGAAATTTTCCTCTGCATTTGACTCATCCCCTTGATCACCCCCTGGGATGTGAGGGGAGCAGTGGGCAGCAGCGGCGCCGTGCCCGGGAATCATTTTTGGTGATTTAACCCCCAATTCCAACCCTTGATGCTGAGTGCCAAGCAGGTAAGAATGCTGGTATGAGCTTTTAAACATAACCCGTTAACTGCTGCCAATCAAATGGTGAATAAGATACTCTTTAGGGTTCTTATGTTTGTAAATCTGACTGTGATGAAGTCAGTGCCTCACCAGCCATGAACCTCACCGCACGTCATTGCAAAACATGTATAATCGTACGGTAGTTATAGTTTTTTTGGTAACACTTTAGTATGGGGAACATATTCACCATTAATTAGTTGCTTATTAACATGCAAATTAGTAACATTTTGGCTCTTAATTAGTCATTATTAAGTACTTATTAATGCCTTATGGTAACACTTTAGTATGGGGAACATATTCACCATTAATTAGTTGCTTATTAACATGCAAATTAACATATTGGCTCTTAATTAGTCATTAATTGGATTATATTTATATAGTGAATTATATTTATATAGCACTTTTCTCTAGTGACTCAAAGCGCTTTTACATAGTGAAACCCAATATCCAAGTTCCATTTAAACCAGTGTGGGTGAAACTGGGAGCAGGTGGGTAAAATGTCTTGCCCAAGGACACAACGGAAGTGACTAGGATGGCGGAAGCGGGGATCAAACCTGGAACCCTCTAAGTTGCTGGCACGGCCGCTCTGCCAGCCGAGCTATACCGCCCCATAAAGTACTTATTAATGCCTTATTCTGCATGGCCTTATCATACAACCAGTAAGCCATTAACTAAGAGTCTTCCCTCAATAACCTCATAATTATTGCTTATTAGTAACCCTAACCCTAACCCCTAACCCTTATATGTTCCCCTAATGTCCAAATAACTCTAAATTAAGTCGTTCTGACTTAGAATATGTTCCCCAGAATAATAAAGTGTTACCGTTTTTTTTCTTCTATTATTATCTTTATTATTAGCTGGTAAGAGGCAAGCACATTACCATTACTTCTTTGCCTGATGCTTGTGGCATTACTTGTTACTTATACATTACAGAAGTAATGTATAAAGTGGAAAGAACTGAGCATCAACCCCTAAACATCAAAGCGGCGTCCCAGGGCCAGCAAGGTCATTGGACATCGTGGGAAGGTCTCACAGACAGGTCTATGTCCTGGTCTGACCTGTGGAAGATCCCCCAAGCCAGGCTCAGCTTCCTGATCAGAGCAACGTACGACACCTTGCTTTGTCCCTGAAACCTCCACCAATGGTTTGGTCCCGAGGAGACCTGTCCCCTCTGCAACACCATCAATGCAAGCCTCCAGCACATCCTGTCAGGCTGCATGACAGCGTTGTCGCAAGGCCGCTACAGATGGCGACACGACCAAGTCTTAAGGAAGCTGGCAGAGGTGTCAGAGACCAGAGACCTGCAGAAAGGAGGCGAATAGTAGACCTTCCGCTCCAGCCAGACATCCAATCCAGTTCGCGAGGGCTGGAGAGGGTGCCAAACCCCCCCGCCAGAGATCTACAGCGAGACTCCTCTCACCAGGAAATGAGTGGAGCATGAGGGTCGACCTGGGGAAGCAGCTCCAGTTCCCCATGGAGATCGTCGAAACATCGCTACGGCCAGACCTGGTCTTCTGGTCAGAGGCTTGCAAGACGGTTCTTCTGGTCGAGCTCACTGTCCCATGGGAGGGAGGGTTGGAGGCTGCTTATGAGCGGAAGCGAGCCAAGTACTCTGACCTGGCAGCAGAGTGCAGGGAGGCTGGCTGGAAAGCTATCATCTGCCCTGTGGAAGTGGGGTGTAGGGGCTTCGTGGGTTCCTCAACTGCCCGCCTACTCCGAGACATTGGATGCACAGGAGCGGGGCATCGGAAAGCCATTAAGGAGCTAGCGGAGGAGGCGGACAAAAGCAGCTTCTGGCTGTGGCTAAGGAGGAAGAATAAGAGTTGGGGTGCAAACACCTAGGGCATCAGCAGGGGGTGGCAGGGAGATGTACCTGCCATCGCTCCGCCACCATGAGACGTTCTGGGGTTAAAGGAGCGAAACGTTGATGAATGGTGGTCCCCAGCTGATGACCCATTTATGCCCACAAAGGTGTTCAGTGGGGTGTCACAGCACACCTGTCAAAAGGCACTGGAGGAGGTGCGTCAGGCAGCAATGCCTAGCAGGAATTCCATCACCTGTATCTTGATATAAAATTACAATTAATTAAGATTAAGATTAGTTTATTTCAAAGGGGACAATGCAATTTCATAAAAACAGACGACTACACGTGGTTAGAAAAAGCCAGAATTAGCCAGAAGGCTAGTTTTCATATGTAGTCCCCTGGCCATGGTGTAAAAAAGGCAGTCAAATTACAATTTCAAAGAAAAAGAAAAGAAAGAAAGGGACAAGCGGTAGAACATGGATGGATGGATAGATAGAAAAAGAAAAAAAAGCACACAATACATATACAATATAATAAAAAATAAAATACAACATCACAACATAACATTTATCAAAGCATATACATAGTGATATAAATTATACAGTACATTGTCAATAGAGGTGTCCGAATCCAATAATGATGTCAAATATTGGTCCGATATCAGAAAAAAAAACATTACCCTGATGTGGAATCTGAGCTTGTGCAGCCCTTTGAGACATTTGTGATTAAAAGCTATATAAGTACACATTTATTAATTGATAGATTGATTGATTTAAATAATGTAATGCAAATGCTGCCACTTTGGTTTCAGGGTGTACCCCGCCTTCCGCCCGAATGCAGCTGAGATAGGCTCCAGCACCCCCGCAACCCCAAAAGGGACAAGCGGCAGAAAATGGATGGATGGATGGGTTTTTCTTTGTTTGTTTTTTTTAAAACTCTTGACGGATTTTCTAGTCCAGTTGCCAGTCAGATGGCACGTCTATGTGCAGATTTGGCAATTGTCAACATTAACTTTGATGCGCATAAAAAACTGCTCCCAACTGGGACTCAGTTCTCATCGTTAACTTAAAAGAGCCGTTTAAAAGACTTGATTCAATCGCAAGCGTCACATCTCTAATGCATGCAGGATATATCCCTCACTAATTGGCCCTCCTGGCAGACACGTGAGTCTAATCACTAATCCGAGACAGGTGGAAACAATCAGCGTGTCAACATGATTTAGAAAAAAACGGAAATAAACAGCAAAAACAAACAAAAGCCAAACAGTTATGAGGCATCATGACAAAATTAAGCTTTTAGTGTCAACATTTGTCTTTAGATGAACTAGCAATGACCTGTATGTACACAGGGTCATAACATTAGGTACATGTGCGCTCACACTCACATGAATGTGTCATGTCTGAAAGTGCAGCTCTACACAACATATGTTTTTACAAAGATCCGTTTTAATATAGAACGTTGGAGAACTAATCTTTTAACAACATTCAACATACTTTATAGCTCAATGAGGCGCTGAGATATGAGTCAAAATGATTGTCTCTGCAGGGATCTTACACGTTTCTTAGGTTTCAAGTTGTTGTTTTAGTTCAATTTACTTCTCCGGCTTATGTTTGTACTCCATCCTGGCTGACATCATGTTTGCTCTTTTACTTGGTTCTGTTTCCTGAAGGTGCCTGTGTTCTTATTCCTCTGATCCAAAGCAATCGGTGAGTTGAAAGGTTGGCTCTGACTTTGACCAGTACAACTCAAGAACACGGAGCCTTGCAACACAACTACAGAAAAGGCCAGAGTGTGTACATGCATGCGTGTGTGTGTGTGTGTGTGTGTGTGTGTGTGTGTGTGTGTGTGTGTGTGTGTGTGTGTGTGTGTGTGTGTGTGTGTGTGTGTTCTCCCAGGTGATGGAGCATGGGCATGGGAGATACTTGTTTGATCCCTGGAACAAAGCGAGAGGGGAGGGAAGCAGGAGCTGCTGGGATGGCAGCAGCAAGGAAACAGAGAGAGTGAAGGGCGAGCGAAAGAGAGAAATGGAAGAGAGATGTAAGGTTAGAGGAGGATCAGGCCTCATGAGAAGAGCCTTGTTGAAGGGGGTTTGGAGATCACCAGTGGCTTTGTCAAACCAAGCGACGAGGAAAGGAACAATCTGTGCCATTTACTGCAACACGTGGCATTCAGCAACACCGCCATGATGCAATCATCTCCATTTTACCCTCACTAATTCATACAGGCACTGAGAAAATGGGTTGCCTGTGCAGTCCAGAAAGAGAGACAAGACTGTTTACATCCATCTTTGCAGCAGCAGTAAACTTTCACATCCATTTGTGTATTTTGCAAAGTCACAATGTGGCAAAAAGCTGACAGCAGCATATCATTCTGGGAGACAGGACGGAATTAATTCCCTTTGGATTGTAGTGCATGGCTGTATCAGTGATAGACACCAATACAAGAACATCATTTTAGATTGGCTGCCTGCTGCCAAAGTGGTAATTAAAGGACAGGGATGCATTATGGCGTGTGTAAAGCATAGCGATGAGGACACTGCAGTATCAATGCTGCATTCAAGACTGCACAAAAGTTGGAAATATTCCACATGGCGCTACAGTGAGAAGCCGTTTGGCAACACCTGCTTGTTTGGACATGTGAAGCTCATGCATGCATAAACATATGATGTCTTACCTTTGAGTCAACACAATAATGGCACAACAAGTTGCCCAATGAGAGCTGAGAGGTTAGACTTAGACTTAGACAAACTTTATTGATCCACAAGGGACATTGTTTCACACAGTATTGTTATGTTTAGGAGGAGAGTAGACGTCACAGACCACAAGAGGGCGTAGTTAAGCTCAATGATTCATATATATATATATATATATATATATATATATATATACATACATATATATACATACATATATATACATACATATATACATATACACATCATATATACACACATATATATATATATATATATATATATATATATATATATATATATATATATATATATATTAGGGGTGTGGGGAAAAATCGATTCGAATTCAAATCGCGATTCTCACGTTGTGCGATTCAGAATCGATTCTCATTTTTTAAAAATCGATACACAGCAATACCAAAACAACGCAATCCAATTCCAAAACCAAACCCGACCCAGCAACATTCAGAACTGCAATAAACAGAGCAATTGAGAGGAGACACAAATACGACACAGAACAATCCGAAAGTAGTGAAACAAAAATTAATATTATCAACAACAGTGTCAATATTAGTTACAATTTCAACATAGCAGTGATTAAAAATCCCTCATTGACATTATCATTAGACATTTATCAAAAATAAAAAAAGAACAATAGTGTCACAGTGGCTTACACTTGCATCTCATCTCATAAGCTTGACAACACACTGTGTCCAATATTTTCACAAAGATAAAATAAGTCATATTTTTGGTTCATTTAATGGTTGAAACAAATTTACATTATTGCAATCAGTTGATAAAACATTGTCCTTTACAATTATAAAAGCTTTTTACAAAAATCTACTACTCTGCTTGCATGTCAGCAGACTGGGGTTAGGGTTAAGGTTGAAAATCCTATGTATTGAATGAATAGAGAATCTTTTTGAATCGGGAATATATCGTTATTGAATCAAGAATCGTGTTGAATTGAAAAAAAAAAAAGATTTTGAATCGAATCGTGACCCCAAGAATTGATATTGAATCGAATCGTGGGACACCCAAAGATTCACTGCCCTAATATATATATATATATATATATATATATATATATATATATATATATATATATATATAATAAAGAATCAATATTATTAATAAACTAGGGAATGAAGTGTGACTAAATCCAAAAGGGTGTATGGTGTGTGACTAAGTGTGGAAATTAGCTTTTGTGTGTTACCGGGAGTGTTGAGTGAGAGGCGGAAGTCCCGGAGGGGAAAGGCATGCTCGAATGTCTGTGAGGCAAGCAGCAAGCAGGGGGGCTATAGCGGGGCATAGGAGGTTTTTGTCCAAGCGGGAGGTCGAGATGCAAGAGGCAGTCCAGGAAGCAGGGGGAACAAGGACTGACGAGACACACAGCACGTCAACGCGGGAATGGAAGTCAACAATAGGATCTACAAGAGGGACACGAGACTATCAATAACACGGGGAAGAAAAACACAAAGAGCAAAGTGTGCATATAGCAGGGTTAGCCGGCTTACGGTACACGAACGGATGGTTACGTTCCGGCCCGGAATAGCAGGTTGTGCAGGCTTTTGAAGGCAGGACCTCTGATCAACTTCAGGTGTGCTGATTACCGGTGATTGACTGCAGCTGCCGGCTGCAGCAGGACTGACAAACGCAGGTGCGCTCTTGGAGGCGCAATCAGCAGAGTGCACAGATGAGGGTGCATTGGAATGCGCCCAGGCCGTGACAAGTAACTCAGTTACAAAGGATGGAAAGGATAATGCACAAAAGGGCACAAAAAGAGGGCGAATACAAAAGGTTCAAAGTAAACAAAAAATGTACCATAGTAGCAATATAAAATACAACATATGTAATATTTACATATTATATATGCAATATAATATATACTGATATATTATATTATATTTATATACAATAAATAACAAATCCCACTTACCATGTACAATATTACAGTATATGTAGCAGCTGCAGCTAATGTTACTAATGTTGAACCAAAGAGAGATGCCCGTTGCCTCAAAGTCTCTGTTAGTTCATCGCAATGGTTTTTTTTTTTAATAATCCTTGCTCTGTGCACTATAGGGAACATTAACAGTCCTTCCCTAGACTGTTCTTACAAAATTGGAAGCACAGAAATGTCCACCATGTCTTGCTAATAGCCCTGCCTATACGCAGATCGCGCTAGGGCCCTGCCATCCGTGTGGGGCCCAATTTTGCGTGAAGAAGCACATGTAAAATGTCGATTAATGCATGTATAGTGCGCTCCCTGTGAAATTTTACCACAAACGTAGTCCTTGCCCCTTCCTGCTCCGTCACTGGCAGAAATAAAAAAGCAGATTTTCCCCAACAAAATGTACAATAAATAAAATTAGAGTTTGATTAAAAAAGATAAAAATGGTTTCACATTAATTGAAAAGGGGGTGCTTCAAATAAAATTTGGTTAGGGCCCCAATTTAGCCAGAGGCGACCCTCCTTGTTAAATTAAGAATCGGGGATAACTCTGTAGTTTAATGCAAGGGTTTGGAAAATGTGAGACTTAGGTGAGATGCAGCAGCTTGAGAAAAATACAAATAAAAACTGCATGTATGTCAAAAACTGAGCTCTTTTGTTTTTAATTCCTAAAAAACTAAAGACTGAAATAAAATCATTTGGGAGGCATAAGTGAGGTAATCTCATCAGTATGTGCTTTAAGGGTTTTTTCTCAGTCCCTCCAGCATACTTGCCAACCCTCCCGGATTTTCCGGGAGACTCCCGAAATTCAACGCCTCTCCCGAAAACCTCCCAGGACACATTTTCTCCCAAAAATCTCCCGAAATTCATGCGGACCTGAGTGACGTGTCGACAGCCTGTTTTCACGTCCGCTTTCCAACAATATAAACAGCGTGCCTGCCCAATCACGTTATAACTGCAGAATGATCGAGGACGAGTTCTTGGTTTCTTATGTGGGTTTATTGTTAGACAGTATAAATAACGTCCTCCCAGCGCGGTAACAACACACAACAACATCAGTCACGTTTTCGTCTACCGTAAAGCAGTCTGTCTGCCATAAACAGCAATGTTGTGACACTCTTAAACAGGACAATACTGCCATCTACTGTACATGCATATGTGACAATAACATCTAGGGCTTTTAGAGAGTGCAGTGCACAACTGCTATACTATATATATATATATATATATATATATATATATATATATATATATATATATATATATACATAATACATATGTATATATATATATATATATGAAATACTTGACTTGGTGAATTGTAGCTGTGAATATACTCCTCCCCTCTTAACCACGCCCCCCGCCCCACCTCTGACCTCAACCCCAAACCCGCCCCACCCGTCAACCTCGCCCACCCCCTAAAGTCACATCCATTTTCAATACCGCAAGTTGATTCAGTGGTTTTGAAAAAAATAAGCATCAAAACATTGCCACTTTTGATGGAACTTTCTGAAAAAGCTGCCGGGAATTCAGGCATTTAGGTTATGACAATCACAAAAAAAGTCTACGAAATCCTGGTGGGACTGATTTCTGTGAAAAATGGATCCGTTTACACAGATGTGTTGTAGTATTGTTATGTTCATCCCTAAGGAGCGATATAACTACTGTCTAGTTACAAACTGTTCCCACTGTATTATGTTCTAAAACTATATTTTGTCAGGACTTGGACAACAATAGGACTCAGATGCAGAGGTGGGGAATGCGGCAGGCTTTTATTTTGAAAAGTTCACTTTTTACCTCTTGAGTCAGGGCAATACAACAACGGCTATAATCTTTAACAACTAGGCGAAAAGGTTTCACAAAATGTGAACAAACCAAAAAGAGGAAGAAACAAAAATATCTATAACTACACTAGCGAGGAATATAACTAAGAAATTTAAACAACAAAAGATGCTCCATAAGGAGGGACAAACAATGGGCTGTAAAGCTTCTACACTGATTCTTATCCAGAGAAATAATTGACAAAAGGTCACTCAAAAATGAAGAAAAGAAGAGACGGTAAAAGTAAACTGAACTCACCACCGCGACTTGAAAAATGTACAAACAAAAATTCACTCTGCTTAAGAGAAGAAAAGGAAAACTCAAAATACCGACTTGGAAATGTAGGATCTGGATAACAAGACGAGACAAGGCTTGGGTATGAGGCTGGAGATGCACGAGACATTCTGGCACAGAACAAAGGGAGGCGTGGGCTTATAAGACACATGAGGGTAATGAGGAACAGGTGGAAACAATCAGCGATCAGGGGTAACGTCAGACTGATGGACACATAAGGAAGGGCAAGTGACTTGAAACGAGAGGAGAGTTATTTTTCAAACTAAAATATGAAATTCACAAGACACAAAAAAAACAAGACAAGACATCCCTCATCGTCCTCAGACGAGCCTTCCATCGTTGCTTCCAGTCATCCCGATTATCCATACATTTGGCCAGTTCCTTGGTACTCTGAGATCCTGCATCCTTCTTGAGTATGTCCACATATGTTAGTGTGGGACGTCCTCTTGACCGATGTCCATGTGTTGGTTCCCACAGCACCAATTTGCTGGCTGGCAGCTCCTGATGCCTTTGGCAGTGTCCTGCAAGTCTCATTCTCCTTACAGCAATCTTCTCGCTCACCCTTGGTATTCTCTTGTAGAGGATTCTGTTGGTTATGCGCGCACTCTTGTTGATGTTATGCACTGCACGCAGCATCCTGGTGTAGCAACCATCCAGAGGCTTCTCCAGGGTTGGCTTCAGGGTCCAGCATTCGCTGCCATAGGGGAGAACGGACCCAAATGTCGCGTAGAAGAAGCTGAGTTTGATTTTGCCGGGGAGGTTGGAGTTCCATACACTGGTCATGCCGTTCAGGGCCCTCCATGCAAGTGCCTTCTTCACTTTTAGATCTTGCTCAGTTGAGTTGACCCATGCGCCCAGGTATTTGAAGTCTTCAACTTCTTTCAGCACAGTGCCTACTGCTGTTACCAGAGGTTGATGTTCTGGTGGAACGTTGTAGGTCATGACCTCAGTTTTCTTGGCATTTAGCCTAAGGCCAACCTTGGCACACTCTAGCTCTACCCTGTGTAGTAGTTCTTGTGCTTGTTCCACGTTGTTGGAGAGCAGACTGATGTAATCCGCATAGTCAAGGTCTGTCAGGACCACTGCCGGTTGTCGACTCGACTTCCTTGGTATCAGCGTGAAGCCAAGTTCCTGCTCTCGCCCATTTATTGCCTTCCTGAGCGCATGATCAAGGACTATGATGAAGAGGAAGGGGGCTAGTGTATCCCCTTGTATAACTCCAGCCAGGATGTCAAACTCCTCGCTGTTGCCATCTGGGGTCACCACCCTGGCCCTTGTTCCTGCGTACATGGACTCTATTGCTCGGAGTAGGTTCGGAGGAATACTGTATGCCTTCAAGATCTTCACCATTGCGCCTCGATGTATCGAGTCAAATGCCTTTTTGAAGTCTATGAAGCATAGGACTGCAGCCAGGTTGTCCTTCCTCACCTCCTCAATCAATCTCCTAAGTGCCAAGATCTGGGCTGTAGTTGTTCGTCCTTCTCGAAAGCCGTTCTGATTTACTCTCAGGTGAGGGTCGATTGCATGCCGGACCCTGTTTAGGATCATGCGGTTGTAGACCGTGGTGTGACATATTTATGGTGCAACAATACTACTGGTCTTGTTTAATCTGACTTTTCATCATCTTGTAATGTCGTCTCCCAGAAGGACGCTTTTGGACTTGAACCCACTGACTTATCTGAATTTGCATGTTCTTTGCCTGCATTTTAACACTGGTTATCTTAGCTTGTCAAAAAAATTACAAACCGTTCACCTGCGGGCACCCTTTGCAGAATAAGCGGTTTGGATAATGGATGGATGCGTAGTTGCATAATAATTAATGTATCACGCTACTATTATTTTCTCGGCTGTCATCAATCATGCTGCATGACGACGGCATTGAGTTCCTTGGCCGCCCACTATGACATTTTACTGATGCAACTGAAATCATTCGGCGCACAGGCCGCCGTCCCAGCAGGGCCTGCTGTGTGAAGCATTTGAGAAGTGCTGAAACAAATAAAATTAGACAAGCATCGGGGGGAATGTGGGAGGAGATGGAAGAAGAGGAGAAACAAAAGGTTGAAGCGGTGACCTAACAACAACGTTTAATCTTAAAAGCACGGCTTATATTGTAAACATTACACATTGTGCATGCTTTCATATACATTTGTTTTGCGACCCGTCTAATTCAAATGTGATCTTCTTACAGTAGAGGTGCACACCGAAATATAATTCCTTAATTCCCAGGCTGCAGAATATCATAATGTGACTGTATGAACTCTTCTTGACTCTCTCCATTGCCTTTTCATTTCATCACCTTTGCTGTTATTAACATGAAAACACCAGCAAATTCATGTTGGGGTTTAATTAAGCGATGAAAAACAATGGGGCAAGCAATCGTTGAAAAACACGCAGTAAGCACTGTGATACGACGGATGCTAAACGCTGAACGTACACAAAAACAAGCCTCTTGTCACCTGACATACATCTCTACTTTGTAAACCGCTTTTACAAAACATGCCTTGAAACAGGAGGAAAGTATTGTACTTCATGTCTTTCATGTACTGTAGACATCGCCGAGGGGGAATGGAAAAAATGCAATAAAACATTGTGTTATTTTTTTTTCTTTCTCACACAGCCCGCTACCAACAATATATTTTTATTCTCTTCCTGTACTTTGTTCTCGTTTTTGTTCCATCCATGAAAGCTGTCCATGAGACGTGACTCTTGCGTCTTTTTCTTACAGGAATTTAGATGAATGAAGGTCAAACACTCTAACTGGAATAGTAGAATAGTGAAAGGAGAATCGTTTAGTATTGCCTTAAATATAAAACTATCATCGGCGGTCACTCGAACGAGTAGGACGATCCTCCTGGTAGGGGTGTATCCCTTTATGGAGGATGCCTGTGCGTGACTTAGTTTAACGTGGGGAGACTGGTGCACAGACAGTCACCACACGATCCTTGACAGAATCGGGTCATGGTCCAGTGGCATGGAGTCCAAGACGACTGGGGACCCTTTTCAGCTGCAGCCTTCTTCCGCCATCGCAGCCGTTGTGGTAGTTCTTAAATCTACCGTCTTCCGCCTGCTCCGCCGTTGAGGTCTTCACCGTATCCCTGGCTAGGGGGCAGTCAGGTACTAGGCCTTTACCAAGGGCCACCTGGGGTAACAGTAGTAAAGGGGTTAACCTCCTAGTGCCCCAAGACCCCATAGAGGAGCCTCCACTGCCGGATGCACTTTAACATCATGCCCAGGACTTAAGACTTAAAACTATACCTTGATGAAGTTGAGCCCTTTCTTGGAGACCAGGGGCCTCATGGATTAAGAGTGAGTAGACACAAAAACCTGGTGTAAAGTAGAGATGTGAACAACACACAGGAGCCTTTTCAAGCACAACAACATGTTACGGTTCATACACCCGCCGCCTCTCACTCTGCAATCAACACACCTGACGCTGATGTCTCCTGCCTTCATAAGCCAGCGTGTCCTGTGTTCCAGTGCCAGAACGTAGCTACGTGTACTTGTACAGTACGCCTCTCACGTCTCTTACTTCTTTGCTCATGTGCTTCCACGCCCTTTGTGTTTCCCCTCCGTCGTGCTCACTCTGACTTCTTGTCTTGTGTCGTCATCCAGCAACCCGTCGTCATCCCCTGGTTTCAAGCTGTGTGTCTCGTCTCCATGGATCTCCTCTGGACTCTCTGCTTCCTTCCTGGATCTCGACCTCACGCCTGCCTTTGGGCCACGACGCCTCGCTCTAGCCCCTGACCTCCTGCCTGTCCCTGGATCTCCGAGCCTGCCTTGCCCTTTTTGTACTTCCGCACCAATCTCAACATGCACCTTCAACACTACCTGGTAACACTCCTCATATACTTACTACACATAGTCACACCATATACAATTGGGTTAATCACACAAACATGCGTTTGTTTCCGGAAGTAGGAACACACAATTGTTGCCGGAAGTCAGAAGTGTGCTGCTATGGAAACAGAAATCAATGCGCGGAATAAATAATTGATTAAAATGATAAAAAAAATCGGTAAATATTGAAAATATTACATATTCTTATGACCGTGTCTGCTACAACATTATATATATACTTGCAGCGTGTACATAGAACTTTGATGGAGGATTTAAAAGTTGGTTTAGAGGGCTTTGAAGGCGCTTTCAAGCATTTTTAAAGAATCGTCCTAAGAATTGCGTTTTAAAAGCGTCTTTAAAATCCTGAAAGAAAAAAAAAAAAAAAAGAAGTATTCTTGTCTCTAATAATGATTGTGAATGATAGGCAAAATTCAGATAAAACTGCAGTTCCCTTTTATAGCCAAGCTAGCGGCTAACATCTCTCTGAAGTGATTTGGCCACTTCTATAATCATTAATCCTTGCCTTCATGGCAACAGATTGACTGTTTTTTTCAAGTATCAATCAAACAATCAACGCTTATTTATATATCCCTTAATCACAGGTGCCTCAAAAGGCTGCACAAACCACAATGACATCACTGGCCTGAACCCACATCCTGGGTGACCGGCTGCAATGGATGCCAAGTGGGTACAGTTGCAAATTATTCATGATAATGTGAGAGTCCAGTCTATTGGGGGCAAGCAATGGATTGTTAGAGGTCTCCATCCAGGTACTCCTCCAGACTGGTATCTCGCCAGGGATTATCTGTGGCCACCTGGTAACCTCTCCATGCAGGAGAGGGGGACAACAAAAGAGAAGCGGCAGGTCAACTGGTCTAAACCTTCGATTTAAAAGCTAAAGTATATAGGTGTGTTCTAAGGTGCGACTTAAATGGTTCTCCTGAGGTAGCATCACTAACTGTTGCCCGTAGGGCATTCCAGGGTACCGCAGCCCGAATACAAAACACTTTAGAGCCTGCAGATGTTTTTTTGGGCTATGGGAATCACGAATAAGCTGGTGTTCTGGACAGAACGTAGGGTAATACAGTCAGCAAGATAAAATGGTGCTAAACCATTTAATATTGTGTACGTAAGTAATAAAACAGATCTTTAGTGTATCAGGAGCCAGTGCAGGTGAGCCAGTATAAGCATAACATGATCAAACTTTTGTTTATTAGTCAAAAGTCTTGCAGCCACATTTTGAAACAACTGTAGTCTTTTAATGTTGGACATAGGGAGGCCCGAAAATAATACATTACAATAATCAAGATATAATTATTTCAGCATCACTGATGGACAGAATTGGAGTGGTTCTTGCGATATTACGGAGATGAAAGAAGGCTGTTTTAGTAACACTCTTAATGTGTGACTCAAATGAGAGAGTTGGATTAAAAATAATACTGAGTTTATTCACCGAGTTGCTTTGTACGATTGTTGTGTTATCGAATTTCAATGTGGTATCCTTACAAGTGCCTGAGTCGAACAGGACCGATAATCAACATTGCCGTTTTCTCAGCGTTAAGATGCAAAAAGTTGCTGGACATCCATTGTTTGATTTCATTTAGACACGCCTCCAGGTGACTACAATCTGGTGTGTTGGTCAGCTTAGGGGCATGTAGAGTTGGGTGTCATCAGCACAACAGTGAAAGCTAACACCGTATTTGTCTCTGATGTCACCTAGCGGCAGCATGTAGATGCTAAAGGGTGCAGGGCCAAGAACCAAACCCTGTGAAACTCTGCACGTTACTTTAACATACTCCGAGGTCACATTTTTATAGGAAACGCACTGCATCCTGTCAGTAAGACAGAAATTAAACCAAGGAAAGGTCAAGTCTGACATACCAATACGTGTTTTGATACAGTACGTTCTAATAGAATCTTATGATCGACGGTATCAAAAGCAGAGCAGCAACATGGATGACGCATCAGCATCCGTAGTAAACAGGAAATCATTAGTCACATTTGCAAGGGCCGTTTCAGAAGAATGATTTGCCTTAAACCTCGACTGGAAGAGCTCACAAAGATTGTTAGACGCCAAGTGTTCATTTGCTGTGTTAAATGGAGGTGCGATACCGGCCTGTAGTTTATCGGGAGGTTGGAATCAAGGTCAGGTCTTTTGAGCAGAGGATGAATAACCACTGTTTTGAATGCTAAGGGAACAGTACCAGAGAAAAGTGATAAGTTAATAATATTTAGCACTGATGGTCCTAATAGCTCCTTGATGAGTTCCCCAGGAAGTGTGTCATGTAAACATGTTGTTTGTTTTGTCCGATTGACAAGTCGCAAGAGTTCCTCTAGTGTAATTTCTTCAAAACGAGAGAGAATATTTTGGAAAGCATTTGCCGTAATGCATATACATTCATATCTGTGTTAATAGAATCTAGTTGGAGCCGGGACTTTGTGACTTTAATCTCCTTTCTAATGAGCTCAATTTATTTGCAAATAATTTCATAAAGTAATCAGCTGAATGGGTGGAGCTACTGGGAGAAGACCCTTGTTGGGTTAGCGATGCTACTGTGTTGAACAAAAATGTAGGATAGTTTTTATTTTGGCGAATAAGATTAGAGGAGTACTTAGTTTTAGCTAAGTCTTCCGTGTGTTTATAAGTTATTAAACTATCACTCCTTGCTTGATGGAAGACCTCAAGTTTAGTCGCTCGCTATTTGCGTTCCAGCTTTTTACATGATAGTTTAAAGGGGAACATTATCACAATTTCAGAATGGTTAAAACCATTAAAAATCAGTTCCCAGTGGCTTATTATATTTTTCGAAGTTTTTTTCAAAATTTTACCCATCACGCAATATCTGACAGCGAGCTGACTGCTCGCTGTTTCGAAAAAGCTAAGTATCGTTCTATTTGTGTGCTTTTAAATTGTTCTGCAGCTTTCTTTATTACTTTCTCAACATATTTAGTAGTACTATTTAACTTGCAAATCACCCGATCTCTGTCTCTCCACCCCTCCCGCAGCTAGCTAGCAGCTAGCTGCTAAGCTAACGAAGCTAGCGCGGAGAAAGGCGTCGCCGGGCGCCGGTCAGAAGGAGTCTACTCCTGCACACCGTGACCAGGACTTCTCGGAAGACAGCAGGAACTTCACTCAGTGACAGAAAACACCGTGAGTATGGCTTCCTGCGCGTCTTGCACCTTACTCACGGAGAGGCTGGCTCTGCTAGAGGGCCGTGTCCGCCAGTTAGAGCAGAGTAATCTCGTAACTTTAGATGTTGCGGACACATCTGCTAGCGTTAGCTGTAGCGAGCTAACTAGCCCAGCCTGTAGTAGTCCTAAGCGGCCTACAAGCTACGGTGTACCGGTTGAGACGCATAATAGATTTAGCTCTTTAGCTAGTCCTACACCCCAGTCTACCGGGCACCACACCTTAGTCATAGGGGACTCCATCACCCGAAACATAAAGCTTAGCAAACCAGCCACAATTAAGTGCATCCCGGGGGCCCGAGCACCTGACATTGAGGCTAATCTTAGGGAGCTAACTCGCAACAGGCCTAGTAAACACGTACGACAGGCTAATCGCACCACTAGTTATGCGAATATAGTTGTACACGTTGGCTCCAATGACACTAGAATGAGACAGTCAGAGATTACAAAGAGAAACATAGCCAGGACTTGTGATCTCGCTAGAAAGATGTCCAGGCATCGAGTAATTGTCTCTGGCCCCCTGCCTGCGAGAGGCAATGATGAGAGATATAGCAGATTAGTCTCGCTTAACAAGTGGCTGGCTAGCTTCTGTAGACAACAGGGACTAACGTTTATTGATAATTGGCCCTCTTTCTGGGGCAAACCAGGCTTGCTGATGAGGGACGGCCTTCACCCTAACCAGGAAGGCGCCATCATCCTGTCTAAAAACATAGACTACTGTTTAAGTCACATTTGACTAACTACACTAGAGCAAGCCCGGTCACAGGCAATTACAGAGCCTGCTAGTCCGGGTGAGGAGTCAGTTAAGCTAGAACTAGCCAGCGCCAGGCTGGATAATTCCTGTACGCATAGCAATTTTCTTAGAATAACACACAACTCACATAATGTGTTTTCTGTTGTGAATGTGTCAGGGGTAGATATGCATTCTACTGAGGTGGCAAATCATGATGCGTTCAGTCGATCGCTGCATCAAGCAAACAATCTGAAAATTCCCGTCGTATCAATTCCTAGATATGGTCGAAACTATTTAAAGTGCACTACGTATAATAAACGCAACATTATTAATATTTCTACTACGGATAATTTAAACAAAAACTCGTCAAAACAGCCCAATACTTATAATATGGGCTTTTTAAACATAAGATCATTGTCTCCCAAAACGTTATTAGTTTATGAGGTCATTAGAGACAACAATCTTAACGTCATTGGTCTTAGCGAAACCTGGCTCAAACCAGACGAATTTTTTGCGCTAAATGAGGCATCTCCTCCTAACTATACGAATGCGCATATTGCCCGTCCCCTTAAAAGGGGTGGGGGGGGTCGCACTAATATACAATGAAAACTTTAACCTTACCCCTAACCTAAATAATAAATACAAATCGTTTGAGGTGCTTACTATGAGGTCTGTCGCACCGCTGCCTCTCGATATGGCTGTTATCTACCGCCCCCCAGGGCCCTACTCGGACTTTATTAATGAATTCTCAGAGTTCGTTGCTGATCTAGTGACGCACGCAGACAATATAATCATAATGGGGGACTTTAATATCCATATGAATACCCCATCGGACCCTCAGTGCGTGGCGCTCCAGACTATAATTGATAGCTGTGGTCTTACACAAATAATAAATGAACCTACGCATCGCAACGGCAATACGATAGATCTAGTGCTGGTCAGGGGTGTCACCACCTCCAAAGTTATGGTACTCCCGTATACTAAAGTAATGTCCGATCATTACCTTATAAAATTCGAAGTTTTGACTCATTGTCAACAAACTAATAATAATAATAACTGCTATAGCAGCCGCAACATTAATGCTGCCACAACGATGACTCTTGCTGACCTACTGCCTTCGGTAATGGCACCATTCCCAAATTATGTCGGCTCTATTGATAACCTCACTAACAACTTTGACAATGCCCTGCGCAAAACCATTGATAGTATAGCACCGCTAAAACAAAAAAGGGCCCCTAAAAGGCGCACCCCATGGTTTACAGAAGAAACCAGAGCTCATAAATTATCATGTAGAAAGTTGGAACGCAAATGGCGCGCGACCAAGCTTGAGGTTTTCCATCAAGCATGGAGTGATAGTTTAATATCGTATAAACGCATGCTTACCTTAGCTAAAGCTAAATATTACTCAAATCTCATCCGCCTCAACAAAAACGACCCTAAATTTTTGTTTAGTACAGTAGCATCGCTAACCCAACAAGGGACTCCTCCCAATAGCTCCACCCACTCGGCAGATGACTTTATGAATTTCTTTAATAAGAAAATTGAACTCATTAGAAAGGAGATTAAAGACAACGCATCCCAGCTACAACTGGGTTCTATGAACACAGATACAACTGTATCTACGACGGATACTGCAATACAAAATAGTCTCTCTCTTTTTGATGAAATAACATTAGAGGAACTATTACAGCGTGTAAGTGGGATAAAACAAACAACATGTTTACTCGACCCACTTCCTGGGAAACTTATCAAGGAGCTTTTTGTATTATTAGGTCCATCAGTGCTAAATATTATAAACTTATCACTTTCCTCTGGCACTGTTCCCCTAGCATTCAAGAAAGCGGTTATTCATCCTCTGCTCAAAAGACCTAACCTTGATCCTGACCTCATGGTAAACTACCGACCGGTGTCCCACCTTCCCTTTATTTCGAAAATCCTCGAAAAAATTGTCGCACAGCAGCTAAATGAACACTTAGTGTCTAACAATCTCTGTGAACCTTTTCAATCCGGTTTCAGGGCAAATCACTCTACGGAGACAGCCCTCGCAAAAATGACTAATGATCTACTGCTAACGATGGATTCTGATGCGTCATCTATGTTGCTGCTTCTTGATCTTAGCGCTGCTTTCGATACCGTCGATCATAATATTTTATTAGAGCGTATCAAAACACGTATTGGTATGTCAGACTTAGCTTTGTCATGGTTTAACTCTTATCTTACTGACAGGATGCAATGCGTCTCCCATAATAATGTGACCTCGGACTATGTTAAGGTAACGTGCGGAGTTCCTCAGGGTTCGGTTCTTGGCCCTGCACTCTTTAGTATGTACATGCTGCCGCTAGGCGACATCATACGCAAATACGGTGTTAGCTTTCATTGTTATGCTGATGACACCCAATTCTACATGCCTTTAAAGCTGACCAACACGCCGGATTGTAGTCAGCTGGAGGCGTGTCTTAATGAAATTAAACAATGGATGTCCGCTAACTTCTTGCAACTCAACGCCAAGAAAACGGAAATGCTGATTATCGGTCCTGCTAAACACCGACATTTATTTAATAATACCACCTTAACATTTGACAACCAAACAATTACACAAGGCGAATCAGTAAAGAATCTGGGTATTATCTTCGACCCAACTCTCTCGTTTGAATCACACATTAAGAGTGTTACTAAAACGGCCTTCTTTCATCTCCGTAATATCGCTAAAATCCGTTCTATTTTATCCACTAGCGACGCTGAGATCATTATTCATGCGTTCGTTACGTCTCGTCTCGACTACTGTAACGTATTATTTTCGGGTCTCCCTATGTCTAGCATTAAAAAATTACAGTTGGTACAAAATGCGGCTGCTAGACTTTTGACAAGAACAAGAAAGTTTGATCATATTACGCCTATACTGGCTCACCTGCACTGGCTTCCTGTGCACTTAAGATGTGACTTTAAGGTTTTACTACTTACGTATAAAATACTACACGGTCTAGCTCCGTCCTATCTTGTCGATTGCATTGTACCATATGTCCCGGCAAGAAATCTGCGTTCAAAGAACTCCGGCTTATTAGTGATTCCCAGAGCCCAAAAAAAGTCTGCGGGCTATAGAGCGTTTTCTATTCGGGCTCCAGTACTATGGAATGCCCTCCCGGTAACAATTAGAGATGCTACCTCAGTAGAAGCATTTAAGTCCCATCTTAAAACTCATTTGTATACTCTAGCCTTTAAATAGCCCCCCTGTTAGACCAGTTGATCTGCCGTTTCTTTTCTTTTCTCCTCTGCTCCCCTTTTCCTTGAGGGGGGGGGGGCACAGGTCCGGTGGCCATGGATGAAGTGCTGGCTGTCCAGAGTCGGGACCCGGGGTGGACCGCTCGCCTGTGCATCGGCTGGGAACATCTCTGCGCTGCTGACCCGTCTCCGCTCGGGATGGTGTTCTGCTGGCCCCACTATGGACTGGACTCTTACTATTATGTTGGATCCACTATGGACTGGACTCTCACAATATTATGTCAGACCCACTCGACATCCATTGCTTTCGGTCTCCCCTAGAGGGGGGGGGGGTTACCCACATATGCGGTCCTCTCCAAGGTTTCTCATGGTCATTCACATCGACGTCCCACTGGGGTGTGTTTTTCCTTGCCCTTATGTGGGCTTTGTACCGAGGATGTCGTTGTGGCTTGTGCAGCCCTTTGAGACACTTGTGATTTAGGGCTATATAAATAAAGATTGATTGATTGATCCCTAAAAAAAGCTTCAAAGTGCCTGATTTTAATAATAATAATACCTGGGATTTATATAGCGCTTTTCTAAGTACCCAAAGTCGCTTTACATGTAGAACCCATCATTCATTCACACCTGGTGGTGGTAAGCTACTTTCATAGCCACAGCTGCCCTGGGGTAGACTGACGGAAGCGTGGCTGCAATTTGCGCCAACGGCCCCTCCGACCACCACCTATCATTCATCATTAAAATCACCGGTGTGAGTGGCACCGGGGGCAAAGGGTGAAGGACACAACGGCAGCGATTTTTGGATGGTAAGAGGCGGGGAGCGAACCTGCAACCCTCAGGTTTCTGGCACAGTAGCTCTACCCTCTATGCCACGCCGCCCCACATCGTTATAAACACCCGTCCATTTTCCTGTGACGTCACATAGTGAAGCCAACACAAACAAACATGGCGGAAAGAAAAGCAAGCTATAGCGACATTAGCTCGGATTCAGACTCGGATTTCAGCGGCTTAAGCGATTCAACAGATTACGAATGTATTGAAACGGATGGTTGTAGTGTGGCGGCAGGTAGCGAAAACAAAATTGAAGAAGAAACTGAAGCTATTGAGCCATATCGGTTTGAACCGTATGCAAGCGAAAACGACGAAAACGACACGACAGCCAGCGACACGGGAGAAAGCGAGGACGAATTCGGCGATCGCCTTCTAACCAACGATTGGTATGTGTTTGTTTGGCATTAAAGGAAACTAACAACTATGAACAAGGTTTACAGCATATGAAATACATTTGGCAACAACATGCACTTTGAGAGTGCAGACAGCCCAATTTTCATCAATTAATATATTCTGTAGACATACCCTCATCCGCGCTCTTTTCCTGAAAGCTGATCTGTCCAGTTTTGGAGTTGATGTCAGCAGGCCAGGGAAGCTAGGGTCGATAGGGGGTTTAGCTCTCTCGTCTGTGGGAACAAACTGCCGCCATTGCTTGCCGTCCTACCGAGGTCCTTTGTCCCTGAATTGCTCACACACTCCGGCAGATTCAATGGGGGTCTGGCGGCAGATTTCTTTGACTTTATCGTTGGAAATACATCTGCTTTGAGTGTCGCAGGATATCCACACATTCTTGCCATCTCTGTCGTAGCATAGCTTTCGTCGGTAAAGTGTGCGGAACAAACGTCCAATTTCTTGCCACTTTCGCATCTTTGGGCCACTGGTGCAACTTGAATCCGTCCCTGTTCGTGTTGTTACACCCTCCGACAACACACCGACGAGGCATGATGTCTCCAAGGTACGGAAAACAGTCGAAAAAAGGGAAAATAACAGAGCTGATTTGACTCGGTGTTTGAGAAAATGGCGGATTGCTTCCCGATATGACGCCACGTTGTGACGTTATCGCTCCGAGAGCGAATATTAGAAAGGCGTTTAATTCGCCAAAATTCACCCATTTAGAGTTCGGAAATCGGTTAAAAAAATATATGGTCTTTTTTCTGCAACATCAAGGTATATATTGACGCTTACATAGGTCTGGTGATAATGTTCCTCTTTAAGAGCTCAGCTTTCTTCCGCAAACCAAGGGGTGTGTCTCCTCTGGGCCTTTTTTAGTTTTAACGGTGCTATAGTATCAATGGCTTTGCGCAAGACATCATTAAAGTTGTTAGTGAGGCTGTCAAAGGAGACTACATACTTTGGGAACGCCGCCATTACCGAGGGCAGTAGGCCGGAGAGAGTCATAGTTGTAAGAGCATTAATGTATCCATACAGGACGAGAAATAGCGATACATTCTTCACTACACACCCCTACGCTCCTGAATGTAAACAAATGGGTCGATCTACACAAAAATCGTTTGTAATGATATCAAGTACATTAGCTGTATATACCGTATTTTTCGGACTATAAATCACAGTTTTTTTCATAGTTTGGCCGGGGTTGCGACTTATACTCAAGAGCGAATTATGTGTGAAATTATTAACACATTACCGTAAAATATCCAATAATATTATTTAGCTCATTCACGTAAGAGACTAGATGTATAAGATTTCATGGGATTTAGCGATTAGAAGTGACAGATTGTTTGGTAAACGTATAGCATGTTCTATATGTTATAGTTATTTGAATGACTCTTACCATAATATGTTACGTTAACATACCAGGCACGTTCTCAGTTGGTTATTTATGCGTCATATAATGTACACTTATTCAGCCTGTTGTTCACTATTCTTTATTTATTTAAAATTGCCTTTCAAATGTCTATTCTTGGTGTTGGGTTTTATCAAATACATTTCCTCAAAAAATGTGACTAATGACCAGTGCGACTTATATATGTTTTTTTCCTTCTTTATTATGCATTTTCAGCAGGTGCGACTTATACTCCGGTGCGACTTATACTCCCAAAAATACGGTAGTCAATTTTTTATTATCACAAAATTTTTTTGAATTTTTTTATTGTCTATAAACACAGGAAAAAAGTATCTACACACAGGAGAACTTTAATTATAACAAATGTTGCATGTATGATCCTGTAACTACTTAGGTAAATCATCCAAACAACAGAAGAATAAGTGCTTAATACATTTTATTAAAAGTGTAGATAGAAAATGTCATACTTGCCAACCTTGAGACCTCCGAATTCGGGAGATGGGGGGTGGGGCGGGGCGTGGTTGGGGGTGGGGCGGGGGCGTGGTTAAGAGGGGAGGAGTATATTTACAGCTAGAATTCACCAAAAGTCATAAATATAAGAAATACTTGACTTTCAGTGGAATCTAGCTATATATATATATATATATATATATATATATGTATATATACATATATATATATATATATATATATATATACATATATATATAAATAAATACTTGAATTTCAGTGTTCATTTATTTACACATATACACACACACATAACACTCATCTACTCATTGTTGTACTTGAAAGTGCAATGCTTTGCGGCCAGAAGCACAGCCTTTGAAGGAGCAATGAAAACACAGTTGTTCTACTAACTGTACTGTGCTTGCTGCTTACTTACTAAAAAAAACCAAAAAAACACTTACCTTTCACTATTTGAGTAGCCTTTGTGCTGCCATTTGCGTACTGGCGAACGATCTCTGAATCCGGGAACATATCCTTCACGAATTTGTTGAAGACATCCACAAATGAGAACGGGATGTTGCTTCCAGCTATCAGCATAGCCATCTTTTCTCGGCATATGTTACACCCTCGGTTCTCCATTTAGCGAGGTGGCTCATAATACTGGGCTGGGACCAATGCTGCGCTGCCGACGCTTTGTGCTTCGCTGTCCGTTCATGACTGAGTATATCCGTTCCGCGGCGGCCACCGTGTTCAATGGAGAATTTGCAGGCAACATACCCCTTGCCCTTCGAATTCTTGTTTCCATTCGTTTTGGAACTTACAAGCGTATTTCTTCATCTTACTCGTCGTCGGCGTCGCCATTGCTGTATCTTCCTCGTCCGCATGGAGCTGGAGGGGGCGTGGCCTCCGGTTCCGGCCGTAAATCGGGAGAAAATCGGGAGAAAATTTGTCCCGGGAGGTTTTCGGGAGAGGCGCTGAAATTCGGGAGTCTCCCGGGAAAATCGGGAGGGTTGGCAAGTATGGAAAATGTTAAACAGAAAGTAAGCAGATATTAACAGTAAATGAACAACTCGATTAATAATCAATTTTTTACCGGTTGTTCCTCATAATTTTGACAAAATAATAGAATGTGAAATGACACAATGTGTTTCTGCATACGTCAGCAGCCACAGCTCACTACTAAAAGAGAAGTTGTATAGTATGTTCATTTTGTTATTTAATGCCAAAGTCGTTCGTTGATTGCAAAAAGAAACATATGTGTACTATATCATAAGATTTTTGGTTAAAATAAAGGCAATAATGAAATTTTTTGTGGTCCCCTTTATTCTAAATCGGTACCACAATGTGTGTAATGGAACAACCCTACACTGCACATAAAATAAGACACAGTACATATTTAGAATCTATCACAGCTCTATGTATCGCAACGTGACAGAGAAAAAATTGTAAGTTTTAAATGACAAGCCTTTAAATAGACATTTTTCTTGTCAGATTTGATTCATCTGATTTTAAAAGTTCTTCCTTCCGCTCTATTCATTTTTTTTCTTTACTTCTTTTAAGCTACACGATTGCATCACCGTATTCAAACAAGCAATCCCGTCGCTATTAATTCTGCGGCCTTGCAGTGCTTTTAGCCGTCTAGACTGGTTATCTGCCTGTGCTTCAATCTTTCTTCTAATTAGGCTTTCTGGTCCAGAATACTTTGGTCAGCTCAGAAGAAAAAAATACCTCCATCTCCATATAAAGAAATATCTCATCATTATTGCTGTGGTTGTCAGGTACAAATCAGCACACTGTACATCACAATCTTCACAATGAGGATTTATTCCGCAAACTACACTGAACTCACTCAAGTCAGATTTTTGTGAAGAAATAAACAAGGGACTGAGAGGATGTCAATCTCAAATTGGAACTCACTGATGACAGTCCAGGAGCTGACAAGGTAATCAAAAAGGTCAACCAACAAACAAGATTTCTCTATAGAATCTCCTCTCTGGTCAACAAAAGCACCATGAGGATTCTAGCGGGAACTCTCGTTCAACCCTTTTTCGATTACGCATGCACCTCCTGGTACCCTAGCACCTCCAAAACCCTCAAATCTAAACTCCAAACATCCCAGAACAAGCTAGTCAAATTGCTTCTAGACCTCCACCCCAGATCCCACCTCACTCCTACCCACTTCTTCAAAGTGGGCTGGCTCAGGGTGGAGGACAGAGTAAAACAACTTGCACTGAGCCTAGTCTATAAAATCCGCTACACCTCCCTGATACCGAAGTACATGTCAAACTACTTCCTTAACGTAAATGACCACCATAATCACAACACCAGGGGGAGCTCTACTAACCACATTAAACCCAGATTCCAATCTAACAAAGGTCTTAACTCATTCTCTTTCAATGTGGGATGCGCTCCCAACAGGTATAAAAGAAAGGGCATCTCTATCCTCCTTCAAAGCCTCAATAAAAGTACACCTCCAGGCAACTTCAACCCTAAACTAACACCCTCCCCGGATTGTTAATAATCAAATGCAAACAATCAAATGTAGATACTTTTCTTATGCCTTCTGATCTCTCTCTCTCTCTCAATGTCCACTACTTGCTGTACATATCCTACCAAGTCAGACCTACACTGTTTCAATATCCATTTCTCTGTTCTCAATTGTTGATGACTGATGATAACAACCAAACCTAACACCCCCCCCCCCCCCCCCTCTCTACACCCCGAATTGTAAATAATGTAAATAATTCAATGTATACACCCTAAAGATTATCTTGTGTGATGACTGTATTATGATGATAATATATATGATAGTATATATCTGTATCATGAATCAATTTAAGTGGACCCCGACTTAAACAAGTTGAAAAACTTATCCGGGTGTTACCATTCAGTGGTCAATTGTACGGAATATGTACTTCACTGTGCAACCCACTAATAAAAGTCTCAATCAATCAAACAGACATATGTATGGATTCAGGTCTGGAGGACATCCCAGATGTTCTAGAAAGTGCATACATGCATGTGGAGGTCATATACAATGATTCATTTTCTTGAGAGAATGTATGCACAGTGAGTTAGATCAACATGCTGGCGGTATGTGCATTAGTGTGTGCCATTCAGGTTAATGTCTATTGTAAATGTCCCGTGTAATAGTATCTTTTAACAATTTCCCAACAAGTGCCATACTAGTATCGGATGTGTGTTGGCAAACATGTAGCCTTGATGCTGGAATTTGGATAGTTTAAAAGGGTTTTTAACAGTAGCGGGCCGTGTTTCCCACCTAGGCCTTCAGAGATGTCCGACTTCAATGATTACCTCTCAAAATACCATAATGTATGTCTCCACATGACCATTGCTGGAGAAATACTATACAGGAACACTTTTTTATGTCCTACTGGGCATTGAATAACCTCCAAAAGTGTACAAATTGGGTTATTTTCTGGCGCATTTAAAAATCAATAAACCCGCATCAGCAATTAAAACATATGTCATGTGGTACTGTCAAAATTAAAATTGCTAAAAAATTAAGAAATAAAATATTTGAACTCACAATTTGTAGCACCCATTCGTTTGATTCAAATGGCGGGCATTTCCCCATTTCATCGCCGACATTGTCTCACAAGATGTTGTTTTTCTTTAAATATCCTTCTTGAAAATGGCCTTGCAAATGTATATCTGTCACCTAATCAACATTTTGTTCTCCTTCTTTGTTGGTCAACACTTCCCGCTTCCTGCTAAATTGCAACTTGTGATTGGATACTCACTTTGGAATGACAAGTGAGTATCCAATCAGTCTCGTTAAAATCAGGCTACTGTCAAAAACTTGTGATCTGATTGGCTATCGCAACTGTCTATCAACCGTGTGTGTTCTCAAATTCATCCGCTAACGGTCCCGATGAGTATCCAATCAGAGGACGCGTAAATGTCACGTTCAATCTAAGCCCTTACTGACAACAAATCGTGGTCGCAATTGTCTATCAGCCGTTTGTGTCCGTTCACTTACAGTGCACGGACGCCTACATTGTTGATTCTGAAGGCTCCGGGCAGATTTCGTACAGCATGGCAACATAAGCTAACTGAATTCTGATTGGATACACTCTCTAACCTAAAAACAACAGCACTGCAAAGAGCATGATATGACATGAAGAGAATATGAATACTTATAGATATTTAGGGAAAGTAAATTAAAAATTACTTTTATCTTTAATTATGATCATGATTTGTGGTTATGTTAGGCCAGCAGAGAAGGCCTTGTTGGCCCTGACGGCACACCACTGGTTTTTAATTATTTTTAATGTTAAACCCACTAACCTGTATGTCTGTAGCTTTAAGGCTAATGAGTTGTGTTTGAGTGTATCTCCAAGAAGCAATAATGTAAACTTTATCCACTTTTTTCAATCAAATATTCAATTAATCACAATTAATTTGTACAGTCCTTAATCACAAGTGCCTGGAAGAGATTAACAAACCTCCACGGCATCCTTTGATCTGAATAAGCAAAGAAAAACTTCAAAAGCCCAAGCTGCAAAAAGAAGAAACTTTGGGAAGGGGCCAGAGATGCGGGGACACCGCTCCCGGATGACTGGCTGTAATGGATGCAGAGTGCGTACATTAATGAATTGTTACATTTATAGATCATGTGAGAGTCCAGTCCATCGAGAAGCCAGCAGAGGTTCGTAGGGGGATCTCCTTCCATGTAGACAAGTCGACAACACAGAGAAGTCACCAGCTGCGCATAAAAGAGTGGTCCAACCCAGGTCACGACTTGGAACAGCTAGCACATTTTCCAGACCGGTACCTCTCTAGAGATTATCTGTTACCACCTGGTATTATTTCCATGCAGGAGAGGGGGGGGACGGAGCAGAAAAGAAAAGTGGAAGGTCAGCTGGTCTAAACAGGATTTATCAAAAAGCTAGAGTATGTAGCTGAGTTTTAAGGTAAACATAAACACTGTACCTCAATTCCATTTATTTAGTATATACTTGTATAGCGCTTTTCTACCTTCAAGGTACTCAAAGCTCTATTTCCACATTCACCCATTCACACACACATTCACACGGTAGCTGCCATGACCCATCAGGACCAAGGGTGAAGTGTTTCGCTCAAGGCACAATGGACATGACTAGGATGTATACTTGCCAACCCTCCCGGATTTTCCGGGAGACTCCCGAAATTCAGCGCTTCTCCCGAAAACCTCCCGGGACAAATTTTCTTCCGAAAATCTCCCGAAATTCAGGCGGACCTGAGTGACGTGTCGACAGCCTGTTTTCACGTCCGCTTTCCCACAATATAAACAGCGTGCCTGCCCAATCACGTTATAACTGTAGAATGATCGAGGGCGAGTTTTTAGTTTCTTATGTGGGTTTATTGTTAGGCAGTTTCATTAACGTCCTCCCAGCGCGGTAACAACACACAACAACAGCAGTCACGTTTTCGTCTACCGTAAAGCAGTTTGTCTGCCGTAAACAGCAATGTTGTGACACTCTTAAACAGGGCAATACTGCCATCTACTGTACATGCATATGTGACATTAACATCGAGGGCTTTTAGAGAGTGCAGTGCACAACTGCGCACACAACAAGGAGACGAAGCAGAATGCATCATCAGAGAGGGTGTTCAGCATGGTTAGAAAAATAGTGACAGAGAATAGAACAAGGATGGACAATTCAACCCTTAACTCAACAATGAGTAGATGAGTGTTATGTGTGTATGTATATGTGTAAATAAATGAACACTGAAATTCAAGTATTTATTTTATTTATATACATATATATATATAATCAGTGTTGGGACTAACGCGTTACGTTACTGTAACGCCGTTACTATCGGCGGTAACTAGTAATCTAACGCGTTATTTTTTATATTCAGTAACTCCGTTACCGTTACTACATGATGCGTTACTGCGTTATTTTGCGTTATTTTTTATGTAGTATCGGCTAGAAACTGAGAAGATCTGAGTGTCGCTGCTGAAGAGGCGACAAAAAAGAGGCGCGCCGCGCGCTGTGTGTGTGTACGTGTGTGTGTGTGTGTGTGTGTGTGTGTGTGTGTGTGTGGGAGGGGGCGTGTCTGTGTCTACTATCAAGACGTCATGGCGAACCCCGAAGCCGAGTTTCTTAAAATGGAGATATTTTCAGTACGTTTCTTTTATCGACCACAAAGAAAAGAACATTTTAGCTGAATGTAAGTTTCAAATATGCTGAAACAGCGACAAAAACAACATGCTTCGACGAAGCTAGTAAAGAGACACACTCACCTCCACCTCCAACAGCGGCTGGATTTTAACGAGGCACTGCACACGTGAAGGTACACACACTCTGTCAATTCTCTTATATACTCTTTCATTTTAAACTTTTAGAGTGTTTGATTATCACATCACTCTAAATGTTTAGACTATAAAGTTCACAAACCTAAAGAGGGATACTAGTGGGCCAGGCTAATATTTGCTTTTCTTTAAACTAAGTGGGGAAATGTGTAGAGTGTTCTGGGCTTCAGACATGATTTTATGTCAGAATTCCTTGAGAAAACGCCTGGTTAGGCTTTATGTATGTAGTGTGTGCCTTTCTTGTTTTACAGCTATGTTGTTATTATGCTGTTTGTTACTTATGTATGTTAAGTTGCAGCTATTTAAAATAGTTTTGTCAATTTGTTCTGGTCTGAAACAAATTGGCCCTTTAAAACATATCTTTGTCTTTGTGTGTTGTATGTAGACCACATTGCTTAGCAGAGTTCAGTGATGCAAATGCATGTCAAGTTGATCAACAGATTGTATTATTCTCCAGTGCAATAACAGTACTAAAATGAAGGCTAAAAGGGCATTAAATGGGGCCTTAAAAAAATTAAAAAATATATATATAAGTAACTAAATAGTTACTTTTCACAGTAACGCATTACTTTTTGGTTTAAGTAACTGAGTTAGTAACTGAGTTACTTTTGAAATAAAGTAACTAGTAACTGTAACTAGTTACTGGTTTTCAGTAACTAACCCAACACTGTATATAATATAATAAAATAAATATATATATAGCTAGAATTCACTGAAAGTCAAGTATTTCTTATAAATATATATATATATATATATATATATATATATATATATATATATATATATATATATATGTGTATATATATATATATATATATATATATGTGTATATATATATATATATATATATATATATATATATATATATATATATATATATATGTATATGTATATATATATATATATATATATATATATATATATATATGAAATACTTGATTTGGTGAATTCTAGCTGTAACTATACTCCTCCCCTCTTAACCACGCCCCCACCCCGGCCGGTCGCCATGCATTAAAATAATAGACCTAAAAATCACCTATCATCAATCTTCACTATGATTTCACATTTGTCACTTGATTGACATACAGGGCAACCAATGTTCATATATATATATATATATATATATATATATATATATATATATAGTACAGGCCAATGTGTTTTCTTCATTTTCAAAACTATTTACAATGTAGATTGTCACTGAAGGCATCAAAACTATGACACCTGTGAAGTGAAAACCCTTTCAGGTGACTACCGCTTGAAGCTCATCGAGAGAATGCCAAGAGTGTGCAAAATAGCAATCCGAGCAAAGGGTGGCTATTTTGAAGAAACTAGAATATACAACATGTTTACAGTTATTTCACCTTTTTTTGTTAAGTACATAACGCCACATGTGTTCATTCATAGTTTTGATGCCTTCAGTAACAATCTACAACGTAAATAGTCATGAAAATAAAGAAAACCCATTGAATGAGAAGGTGTATGAAGTAGATCATCTCGACAGAGTCATTTGATAAGTAGCTCGCCTGCTGAAAAAGTGTGGGCACCCCTGATGTAGGGCATCAATTAGAATAATTGTTTGTCTTCTGGGGAGCTAAATATTTACATCTTGGTCACTGCTCATCTTCTCCTGCTACCTAAAAGACAGCTGTATCACAAACAAGACACAGTTCAACGTCAAATATTTATCCAACTATATTCAATATTCCAATCATCTATACTGTTAGCTGTTAACCATTAGCATGTTACCGGTTGAGGGGGGCATGTTCATAGATATAACAAATTACGACAGTGCCTCAGGCGAGCCTCAACTAAGACAGGCACAGTGCCAAAGCCATTGCCGATTAGATTTCGAGTCCGGATCCGATTCTTTGACAAAAGATCATAGAAGTGAAAATGTTTTATAACAACTAACTAAAGTAAGCACAATAACAAATAAAAAAAACAAAAATATATCTAATTAAATTTAGAATTTGCTAGTATTGTTATATGTCAGATGATGTAATACATGTATGGTATGGAATGCTACAAACTATTTTTTTCAAAACAAATACGTGGCTCATGCAAAATAACTAAACAAATGCAAAAACTACTATTGGCTCGCATTTAAAGGGCTTAAAGCGTTCCTGAGTTTGTAAACAATAACAAATACAAACCCAACAAATAATTTGTAATAATAGGAACAATGAAAATCATTGATCTAATCATTTTATTAACATTTATACCTATATATCTGGATCGATAACCCCTACTTTTACATTGGAGCTTTGGCGGTTAGCTTCTTGTGCCGTCCTGCTTGGTGTGCGTGTGTGTAGCATGCTTAGCCATTCTTTTTCTGCTAGTCCTCCAGTGATACTAAGTGTACTTAGTAAGAGACTTAGTTGATTTTGTGTTGTGGTGGTGAGATTTAGTATCGTAGAAGCTGCTTTGCATTGCGGATAAACGGCATGTTTGTTGCAGCTTGCTCTTTTAAGCTGAGCTCTGGCAAGACACGCACCCTCCTGCAATTCATGCAATCCTGCATGTGTGTAACAAGGATTCAGGAAATGTAATTGTATCTACCTATTTAAAGGAATTGTTTTTGTGAGTACAACCACGTGTACCTATATCTGCACCTCATTAGCCAATCACCGTTAGTTAAAACTATACGCTACTTAGTATTAAAAATGGCAACGGCGCAGGATGCATGTGCACGAGCCAGTCTGCCCCACAACGAGAGGATAAACAAAAATAAGGTGTCATGATCAATTGCCCGGATCATGTTTTATATAGTTAAAGACTCCCTTAGTTTTGTTTCAGCACCCCAGGGTTTGTGTTTTGTGGGTTGCCATGGGTGCTGATTATTTTCACCTGCCTCCGATTAGTGTCATGTCTGTGTTGATCATGTTTTTGTTTGGCCATGTGCTGTTTGTTTTTTGGACACTTTCTTAGTTCCTGGTTGTTCACTCCCTTGTTTTGTTTCCATAGCAACCCATTAGTTTTCACCTGTCATGTCACGCACCTGTTTCACGTTTTGAGTCACGCACCTGTTGTTAATCATGTCTGTGTTATTTAAGCTTTTCATTTTCTGTTGGTCAGCCTGGCGACATCACATTTATGCTCTGCACACTTTATGATCACGCTTCTTCATGTCATGTTCACAGTTCCATGCCAAGTAAGTTTTTGTTTCTTGTTCATAGTTTTCCGCCTTTGTGCGCGCCTTTTGTTTTCATAGCCAAGTTGTTTTACCTCCGCTGTGAGCGCCCTTTGTTTATACCTTTTTGAGCCTTTTGAGTTTAAATATTAAACATGTACTCACACTCAAGTCTTGCCCGCGCCAATTTTCCGTTGCCTTCCGGAAAAACAAACCCCAAGGACCAAGTCTTGACAATTAGTGTTCGGGACGCTCACCTGCTCCCAGGCACTAATCGGAGAGCTATTTATTCCTGCTTTTCGCCACACTCAGTCTAGCTGTCTTGTTTGCTTATGCAACAAGTTACGTTAGTATACTCCTTGATTCCTGGTTCAATGTTAAGTTTTTCCGTTAGCTTTTTCCTTAGCTTCCCGTGCAATCGGCAAGCTTTTCTATAATTTTGGATTTTGCCCGATTTGTAGAAAATAAATAATTTTCCTACCTACACACTGCCTCCGGAGTTCCGTCTGCATCTTGGGGAAACGATCCGCGCAATAACATGCGACCCCATAGTAACAGAAGGAACTTATTGACTACAGCGTCAGACTATAATTGCGGACTTGTACAAAGATCTTCGGGTAAACCGATATAGAGATATCCACTGACGACGTCACAAGGGGGAAAAACGTCACAAATTGCAAATTCCAAACATCTCGTTTCGCGGAAGTATGGACAAAGTCAAGAATGTTTTATAAATATCTCTGCCATGCCTCCATGGTTTGACTTCACATTTTTAGACTTATGCAGATCCAAAATATACAAAACAGGTACCAATAGGTAAAAACAAGTTGGTTTTGCAAAGTAGGTCCCCTTTAATACCGTAATATTATATTAAAAGAAACTTACTATCATGCCTGACTGGGATCCTATATAATTTTAAAAGCACCTGGAATGAGGTTGCACCTATTTAAGGAGTGAGACAGTAGGACACAAACACTACACTAGCATAGCTATGTTAGCTACAGTGCTAACATGACGCTGACATTTCAACAGCAGCATCATATGTTAGCTTATTTTCTGAATTATCCATAAAAGTTCAATAGCTGCCACGTCTGTAGCTAACGACTGGTTGGCAAAGCTCCAGCCTGATGTGTAGCAAAGCCTGATGTTTGTTTTTTATTTGTTTGTTTTTTTCCAATGGTGTATTCACAAAGTGGACTCATTTTATCTCATTATATTGTGACTTACTGTTTCTTATTATATTTAGTCTGATCATTTAAATTTTGAACATGTGTTCTTACTAGAGATGTCCGATATTATTGGCCGATAAATGTTTTAAAATGTAATATCGGAAATTATCGGTATCGTTTTTTTTATTATCAGTATCGGTTTTTATTTTTTATCTTTTTTATTAAATCAACATAAAAAACACAAGATACACTTACAAATAGTGCACCAACCCAAAAAACCTCGCTCCCCCATTTACACTCATTCACACTCATTCACACAAAAGGGTTGTTTCTTTCTGTTATTAATATTTCTGGTTCCTACATTTTATATCAATATATATCAATACAGTCTGCAAGGGATACAGTCCGTAAGCACACATGATTGTGCGTGCTGCTGGTCCACTAATAGTACTAACCTTTAACGGTTAATTTTACTCATTTTCATTAATTACTAGTTTCTATGTAACTGTTTTTATATTGTTTTACTTTATTTTTTATTTTAAGAAAATGTTTTTAATTTATTTATCTTATTTTATTTTATTGTATTTTTTTAAAAAGGACCTTATCTTCACCATACCTGGTTGTCCAAATTAGGCATAATAATGTGTTAATTCCATGACTGTATATATCGGTATCGGTTGATATCGGTATCGGTAATTAAAGTGTTGGACAATATCGGAATTTTGGTTATCGGCAAAAAGCCATTATCGGACATCCCTAGTTCTTACCTTTGCTTACATTTAATATTTTAATGTGTTTTTATTATATGCTTTTATGGCTTTCCTTTAGTTTTGTGTATTTTAGTGTACAGCCCTTTTTTATCTGTGGTTGTTATGAAAATACTTTATGAATAAAGATGATATGGTAAGTAGGATATGGTATGGTATGGTATGGTATGGTGTCCATGCATGAAAATAAACTGATTCCTTCAAGACGTCGAGAAAACCTGGGATTTCTAAAGCGACCCTTAAGCCTCTTGCCTCAAAATGTTAGCAAACAAGTGATGAATAGACAATAGATTTTTATTACATTTGGTCCTTATGAGCCGTCTCTATAGGGACACATAAAGTAATTATGTCAAAACATCTTTAAAAAGTGCATTCTGCGTATTTTTTTAAGCTTGGTATATATCGGGGGTCAGCAACCCGCGGCTCTTGAGCTGAGCCCTTGTCGCTCCCTGGAGCATTTTTTTTTTTAAAGTTTGAAAATGGAAAAAGATGGGGCGGGGGAATATTTTTTGTGTTTTACTATGTTTTTTGTTTGAGGACAAACATGAGACACACTTTCCCAATTGTTAGACACCCGTTGATTAATATGTTTGTGTGTATGCTTCACTGATGAAAGTATTTGGTGAACATCGTTTTGTCCTACTAATTTCGACGGTTCTTGAACTCACCGTAGTGTGGACTGCGACGCAACAGTTTGTTTACATGTAAAATCTTCCACTCCTTCTTTGTCTCATTTTGTCCACCAAAAGTTTAATGCTGTGCGTGATTGCACAAAGGTGCGCTTTGTTGATGTTATTGACTTGTTGTACTGCTAATCAGACATATTTGGTCAGTGCATGACTGCAAGCTAATCAATGCTAACATGATATTTAGGCTAGCTGTATGTACATATTGCATCATCATGCCTCATTTGTAGGTATATTTGAGCTCATTTAATATCCTTTACTTTTATCATCTTTGTATATAATTTAGTTGTGCATGTCTCATGACACATTATCTGTAGGTAATATTGGCTGCATTTCAGATAGTTGTTTGTGTGCCATGTTGTTCCAGACAACAGCAAACATTACCTAGCTTGCAAATATTGTAATAAATCTATTAAAAAAAGACGCCTGCCGTTTCCTTTAACTTGGACACACACATATATACCTTTGGCCATTAAAAGCCAGTATTTTCCAGGAGTTATCTCACCTTCTGAGTAGCCTCTGATTTACTAATGTTTTCTAATGTAAAAATTGTGTAGAATAAATATTACATTTCAACATTTCTGTCAACGAAGATTTGCTTCAGCCTGCGATGCATAGTCATTTTGATAGTAGGCTATCATAGCTAATATAGACACCTGTGTCATGTGTTGCCTTCATTATACAAACCCCGTTTCCATATGAGTTGGGAAATTGTGTTAGATGTAAATATAAACGGAATACAATGATTTGCAAATCGTTTTCAACCCATATTCAGTTGAATATGCTACAAAGGCAACATATTTGATGTTTAAACTCATAAACATTTTTTTTTTTGCAAATAATCATTCATTTAGAATTTGATGCCAGCAACACGTGACAAAGAAGTTGGGAAAGGTGGCAATAAATACTGATAAAGTTGAGGAATGCTCATCAAACACTTATTGGGAACATCCCACAGGTGTGCAGGCTAATTGGGAACAGGTGGGTGCCATGATTGGGTATAAAAGTAGATTCCATGAAATGCTCAGTCATTCACAAACAAGGATGGGGCGAGGGTCACCACTTTGTCAACAAATGCGTGAGCAAATTTTTGAACAGTTTAAGAAAAACCTTTCTCAAGCAGCTATTGCAAGGAATTTAGGGATTTCACCATCTACGGTCCGTAATATCATCAAAGGGTTGAGAGATTCTGGAGAAATCACTGCACGTAAGCAGCTAAGCCGGTGACCTTCGATCCCTCAGGCTGTACTGCATCAACAAGCGACATTAGTGTGTAAAGGATATCACCACATGGGCTCAGGAACACTTCAGAAACCCACTGTCAGTAACTACAGTTGGTCGCTACATCTGTAAGTGCAAGTTAAAACTCTCCTTTGCAAGGTGATAACCGTTTATCAACAACACCCAGAAACGCCGTCGGCTTCGCTGGGCCTGAGCTCATCTAAGATGGACTGATACAAAGTGGAAAAGTGTTCTGTGATCTGACGAGTCCACATTTCAAATCGTTTTTGGAAACTGTGGACGTCGTGTCCTCTGGACCAAAGAGGAAAAGAACCATCCGGATTGTTATAGGCGCAAAGTTAAAAAGCCAGCATTGTTGATGTTATGGGGGTGTATTAGTGCCCAAGACATGGGTAACTTACACATCTGTGAAGGCGCCATTAATGCTGAAAGCTACATACAGGTTTTGGAGCAACATATGTTGCCATCCAAGCAACGTTACCATGGACGCCCCTGCTTATTTCAGCAAGACAATGCCAAGCCATGTGTTACATCAACGTGGCTTCATAGTAAAAGAGTGTGGGTACTAGACTGGCCTGCCTGTAGTCCAGACCTGTCTCCCATTGAAAATGTGTGGCGCATTATGAAGCCTAAAATACCACGATGGAGACCCCCGGACTGTTGAACAACTTAAGCTGTACATCAAGCAAGAATGGGAAAGAATTCCACCTGAGAAGCTTAAAAAATGTGTCTCCTCAGTTTCAAACGTTTACTGAGTGTTGTTAAAAGGAAAGGCCATGTAACACAGTGGTGAACATGCCCTTTCCCAACTACTTTGTCATGTGTTGCAGCCATGAAATTCTAAGTTAATGATTATTTGCATAAAAAAATAAATAAAGTTTAGGTGTTTGAACATCAAATATCTTGTCTTTGTAGTGCATTTAATTGGATATGGGTTGAAAGAGATTTGCAAATCATTGTATTCCGTTTTTATTTACATCTAACACAATTTTCTAACTTATATGGAAACAGGGTTTGTAAGACTTATATACAGCTTTTAATTTTTTTGCGGCTCCAGACAGATTTGTTTTGTTGTATTTTTGGTCCAATATGGCTTTTTCAACGTTTTGGGTTGCCGACCCCTGCCATAGATGTTCAGTTTAGCTGGATAGTGTTTCAGTACCATGTTTCAAGTGTTTAAGGAGTGGAGGATGACTTACAAGTGGCTTCCATCACTGACTGTGCTGCCTCCCTGTCAGACAAGAGCAGTGGAGTGCAGAACATGAGCAGGCAGCATGGTGAGTCAGCCAGCAGCTTTACATTTACCACATGCCAATGATTTTAGCAGCAGCACAGGGGTTGCTTTCTCTGCCACACATTTTCTCCTCTCCTCTTTCTCATTCTACTATTCTTATGGCAACCAATTACACATCACTGCCGCCCTCTCCTACATTATCCCTACCCTCTTTATCCTCATCCCTGTAGTCTCCCGGTGGTCTTGCTGAGGGGCATACAGTATGTTGTTGCCGGCACAAGGTGGACGTCAGTGTGGTTTAAACTCTGTCAGGGTAACAGACACACACACACACACATACACACACTGTCACAAGTTTGCAAAGGAAGCAAATGGCTGCAAATAAATATGCCGTTACACAAGTGCACAGTCGCAAACTCGAGTGAGAACATGAATCATGTGGCCACTTGTGCCGGAGATGAACCCATACTGAGAAAAGAGTCTCTCCAGGGTGGAAAATGATGCATCTCAGCAAACTGCTGGACAGGCATAAAATAGTCCTTTTCTAAGGAGAGGAAGAGGAAGAGCAGTGGGGAAAGGAAGAGAGCCTTTTTGACCTTTAACAAACACTTCATTGCTTCTATTCTGGTTAAAATGAAGTCATAGAGTTGATATAAGTACACATTTGGAGGTCCTTTGCTATTTTACATACATTATACATTTTGTGTAACCGTGACTTATAGCTAACAATACACACTTTTACTAAATTAAGACGACACAACAACTCTCAACAAGTCAACGCTGAAGAGACTGTACAAAATGCGGTTGCCAGACCTTTGACCGGTGCACCCAGAACAGCCCATATTACCCCCGTTCTATCCAGTCTTCATTGGCTTCCAGTTAAATTCCGCATTGAGTTTAAGAGTTTAGTCCTGACATTCCGTGCGTTGTATGGTGGGGCCCCTCAGTACATCACTGACTTGCTATGCCCCTACTCCTCAGGCGCAGTCTCCGGTCTTCAGGCCAGGGTCTTCTAAAGATCCCAAAAACTTGTTTTAAAACCCGTGGAGACCTGGCATTCCAGGCTATAGCTCCCAGACTCTGGAACAACTTGCACCAGACCCTCCTTTTGAGAAACATTTGAAAACTTCTCTTTTTAAGATTTTAGTTAATGCACCTTTTAACTATAATTTTTAATCCACTTTGTATCCTTTTTATGATGTTGCCTCTGTTGTTTTAATCAAATTGTTGTTTTACTTCACCTATGTTTTGTACAGCGCTTTGTGATTGTATCTGTGAAAAGTAAGCAAAAATGTACTTACTTACTTACTTACCACATGAAGATCGACAGAATCAACTAACTGAACGCCACATGAGCAAAACAAATTTCGGACGGAGGAAAGAAAAACCTTGAACCTTCAACAGAGCCACGACTCAATTTGTAGCAGCCTGGTGTGGATCATTTTTAGGCCATGTTTCGATGCTACATGGTCAGGAATAATACTACGGAAAGGTCAATGTCAGCTTTGAACATTTTGGGTCTCATCTGCAGTAGAAAAATGATTCGTACGGCCTCCGTTCGTCACGGTTTACCTGACACACGAAACGTGACAAATTGAGGGGCTGAACTCTCCACTTTAGCTGCCAGATAGCAGTAGAGTGTTAAATATCTTAAAACATGTTTCGTGGCAATTCCAACTTTGCCCACAATTTCAGTTATTCAGTAGAGTGGCGCGTTCCATCATTTTCAGCAAACTGCATTGCAAAATGATTAACAACCCCCCCTTTCTTCTCATGGGAGATCCACCCAGAAATGGGACCATATAAATGCCTTCCCTAATAGTCTAAGTAATAGTAATAGTAATAGTCTACATAACATGCGCTTAGTACTGTCTACAAACTATAGAATTGTGTGTACTGTTAGTGGTTGTGTTACAGGTGAACTATGAAAAATGTGGGCCTGATCTATTACATTTTTGCATTAGAAAAATCTTGATAGCACACACAAGGCTGATCTACTACGATTGTGTGCACAAGATTGTGTCTCTTAAATGGTCAAAAAGAGAGAGCGCAATCCATTTATCGTGTCTGTTTTCATGTATACGCAAAATATATGATAATTATTAGAACGCCCACAATAGCATAAGAAGTAGATATACATATAATCATTTGGCGCTAAAATTTGATTTATCAAATAAAAAGTACCACCCTTTTCCGGGCGAGAACCATTGACTCGGACTTGGAGGTGCTGATTCTCATCCCAGTCGCTTCACACTCGGCTGCAAACCGATCCAGTGAGAGCTGAAGATCCTGGCCAGATGAAGCCATCAGGACCACATCATCTGCAAAAAGCAGAGACCTAATCCTGCAGCCACCAAACCAGATCCCCTCAACGCCTTGACTGCGCCTAGAAATTCTGTCCATAAAAGTTATGAACAGAATCGGTGACAAAGGGCAGCCTTGGCGGAGTCCAACCCTCACTGGAAACGTGTCCGACTTACTGCCGGCAATGCGGACCAAGCTCTGGCACTGAGCATACAGGGAGAGGACTGCCACAATCAGACAGTCCGATACCCCATACTCTCTGAGCACTCCCCACAGGACTTCCCGAGGGACACGGTCGAATGCCTTCTCCAAGTCCACAAAACACATGTAGACTGGTTGGGCAACCCTCAAGGACCCTGCCGAGAGTATAGAGCTGGTCCACAGTTCCACGACCAGGACGAAAACCACACTGTTCCTCCTGAATCCGAGGTTCGACTATCCGGCGTAGCCTCCTCTCCAGTACACCTGAATAGACCTTACCGGGAAGGCTGAGGAGTGTGATCCCACAATAGTTAGAGCACACCCTCCGGTTCCCCTTCTTAAAGAGAGGAACCACCACCCCGGTCTGCCAATCCAGAGGTACCGCCCCCAATGTCCACGCGATGCTGCCATCTCCGGGTTGGGGAGGAGATCTTGCCCCAAGTGGAGGAGTTCAAGTACCTCGGAGTATTGTTCACGAGTGAGGGAAGAGTGGATCGTGAGATCGACAGGCGGATCGGTGCGGCGTCTTCAGTAATGCTGACGCTGTATCGATCCGTTGTGGTGAAGAAGGAGCTGAGCCGGAAGGCAAAGCTCTCAATTTACCGGTCGATCTACGTTCCCATCCTCACCTATGGTCATGAGCTTTGGGTTATGACCGAAAGGACAAGATCACGGGTACAAGCGGCCGAAATGAGTTTCGTCCGCCGGGTGGCAGGGCTCTCCCTTAGAGATAGGGTGAGAAGCTCTGCCATCCGGGGGGAGCTCAAAGTAAAGCCGCTGCTCCTCCACATCGAGAGGAGCCAGATGAGGTGGTTCGGGCATCTGGTCAGGATGCCACCCGAACGCCTCCCTAGGGAGGTGTTTAGGGCACGTCCGACCGGTAGGAGGCCGCGGGGAAGACCCAGGACACGTTGGGAAGACTATGTCTCCCGGCTGGCCTGGGAACGCCTCGAGGTCCCACAGGAAGAGCTGGACGAAGTGGCTGGGGAGAGGGAAGTCTGGGCTTCCCTGCTTAGGCTGCTGCCCCCGCGACCCGACCTCGGATAAGTGGAAGAAGATGGATGAAATAAAAAATGACTCTGCAGTCATGGTTTTGTTTTTATAATTAGCAGGTTTGTAATCCACGTGCAAACTGGAACAGTTACGCGGACATGGCTGCAAGAAACGAGGTGATCACGCTGCAAAAACTAACAACAAAAAAATCCTTCCTACTTCTGTGTATCAACATAAGTGGACTGTCAAAAAAAATAAAATAGCAAACATAGCGTTCAGCAATATCATTGTATGATTGTCTAGCTGCTGGGTGACTTAAGGGGTTGATTAAAACAAATTCAGCGGGTTTTTTTTGTTTGTTTTTTTACTGGTGTTTGTTTTTTCAGACAATATATATATCCTATATAACAGAAAACAAAAATCCTTTTTGCAATATGCATTTTCTTGCAACTGGATCATTGTAGTCATCCAGAGCACACCACCAAAAAAGTGGGTTCTGTTGTATATTGCACTGCAAGACTGCTTCTAAAATACCCAGAAAAAGTGGTACATATTATATTTGTCTGAAACATATTTCAAAACATAGCAACACCCCATAGGTCGTAAGTGCATAATAACATGAATGTGGAGGGAAATGAGTGTTTCCATAGTGCCAGCTACAGTATATATCCATCTATTTTCTACCGCTTGTCCCTCTCGGGGTCGCGGGGGTGGCTAGAGCCTATCCCAGCGGCATTTGGGCAGAAGGCGGGGTACATCCTGGACAAGTCGCAAGCTACCGTATATAGTACATGCAAAATCCTCATTAAATGTGGCGGTCTGCACCACTTTTACTCTTGTGATCGATTGTCCACGCAGTCTCAGGCCCACTAATAGTACACACAATTCTATAGCTTGCACATGCTGTTTAGCACATGGTATTTGGATCTTAGTCAACCAGGCCCTGTATGCGCAATTGATAACAAGTGCAAAAGTGGTTCAGAACTATTTAAATGAGTGTGACAGTCTCTTGCTGTCGCCATGCGTGTTCCAAGGACCATCAAGGAAGGACATAGCTGCGGGCAGGTTTAGACTTTATTATTTTTTCAATAAATCTTCGTCGTCGGTCGGGTCGCTTTTCAGCTCCGCCTCCACCTGCTCGCTCTGCCGTTTGCTTTTCAGCGTCACGGTGTTGTCTGCCTTTCGCTCTCGTTCTCCGTCGCTCTCGCTCCGCACGTGCTGGTTTCTCCCCTCCTTCTGCCTCCTCTTCCTCTGCCGCCGCCACCCTTTTACACATCGACAGAGGATTATAGAATTGCGCCCAGCTGCGCGATCCACGCACCTGCCGTCCATTTCGATGCTGATCTCGGCGTGCCCAGCCTCGCTGCGGGTCCGCCGGCCACGTCTCCTCGCCGCCATCTCGAAGTCGGTCCCGGCGTGCCACGTCTCCCCACAATGAGGATGTTGCGTGTACTACTGGTTGTCACCATGGAGACAATAATTTACTGCACATCCATGGCGTCGTGTTCCAACCCGTGGTGTTTTGTTATGTTGTGGAACATGCATCACACAACTATATTCTCTACAACAATTTCTGGGAGCAACCTAGACAACAGAACCTTCTTTTTAGCCACTAAATGTGTGCTCTGGTAGACGCCGAGGTTGTGCCAAAAACTCCGACAATATCGGCGACGGTGCTCTGGAATGATCCAGATGCAAGAAAATGCATGTTGCAAAAATTGTGTTCATATATTTCCTGTATAAATTTACTGAACACCAATAAAACAGAACACCTGCACTCACCAAAACAAATTGAAGTGTCTGCTGGCTCCAAATCAGCCCAATAAACACTCAGCAGTTGTAAAATTATACAATTATATTGCTGAACAGAAAATAAAGTATGTCAAATATTTTTATTTCTGACAGTCCAAATATGTCTGTAAATAAATAAATAAACAAAATGTTGACACACAGTCAGAGAATTCTCTCTCAATCGTCCAAAATTCACATTAATTGTCTCCTTTCACAGTACGTCAGTGCTTCTCAAATATGTTTTGTCAAGCCCCCCCTAGGGAGAAGAAAATATTGCGTGCCCCTCCCCCATTCTCCACTGTGACTATAAATAGTACAATTTGTCTATAAAATTGTTACCTCTGCATAACATTGTAAGTTTATTAACTCTGAAAGGAAACAACACACCGGTCTTTCCTCGTCTCCCACCGAAATAACAGTAAAGCCAAGTGCTACATACGCTTCATCATATTCTGGTATGGCAAAAAACGCATGTTCCCCGAGGTCACACGCCCCACTTGGCATTGCACTGCGCCCACCACATTATTTGACTGCAGTACGTAAATGTTCCAGTTGCAAATCCATTTGAAACGTGATAACTGTAGATGCAAAACAGTGGCCGCAAACAGTTTCAGTCTTAATAAATCCCATTGTGATAGCTAAATGATTATATTGGCATTTCCTCTTCCCAGTATTGTGGACGTTTGAGTAATCAGCACATATCCTGCAAATACAGACATGACACGGTAAATGGACAGCAACTTTTTTTTTTGTCAATTTTAAGAGACGCAATCCTCGACACTAAAGCCAAAATAGTTTTGCGCTGGCTATCAAATTTGCACATATTTCAATACACACAAAAACCTAAAGTAGATCAGGCCCAGAATGTTGGGAACTCGCGTGGCTGCGGTATTTGCGACACCAAGATGCAGGAACCAGGAGAACGAAGAGCAGGTAAGAGGATGTTTATATAATTAACAGAGGAGAAGCAGTCATGTATACAACAGAAGTTCTCAAACAATAATCAATCCCCGAGCCCTGAAAAACAGGCGAGGCAGGCATAAGTAGCAGCCTGATTGGCAACTGCAGCCAGGTGTGCCGGACTGCCAATCAGGGACAGGTGAGGAAAACAAGCGCTCAGAGGAGACATGCAGGAAATGGAAACAAAATAGGAGCGCTGGCAGAAAATAAACACCAAACAAGGAAACACAAGCAGAAGTGAAGTGACAGATCGTCACACAGAATGTGCAAAAAAACTGACCTGCTTGTGTAGGTATGTTGACGCTCGGAATTCCGGGTTTTGTGAATGCACCTTATTTGCAGTGACGAATAGTGAAGTTGTGAAAAGGTTTATGGCAAAATGTGCCTGCGGTGTTGGAACTGAGCACTACAGTTCGTGTCTTATGGTTAGCAGTAAAGTTAAAAAAAAGTACAACCAAAACTTTACAAAGGCAGAATCTTTTATGTAGTGAAGTGAAGTGAAGTGATGTGGATTATATTTATATAGCGCTTTTCTCTAGTGACTCAAAGCGCTTTACAAAGTGAAACCCAATATCTAAGTTACATTTTTAAACCAGTGTGGGTGGCACTGGGAGCAGGTGGGTAAAGTGTCTTGCCCAAGGACACAACGGCAGTGACTAGGATGGCAGAATCGGGGATTGAACCTGCAACCCTCAAGTTGCTGGCACGACCACTCTACCAACCGAGCTATACCGCCCCGTATATGTACGTATGTAGCGAATCCCAGACGGGCCGCGGTAGCACATGATGCATTTCAAAGCATATCTTGTCTGTTGGAACTAGGCGTAGGCTTCACAAACATTAACTATTTTAATCTTAATACATCTATTTTCAACAATGTCATATCAGAACATCAAAGAAACATTCAAATGGTATTAAAGGGTTAACACTTGCATTCTCTTTTAGTGGGAGTGGTGTTGTTGATCACCCATTTTTGCCAGTGCGTCAAAGTCTAGTACCAGTTTTGTTGTGGTAATTCTCAAAACAGATCTTTGCTCAATTCTATTTCAATATTTGGCGAGCCGGGTTAAAGGGATCAACATGCCGGATATAGCCCGCGGGCCATAATTTACCCACCCCTGTGTGACGATCTGTCGCATTTACGTCGGTTTTTTTCCTGGGTTGGTGTTTATTTCCTATCAGTGCTCTTATTTTGGTACAATTTCCTGCCAGTCTTCCTGAGCGCTGTTTCCCCTCACCTGCTGCTGATTGCCAGCCTGGCCACACCTGGTGTTAATCAGCAGGCTATTCATGCCTGCCTCGCTTGTTCCTCAGTGCTCGAGGAGTGATTATTGTTTGAGAACCTTCATATGCACGACTGCTTCCTCCCAGTTTAAATACACTGCTCAAAAAAATTAAAGGAACACTTTGAAAACACATCAGATTTTAATGGTGAAAAAAAAAAAGTCAGATATCTATACTGATATGGACAGTGTAATGTCTCAGGAACAAAAGGATGCCACATCTTTTGATGGAAATAAAAGTTTTCAGCCTACAGAGGGCTCAGTATATAGACACCCCAAAAATCAAAGTGAAAAAATGATGTGGCAGGCTCGTCCATTTTGCCTAAATTCAATTTCTGCAACTCAAAATGATTTTCAATATCTTGTGTGGCCCCCACGTGCTTGTATGCATGCTTGACAACGTCGCGGCATGCTCCTAATGAGACGACGGATGGTGTCTTGTGGGATGTCTTCCCAGATCTGTCTAAGGGCATCAGTGAGCTCCTGTAAAGTCTGAGGAGCAACCTGGCTGCGTCTGATGGACCGAAACATTATGTCCCAGAGGTGTTCTATCGGGTTTAGATCAGGTGATCGTGAGGGCCATTCAATTGTGTCAATTCCTTCATCCTCCAGATACTGTCTGCATACTTTTGCCACATGAGGCCGGGCATTGTCGGGGACCAGGAGGAACCAAGGACCTACTGCACCAGTGTAGGGTCTGACCATGGGTGCAAGGATTTCATCCCGATACCGAATGGCAGTCAGACTGCCGTTCTCTAGCCTGTAGAGGTCTGTTCGTCCTTCCATGGAAATGCCTCCCCAGACCATCACTGACCCACCACCGAACGTGTCATGCTGAATGATGTTGCAGGCAGCATAGCGCTCTCCTTGGCTTCTCCAGACCCTTTCACGTCTATCACAGGTGCTCAGGGTAAACCTGCTCTCATCTGTGAAAAGCACAGGGCGCCAGTGGCGGACTTGCCAATTCTGGTGTTCTATGGCAAATGCCAATCGAGCGCCACGGTTCTGAGCAGTGAGCACAGGTCACACTACAGGACGTCGTGCCCTGAGGCCACCCTCGTGAAGTCTGTTTCTGACTGTTTGGGCAGAGACATTCACACCAGTAGCCTGCTGGAGGTCATTCTGTAGGGCTCGGGCAGTGCTCAACCTGTTCCTCCTTGCACAAAGCAGCAGATATCGGTCCTGCTGATGGGATGAGGACCGTCTACGGCCCTGTCCAGCTCTCCTAGAGTAGCTGCCTGTCTCCTGGAATCTCCTCCATGCTCTGGAGATTGTACTAGGAGACACATCCTGGAGGAGTAGGACAATCTGCGCAACTTCAGGAGGGTTAAGAAATCGCCTCATGCTCCCAGTCGTGATAATGACTCTATCTAAAGCCAACACTTGTGGAAAAACAGTTAAAAAAGATCAAGAGGGAGGAACTTGAAATGGCCTCCACCTGCAAAACCAGTCCTGTTTTGGGGGCCAACTTGTTGTTGCCCCTCTAGTGCAGTGGTTCTCAAATGGGGGTACGCGTACCCCTGGGGGTACTTGAAGGTATGCCAAGGGGTACGTGAGATTTTTTTTAAATATTCTAAAAATAGCAACAATTCAAAAATTTATAAATATATTTATTGAATAATACTTCAACAAAATATGAATGTAAGTTCATAAACTGAACATCAAATCAAGTAGGCTATTCCATTCATTACAATGCAACAATGCAACAAAGCAATATTCAGTGTTGACAGCGAGATTTTTTGTGGACATATTCCATAAATATTGATGTTAAAGATTTCTTTTTTTGTGAAGAAATGTTTAGAATTAAGTTCATGAATCCAGATGGATCTCTATTACAATCCCTAAAGAGGGCACTTTAAGTTGATGATTACTTCTAATCTTTATTTATAATTGAATCGCTTGTTTATTTTTCAACAAGTTTTTAATTATTTTTATATCTTTTTTTCCAAATAGTTCAAGAAAGACCACTTCAAAAGAGCAATATTTTGCACTGTTATACAATTTAATAAATCAGAAACTGATGACATAGTGCTGTATTTTACTTCTTTATCTATTTTTTTCCAACCAAAAATGCTTTGCTCTGATTAGGGGGTACTTGAATTAAAAACATTTTCACAGGGGGTACATCACTGAAAAAAGGTTGAGAACCACTGCTCTAGTGCACCTGTTGTTAATTCCATCAACACCAATGCAGCTGAAACTGATTAACAACCCCCTCTGCCACGTACCTGACCAAAACCTTATCAGAAAAGTGCAATTGAATTCATGCCATACCCTGATAAAAACTGTTCCTTTAATTTTTTTGAGCAGTGTATATTAAAATCCTCTTACCTGCGCATCGATCTCCTGTTTCCTGCATCTTGGGGTCACAACTGCCGCAGCCATGGGGGGGTCATGACACCCTGGTCTATATAGTGTGTGTGTTCCTTATTATGCGGCGGGGACTGTATATAACAAATAAGGTTGAAACAAGCCCTTTGTGTTTTTCTCTCAGCCATCCATTTATACCCTAACACAAATTCACCCTCCCTCTCTCCCAGACATGCTATGAATGACCTTAACTGTGTGCAGCATGGTCACACTGGCCTGAACACAATCCCATTACTGACAGCCTTCATGTGTGACATTACTGCTTTCTGTGTGTATGCATGTGTGTGTGTGTGTGTGTGTATGTGCTTGTATACATGCATGACATTGCCCTTTCCAAAATCACTACAAAAGGTGCAAAACAAACACACACACACACACACACATGCACAAACAGTTTGCAGGATAATTCCATCATGATTATTATTAATCCCCCAGCATAAGCGCGGGTTTGAAACGTTTCCACGTGGGAACAAAGTTGATTAAGACAGCATCGGTGTGGGGAAAAAATAGCCCGCCTCTGAAGCAATATGCAGCTTGAGTTTAAAGGAGCATCTTTATGAAGTATGTTTTTCTATCTCAGCTATCACACATGAGGTTTGAAAACCCACATATGGAAGTTACATAATTTCTTGTAGTGAAAAAGCATTTATTGTAGGAACTGGGTCTGCATTTTGATGACACATTCCCTGTGTGTGGCGGTAATAAAGTTAGCTAGGAATCTGAAAAATGTTCATGATGTACACTGACACGTATATTATGATGATATATGACCACTTCAAGTGACTTTATGATTGCAAAGGTAAATTTATTAGAAGAATGATGATGATTTCATAAGCTGTTGATGGAGAAAACCTGAATCAGCCCAATTGTGGCCATCTGGTTTGTTTTACTGTGCCAGACTGGACTATGATTTACTGTAGCGTGTGGGAATTGTTGTAACAATGGACACTGTCAGCACAGTGACTAATATACTGTATAGTTTGTCTTTTTTAACTAAGTCAACTGGGTTAAGGACATGGGGAATTTATAACTGAGAAACTCCGGACTAACTATTTGGAATGTGTAACAAGATTTTTTTCTTTTGTAGAAATGAAAATTGAACTAATTAGGTCAGGGGTCGGCAACCCGCGGCTCTAGAGCCGTATGCGGCTCTTTAGCGCCGCCCTAGTGGCTCTCTGGAGCTTTTTCAAAAATGTATAAAAAGTTGAGGGGACATTTTTTATTTTTTTTTTAATATGGTTTCTGTAGGAGGACAAACATGACACAAATCTCCCTAATTGTTATAAAGCACACTGTTTATATTAAACATGCTTCACTGATTCCAGTATTTGGCGAGCGCCGTTTTGTCCTACTAATTTTGGCGGTCCTTGAACTCACCGCAGTTTGTTTACATGTATAACTTTCTCCGACTTTCTAGGACGTGTTTTATGCTACTTCTTTTTCTGTTTCATTTTGTCCACCGCACTTTTAACGTTGTGCATGAATCCACAAAGGTGAGTTTTGTTGATGTTATTGACTTGTGTGGAGTGCTAATCAGACATATTTGGTCACTGCATGACTGCAAGCTAATCGATGCTAACATGCTATTTAGGCGAGCTATATGTACATATTGCATCATTATGCCTCATTTGTAGGTATATTTGAGCTCATTTAGTTTCCTTTAAGTAATCGTAATTCAATTTATATCTCATGACACACTATCTGTATCATCTGTATGTAATATGGCTTTTAATTTTTTGCGGCTCCAGACAGATTTGTTTTTGTATTTTTGGTCCAATTTGGCTCTTTCAACATTTTGGGTTGCCGACCCCTGAATTAGGTACATGTTCACACTGCAAAAAATAAATTTCAAGGGAAAAAAAAGTCCCCTTTTAAGCAACTTTTTATCTTTTTGTATTATTACAAAGAAACAAATGTCTTATCTAAATTAATAAAAAAATAATAAAAAATATAAGAATAAATAAATAAATAAAAATAATATTATATGAAGAAAATACATCTAGCCAGTTTTTATAAAGGTATTTTTGCCTGAAATGTGTTTTTGTTTTTATATACTGTAACAGGCTGAAAACCTAATATTGTTCATTATTAAACAACAGATTAGGAATATCTATCTTAAATCAAGAATAAAAATGGTTACCTTTTTTTTTTTTTAATTTAAGAACAGACTCCATCCAACCATCCATCCATTTTCTACCACTTGTCCCTCTTGGGGTCGCGGGGGGTGCTGGAGCCTATCTCAGCTGCATTCGGGCGGTAGGCAGGGTACACCCTGGACAAGTCGCCACCTCATCGCAGAGCCAGACACATTCACACACTAGGGCCAATTAGGTGTTGCCAATCAACCTATCCCCAGGTGCATGTCTTTGGAGGTGGGAGGAGGCTGGAGCACCCGGAGGGAACCCACGCAGTCACGGAACATGCAAACTCCCACAGAAAGACCCCGAGCCTGGGGATCTGCACATAAAAATAACTAAAATCTAACTACAACATTTTTTTAACAATAAATAAATCAAGTAATTAATTAACTCATTCATTCATTCATTTATTTCTTAATTAATTAATAATCAATCACTCAATCAAAGTTTATTTATATAACCCTTAATTACAAGTGTCTCAAAGGGCTGCACAAGCCACAACGACATCCTCGGCTCAGATCCCACGTTAGGGCAAGAAAAAACTCAACCCAATGGGAAACAATGAGAAACCTTGGAGGGGACCGCAGATGTGGGGACCCCCCTGGGCGACCGGTGCAATGGATGTCAAGTGGATGTAGTTAATAATGTGATCGTCCAGTCCATAGTGGGGCCAGCAGAGGATCATCTTGAATGGAGACAAGTCAGCAGCGCAGAGACGTCACCAACTGCTGCACAGAGGAGTGGTCCACCCAGGGTCCCGACTTTGAACAGCTAGCACAACATCTGATAACCTCTCCACACAGTAGATGTTATCAGAGCGGAAAAGAGATGGCAGATCAACTGGTCTAAAAGGGAGGTCTATTTAAAGAGTGTACAGATTAGTTTTAAGATGGGACTGAAATGCTCCTACTGACCTAATTAAAACAATAATGGCCACAAGAAAAATATTCTGGTTTTAAGAATTGTCAGTTTTGAAAATGTTGTTAATCCTATTGGCCGATTTTGCTTGAAGTACAAAACGTTGTCTCATTCTAAGATTATTTGGGCTTGGTTCATGTATGGCTGTTAACTTTAACTTTAACTTTAATGCAGTGCAATAATATTTTTTGGTACTATTAGTTGGCGGACATTGGCATAAACATAGTTGTTGTTTTTTTTTTTTTTACCAATAATGATATCTTTTTAGCCTTGATTTCTTCACACGATTCATGACTTCATGAAATCGTGTCATGCTCTAGTGCAGTAAGTCTGAAATTGTGGCCAGTGGATCCTTCTAGTGGTTTGCCAAATAATCGCTTGGTTAAAGTACAGTGTTTTATTTTCCCAAGTTTAAACACAGTGTAGTAACATAGTAGTTCAAACCGTGTGTAATGTTACAGTGGCCAGAAATGTTAAATACGCTTGCAAAATAAAACTTCTGCCTTGTTAATAATTAGGATAGTTAGGCCTACTACGTTACTGTATTTTAATATTAGTCATTATGGTGGTACTTGGAGAGCAAAGTATTTTCTGAGGTGGTACTTGATGAAAACAATTGAAAACCACTGCTATACAGAAACACATTTGCTGTGTTCTGGAATAATTTTGTAGTTTGACCTTTCAGAATGTAAAGACGCAATGACTTTAAAGCGCAGGTTATGTGAGCGGTAAATAAGGCATCTTCCTTCAATACTTTTAATCTAATATGACGCCTCAGGAAGCGTTTGTGCAGCAAAATAATAATAAGAAGCATGCCTGCATTCTCAGGGGAATGAATCGATAGCAACTAGGGGACAACTCTAGTCTGTGGGAATGGTGCAGGATCCAAAGTTATTTATCTTTGTAAATGTTCAGACACGTATAGTTTCACTCTTTTGAGGAGCAAAAACAAGTTGTTAAGTTGTAAGGGCATCATTGTTTACAGCCAGAGCAGCCATCTTTAAAACGAACTCAAGGGTGGTGAGAATGCTCTGACTTTTTAAATCAAAAATCCAACCTCGACGTGCATTGCAGTTGAAATTCCGACTAGGAACTCGGAAATTCTGACTTCCTCGTACAATTTGAACACGTCATAAGATTGCCCACAAAATGGCACATCCTGAAGAGACGGTCAGAAAGCGTCTTGAAGATAATCCTCATTTAAAGATCTTGAAAAATGTCCAAAAGAAAAGTGTCTGTATCAGTAATACTGGCCCTGTTGGTATCAGATAAATACCAACAATTGTAATATCACCCACTTCTCGTAGTGAAAGGAATCACCGTTGGTCCATTTTAATAAACATTATCCACGTTTCATGGCAGGTAGAGAAGATAAGGCTAAATATATATTCTTTAATACAAGACTTATTTTTTACAACTTTCACTATTTATGTTTTAAACTGTTGAATGTTGTAACTTAAACATGTATCAATCAATGTTTATTTATATAGCCCTAAATCACAAGTGTCTCAAAGGGCTGCACAAGCCACAACGACATCTTCGGTACAAAGCCCACATAAGGGCAAGGAAAAACTCACCCGAGTGGGACGTCGATGTGAATGACTATGAGAAACCTTGGAGAGGACCGCATATGTGGGTAACCCCCCTCCCCCTCTAGGGGAGACCGAAAGCAATGGATGTCGAGTGGGTCTGACATAATATTGTGAGAGTCCAGTCCATAGTGGATCCAACATAATAGTAAGAGTCCAGTCCATAGTGGGGCCAGCAGGACACCATCCCGAGCGGAGACGGGTCAGCAGCGCAGAGATGTTCCCAGCCGATGCACAGGCGAGCGGTCCACCCCGGGTCCCGACTCTGGACAGCCAGCACTTCATCCATGGCCACCGGACCTGTGCCCCCCACCCCCTCCACAGGAAGAGGGGAGCAGAGGAGAAAAGAAAAGAAACGGCAGATCAACTGGTCTAACAGGGGGGCTATTTAAAGGCTAGAGTATACAAATGAGTTTTAATAGTACTGGAGCCCGAATACAAAACGCTCTGTAGGTATGTGTATATAGGTACCTGTATATAGGTATGTGTGTGTATACATTATATATATATATATATATATATATATATATATATATATATATATATATATATATATACAAAACCCAAAACCAGTGAAGTTGACACCTTGTGTAAATCGTAAATAAAAACAGAATACAATGATTTGCAAATCCTTTTCAACTTATATTCAAATGAATAGGCTGCAAAGACAACATACTTAATGTTCAAACTGAGAAACAGATTTGTTTGTGCAAATAATCATTAACTTAGAATTTAATGGCAGCAACACGTTGCAAAAAAGTTGGAACAGGGGCATTTTTACCACTGTGTTACATGGCCTTTCCTTTTAACAACACTCAGTAAATGTTTGGGAACTGGTTTTTGAAGGTTTTCAGGTGGAATTATTTCCCATTCTTACTTGATGTACAGCTTAAGCTGTTCAACAGTCCGGGGGTCTCTGTTGTGGTATTTTGCGCTTCATATTGTGCCACACATTTTCAATGGGAGACAGGTCTGGACTACAGGCAGGCCAGTCTAGTACCCACACTCTTTTACTATGAAGCCACGCTGTTGTAATACGTGCCTTGGCATTGTCTTGCTGCAATAAGCAGGGTCGTCCATGATAACGTTGCTTGGATGGCAACATATGTTGCTCCAAAACCTGTATGTACCTTGAACCTTTGGTGTGCATATATATATATATATATATATATATATATATATATATATATATATATATATATATATATATATATATATATATATATATATATATATATATGTATATATATATTTATACTGTATATATCTGAGAGAGGGCGAGAGAAAACAAGACAGCAACAGAAGGATGTAAAAAAAAAAAAAAGGATAAATAAAGGGGGCGGAGCAAATTTGAGATGGAAGGGAGTTGCAGAAAGGTGTGATGAAAGAGGCAGGATGAGTCTCTAATGAGCTTTATTGAGCTCAAACTTCCAGTGGCTCGCTGTGACCTTAATAAACTGATGGTACACACACACACACACACGCACACACACTTATGCACACACACATTCTTACACACACACTCAGAGGGTATGATGAAAGTATTACCTCAGCATTTTCCCTGCTAAATGTACTCATTAGCCCAGTTGCACATGGCTGCCTGGGAAAACAACAAAGTCAGCGAGCATTCATCTGAGAGGCTGTCAAGAGATGGTGACAGAGAGCAGAGAGGTCTCAGAGCTGCCTTATTTCCTTCAAGACTGACTCACATTACATGTTTACGTTGAAAAAATGTATATCTCTCTCGTGTTTGTTCATCATGAAGACGGCAGTTATATGTTGCAAAACAAACATGGCATCTATGAATTTAACAGGCCAGGACAAGTATCTCCTTGCATGGGCATGAAGTGGACCAACAATTTAGGAAGCAATTGATACTCACCTACCAAAATATTAGGTACACAATCTAATGATATCCAGTGAAAGAGTTGAATTGTCAACTTCATCAAGGCAAGGGTGGTTCTTGAATTGGATCTCGATATGTATGTATGTATATTCATTAGGGGTCAAACGGTAAACCATAATCACGGTTTGGTACATACCTCAGTTTTCAATTCACGGCATGGTTCATTTTGAGTACAGTAAGGCAACAAAGTACAAAACATAGCTTTTCCATCAAAAAATATTTTCAGATTTTTTTTTAGCAGCAGTTAAAGGCCTACTGAAACCCACTACTACCGACCACGCAGTCTGATAGTTTATATATCAATGATGAAATCTTAACATTGCAACACATGCCATTACGGCCGGGGTAGCTTACTAAAGTGCGATTTTAAATTTTGCGCGAAATATCCTGCTGAAAACGTCTCGGTATGATGACGGCTGCGCGTGACGTCACGGATTGTAGAGGACATTTTGGGACAGCATGGTGCCCAGGTATTAAGTCATCTGTGTTCATCGCAAAATTCCACAGTATTCTGGACATCTGTGTTGGTGAATCTTTTGCAATTTGTTCAATGAACAATGGAGACAGCAAAGAAGAAAGCTGTAGGTGGGAAGCGGTGTATTGCGGCAGGTGTTGTGCCGGATAACGCACCCCCGCCGTAGAATGCACCCCCTGACTGTTGTGCCGGATAACACAGCCCGTGTTTCATTGTTTACATTCCCGGAAGATGACAGTCAAGCTTTACCATTGGCCTGTGGAGAACTGGGACAACAGAGACTCTTACCAGGAGGACTTTGAGTTGGATACGCAGACGCGGTACCGTGAGTACGCATGCAGCTGCGGCTTCCAAAAATGTGATCGCTTGCCCGTACGTGCGTGCCGCTATGTGCATGTCACGTACGGAACTTTGGGGAATTTTGGGAAATATATGTGCTGTATGAACTTTGGGGAGGTGAACGGTACTGTGGGCTGTGGGATTGAGTGTGTTGTGCAGGTGTTTGAGTTGTATTGGCGGGTTAGTTGATTTGATTTGATTTATATGGACGGGAGGGGGGAGGTGTTTGTTATGCGGGATTAATTTACATATAAGACTGGTTGTGTTGTGGCTAATAGAGTATATATATGTCTTGTGTTTATTTACTGTTTTAGTCATTCCCAGCTGAATATCAGGTCCCACCCGGCTCTCACAGCATCTTCCCTATCTGAATCGCTCCCACTGCCCTCTAGTCCTTCACTCTCACTTTTCTCATCCACGATGGGGAAATCGTCGCTTTCTCGGTCCGAATTGCTCTCGCTGCTGGTGACCATGATTGTAAACAATGTGCAGATGTGAGGAGCTACACAACCTGTGACGTCACGCTACTCGTCTGCTACAGGCAAGGCTTTTTTATCACCGACCAAAAGTTGCGAACTTTATCCTCGATGTTCTCTACTAAATCCTTTCAGCAAAAATATGGCAATATCGCGAAATGATCAAGTATGACACATAGAATGGACCTGCTATCCCCGTTTAAATAAGAAAATTGCATTTCAGTAGGCCTTTAATGTCCGCATCAAATGCAATTCTTAAATTAAATATGTGTTTATATATATATATATATATATATATATATATATATACATACATATTCGTAATATATGTATATATATATATATATATATATATATATATATATATATATATATATATATATATATATATATATATATATTGGAGCACAAGTATGTGCTCCAATCACTCTATGACAAAAAAAAACTATATATATATATATATATATATATATATACAGTTGCGATCAAAAATTTGCATACACTTGTGAAGAACATAATGTCATGGTGGTCTTGAGTTTCCAATACTTTCTACAACTCTTATTTTTTTGTGATAGAGTGATTAGAGCACATACTTGTTGGTCACAAAAAACATTCATGAAGTTTGGTTCTTTTATGAATTTATTATGGGTCTACTGAAAATGTGACCAAATCAGCTGGGTCAAAAGTATACATACAGCAATGTTGATATTTGGTTACATGTCCCTTGGCAAGTTTCACTGCAATAAGGCGCTTTTGGTAGCCACCCACAAGCTTCTGGCAAGCTACTGGTTGAATTTTTGACCGCTCCTTTTGACAAAATTGGTGCAGATCAGCTAAATGTGTTGGTTTTCTGAAATATACTTGTTTCTTCAGCATTGTCCACACGTTTAAGTTGTTGATTCTGAAAGCCCCGGGCAGATTTGGTACAGCTTGGCAACATAAGCTAGCTGCATTCTGACTGGATACAAACTAAAACTAAAAACAACAGCACTGGAACGAGCATAATAAGACATGAAGAGAATCTGAATACTTATAGATATTTAGGGAAAGTAAATTAAAAATAATGTTATCTTAGCATGATTTCTGGTTATGTTAGGCCAGCAGAGAAGGCCTTGCTGGCCCTGACGGCCCACCACTGGTTAAACCACATGTGTGCAATGTTTGCTTTGTGTATTTACACTAAACCATCTGTTTTATTTATGTAACATACACAATGAACATTATACTTTTGTCATGTTTATAATTTCAGTCTCACAAATAAAAGGAAAATCAGAGGAAGAAAAATAATTCAAAAAAAGGAACATCAATCATCAACAAAGCTGTTTCTTCGTGCTGTTAACTATCCGTCTCACAGCACACGCTGGAAACGAGGTCCGAGGGCAGAATAATTAATTTATTGACAGGGCAGTGTGAAAGCTGATGTGTTTACTTTGTAAATAAATAAACGCGGTCTCAAAGGAATATAACCTGCAGAGGCACTTTCGAAAGCAACATCCAAATGTTGATGTCCGGTCCGTGAGAACTCGGGCTCTGGAAACTGCGACCCCTCTTTATTACGTAGTTGAATAGCCCTCGTGTACATGCAGTATGTTCCTTGAACATTATGACATTGTAATGCAGCTTGCGTCTTGTGAAGGATGCTACCTGAGTGCTTTTGGAGAAGAGGAGAGTGTGTTGCATATGCAGACTATACAAGCAGACAAAGTGATTATACAGTTTGTCAGCTGTATTACTTTTAGGGCACTTTGGGTTCCACTATAATTGCACTTCCTCCCCCTATTTCTACTTCAAAAGTGTTGTGAAGATGAATTATGTTCGACCGACATTCATCTCCTTGGGATTAAAACTTTCCCAAGACTCTCGGACTACACTCTAAAGTCATAGAAGCCTTCAGCCACTAGTTGGATGAGAGATGTTTCCCAAATCACCTGAGCCTTCCTCCAACACACTGAAGGACAATGAATCTCTGAGGAGCTCATTTGCTGTCATGCGATGCTCGGCTGCACCTTCACTCCAAGCTGTAGGAGTCATAACGAAGCTTCTCGGCAAACACCATCTTTCTTTCTCCTCGCTCGCTCGTCTGTGTCCTCTCTTCGTGTTGTTAAGAAACGCGAAGGTCGTGACTTCAAACGTGAGCCTGAAGCCTCGACCAGGAGGGATCGCGTGGTGTCCACCACACAGAGGATTCTGCCTTTGATTCTGTCCTCTCTGTGGTGCCCTTTGGACTTGGGTTAGTGTGTGACGCATTCCAGTAAGTCACAAAGAAGGAGGGAAGTTCAAACGGCGTTGCTGTGCTACTATATATCCTGGAGCAGGACATGCTGCAAGAACATCTACTGCGACACACCCACATAGATGGAGGAATGGCACCAGGCTGTGACTGGTAATTTGTGTTGAACTTTACCTATAGTTATCAATTGTATATGTCATTTGACTTGCATTTCCTATCTTTCAACTGGTCTTATATACCTAACCGCCCCCGAGTGTCTTTCACCAAATTTTTCGTTATTCTATGGTGACTCAGCCTTTATTGCTGTTTTTTAATTGAGTACGACAGCAAAAGAAAAAAGCCACCGTGGGGCAAAACAAAGTTGCGAGTGCCAGCACTTTGATTTTTTTTTTTTAAAGTGAGAAACACTAATAGATTTAAGCGGCATAGCTCGGTTGGTAGAGTGGCCGTGTCAGCAACTTGAGGGTTCCAGGGTTCGATTCCCGCTTCCGCCATCCTAGTCACTGCCGTTGTGTCCTTGGGTAAGATACTTTACCCACCTGCTCCCAGTGCCACCCACACTGGTTTAAATGTAACTTAGATATTGGGTTTCACCATGTAAAGCGCTTTGGGTCACTAGAGAAAAGCGCTATATAAATATAATTCACTTCACTTCACTTAAGAAACAACGAAGGTGTAGCTCTCCTTACTCCTCCTCTCACTTTGCTCATCGCCATCTCAAAAAACTTCAATGTGGGGTTAAAATGTTCATATATCCATTTTATTCATGACTTATATGTACTTCGCATATCAATATTTAGTCTCAATATAATGCTGCCATCATTTGTGCTTAACTGTGCCAGTTTGCACATACCTTATAAAACGTGCTAGATATAGAAACAAAAACAGTGACCACAAACAATTTCTGCTAAATCAGGGGTCCCCAAACTACGGCCAGCGGAAAGTCCCACGTTAAGAAAAAAAAAAAAAAGAAAGAAAGAAATATATATATATATATATATATATATATATATATTTTTTATTTTTTATTTTTTTTTTCTTTAAATTATTATTTTTTTAAATCTGTCCTTTTTTTTCTTCTTTTTTTTTTCATTTTATTTTTATTTACATCCAGCATCAGACATGCCTATCCATTACAGCAGTGGTCTCCAACCACCGGGCCGCGGCCTAGTACTGGTCCGTGGACCGATTGGCCGCACAAGAAAAAATAAATAAAAAAATAAATAAAAAAAAAAATAAATAAAAAAAAAAAAATATATATATATATATATATATATATATATATATATATATATATATATATATATATATATATATATAATTTTGTTTAAATTAAATCAACATAAAAAACACAATATGTACATTATATATCAATATAGAGCAATATAGTCTGCAGGGATGCAGTCCGTAAGATTGTACATCTTAATGACCAAAAAAAATACAATCCCCACATTTTCCCATTGATAACGTGACATCATCGTGTCCGTAGTATATATATATATATATATATATATATATATACATATATATATATATATATATATATATATATATTTTTTTTTTTTTTTTTTTTTTTTTAACCCAATGTGGCCCCTGAGTCAAAAAGTTTGGGGACCCATATGCTAAATAATCATGTTTGCATTTCCTCCTCCCAGTACTGTGGGCCTTCTAATGATCAGCATACATTCTGCATATTCATGAAGAAAAACCTGCTAAAAGAGTTGCGCTTTCCATTATGCTTGCTTAAAGGAGCTATTTGCAACATTTACACGGATACCTAGAGGGCGCTAACTTTCCATTGTATTTTACACAGTAAATTCTGCCTTCTTACGGTTTCTAGGACGTGATGACATAACTACGTACAAATGTAACACATCAACAAGCATTAGCTTATGGGCGCTGTTAGCTAATAATAGCAATTTGGGTAGCTAGGGCTGGCTACCATTGAATGCATATTCTTTTTAACAACAACATGACTGCAAATTGTTTGTTGCTTCACTTGGACTGCCCTTGTATGTTTTCACGCGCGTACGTATGTGTGAGATAGGTGAGTGACCGCGGTAAACACCAATCATTTTATTCGGGCCAGTAAAAGATTTTCATTACATAAACTTAGTGTAAGGAACTCGCATGGCTGCCGTTTTGTGACCCCGATATGCAAGAACCAGGAAAGCAAAGAGTAGGTAAGATTCTGGAACAGATTCGAGATGTTCCCTGGAAAAAAGAACGGAAAAAAGTCAAAAAATTAAGGGAGGGCGGAGGGAGGACTTGGCGGAGGGTCGCCAGGCCAAGTGTCCCCGCAGCTAGCGAGGGATAGTCAGGTGGCGGCGACGCGTTGAACAGCACTGCAACTGGCGTGGCGGGCAACCACGGAGCGGCCACATCAGTGGTCGACGAAGAGGCAGAAGCGCGTGATACCGGAGCACCAGCAGCTGCGAAGGTCCCCACGCGGGTTCTGCAAATCGCTGCCGACAGCGTGGAGGAAGTCCACAACACGGCAGCATATTTGGTCGACGATTAGGAGGTCGCGCAGCCGGCGGCGACCGCATCTTTGGCAGACGAGAAGCAGGTCGCGCAGCTGGCGGTGACGATCATGATGACGACAACAGCGTCGTGGTAGGAGCCGTTGACGATAATAATGAAGATGGCGGCGCCCTGCAAAAGCCCGCCAGATATGTCGTGGGTGGATCCTCTACCGGCCAGGAAGATGGCGTTGCCTTGCGGAGTCCCACCGGTGATGAGGGAGATGGGGGCGCCATGCGAAAGCCCGCAAGAGACGATGTCTTCGTGGGAGGAGACGATGGCGGGGATGACAAAGGCGTGTGCTTCTCAGCACCGCTGCCGGTAGTAGCCCCCCCTCCACTAGGCGGCGGCCAGACGCCGTCCACCACTGGGAGATGGAGTTCTGGGTTGTTGGTGTCCCCCAGTGCGAAAACCAGGGACGGGCGCTCAGCCGGTGTTGGTCGTCGTGGCGCCACGACCGGCGTGCGACGCGGGGCTGCGACCGGCGTGCGACGCGGTGTGGGAACCGGTGGTCGACGCGCCGGCACAGGCGATTGCCGTGGAGCCGGGACAAGATGCACAGCAGGCGACGGGGAAGATGGCGGCGGTGGCCTAGACGGTCGGAGATCCGGAACTGGCGGCCGAGCCGGGAGGAGCGAAGGCGGCGGTGGCCGAGCCTGCTGTGAGCTCGGACCGCACAAACCTGGCTTTCAAGTCCTCCAAGAACTGTGCGGTCCAGAACGTCGGCTGTGCATCGCCGACACGGGTTCTCGCGAGGACACAGCATTCTGGCTCGATGATACTGTAAGGAACTCGCATGGCTGCCGTTTTTTGACCCCAAGATGCAAGAACCAGGAGAGCGAAGAGTAGGTAAAATGAGTTTTAATCTCATGTAACAGAAAATAAAGCAAACTTGCATAAAGGTTCCAAACATTGAGTGTTTTATCATCGAGCACTGAGAAGTGCTCGAGAGAAAACATAAATAGACACATGCTGATTGGCAGCAGGTGTGGACCGGCTGCCAATCAACGGCAGGTGAGGAGAAAACAGTGCTCCGCGGAACAAACAGGAAATTTAACAAAATAAGAGCACTGACAGGAAGTAATACAAAAACAAGGAAACAAACAGAAATGAAGTGACCGATTGTCACACTTAGTAATTGTGAAAAATATAAACAATTATCTGGTAAACTACTAATGGTAACATAAGCTAGCCAATAGTGTTCTTGAAATATGTTTTGCTTCAAAAAATTTACCTGTGAGTAAGTTGCACCAAGCCCTTTAGGATTAGAAATGAGAGATCCATGTATACAACGTTTGGATTGTGACTGAGCAGCATAAAGAAGGACATTCTCTGAAATTCAGCTTATGAGTGGTAATTGGGACATTGAGGTCATACATATTCATTCTGTCATAATGTGCTGTATATATCATATTTGGCAGCAGAGCCAGATACACAAACAAGCTCCTGGTGAAATGTTTTAATTGGCTCGTTCTATTTCCATTTCAATAAGATCGACCCTCCCCTTCACAACTTGCTGTACCTCTCTCGCTTGCCCCTGTGCCTCTCTCATGCCACGCTGTCCCATGTATGACATGTTGGCGCTTTTATCTCTGGATGTGAACGGGATCATTAACGTTACAATTTTAAGATATATGGGCACATTCATGCATCAATCTGTGTGTGTGCCTGCGAGCGTATGTGTGTTTAAATGTATGGTGTGTATGGTGTGTGTGTGTGTGTGTGTGTGTGTGTTTTTGTCTGGCCACCCTTCTTGAGACATCAACAAGGAAAAGTACCTTCCATATGAGGACCGGTGAACAAGTTAGGACCAAAATCATGGACCCAATACGGAAAACCATTGCATCTACTAGAGTGCCAAATACTCGAGTCTGTGAACATTGCTCCAAAGTCAGGATTTTTTTGTTGATTTAAGGTGCATACAAAAGTAAACATTAAGAGGTGCAAAGGCAGCAATATATGGTAAAACAAGTCGGCAGCTAAAGAAGGATTTGCCTAGTTGAACAGCTGATTTTACGACTTCCGGTGCAGACCATAGGATGAACAAATACACTACGGTACTAAGACTGTAGTAAATGGGTTATAAATGGGTTATACTTGTATAGCTATTTTCTACCTTCAAGGTACTCAAAGCGTGTTGACACTTTTTCCACATTCACCCATTCACACACACATTCACACACTGATGGTGGGAACTGCCATGCAAGGCCCTAACCACGACCCATCAGGAGCAAGGGTAAAGTGTCTTGCTAAGGACACAACGGACGTGACTAGGTTGGTAGAAGGTGGGGATTGAACCAGGAACCCTCAGGTTGCTGGCACGGCCACTCTCCCAACCACGCCACGCCGTCCCTGTGGCCATTAACAGTGGCCATTAACAGTTAGCGTCTACATCTGGGTTGCCCAAAGTGCGGCACAGGGGCCATCTGTGGTCCGTGACTCGTTTGTCATCGGCCTCTCAATCTATCAGAATGAGGGTGGTCCCAAAAAGGAGGGATTTTTCAAATTGACTGTGTGTCGGTTTTAAAAGTGCTCCCCCTCTGGTCAACATATTTAATAACAAATGTGTGTAAAAAATTGAAGTGCTCCCTTTCCGGCCAACATATGTAATAACAAGTGTGTAAGAAATTGAAATGCGCCCCCTTTGGCCAAAATTAATAAAATAATTAAAAAAAATATGTATATTGAGACATGCTGTAATAACTTGAAGTAAATAATGAAGATTACCGTATTTTCCGCACTATAAGGCGCACCGGATTATTAGCCGCACCTTCAATGAATGGCATATTTCATAACTTTGTCCACCAATAAGCCGCCCCGGACTATAAGCCGCGCCTACGCTGCGCTAAAGGGAATGTCAAAAAAACAGTCAGATAGGTCAGTCAAACTTTAATAATATATTGAAAACCAGCGTTCTAATTACTCTGTCCCAAAATGTACGCAAATGTGCAATCACAAACATAGTAAAATTCAAAATAGTGCAGAGCAATAGCAACATAATGTTGCTCGAACGTTAATGTCACAACACACAAAATAAACATAGCGCTCACTTTCTGAAGTTATTCTTCATTCGTAAATCCTTCGTCTTCGGTGTCCGAAGTGAAAAGTTTGGCAAATGTGAGATCCAAAATGGACGGTTCCGTCTCGTCGAAGTCATCGGAGTCAGTGTCACTGTTATCCAGCAGTTCTGTGAATCCTGCCTTCCGGAAAGCTCGGACCACAGTTGTGACCGAAATATCTGCCCAGGCATTTACGATCCACTGGCAGATGTTGGCGTCGTCTGGCGCTGCCTCCGTCTTAGTGAATGTGTGTTCGCCTTCTGTCATCCATTGTTCCCACGCAGTTAGCAGTCTAGCTTCGAATGCTCTGTTGACACCAATATCTAGCGGCTGGAGGTCTTTTGTCAATCCACCCGGAATGACGGCGAGTATTGAATTAAGCGCGTAAGCGTGTCTCTTAAAGTGATGTTATGAGCTAGCAAATATAACAACTACACTACCCAGCATGCAACGATAGTTACGAGCATGCGCGGTAGCCCTGAGAAGCGTTGTATGCTGGCAGTTAGAATGTGGTTATGAGCACGCTGTGAGTAAACGTTGAGAACTCAGTTAACACGCCTCGTCTGCATTATTTATAATTAGACAGACAACACACTTAATAGGAGCCATTTTGGGGTCTTTACATAAACACACAAATGGAAATGAAACGTCACATATCCCAGCATGCACCGCGCGCTTCTTCGTCATCCACTGTTCCCACGCAGTTAGCAGTCTAGCTTCGAATGCCCTGTTGACACCAATATCTAGCGGCTGGAGGTCTTTTGTCAATCCACCCGGAATGACGGCGAGTATTTAATTAAGCGCGTAAGCGTGTCTCTCAATGTGATGTTATGAGCTAGCAAATATAACAACTACACTACCCAGCATGCAACGATAGTTACGAGCATGCGCGGTAGCCCTGAGAAGCGTTGTTGTATGCTGGCAGTTAGAATGTGGTTATGAGCACGCTGTGAGTAAACGTTGAGAACTCAGTTAACACGCCTCGTCTGCATTATTTATAATTAGACAGACAACACACTTAATAGGAGCCATTTTGGGGTCTTTACATAAACACACAAATGGAAATGAAACGTCACATATCCCAGCATGCACCGCGCGCTTCTGCTTCTTCCGGGGGCGGGTGGTTGCTTACAGTACAAGAAGAAGCGCTTCCTGTTCTATGGGGGCGGGTGCTTACCTTGGCGGTTGCTTGCGTAGAAGAAGAAGCGCTTCCTGCTCTACCGGGAAAAAAGATGGCGGCTGTTTACCGAAGTTGCGAGAACGAAACTTTATGAAAATGAATCTTAATATTTATCCAAATATAAAGCGCACCGGGTTAAAAGCCGCACTGTCAGCTTTTGAGTAAATTTGTGGTTTTTAGGTGCGGCTAATGGTGCGGAAAATACGGTAAATACCAATTATAAAGAAAGATAAAAAAATAAAAATAAAAAATCACTAAAAACTTACTTTTTTTATATTTGCATAGTATGTATATATTATTAATGTTGTAAATACAAATCTCTATATATCTAGAAAGAAAGGGTGGTCCTAAAGAGGTAGGCATTTTTCGGAGGTCTCAAGAAGCTAAGAAATACAAGAATGTGTGTGTGTGAGTGCGTGACTGCGTGTGTGTGTGTGTGTGTGTGTGTGTGTGTGTGTGTGTGTGTGTGTGTGTGTGTGTGTGTGTGTGTGTTGTTTTTTTCCAATAATAGTACAACTCAGTGAAAACCAGTGGTGCAAAAATATTTCAAAAGTGGCAAAAATTCAAATTAAATCAAATATAAAGTAGGAAAGCCCATCTGTTTAAATGCATTGCAAAGTATTTCAGCGGCATGACGGCTGCAGATGATGAAACGTTGTGGCAGGAGTTGCCTGTTAGTAACTACTCATTCTGTGATGACATAGCAAAGATTGAAGTTCAGGCAGTGGCGTTCAATACAGACATACACTGGAGCTGTTGACTGACTGGTTGGTGCTACCAGTTACTTATAAATAAATAAATGGGTTATACTTGTATAGCACTTTTCTACCTTCAAGGTACTCAAAGCGCTTTGACAGTATTTCCACATTCACCCATTCACACACACATTCACACACTGATGGCCGGAGCTGCCATGCAAGGCGCTAACCAGCAGCCATCAGGAGCAAGGGGTGAAGTGTATTGCCCAAGGACACAACGGACGTGACTAGGATGGTAGAAGGTGGGGATTGAACCCCAGTAACCAGCAACCCTCCGATTGCTGGCACGGCCACTCTACCAACTTCGCCACGCCTTCCCTGCTGTCAAAGATTGAGTGTTTTATTAAGTGTATATTTTAAAGTAGTTTACTTGGACATTCCGTTGACACTAAACTGAGTGTCAATTAATACAGTATTTTGTCATTTGTTTCCTGAAGCAATTGAGGCAAAATGAAGCGCACTACTTGGCTGTCACCAGCAGAGGCGCTGCCCGGTCAGACTTAACTTGTTTCTGGCTTTAAGAATAACAACAACATGTTGAGCTACATCACAGTACATTCATTAGGAATATTCAGAGAGCTCCACCATTCCATCTCTAGTTTTACATTTAATTTAGGAAAAGTCGTTTCATGTTTTAATTACGGCTGTCAAACAATTAAAAATATTTAATTATGATCAATCATATTTTGTCTGTAGTTAACATGTAATCAATTGCGATTATTTACAGATTTTTTTGTTCATCTTTTTTTTTTTTGTCCAGCTACTTGGGGAACTCATATTATTGATGTAGATGCCCGTATTTGCTGTACAGATTTACTTTACAAAAGAGAAGTGTGGGATACTTCACTTTTTGCCTTATTTGTATTTGACTTTTTTCAATGGATTTATATTATGTGGCGCAGCCAAACCAGAGCAGGAGGGGATATAAATAATACAAAAAATCTCAGGGACAGGAGAGGCATAAGACAAAGAGACAATAACAACAAAAACAATAACAACAACAGAACAACATCAGCAAATACAATATGTACAAATATGAAATGAAAAAGGTTTGCAAAGAAGCGGTTAGTGAAGTAAATATTAGTAACACAGAAATTAAAATGAAATTGCGCTTCAAATGGAGCAATAAAAATACCAATATAAATAACACTATCTATAATGAATAATAGTAATAATTACCTCTATTATCAACAATACTATTCTTACAAATGCAACAATAGCTATATGTAATTAAAACTTGAATTACAAAAGAAAGATATATATACTATATTAAGATATATATACTATATTAACCTTGTAGATTGTTATAGTAAAAAGTAGTTAAGCTTAATCAATATGCCGTGTTTTACCCAGTTTCCCCTTGATGCACACAAAGCAGGAGAATGATAAACAAAGTTATCACAGCGTTTCCAAGTGTCAAAAACTAGAGAAAGAAGGTATGTCGTGGTGCCTCAGTGTGCCATGTGACATGTTGCGCACTCTATTTGACTTGGTAGCTTCCCGTCGCATGCGATTGATGGTGGTTGTGGTTAAGTGGAGCGTTGTTAGACACTAGAAAATGTCCGATTCATTGCAACAGTCAGTCTTAATACATTGCTGCAGCACGATGCCGTATTTTAGATGTGCATTAAAATGTGTCTGTTGTCGTGTCTGTCCGTCACTCTTCCGATGGAGGTGGCACTGATGTCATATTAATACATCATTTTTCGACAAGTCCCAAAGATTAACTGGTCAATCGCGATCGACGTTTTGGCAATCCTTAAGGTAATGAACCAACTCTTATCCCAGCGAAAGCATTTGAATTGTAGCATCCATGGAAAGGCTTACGGTTTCCCAGCCCACTTTGCAGTACTTGTATTGCAAATAGTTGCCAAAGTAAAGTGTTTGAAGTTAACTTGTTTATTAACACTCATAATAGTAGTAGGTATGAGTTGTACTTTTACACTTTTACACTCCCAACAGGTGTAAAAGAAAGTGCCTCTCTATCCTCCTTCAAAACCTGACTAAAAGAACACCTCCAGGCAACTACAACCCTAGACTAACACCCTCCCCCCACCACATCCCACCTCCCCGGATTGTAAATAATCAAATGTATATACTTGTTCTTATGCTTTCTGAGCTCCCTATGTTCACTGCTCGCTGTACATATCCTACGAAGTCAGACATACACTGTTACAATGTCCATTTCTCAGATGATATAATTGTTGATGACTGAAGTGCCGATAACAACCAAACCTAAACCCCCCGCCCCAACCACCTCCACATACCACCCCCCGGATTGTAAATAATGTAAATAATTGAATGTATATACTCTGATGATTAACTTGTGTGATGACTGTATTATGCTGATAGTATATATTTGTACCATGAATTGATTAAGGTGGACCCAAGTTGAAAAACGTATTCGGGTGTTACCATTGAGTAGTCAATTGTACGGAATATGTACTGTACTGTTCAATCTACTAATAAAAGTTTCAATCAATCAATCAATCAATACTGTCATCTTTGTGCCCGCACTGTGACTGTAGTTTGGTGGCCTAAATAAGGACCCTCATCCAGAAATGTCTCGCACCAAATCTTGGTGAGTCAAGGTCTTCATATTTTGAAGGTGAGGAAAAAAGGCAATCCACATTTCTGAATGTTGATATTACTTTTAATTTCTCTTCATTTTGTGTTTGTCATTAATTGTCCTCTATTACTTCATTCATCAGATCCTTCCTCGCTGCCTGTTCCGTTCTTCAAATGACTCTTTTCTCCTCCATCCCCAACCTCATATTTCTACCCTTCTTTCGTTTTGCCGGATTTTCTCCCATTCTCTCATTCATCCCCCTCTTGTCTTTGTTCGCCTTTGTGCGCTCTGCCACTCTCCGTGGCGCCCCAGGCTCAGACATATGGCGCTCTTCGCTCTGCTATTGTCATCCATTAACACCGTTGTCAGTGGGAATTACCCACACATAGCGCAACATGCAAGGCTGTGCTCCCGCTTCTGATGTCAAACAGAGGAGAGAACCAGGCGGAGGGCGGGGGGTGGGGTAACTGTGGCGTGTTTGGGGAAAAAAAGGGTGCAAGAAAATAGCTGTGATATGCGTATTACCTCAGACAAGAGTTCCCTTTCAGAATGTGTTGCAAGGAATTAGGATTACATAATCCTCCTGCATATAATAATCCGTTTAAAAGAAAACATCTAGGTGGGAAATCACAGCAAGAAGAGCGGACAAACACATGCACACAAACTTCTACTCTGTTCTAATTAAAGTGGTTGTGATGACGGAGCTTTGGGTGTGTTCATTGTGTGTGTGTGTGTGTCGGTGTGAGTGTCTTTGAGAAACACGGCGATAACAGCTCTATAATAATCAGTCCATGTGGAACAACAGAGCAGGAGACTGTGACAGCTTGTTTGCCACTAAAACGTCAGATATACACATCATTGCTGATCAAACCTCACAGCGGTTACAGCTGATCAAATCTTTATAAGTACAATTTTATGGTTCTCCCTGCACTTTTGTTGCCATGAAGTGGTAAACCACTAAGAAATTGGCAATAAAGATGACTTTCAATTATTGCAGCAGTAATGATGATGTGACAAAGGCAGCCATGGTGAGATAGAAAGACAGGCTGACGGCGAGGCACAGAAAGAAGACATCCGGACCTAAGGTACATCGTCTGGGTCTCTGCTTCACTGATTGCAGGTTCTTATTGAAGTTCTCGTCTCTGGCGATGGGTTTTGTCAAGTCTTTTCAAGTTCTTCTCAACTTGTCTAGACAAGCTTTGAGGAAAAAAATATGATCTCCTTCTGATATGATAGGCAGCGGCTCACGGCTTTTCCATCGTGCTGCTAATTATATGTTATTTGTTGTCTCTGAGTTTACTACCCACTACTACAGTCGCAAAGGATTACTGGGCACTGGTTCCAATATGAACATTGCCGTAACAGACGAATCCCGCCGCTTGTTCCAACATTTCGACTGAAATAGCAACACCCTCGAGAGCTGTGTGGATTGTCGTCGCCATGGGCAGGAGGCGGAGACGGTGATGTTAGAGGAAGCAAAACCGGGGGATGCTGCTCTAGCCCACCACTGAAACTCAGTATAATTTCTGGAGAGGTACCAGTCTGGATAAGGTACAAGCTGACCCGAGTTGTGACACGAGGTAGGCACAGCTGTGGGATGACCTGGCTGAAAATGACTATCTGCGGGCTTCTCGGTGGACAGGACTTCCACATTGTCTATTAATATAACAATTCAATAACGATACGCACACGACATCCATTGCAGCCTATCACCCTGAAAGTGAAGTCCCTACTTCTGCGGTCCATCCTCAAAGTGTTGTCTTTTACTCCAACTGGGGCCTTTTGTGTTTTCCTTACCCTGGATGTGGGTTTAGAACAGGGGATGTTGTTATAAGTTTGTAAAAGCCCTTTGAGACATTGATTGAATGATTGATTGATTGATTGAGATATAGTGCTATTTCAAAATTGTCTCTACTCACTTTACATTGGGAAAGCCATACATTGAAGGTGATGAGTCACAGTTACATCAGTGTGGGTGGCATTGGGAGCATGTTGGGTGAAGTGTTATGCCCAAGGACACAATGGCAGAAGCCGGATTTAAACCAGGAACCCTTATTTTTCCGTAAAGCCGCTCTACACGCTGAACCACACCACCAATACCAGGCTAACTGCTTAACTCAGGTGAAAGTACTGCAATTTCCAATGGTTGCAGAAAGTACAAAGTGAGTAAATACGCATTTAAGTAGAACCAAATGTTGAAACCGTGAGTCAGGATGGTGTGTGGAAAAGCTAAGTGCCTGGGTCAGTCTCCTAGATAATCAATGTGTGTAAAGCAAAGAATATAAACATTAGCCTAAACTAGATGAAGGCCATACTTACCCAACTTCATATAGAATTGTGAGTCATTATGTCGGCAATCCAAAATTGCTCTTAGAGTACAAAAGACTGACAGTATTCTATGCTTGATTAAAAACAAAAGTCTTGGACAAACGTAGAAGTGATGAATGGATAAAACCTCATGAGCCCTTCAATCACTTGAACCAACATCCAAGTATGTTTCTCAGCAATGCGAAATTGGTGACCCACAAGATGGAGGACATGAATCTACTCACCAAGGGAAATCGCTTGTACCATACGGCTGTGTTTTTGTTATTTCTGAAACCTGGCATTACCCCCTGATTCCCGACGCAGCAGTACACCTAGCACAGTGTTTTTCAACCACTGTGCCGTGAGATACAGTCTGGTGTGCCGTGGGAGATTATCTAATTTCACCTATTTGGGTTGAAAATATTTTTTGCAAACCAGTAATTATAGTCTGCAAATTATCTGTTGTTGTTGAGTGGTCGGTGCTGTCTAGAGCTAGGCAGAGTAACCGTGTAATACTCTTCCTTATCAGTAGGTGGCAGCCGGTAACTAATGGCTTTGTAGATGTCGGAAACAGCGGGAGGCAGTGTGCAGGTAAAAAATGTGTCTAATGCTTAAACCAAAAATGAACAAAAGGTGAGTGCCCCTAAGAAAATGCATTGAAGCTTAGTGAAGGCTATGCAGAACGAAACTAAAACTGAACTGAACTGGCTACAAAGTAAATGGGTTATACTTGTATAGCGCCTTTCTATCTTTTTTAAGGAACTCAAAGTGCTTTGACACTATTTCCACATCCACCCATTCACACACACATTCACACACTGATAGCGGGAGCTGCCATGCAACGCGCTAACCAGGACCCATCAGGAGCAAGGGTGAAATGTCTTGCTCAAGGACACAACGGACATGACTAGGATAGTAGAAGGTGGGGATTGAACCAGTAACGCTCAGATTGCTGGCACGGCCACTCTCCCAACTTTGTTTCCCCGTCCCCTGTTACGGATGGGTTTACGCAGCATGCTGCGCGGTTCGTTCTCCTGGGATGCAAACGGACGACTTCGGACATGACTTGCAGGTAGGAACATGATTTAATCTTGAAAATCAACGAAGCACCAAAAACAGACGAAGGAAAAAAGTGCTGATCGCACTGGATGCTAGGGCTAACTCTTAGCATAGACGAGAGATAGGAATACTCACGTAACAGAAGCGTGACGCAAACAAAGAAGTCAGACCGACTGACTGGCAAAGGCAGGCTTAAATAATGTCTCTGATTAACAGCAGGTGAGCGTCCCAAACACAAGAGGCAGGTGAAAATAATAGGTAGCCATGGTAACCAACTCAGAGGTCCACGAACAAGAACTAAAGGAGTCCAAAACTAACCGAAAATACAAAACCTGATCCGGACCACGGATCATGACAGGTCCCCCTTTAAGGACAGCTTCTAGATGTCCAAAAAAAACCAAGCAGGGTCAAGAGTCACGGGAGGGCGGAGGGAGGACTTGGCGGTGGGTCGCCAGACCGAGTGTCCCCGCAACCAGCGAGGGAGAGTCAGATGGCGGTGACGTGTTGAACGTCGCTGCATTTGGCGAGGCGGGCGACCACAGAAAGGCCACATTTGTGACATTCCCAAAGTGAACAAAAACAGAATGCTGGACGACAGCAAAGACTTACTGTGGAGCGAAGACGGCATCCACAATGTACATCCGAACATGACATGACAATCAACAATGTCGCCACAAAGAAGGATAAAAACAACTGAAATATTCTTGATTGCTAAAACAAAGTAAATGCGGGAAATATCGTTCAAAGGAAGACATGAAACTGCTACAGGAAATCACCAAAAAAAGAGAAAAAGCCACCAAAACAGAAGCGCAAGACAAGAACTAAAACACTACACACAGGAAAACAGCAAAAAACTCCAAATAAGTCACGGCGTGATGTGACAGGTGGTGACAGTACACCTACTTTGAGACAAGAGCTATAGTGATGCATGCTTGGTTATGGTTTGAATTCATATCCAACAATTGCAAGAACGACTTTTTACTGTCAATATCGACTGCTGAGTTTCATTTTTTAATGTTTTCTGCTGGTGGTGTGCCTCTGGATTTTTTCAATAAAAGAATGTGCCTTGGCTCAAAAAAGGTTGAAAAACACTGACCTAGCAGGCTTAACTATTTACCGCTGGGACCGCAACAAAAACTTCAGTAAAAATTAAAAGATGTACTAATATCGGAGGTGTACATAGTACCCGATCGCCACGCTAGCTTAGCTCTCTTGCTTAGGGCAGACACCATAAGAAAACTTGAGCAGACCTACGCCTCCAGTGTTTGGGAGACCTTAACCAGTCAATGCTAAAGTTTGTTCTGCCTAAACTCTATCAATATGTTAAGTGTCCAACTATACTATTAAGCAGGTATTCAGAGCCACACAACTTTCACACCTGGGACAGTATGACTATCCCCTCCCAGAAAAATTACAAGAGTTGCACAAGGTGGCTCAGTCATCCAGCAAGAAGGCCTCCTGGACATCTCCCTGATGAGCATTTATGTGGAGAAAAAACAAAACAGGACCTGTCAGTAAAACTAACTTGCTTTTGAAGTTGAAATAGTGACTGGGAAGATTCTGCTTGGGCTGCTGACACCCAATGCTGTATAAACAGAAGAATATGTGTAACAGAGGCCAGTCAGTGTGGCTGCGCCAGGTGTACGTTAGTAAACCTCACTCCCTGACAATTTCAAGAGCAGTGCTGGCTGCTGGGCTGCCAGCTCGGGCTTCTATCCAGTGGTCAGCACACTCGTCCCTCAATATGAACAAGCAAGGTTTGAAAGCGGTAAAAAGGCACAAGGACCCAATCAGCTGGGTTATATATGTATGAATGGATCTTGCTCAGTTTTAACCAGGTGAAAGCAGGTTACTCGAAAATTATGCCTATGCTACGTACCAGATGTACAAGATCTTCACAACCTGTCTTAGTCTGTTGAAGCCTGGCTTTATTACCTTACCCCTGCTGATGTAGGACAATACCAAATGGTCTTTGTCGTTAAAATGAGCATATCCAGCTGTCAAAATCAAAATATTGGCCTCAGTAGACAATTTTTTGGGTAAACTGAAGACTTCCTTGTACTGCATCTCTATTCTACTACGCATCTAAAAACTTGAAGGCCTGTCATGTGTAAATGGTTTGAAGACATTCCTCTTGTCATCAGAGGATCACGCAGGAGATGCAGTTATACACTGAACCTCCCAAGGGTTGTGCTGAAAATGTTTCTCTTTATCCCAAGAGCTCTTCTTTTTACAGATGGATCAATAAAAAATTCTCTGTCTACTCCATTCTTATTCTATCTGTCTTCAACCAAAATCTGTCTCCGTCTTTGTCCTGAGTTGATTGTATAATTTTCTCAGATAAGTCTCTAAGGTCATGAAGAAGGGAGCAATCCAACACTCATACCCTACTTTCTGATTCTATCTTGGCTATACAGCCAGTTTCCCATGGTAGCCAAGGTCTCTCTATTCCTATCTTCCCTAATCAATTCCTAATGAAACCAAATATGACCATATCAGTTTATCTTTGTTCACGTTTGCCCATGAAATCCATATTTTTTTTCCCAAGAAGATCATTCCAGTATCCCATTTTCCCTCTTGTCTTCGCTAACCGTATCCTAGTAGACAAGAATTTCACAAGCATAGATTTTTTTTTTTGGCGGATAATCAATAAATAAATAAATAAAACAAGACATGTAAATTACAGTACAACCAGTTTCAGACACAAGTGTATTGAACCCAGCAGTAAACCATTTCAAAATTATCACTGACTTTTCTTTGAATGCTTGGTTTAGTTCCCCTCATCATAATTGAGCTCTATTTTCCAGCTCACGGTTTGCTGACAGAGGGAATCGTCATGCTGGGGGGAAACCAAGCATTGACGCATCAAATTAGCAGCGACCCCCGCCGAAAACACTCTCATGACCACACACGATTGAGCAATATAAAAACAAAATAGAGTGTGTAGTCTATCATTGAGATATGAACAGATGTACAAGGAAGACATGCTGACGATCAAAAATGCCTGCACTGCAATACAAGGATCCGCATGTCCAATCTTAGCTGTCTTGAAAGTGATGAAGTCACCCTTAAAATTAGCAATAATGTTGTTCCACTGACAATCTCCCGATCATTAAATCACTGCCAAGATTTATTATCGCTTCAACATTCATCAAAACTGAATTATTAGCTGAATTGAACTTCCCAATCACCTGCTCCCTAATTGATGCATTGCCTTTTAGGATGTAATGAAACAAATCATTTTGTAGTCATAGAGAAATCAGATGATAGCGCAGCATTAATGGTGTGCGCTCTGAAGTCTGACCAATCAAAATGGTTTATTAATATCTGACCTTGAACCTGTTCGATACGGCCTACGATTTCAATTTATCCCTTACCTTAATCATACTGTAGTTATTAATTATGCAGCTTTAGATTAAAAATATACTGTTGCCATTAATAAGACTTTCAGCTAGTGCAGTGGTTCTTAACCTTGTTGGAGGTACTGAACCCCACCAGTTTCATATGCGCATTCACCGAACCCTTCTTTACTGAAAAATAAAATGTTTTTTTCTTAATTTAATCTTAATTTATAAATATTAATCATGAAATGATGTTATTATATTAAAGAAATACTAATAAAGATATATTTTACAAACAAAGTTACAGGAATGTACACATGATCCTATGTTTACATCTCATTGTGCAACATGTGAATGTTTTAGTGGGAACTAAATGCGATATCAGAAAGGGGTACACATAATTTCCAACGCAGGACCCCCACCCAGACATACAATACTAGTGCACAGCTCATGAAAAACTATATTTTTTGTTATTGTCTTTGTAAGTAGGCCAAAACACTTATATTAGAAAATAATCTCATGGAAATGACTGCTGTCATTTGATTATAATAATAAAACATTTAACTTGTTATTTAGTCAGGTTTGGGACAGGTGTGCTGCTGGTGTAGCCACAGTGTGCACGTCTGATGTCGCTCACATGTGCTCCACTGAATGCTCAAGGAGTTCACGCATATGGAAAATTAGAGGGAACATTGTTTGGGGGTATCAATAATACGTCGATAGGGAGAAGTTTTTATTTACACGATGAGTCGGGTGTGTCTTGACCACCGCGGCGGAGGCTCCGCCGAACCCCTGAGGCCAACTCACCGAACCCCTAGGGTTCGATCGAACCCAGGTTAAGAACCACTGAGCTAGTGTATGGATTTGGCTATCTTCTTTGCAAAGTACACCCTGTAGTTAAACCTGTTCTCTGTCTTTTTTGGGCACTATTTATATCAAATATGTACACCAACCAGACAGTAAACAGTATAAGTAGCCGCTGTTAAAACATATAGTTGAGGATGGAAAACAAGTCAGTCAGTAAATGCTCCATAAATCCTGAACAGTTTTTTGAGCTACTTAGTTAAGGTCAGTTTGGGCATTTGCACGTCTATGGAAATGTGTACAGTGTGTATGCGCGTGTGTGTGTGTTAATGTCTGGCAAAGATAATATTGCAGCCACACCACAGCACAGTAAAACCATTAAGCCTCAGACAGAAGTGCTGACAGTAGATTACAGTGGCTGTAAATCTCAGTCAGGCATTAAGAAGTCACTGCTTCATAAACAATGTAAGTATACAGTATGTCACTGTCTAGGACGTTTAATGTTGCACTGATTATACAAAATGCAACATGTCACACAATATAACAGTGGTACTTCAGTTGTCATACGGCCCAGTTTTAGCATGGTTTGGTTTTCGATAGAGATATCCGATAATATCGGCATGCCGATATTATTGGCCGATAAATGCGTTAAAATGTATTATCGGAAATTATTGGTATCGTTTTTTTTATTATCGGTATCGGGTTTTTTATTTTTTTATTTTTTTTTTATTATTATGAAATCAACATAAAAAACACAAGATACACTTACAATTAGTGCACCAACCCAAAAAACTTTCCTCCCCCATTTACACTCATTCACACAAAAGGGTTGTTTCTTTCTGTTATTAATATTCTGGTTCCTACATTATATATCAATATATATCAATACAGTCTGCAAGGGATACAGTCCGTAAGCACACATGATTGTGCGTGCTGCTGGTCCACTAATAGTACTAACCTTTAACAGTTAATTGTACTCATTTTCATTCATTACTAGTTTCAATGTAACTGTTTTTATATTGTTTTACTTTCTTTTTTATTCAAGAAAATGTTTTTAATTTATTTATCTTATTTTTTTTTTTTTAAAAGTACCTTATCTTCACCATACCTGGTTGTCCAAATTAGGCATAATAATGTGTTAATTCCACGACTGTATATATCGGTTGATATCGGTATCGGTAATTAAAGAGTTAGACAATATCGGAATATCGGATATCGGCAAAAAGCCATTATCGGACATCCCTAGTTTTTGACAAAAATAATCACCAATATAGGTTTTGGTTTTCATACACTGTCTTAATTTTTAGTATAATTAAACATCCGTTGGTGGAACAGTCTTTGATTTTGTACTGAGTGTTGAAGAACGGGGTCAGTTGACACACTTATTATTCCAGTGTGAATTGCTATCACCAAAACATCTTCAATAATCATTCCTACATGAAAATGAAGCTTAAGGTGTTGGCTTAAAATGTGTATGGAAGGGAATGGATTCATATGGCCCAATTCCTGGGTGAATCGCATGTGAGAGGAAAAGGGGAGGATAATCATTTTGCAATGCAGTCAGCTGGAAATGATGGAAAGCGCCACATTTTGCCACAAAATACATTTTAGGAAATTCAACAGTATACTGCCACATTGTGGCCAAATTCATCACTTTTTTCTGTGTCAAGAAAACCGCGACCGGTGTTCGTGATAACAGCGTTATATAATAACACCGTTTGTAACGCTATTACTTTTACTAGTAACGAGTAATCTAATGAATTACTTTTAGGTCCGTTACAACGCTGTTAGCGATAGCTTGATGTAACGTGCACGCTACTTTTGATATGGTTTTACGTCAACAACAAGACAGCATCATAAGTGCAGCGAGTTCAATGCAGAAATTATATTCCTACTAGTGAAAGTAACAAGCAGCACCGCACTAAAATTAACTCGATATCAAATAGGAAGAGGCGACATCACACTGTGATACAGCAACACAGCAGACAACAACATACGCACACGTAGACAATGGGAGTAATGGACAACAAATCAATGATTGAAATGACAAACTTGCCATCCAAACAATATACTGTTTGTTGACAAGAAGATATGACAGCTATCGAAGCACATTCAATCTCTTTATTAACCAGAGGTAACACAATCCGGTGAAAATATTCAAAAGAGCTGGCGTCGAAGTCGACAAACTGCCGCTGCTAACTGCTAAAGCTAACAAACACAGCTCAGTAGAGACCTCCGATGACATCACATGGCCTGCCTTTTAAAAGTGCATGTGCTCTCATAAGAAATGTCTCTCAACTGCATAAGACAGATATTTGAATATATATATATATTTTTTAAGTAACGTATTAATTACTTTCCATAGTAAATAATTGCATTTATCAATGAGTATTTCCATTACTATTTCCAATTACTTTTTTGGTTAAGTAACAAGTAACTATAATTAATCACTTTTTAAAAGTAATTGTCAGAACACTGGCTGCGACAAATGGGGTTGTATGAATCCCCCTTCATACTTTACTGCTCTCATTATCCAGCTTATTGTAACAAAGATGTGATGACCTGTTATATACAGTCCGACGGCACTATGACGACCAATTCCATCATAAGGATGGTTGTCACACACGGGTGGGGTTGATGTCGCAATGTTATTTTAATGGTAAAAATAGTTTTTCGGAATCCAAACATTAAGAAGGACCTATAAAATGTTATTGTTCAATTGCATTCACAAGTTGACAAACAAAACCTACTGCATCTTAATACAAACCCCGTTTCCATATGAGTTGGGATATTGTGTTAGATGTAAATATAAACGGAATACAATGATTTGCAAATCATTTTCAACCCATATTCAGTTGAATATGCTACAAAGACAACATATTTGATGTTCAAACTGATAAACATATTTTTTTTTGCAAATAATCATTAACTTAAGAATTTGATGCCAGCAACACGTGACAAAGAAGTTGGGAAAGGTGGCAATAAATACTGATAAAGTTGAGGAATGCTCATCAAACACTTATTTGGAACATCCCACAGGTGAACAGGCAAATTGGGAACATGTGGGTGCCATGATTGGGTATGAAAGTAGATTCCATGAAATGCTCAGTCATTCACAAACAAGGATGGGGCGAGGGTCACCACTTTGTCAACAAATGAGTGAGCAAATTGTTGAACAGTTTAGGAAAAACCTTTCTCAACCAGCTATTGCAAGGAATTTAGGGATTACACCGTCTACGGTCCGTAATATCATCAAAGAGTTCAGAGAATCTGGAGAAATCACTGCACGTAAGCAGCTAAGCCCGTGACCTTCGATCCCTCAGGCTGTACTGCATCAACAAGCGACATCAGTGTGTAAAGGATATCACCACATGGGCTCAGGAACACTTCAGAAACCCACTGTCAGTAACTACAGTTGGTCGCTATATCTGTAAGTGCAAGTTAAAACTCTCCTATGCAAGGCGAAAACCGTTTATCAACAACACTGTGGTCTAACGATTACACATTTCAAATTGTTTTTGGAAATTGTAGATGTCGTGTCCTCCGGACCAAAGAGGAAAAGAACCATCCGGATTGTTATAGGCGCAAAGTTGAAAAGCCAGCATCTGTGATGGTATGGGGGTGTATTAGTGCCCAAGACATGGGTAACTTACACATCTGTGAAGGCACCATTAATGCTGAAAGGTACATACAGGTTTTGGAGCAACATATGTTGCCATCCAAGCAACGTTACCATGGACGCCCCTGATTATTTCAGTTAGACAATACTAAGCCACGTGTTACATCAACGTGGCTTCATAGTAAAAGAGTGTGGGCACTAGACTGGCCTGCCTGTAGTCCAGACCTGTCTCCCATTGAAAATGTGTGGCGCATTATGAAGCCTAAAATACCACAACGGAGACCCCCGGACTGTTGAACAACTTAAGCTGTACATCAAGCAAGAATGGGAAAGAATTCCACTTGAGAAGCTTAAAAAATGTGTCTCCTCAGTTACCAAACGTTTACTGATTGTTGTTAAAAGGAAAGGCCATGTAACACAGTGGTGAACGTGCCCTTTCCCAACTACTTTGGCACGTGTTGCAGCCATGAAATTCTAAGTTAATTATTATTTGCAAAACAAAAATAAAGTTTATGAGTTTGAACATCAAATATCTTGTCTTTGAAGTGCATTCAATTGAATATGGGTTGAAAAGGATTTGCAAATCATTGTACTCCGTTTATATTTACATCTAACACACTTTCCCAACTCATATGGAAACGGGGTTTGTATATTAATATTGTCCACCGAATGTATTTCTTGCTAGTATCAAGGCTACAAACTCTGTCGAACTAGTTAGCCAGCTGACAACAGTCTTCCTCTTGACACATTTATGGGTGAGTGTGATATATATTTATATAGCGCTTTTCTCTAGTGACTCAAAGCGCTTTACATAGTGAAACCCAATATCTAAGTTACATTTAAAGCGGTGTGGGTGGCACTGGGAGCAGGTGGGTAAAGTGTCTTGCCCAAGGACACAACGGCAGTGACTAGAATGGCGGAAGCGGGGATCGAACCTGGAACCCTCAAGTTGCTGGCACGGTCGCTTTACCAACCGAGCTATACCGCCACGGGTAACAATAGTTTTTTTTTATTAACCTATTGTGTAAAAACATTGTCAACAAATACTAAGAAGATTTACAATTTGACATGAAAAACACAAAAAGTCCTTTCACCTTAAGTTTGAGTTTCTTACTCGAGAGAAGACTACGTAGGTGAGCTCAAATCCCAAAGCCGCAAATTTATACACCACAATTTGAGAGACAGCGCCCTCAGATGCAGGGGAGATATAATAAGTGTGACAACCTACCCCGGTTCTCACTTATAACTGAAAAATAACTGCACATTGGGGAAAAATGAAGTTGTAGCATACAGTACTAGTCCAATCAAAGTCAATGAGAGCCTTAAGGCATCATTATGCTTTAATGTCATGCTGCCTGCGTGATGCCAAATTGCGGTCTCCCCCTCACCCGTCCTTTTTCTCGACTCTTTCAGGGGTTGCGCAGACTGTAGCACAGGTTCGATTCCCAGCCAATGAACACTTCGCCATTGGAGAAGTCTAATGCCCGCCCTGAGTGCGAATAAATGGGAGGGTCACAGGAAGGACATCAGACATAAAAAATAAACCAAATCTCATTTGATTGAGTTGTTGTAGGGACCTCTCACAGGACAGGCTGGTGGACAACAGCAACAGTATTGTACTTCAATCCCATATGCTAAATGTCCCATGTCACGTTTTCAGATTTACCTGCCTAATTTATTCAGAGTCCGATAAAATCAGCCAAACATTCTCTCAAAAATTCTGCAAAGAAAATGATGGCCTTTTAGAAATACCTTTAGGCATGTTTTTATACTTTGCAGAGGTAGAGAAATAATACTCGAGTTAGAGGGACAAAATATCACATATTAGTATGATGAAAACTACAACCACAATCATAAAAATATTTTTAATTTGAAAAGTACCTGTGATGATTTTAATGTATATTTAAAACAAATAATTTGGTCTAGGGGGCAGCACGACGGAAGAGGGGTGAGTGCATTTGCCTCACAATACAAAGGTCCTGGATTCAATCCTGGGCTCAGGATCTTTCTGTGTGGAGTTTGCATGTTCTCCCCGTGACTGTGCGGGTTTTCTCCGGGTACTCCGGCTTCCTCCCACCTCCAAAGACATGCACCTGAGGATAGGTTGAATGGAAACACTAAATTGGCCCTAGTGTGTGAATGTGAGTGTGAATGTTGTCTGTCTATCTGTGTTGGCCCTGCGATGAGGTGGCGACTTGTCCAGGGTGTACCCCGCATTCCGCCCAAATGCAGCCGAGATAGGCTCAGCACTCACTGCGACCCCGAAAGGGACAAGAGGTAGAAAATGGATGGATGGATGGAATTTGGTCTAGATCAAGGGTCTTCAACGTTTTCCAGGCCAAAGACCCCCAACATTGAGCGGGGACCCTCCCCGAACTCCTCCCATGTCCGGGTTTTTGCCTCCGCGACCGCTGAAGCCGCACACTGCTTGGCCTGTCGGTACCTGTCTGCTGCCTCAGGAGTCCCATGAGCCAAAAGAACCCGATAGGACTCCTTCTTCAGCCTGACGGCATCCCTCACCGCCGGCGTCCACCAACGGGTTCTAGGATTACCGCCACGACAGGCACCAACTAACTTGCGGCCACAGCTCCAATCGGCCGCCTCGACAATAGAGGTACGGAACATTGTCCACTCGGATTCAATGTCCAGCACCTCCCTCGTGACATGTTCAAAGTTCTTCCGGAGGTGGGAATTGAAACTCTCTCTGACAGGAGACTCTGCCAGGCGTTCCCAGCAAACCCTCACAATGCGTTTGGGCCTGCCAGGTCTGTCCGGCATCCTCCCCCACCATCGCAGCCAACTCACCACCAGGTGGTGATCGGTAGAAAGCTCCGCCCCTCTCTTCACCCGAGTGTCCAAAACATGAGGCCGCAAATCCGATGACACAACTACAAAGTCGATCATGGAACTGCGGCCTAGGGTGTCCTGGTGCCAAGTGCACATATGGACACCCTTATGTTTGAACATGGTGTTTGTTATCGACAATCTGTGACGAGCACAAAAGTCCAATAACAGAACACCACTCGGGTTCAGATCCGGGCGGCCATTCTTCCCAATCACACCTCTCCAGGTTTCACTGTCGCTGCCAACATGAGCGTTGAAATCCCCCAGTAGAACGAGGGAATCACCTGGGGGAGCACTCTCCAGTACTCCCTCGAGTGAATCCAAAAAGGGTGGGTACTCTGAGTTGCTGTTTGGCGCGTAAACGCAAACAACAGTCAGGACCTGTCCACCCACCCGAAGGCGGAGGGAAGCTACCCTCTCGTCCACCGGGTTGAACTCCAATGTGCAGGCTTTGAGCCGAGGGGCAACAAGAATTGCCACCCCAGCCCGTCGCCTCTCACTGCCGGCAACGCCAGAGTGGAAGAGAGTCCAGCCCCTCTCAAGAGAAGTGGTTCCAGAGCCCTTGCTGTGTGTCGAAGTGAGTCCGACTATATCTAGCCGGAACTTCTCCACCTCACGCACTAGCTCAGGCTCCTTCCCCCCCAGCGAAGTGACGTTCCACGTCCCAAGAGCCAGCTTATGTAGCCGAGGATCGGACCGCCAAGTGCCCTGCCCTCGGCTGCCGCCCAGCTCACACTGCACCCGACCTCTATGGCCCCTGCTATGGGTGGTGAGCCCATTGGAGGGGGGACCCACGTTGCCTCTTCGGGCTGTGCCCGGCCGGGCCCCATGGGGACAGGCCCGGCCACCAGGCGCTCGCCATCGTGCCCCACCTCCGGGCCTCGCTCCAGAGGGGGTCCCCGGTGACCCGCGTCCGGGCGAGGGAAATCTGGGTCCTTGGTTTGTGTTCTTCATCGAGGTCTTCGAATAATAATAATAATAATTAAAAAATATCAATGGCATATCAAATACAATTTTAATAAAAATGGAATGCCTATTTTCTATTTGCAGCCTTCTGAGGTAAATATCAACATTAACTTTTTCCACAGGCTAATGAATTTGAAAATAAAATGATGACAAGATGGCGGCGCCCTGATGGCAGCGGCTTGCAGACGCTCTTGGAAGTGTAGAGCGATTTGGCAAAAATACCCGTCAATTCTGTCTATTTCATGGCTGGCTCACAGCGTGGACACTTCGTGATCAGATACGACCGACAGACGATTCTGGATGTGGATAGATCAGGCCGTTATAGGCTGAAAGATGCGTGTACTTTCGACCTCCTCGCTAGCATGGGATTACTTCGCCGGCTACATCCAGCGGCCTCTGAAGCAGCGGAGTTAAGTGCCAGCGGGGACCGTCAACGGAAGAAACATAAGCGGTGTGAGCGGAAGCAGAAGCGGGGATGCCGAGCGGGGCTAACAACAAAGCGAAAGGCTAATCCTCAAAGAAGCGCTAGTCCGGGTGAGAAGTTTGTTAAAATAGAACTAGCCAGCGCCAGGCTGGATAATACCTGCACACATAGCAACTATTTTAGAACAATACACAACTCAAAAAATGTTTTTTCTGTGTCAGAAGTAGACATGCACTCTACTGAGGTGGCAAGTTATGATGCGTTCGGTTTATCACAACATCAAGCAAACAATCGGAAAATTCCCGTCATATCAATTCCTAGATATGGTCGAAATTATTTAAAGTGCACTACACATAATAAACACAACATTATTAATATTGCTACTACGGATAATTTCAACAAAAACTCCTCAAAACAGCCCACTACCTATAATATGGGCTTCTTAAACATAAGATCATTATCTTCCAAAACGTTATTAGTTAATGAGGTCATTAGAGACAATAATCTTGACGTCATTGGTCTCGCCGAGACCTGGCTCAAACCAGACGATTTCTTTGCGCTGGGTGAGGCGTCTCCTCCTGGCTATGCGGGAGCCCATATTGCCCGTCCCATTAAAAGGGGTGGGGGAGTCGCACTCATACACAACAAAAACTTTAATCTTACCCCGAACCTAAATAATAAATATAACTCGTTTGAGGTGCTTAATATGAGGTTTGTCACACCGCTGCCTCTCCACCTTGCTGTTATCTACCGCCCCCCAGGACCCAATTCGGACTTCATCAGTGAATTTTCAGAGTTCGTTGCTGATTTAGTGACGCACGCCGACAATATAATCATAATGGGGGACTTTAATATCCATATGAATACCCCATCGGACCCTCAGTGCGTGGCGCTCCAGACTATAATTGATAGCTGTGGTCTTACACAAATAATAAATGAACCTACGCATCGCAACGGTAATACGATAGATCTAGTGCTGGTCAGGGGTGTCACCACCTCCAAAGTTACGATACTCCCGTATACTAAAGTAATGTCCGATCATTACCTTATAAAATTTGAAGTTCTGACTCATTGTCAACAAACTAATAATAATAACTACTATAGCAGCCGCAACATTAATGCTGCCACAACGATGACTCTTGCTGGCCTGCTGCCTTTGGTAATGGCACCATTCCCAAATTATGTCGGCTCTATTGATAACCTCACTAACAACTTTAACGACGCCCTGCGCGACACCATTGATAGTATAGCACCGCTAAAGCTTAAAAGAGCCCCTAAAAGGCGCACCCCATGGTTTACAGAAGAAACTAGAGCCCATCAATTATCATGTAGAAAGCTGGAACGCAAATGGCGTGCTACTAAACTTGAGGTTTTCCATCAAGCATGGAGTGATAGTTTAATAACTTATAAACACATGCTTACCCTAGCTAAAGCTAAATATTACTCAAATCTCATCCACCTCAACAAAAATGATCCAAAATTTTTGTTTAGTACAGTAGCATCGCTAACCCAACAAGGGACTCCTCCCAGTAGCTCCACCCACTCAGCAGATGATTTTATGAATTTCTTTAATAAGAAAATTAAACTCATTAGAAAGGAGATTAAAGACAATGCATCACAGCTACAACTGGGTTCTATTAACACAGATACGACTGTATCTACGAAGGATACCGCCCTCCAAAATAGTTTCTCTCTCTTTGATGAAATAACATTAGAGGAATTGTTAAGATGTGTTAAGGGGACAAAGCAAACAACATGTTTACTTGACCCATTTCCTGGGGAACTTATTAAGGAGCTTTTTGTATTATTAGGTCCATCAGTGCTAAATATTATAAACGTATCACTTTCCTCTGGCACTGTTCCACTAGCATTAAAAAAAGCGGTTATTCATCCTTTGCTCAAAAGACCTAACCTCGATCCTGACCTCATGGTAAACTACCGGCCGGTGTCCCACCTTCCGTTTATCTCGAAAATCCTCGAAAAAAATTGTCGCACAGCAGCTAAATGAACACTTAGTGTCTAACAATCTCTGTGAACCTTTTCAATCCGGTTTCAGGGCAAATCACTCTACGGAGACAGCCCTCGCAAAAATGACTAATGATCTACTGCTAACGATGGATTCTGATGCGTCATCTATGTTGCTACTTCTTGATCTTAGCGCTGCTTTCGATACCGTCGATCATAACATTTTGTTGGAGCGTATCAAAACACGTATTGGTATGTCAGACTTAGCCTTGTCGTGGTTTAACTCTTATCTTACTGACAGGATGCAGTGCGTCTCCCATTACAATGTGACCTCGGACTATGTTAAGGTAACGTGCGGAGTCCCCCAGGGTTCGGTTCTTGGCCCTGCACTCTTTAGTACTTACATGTTGCCGCTAGGCGACATCATACGCAAATACGGTGTTAGCTTTCATTGTTATGCTGATGACACCCAACTCTACATGCCCCTAAAGCTGACCAACACGCCGGATTGTAGTCAGCTGGAGGCGTGTCTTAATGAAATTAAACAATGGATGTCCGCTAACTTCTTGCAACTCAACACTAAGAAAACGGAAATGCTGATTATCGGTCCTGCTAAACACCGACATTTATTTGATAATACCACCTTAACATTTGACAACCAAACAATTACACAAAGCGACTCAGTAAAGAATCTGGGTATTATCTTCGACCCAACTCTCTCCTTCGAGTCACACATTAAGAGTGTTACTAAAACGGCCTTCTTTCATCTCCGTAATATCGCTAAAATTCGTTCCATTTTGTCCACTAGCGACGCTGAGATCATTATTCATGCGTTCGTTACGTCTCGTCTCGATTACTGTAACGTATTATTTTCGGGTCTCCCTATGTCTAGCATTAAAAGATTACAGTTGGTACAAAATGCGGCTGCTAGACTTTTGACAAGAACAAGAAAGTTTGATCATATTACGCCTATACTGGCTCACCTGCAGTGGCTTCCTGTGCACTTAAGATGCGACTTTAAGGTTTTACTACTTACGTATAAAATACTACACGGTCTAGCTCCGTCCTATCTTGCCGATTGCATTGTACCATATGTCCCGGCAAGAAATCTGCGTTCAAAGAACTCCGGCTTATTAGTGATTCCCAGAGCCCAAAAAAAGTCTGCGGGCTGTAGAGCGTTTTCTATTCGGGCTCCAGTACTATGGAATGCCCTCCCGGTAACAGTTAGAGATGCTACCTCAGTAGAAACATTTAGGTCCCATCTCAAAACTCATTTGTATACTCTAGCCTTTGAATAGCCCCCTTTTTTTAGACCAGTTGATCTGCCGTTTCTTTTCTTTTCTCCTCTGCTCCCCCCTATCCCTTGTGGAAGGGGAGACACACAGATCCGGTGGCCATGGATGGGGTGCTGGCTGTCCGGGGTCGGGACCCGGGGTGGACCACTCGCCTGTGTATCGGTTGGGAACATCTCTGCGCTGCCGACCCGTCTCCGCTCGGGATGGTTTCCTGCTGACCCCACTGTGGACTGGACTCTTACTGTTATGCTGGATCCACTATGGACTGTACTCTCACAATATTATGTTAGACCCACTCGACATCCATTGCATTCGGTCTCCCTAGAGGGGGGGGGTTACCCACATATGCGGTCCTCTCCAAGGTTTCTCATAGTCATTCACATCGACGTCCCACTGGGGTGAGTTTTTCCTTGCCCTTATGTGGGCTCTGTACCGAGGATGTCGTTGTGGCTTGTGCAGCCCTTTGAGACACTTGTGATTTAGGGCTATATAAATAAACATTGATTGATTGATTGATTGATGAATAAACCAACCATTCAGGACTTTAAACTGCTCAGTTTGCAACACACTGATCTAATCTGATGTGCCCTAGCCAGATACCTGCCATCTTTTCTTGGATGCTAGTTCATTAATGTCGGGGCTCAGGCTTTGAGCTGAGGCATCTTTCATTATCGAACGAAGGTGTTCATCAGTCATTATACCTCCTATTCCACAGTCTTGGGGGCGTGCCTTACAGGCACTGCTTTTAAAGTCCTCTACGAGCTGGCGTCACGTCCGCTTTTCATCTCTTCTAACAACTTGCCCGTCGTCCAGTTACAAGACATGCGCGGCTCCTGTAAGCACACAGATGTGAATGCAATGTATACTTGATCTTCAGCGATACAGTTTACACTGAGAGTGCCACTATAAAAACCTTTAACATTGTTAGAAATATACGCCACACTGTGAATCCACACCAAACAAGAATGACAAACACATTTTGGGAGAACATCCGCACAGTAACACAACATAAACACAACAGAACAAATACCCAGAACCCTTTGCAGTACTAACTCTTCCTAATGTTGCTGCTGGGCCACAACATTAGGTACACCTGCAGACTGCAGCACGGATTTCATATTTCATTCATTCACAACTCCTCCAACATGAACATTATTGTTTTTGCAGTTTTGGCTTCTTATTAAATATTTTTTTCAAATAGATTTAATCTTGCACGTGGAAACTTTATGTGTGGGCTTTTGTTGATATAATACTCCCGTCAGGGGGTGCATTCTACGCCGGGGGTGCATTATCCGGCACAACACGTGGACGCTACAATATTCACGCCTGCTACTTCCAAACCTCGCCGCAAGCCCCCCCCCCCACACACACACACACACACCTTGTAGCGTCCTGGAAGAGTTAGTGCTGCAAAGAGTTCTGGGTATTTGTTCTGTTGTGTTTATGTTGTGTTACTGTGCGGATGTTCTCCCAAAATGTGTTTGTCATTCTTGTTTGGTGTGGATTCACAGTGTGGTGTATATTTCTAACAATGTTTAAGTTTTTTTATACTGGCACCCTCAGTGTAACCTGTATCGCTGAAGATCAAGTATGCGTTGCATTCAAGTATGCGTTGCATTCACTTATGTGTGCGTGTGCCGCACATATTATGTAACTGGGCCAGCACTAGTTGGACTGGACGAAAAGAGGACGTTATAATTCTCGGGAGGGGCACTGAAAGTTGGGGCCGGGAGGTTTGGCAAGTATGACAATTAGGGGTGTACCGCGGCACCGCCGCTGAATATGATCGGCAGGCCAGCTCTAGTGTTAATTTGTTATCGCCTCACCGGCCAAGTGAAATTACACGGTGGGCCAAATTTGGCCCGCGGGCCAGAGTTTGACACCCATGCCTTAGAGCATACATACGTTGGCTGGGAACTGCTATTGTGCCACTGGGGAAATCGTTCAGCCACTACTGCTGTGGAAACCCGCCGGCCCAGTCCGCTACAGAGGCCTTACCTTCCCAGATGTACTATCAAGAGATGCAGGGCTCGAGAAACAGGACCTCCCCGTTACCATGATGATCCGCAAAGTGTGGCGGTGGGTAAATGAGTGCGCCACGGCCCGATGATGATGATGAGCAGCGTACCTCAAGACCAGGAGACTGAAGCTGAGCATGGCAAAAACCACCAGTACAGTTTGCCAACTCAACAACAAGGAAGCTCAGCGCCAGCTTACAGTCATCCTTAACAGGACACCTCTACCCTACAACCTTACTATAACATACCTTGGGGTAAAACTAGTTAGGTAGTTGACTTTCAGACAACACCTTGAATCTCTACGTGCCAAAGTGTTATCTAGGAACAACCTTCTTTGTCGTTTGGAAGCCAATATACCTGTATACATCCACTGGCGCCTTGCCCCTATTCTACAGTGTCGCAGAATATGCTGCTCCAGCATGGTGCCGAAGTGTACACACTAAAAATCTGGACACATCACTCAACGACACCTTGAGAATCATCACTGGCTGCCTACGACCCATCCCATCTGATTTACTGCCAGTGTTAGCCGACATTGCACTTGTGATTCTTTGCAGAGAAAATTCCTCACAGAGACTAGTGAACAAGACCTTGCTGGACTTAAACCATCCCCTGCACAACCTTGTTCAGAACTCTCAACTTGACCGCCAACGCATGCCTCAATTCTTGCTGCCCTTTCTACCACCATGCAGCAACTCTTTGCGCCTCCAATATCAACATCCTTGTCAGAGGGAAAACTGGCTGGCAGGACCCCCACGACCCATTCATTTTCAGTATGCCCTAACACAGCCATGAGCAAACTACGTCCCGTTAAGCTTTTCAACCCGGCCCGCCGGACATCTCATAATCAGTTTTAAAGCTTTACCATCGAAACTGGAGCTCTCAATTTAATGTGAAGTGCATTTTTCAAGTTACCGTAAGTCATGAACAATAGAGAGTATTCCAATGTTTGGAATCTGAGCTTTTGAGTGATATACGGGTTGTTACGGTAATCCATGTCACATCAGCTTTAAGCAGACGAGGCAAGAAGCAGAGTGTGCGGGGTTTGTTTACAGCAACCAACATGAGTGTGTCAGGGAGGAAGAAAGCAGATTTCTACAAAAAAGCTCCAATTACTTCACATCAAATATTCCACTTTTGGGGGAAACTATTGCATATTCAAAACATAAAAAAATAGATAATATAATCCACGGCTAGATCTGAAATTGATATAGAGCAGACATGGACAATTATTCTGACTCGGGGGCCACATTGAGAAAAAAGGATGTGTCTGGGGGTGTGTACGTGTGTATAAACACACACACAGAGAGAGAGAGAGACAGAGAGAGAGAGAGAGAGAGAGAGAGAGAAAACAAAATACAATCAATGTAAACCAAAAGGTTAAGAAGACCCTAAGGTCTTGTAAAGACACCTTCCCCAAAACGTAAATGTTCCATTTTCATAACAGCAAAAAAAAAAAAAACAGACAAAAGTATATAGTAAACATCCTCATCGTAATTCTCTCCAGACCAACGTGGCCTTCAACTGTTTTTAAAAGAATAAAACAATGTTTTAAAAAAATCTATTTTTCAAAAATGGGGAGACATTCTTTTTTTACTAAAATTTATGGATGGATGGATGAATGAGACACCTGAAACTAAAATAAATAATGTGGGATGTACAATTTTAACTATGAATGATAAAACACGGAATATTAACAACATCTTTTACATCTCAGACCACCTCCCTGATCGACATCTTTTACATTCAAGCAAAGCGCAACGAAAATGCAATAAACACAGCAAAATATGAATGCAAAGGGTAAGAAACACCTACAATCTGATATAATATTACTTTTCTGCAGAATTTTGTTGTAAAAATCTGCTTCTGCGTCTTTCCTGGACACCCGCGGTTCAGGTTGGCTGAACCCCGCCCACTTGGCTTTGTACCTCGTCTGACTGGAGCTGCTGTGACATACTCCCGACGATAGCCTGTTTATCACTCAAAAGTGCAGATTCCAACTTGTTACATTATTGTTACTGTTTTGGACTTATGTTTTCTTTTTCCCTGTGTGGTATCTTAGTACCTGTCCTGTGCCTTTATTTTGTATTTCTCATTTCCTCCTGCTGTGCACACTAGGCTTCCACACTTGCTGCCGGGTCTCAGGTTCCCGTGACATCATTGCCGCTTTTCCTAGACCGCCTTTCTGTTGCCCACCTCCACAGCGACTCAGGCGCGCATACTCCTCTTCAAACGGCAGAGGCGCACACCCCGTGCGGGTCCACCAGCAGTGTCGCCTGGGACTTTTGCATGGACTTCCGCAGCTTTTCCTGCAGCCATCACACACCTCCCTGAATCCCTCTTGCCAGCTGCAGCGACGTTACTCTCGTTGTCGACACCAAACTCTCCCTGAACGTTCGCACACGTCTCTCTCGCCTCAGTGCCATTTCCCGCTGGAAACTCCTAACCACTTAGGACACCTCTGAAGGTCTCTTGAATATCGTGGAGAGTAGGAGTGATTCTTAGACTTAAGAAAGTTGATAAATAGCTTTTATTCTTAAGTTTGAGAGTAGGACTAAATTTCACAAATTCTCAGGACTTAAGTGTAAAATGGCACTCTAAGATGTTTGATAAATACGGCCCCTGGTGTGTAGGGACCAGGTCATATTGTCAGTTATCTGCACCCCCAGGAACTTGGTGCTGCTTACCATCTCCACCGCTCTGCCGTTGATGAAGAGTGGAGCGTGGCTGGACTGGTGCTTCCTGAAGTCAACGATGATCTCTTTGGTCTTGTCGACATTCAGGACCAGGTTGTTGGCTCTGCACCAGTCAACCAGATGTTTCACCTCTTCCCTGTAGTCCATGTCGTTGTTGTCACGGATGAGGCCCACTACTGTCGTGTCGTCCGCATACTTCACAATGTGGTTAGTAGTGGACCTGGCGCAGCTGTCATGGGTCATCAACGTGAGCAGCAGCGGACTCAGGACGCAGCCCTGGGGGGAGCCGGTGCTCAGGGAGATGGCACTGGAGGTGTTGTTGCCCACTCTCACAGACTGGGGTCCCGGAAGGTCATCAGGTACCGGTGCTTTCCCAGGGTTCACTCTCCTCAGGGTTTTCCGGACATCCGCTATGTCCAGGTTGAGCGGCTGTTTATCAGGGCGAGGGATGGATTTTCTCGCCGGAGTGGTGTTAAGTGCCTCAAACCTCGTAAAGTAGTTGTTAAGGTCATCTAGGAAGCTGGTACTGTTGTCACAGGGACGGGGGGCAGCTTTATAGTCCGTGATGACCTGTATGCCCTGCCACATTTGTCTAGTGTTTGTGGGGTTGTCGAAGAAGTCCTGCACTTTCTGACTGAGCACGCTTTGCAACCTTAATGGCAATGGTTCAGGTTAGCTCTGGCTGTTTTTAATGCTACCATGTCGCCAGACTTAAAAGCCTTGTTCCGAGCCTTCAGCATTGCACGTACCTCACTGTTCATCCAGGGTTTCTCGTTGGCCCGTGTGGGGATGTTCTTGATCACACTGACATCCTCCATGCACTTCTGAATGTATGCGGACACAGACTCTGCATACTCCTCCACACATGTGTGATGATTTTCGGTGGCGGCTGCCTTGAACATGTCCCAGTCTGTGGTTTCGAAGCAGTCTTGTAATGCTTCCATTTCTCCCTCTGGCCAGGTCCTCACCTGCTTCACTGTAGCTTGCTTCCTGATCAGCAGGGGCTTGTATGCAAGAATTAGCATCACAGATAGATGGTCTGAGGAGCCGAGGCGGGGGCGTGGTGCAGCTTTATACGCCTGTTTAATATTGCTGAACACTAAGTCCAGCTTGCTTCCACCCCTGGTTGCAAAATTCACATATTGATGGAAATGAGGGAACACAGTTTTCATGTTAGCTTGATTAAAATCCCCTGCCATGATGAAAACTCCCTCTGGATGTGTAGATTGGCGTTCATTGATGGAGCAGTACAAAGTATTCAAAGCTTCTTTGGTGTTAGCACTGGGAGGAATGTACACTGCTGTGAAGATCCTAGCACTGAATTCCCGGGGTAAATAAAATGGCCTGCATTTTATAGTTAATATTTCTACATCGGGAGAGCAGTGACACGATACTATCTTCCCATTGTTGCACCAGTTGTTGTTGATATATATACAAACACCACCGCCTCGGGATTTACCAGTGAGAGTTCTGCTCCTGTCCGACCGAAACACAGTTAGCCCCTCGATGCTAACTACCTCGTCCGGAACGGACGGTTTCAGCCACGTTTCTGTGAGAAATATGGCGCAGCAGTCTCTCATCTCGCGTCTTGCAATTAAATCCATCTTAAGGTAGTCTAGTTTGTTCTCCAGGGAGCGGACATTTGAAAGCAGGATGGAATGAAGTGGCGTTCTGTGAGGATTAGCCTTTAGCTTTGTTGTTAGCCCCGCTCGGCATCCCCGCTTCTGCTTCCGATTACACCGCTTACGTCTCCTCCATCGACGGTCCCCGCTGGTACTAGGCTCCGCTGCTTCACAGGCCGCTGGATGTAGCCGGCGTAGAATTCCGATGCTAGCGAGGAGGTCCAATGTGTACGCATCTTTTGGTCCAAAACGGCCCGATCTATCCACATCCAGAATTGTCTGGCGGTCGTATGTTACCACAGAGTGTCCACGCTGGAAGCCAGCCATGAAATTCACAGAATTTACCGGTATATTTGCCAAAATGTTCTATTTTTACCATGAGCGTCTGAAGCCGCAGCCGGGCGACTGAGACCCTTCCGGGTACCCGTTACCAAATTTGAGGGGAGTGCTACAGGTTAAAAAAAAATTATACATTGTATTGGTTTCAAAAATGAATGATATCAAAATGCTACGGTTTTTCAGTGTGTGACCTGTTTTCTGTAAAATGGACTAACTAAGGCGGGGACTCCAATAATTGTTTCCTGTGTGTTCAACTTCTCAGTCTCTTGGGCAATTTTCTGTTAGCGATCAGATGTTTGGATCGTCATTCATCTCAAGTTGACTCTGACAGCTCAGCCTGCAGGAGGGATGGAAGGAGAGCGAGACCAAAGCGAGAGAGGAAGGAACTACTTGGAAGGCAATTGGGGAAGGAGAGGAAGAGGGAGATAAGCATGCAAGCATGATCCTCCTAACCACCAGCTGACACTCCTCATCTGTTGTTGTGCCTGTTTCACCATCAGAGCGCTGTGGGTTTGTCTGAATACATCACAACTGCCAGAAGTCGGGAGAAAGAAACAAAGAGCAGTTTCTTAGAGAGATCCCCGGCATCAGCTTTCCTGTCTCACTTCCTCTCATTCCTCTCTGTGTAATATCTTTTCCCCGTTCTGTCCTGCTTTTATCACTCCGACACCCTCCCTCCCACACCCCCCCCAACCACCGCCATCGCCCAACAACCCCCGTTTTTTTTCCTCGTCTCGCTCTCAGAAGCAGAGTTGGGAGCAAAAGGCAGGAGACAGACAAGATAAAAGCTGTTTCCTGATTCTTCAGCTCTCAGCTACAGTCTGCTGTCAGCCGTAAGAAAACAACGAGTCGAGACGGAGAATTTCCATCCCCAAGTATCCCGGCTGAGCAGCAGCTGTCGCTAACAGGCACAGGGAATAGGTGGAGCTGGACAGGTGAGTGGATACATACTAAATAGAGAGGAAGCCAACATCCTTTTGACTCTTAGGGAGGAAATATGTTGTTTCAGTTTACTGCAAGGATGCTGTGTTTGTAAGACACTCTCATTCTAATAAAGAAAATGTCAGGAAATCATAGGAGTTGATGACCACAATGTAACCTTCTAGAGTTCCTCTTTCGTTTCAATAAGCATATGGATCACCGCCCAGTTTTCACCGAGCATAATGGTTTGGTTCAGTTTGGTACGCATTTTGGAGCGTTTCCATGGTGCCAAACCATCACTGTACACAATTATCACTATTAGGGTTGTACGGTATATAGTGCCGCGATACTAATGAATCATATTCGGTACTATACCGCCTCTGAAAAGTACCGGTCTGCCACACATCATTTACATAAATTTACATATATTATGTTTATAAACTCAGGAAATATGTCCCTGGACACATGAGGGCTTTGAATATGATCAATGTATGATCCTGTAACGACATGGTATCAGATTGATACCCAAATTTGTGGTATCATCCAGAACTAATGTAAAGTATCAAACAACAGGAGAATAAGTAATTATTACATTTTAACAGAAGTGTAGATCGATGTTAAGAGAGATATTAACAGTAAATGAACAAGTAGATTAATAATTCATTTTCTACCACTTGTCCTTAATAATGTTGACAAAATAATGACACAATATGTTACTGCATACGTCAGCAGACTAAATTAGAAGCCTTTGTTTGCTTACTTACTAATAAAAGACAAGTTGTCATGTATGTTCACCATTTTATTTAAGGACAAACTTGCAATAAGAAACATATGTTTAATGTACCGTAAGATTTTTAGTTAAAATGAAGACAATAATGCAGTTTTTTGTGTTCCTCTTTATTTAGAAAAGTACTGAAAAGTACCGAAAAGTATGAAATTAATTTTGGTACCGGTACCTGTATTAAATTATTGGTATCTGGACAACACTAATCACTATATGGGTGTCCAAACTTGTGTTACCAGCTATTTAGTCAATAATGTCTTTGTTATATATGCTAAAAAATCTTTAAATAATTACTTAAATGTGTGATTAATGAATCAGATTTTGGAATTATATACATTAATATGTTTTAAATGTTTACAATTAATTATTCAATCATTAATGTATTATTTCAATATTCAATTAAATATAGAATTAGTTGTTTTATTTTTTTATTATTTTATGATTCAATTGATCATTTCATCCATCCATCCATCTTCTTCCGCTTATCCGAGGTCGGGTCGTGGGGGCAGCAGCTTAAGCAGGGAAGCCCAGACTTCCCTCTCCCCAGCCACTTCGTCCAGCTCCTCCCGGGGGATCCAGAGGCGTTCCCAGGCCAGCCGGGAGAGATAGTCTTCCCAACGTGTCCTGGGTCTTCCCCGTGGCCTCCTACCGGTCGGACGTGCCCGAAACACCTTCCTAGGGAGGCGTTCGGGTGGCATCCTGACCAGATGCCCGAACCACCTCATCTGGCTCCTCTTGATGTGGAGGAGCAGTGGCTTTACTTTGAGCTCCCCCCGGATGACAGAGCTTCTCACCCTATCTCTAAGGGAGAGCCCCGCCACCCGGCGGAGGAAACTCATTTCGGCCGCTTGTACCCGTGATCTTGTCCTTTCGGTCATAACCCAAAGCTCATGACCATAGGTGAGGATGGGAACGTAGATCAACCGGTAAATCGAAAGCTTTGCCTTCCGGCTCAGCTCCTTCTTTACCACAACGGATCGATACAGCGTCCGCATTACTGAAGACGCCGCACCGATCCGCCTGTCGATCTCACGATCCACTCTTCCCCCACTCGTGAACAAGACTCTGAGGTACTTGAACTCCTCCACTTGGGGCAAGATCTCCTCCCCAACCCGGAGATGGCACTCCACCCTTTTCCGGGCAAGAACCATGGACTCGGACTTGGAGGTGCTGATTCCCATCCCAGTCGCTTCACACTTGGTGAGAGCTGAAGATCTTGGCCAGAGGAAGCCATCAGGACCACATCATCTGCAAATAGCAGAGACCTAATCCTGCAGCCACCAAACCAGATACCCTCAACGCCCTGACTGCGCCTAGAAATTCTGTCCGTAAAGGTTATGAACAGAATCGGTGACAAAGGGCAGCCTTGGCGGAGTCCAACCCTCACTGGAAACAGGTCCGACTTACTGCCGGCAATGCGGACCAAGCTCTGACACTGATCATACAGGGAGCGAACCGCCACAATAAACCAGTCCGTTACCCCATACTCTCTGAGCACTCCCCACAGGACTTCCCGGGGTACACGGTTGAATGCCTTCTCCAAGTCCACAAAGCACATGTAGACTGGTTTTGGCAAACTCCCATGCACCCTCAAGGACCCTGCCGAGAGTATAGAGCTGGTCCACAGTTCCACGACCAGGACGAAAACCACACTGTTCCTCCTGAATCCGAGGTTCGACTATCCGGCGTAGCCTCCTCTCCAGTACACCCGAATAGACCTTACCGGGAAGGCTGAGGAGTGTGATCCCACGATAGATGGAACACACCCTCTGGTTCCCCTTTTTAAAGAGAGGAACCACCACCCCGGTCTGCCAATCCAGAGGTACCGCCCCCGATGTCCACGCGATGTTGCAGAGTCTTGTCAACCAAGACAGCCCCACAACATCCAGAGCCTTAAGGAAGCGGATCTCATCCACCCCCATGATTTACTTATTTATGTATTAAATTATTTCAATATTTAATAAAATATTGAATTCATTGTTTTATGTTTTAATTATTTCATGATTCAATTTCATGATTTACTTATTTATGTATTAAATTATTACAATATTTAATGAAATATTGAATTCATTATTTTATGTTTTATTTATTTCATGATTCAATTTCATGATTTACTTAATTATTTCCTGATTTATTTATAAAATGATTTCAATATTCTGTATTTATCTAATTGTGTCCCATTTGATCCAGCTCCATTGTGTTGAGTCATTTTCAGTAGATAGTAAATCCATATCCTCTAAAAACTGTACACTGACTACTCTAAAATACATCCAAGACTTCTATATGGGTGTATACACTTGTGTTACCAGCTATCTAGTCAATAATGTCTTTTTTATATGGATGGTCAAATAGGACAAAATAAAACAAATAAAAAATATTTAAATAATTACTAAAATGTGTGATTAATTAATCAGATTTTGGAATTAAATACATGAATATGTTTTTGAATGTTTACAATTAATTATTCAATCATTAATGTATTATTTCAATATTCAATTAAATATTGGATTCATTATTTATGTTGTAATTATTTCATGATTAAATTGATCATTTCATGATTTACTTAATTATTTCATTATTTCATTATTTCAATATTAAATTAAATATGTAATTCATTATTATGTTTTAATATTTCACAATTAAATGTATCAATGCATGATTTACTTAATTATTTCATTATGTATTTATTTAATTATTTCAATATTCAATTAAATATTGAAATAATTATTTGATGTTTTATTATTTCATGACTGAATTTATCATTTCATGATTTACTTAATTTATTTCATGATGTATTTATTAAATTATTTCAATATTTAATTCAATAGTGAAATAATTAAATGTACCTTTTACAATAAATACATTGATGTCCCATTTAAGTAATTATTAAAAAATGTACAGTCTTTATCTAATTTTGTCCCATTTGATCCAGCTCCATAGTGTTGAGTCATTTTCCGTAGATAGCAGATCTATATCGCTCCACAAACTCTAAAAAACATCCAAGACTTCTATTGTATTGTCCCTCGTAATAAGATGGCTGCTAAAATGTGAGGGGTGTAGTTTTGAAATGACACTCAGGGAAGCACTCGGCTCAGTTTATGGCGTGTATTGAGGCAGGTCTAGATAGAACATAATACAGTGCTTAACTTTCAGTTTCATTTCCATACTAAATTCTCAGTGGAAGACATGGATCTTTAAAACGTACTTACCTCAAGCATGTCCCATTAAATATGAATATTTGTTGCCCAATAATATGCTGGTAAACTGTATTTACAGGAAGCAGTGTCACACTCAGACGCTCCCTGGTATCATCTTCCAAAGATGTGTCGCACCTTGCAGTAAATTGTCCCGCCGATTGCCTTATTTAGAGAAGCGTCTTCTCGCAGATGAAGTGCGGTGTTGTTCCTTTTTAGCCGGCGTGGAGGCGTCAAATTTTCACAAAGCCAGACACCAGACGGGTGGTCTCACGGCTGTCTGGCGGAAATGTCACAACCTCACTGTAATACCATACATATCACTTGTAGTATCAATTCCCTGAGGGGAAATCTCTTTATATATGGAAATGCTGGACAATATAACACATTTCCCAGACATCACATCAGTCATACTTGTCAAAAATGTCTTTTCCTCTCCTAAGTGTATGTGGAGGGGGGGCGTGGCCTGCGGGCCTGCCGCGGAACGGGGTGTGTCAGGACCGGCCTTGAAGACAGCGACAGGTGCGTACATGGCACATGTGGGCCTTGTTAGCTAGTCACCTGTCGCCTTTATTAGGAGCAGCCGTGATGAAACGAGTAGTTGTAGTTGGAGGTGCTGCTGAGAGACACTGTGCTGAAAAGCAAAAGACTTTGCACCATTGAATTAGAAAACACACTGTGCTGAAAAGCAAGAGACTTTGGACCATTGGATAAAAATAAATCCATCCATCCATCCATTTTCTCCCGCTTATTCCCTTCGGGGGTCGCGGGGGGCGCTGGAGCCTATCTCAGCTACAATCGGGCGGAAGGCGGGGTACACCCTGGACAAGTCGCCACCTCATCGCAGGGCTGGATAAAAATAAAACAGTGTTATATCCTGAATTCCTGGCAGTCTGTGTGGTCTGAAGAACCCACTAGAGGGCAACCTCTACAGTGTACTAACAGTACATTCATGTTAAGCAATATGGTAGACGGGGAACCATCCTCCGATTTAGCATTTATTTTACTTGTTTGTTTTGACAGTTTTCAAATCAAAATATCATAACAGTTTCATCCTCGGCCACAGTATAATAAAGTAACAAATGTGAATGGCTACTTTACAGCCTAGTAAAAAAATAATACAATCAGACACGTGTAAAGATATTTAGTCAAATGGCCATACCTAATGCTTAGACAAGAAGACTTTGTAGGTTTAACAGTGAAGACAAAGACTGAATTGACCATGAGATGATTTATATGCACACCATTTTAAGGAGGCTTTGAAAGAAAAAAAAAGACGTATCTTTATTTCTTTAAAAAATCCATCAATCATCTACACACATGGCAGCTGTAAAGCCTGGATTATGCCATAGGTCAAGGCTATTCAACTAAATTATTTTGGGGGCCACACCAGGTGGGCAGACTTATCCGTTCACTATTATTCTTGTTTATATTCCTGAGACTGAGCATCGTCTGCACTGGACGTTTGATTTGGATCTATTTATTTTGTAAGATGTGCAAATTTCGGGGGAAAAATTATCCCTGTCTATAGGGCTTGTAAGTGTGACATAGTACAAACCCCGTTTCCATATGAGTTGGGAAATTGTGCTAAATGTAAATATAAACGGAATACAATGATTTGCAAATCCTTTTCAACCCATATTCAATTGAATGCACTACAAAGACAAGATATTTGATGTTCAAAATCATAAACTTTATTTTTTGTATTGCAAATAATAATTAACTTAGAATTTAATTGCTGCAACACGTGCCAAAGTAGTTGGGAAAGGGCATGATCACCACTGTGTTACATGGCCTTTCCTTTTAACAACACTCAGTAAACGTTTGGGAACTGAGGAGACACATTTTTTAAGCTTCTCAGGTGGAATTATTTCCTATTCTTGCTTGATGTACAGCTTAAGTTGTTCAACAGTCCGGGGGTCTCCGTTGTGGTATTTTAGGCTTCATAATACGCCACACATTTTCAATGGGAGACAGATCTGGACTACAGGCAGGCCAGTCTAGTACCCGCACTATTTTACTATGAAGCCACGTTGATGTAACACGTGGCTTGGCATTGTCTTGCTGAAATAAGCAGGGGCGTCCATGGTAACGTTGCTTGGAGGGCAACATATGTTGCTCCAAAACCTGTATGTACCTTTCAGCATTAATGGCGCCTTCACAGAAGTGTAAGTTACCCATGTCTTGGGCACTAATACACCCCCATACCATCACAGATGCTGGCTTTTCAACTTTGCGCCTATAACAATCCGGATGGTTCTTTTCCTCTTTGGTCCGGAGGACACGACATCCCCAATTTCCAAAAACAATTTGAAATGTGGACTCGTCAGACCACAGAACACTTTTCCACTTTGTATCAGTCCATTTTAGATGAGCTCAGGCCCAGCGAAGCCGACAGTGTTTCTGGGTGTTGTTGATAAACGGTTTTCACCTTGTATAGGAGAGTTTTAACTTGTACTTACAGATGTAGCGACCAACTGTAGTTACTGACGGTGGGTTTCTGAAGTGTTCCTGAGCCCATGTGGTGATATCCTTTACACACTGATGTCGCTTGTTGATGCAGTACAGCCTGAGGGATCGAAGGTCACGGGCTTAGTTGCTTACGTTCAGTGATTTCTCCAGATTCTCTGAACCCTTTGATGATTTTAAGGACCGTAGATGGTGAAATCCCTAAATTCCTTGCAATAAATAGCTGGTTGAGAAAGGTTTTTCTTAGCCTGTTCACCTGTGGAATGTTCCAAATAAATGTTTGATGAGCATTACTCAACTTTATCAGTATTTATGCCCACCGTTCCCAACTTTTTTGTCACGTGTTGCTGGCAACAAATTCTAAAGTTAATGATTATTTGCAAAAAAAAAAAATGTTTATCAGTTTGAACATCAAATATGTTGTCTTTGTAGCATATTCAACTGAATATGGGTTGAAAATGATTTGTAAATCATTGTATTCCGTTTATATTTACATCTAACACAATTTCCCAACTCATATGGAAACAGGGTTTGTAAACACAATGTATTGTGGGTGGTGCTGTCAGGATCCGTGGCCCGGATCATGTTTTCTTTAGTTATGTTCTGTTAGTTTTGAACTCCCTGAGTTCCTGTTTTGTGCACCTCCTGGGTTTGTTTGGTTTTCATGGGTATTAATTGGGTTCACCTGCCTCTGGTTAGTGGTCGGCACGCTCACCTGCTGTCGAGCACTAATCAGAGAGCTATTTATTCACGTTGCTCTCCACACTCTGTCTGGCTTCATTGTTTGCTGTATGCAACAGTTACGTTGGTATCCTTGTTTTCTAGCTCATGATTCCTGTTCTAAGTTTTTCCCGTGCGATCGGCACGCATCCCTTTTGTTTTGTTTTTGTCTGTCTGTATCTACGGTGTATGATTTATGAGCAATAAATCATCTCCTACCTTCACGCTTTGTCCGGAGTTGTCCGTCTGCATCCCGGGAGAACGACCCCGCATAAAGATGCGACCCCAACGTGACAGGTGCGGGCCTCTGAATAGCTTATTTACTTATGTATTTAGTTAAATGCAAGACTCTGTGCTAAAATGTTGTTCTTTAACGAGTTCAAAACGTGGCGCGAACATACGGCATCATTAACTGCCACGGTTGTTCTCATGATCGCTTCAGGAAAAAAAAAAAACATTTGGTGAGATTTTTCTCATTTCCAGCGTGAAAGCAAAAGACAAGGAACTCGGGAAGGGATTAATATCGCCCCCTACCTGGGTGGATTTCCCGCGTGCGTAAGAAGGTGATGGATTAATAATTTTGCAACGCAATCTGCTAAAAATGCAACTGATGCGGCCAAAATTCAAATTGCCACAAAACACATTGTAAGATGGGGGTGCCCACACTTTTCCTGCAGGCGAGCTACTTTTCAATTGACCATGCCGAAGGGATCTACCCCATTCATATGTATAATTTATATTTATTTATTTATGAAAGAGACGTTTTTGTTAATAAGTTAAAGGTGTTCAATGATAATACAGGCATGCTTAACACATATCAATTATTTTCTTTCATGAAGACAAGAATATAAGTTGGTGTATCACCTGATTCTTATGACTTGCATTGATTGGAATCAATCACTTCCTTTGCATGCCGGCCCAGTCACATAATATCTACGGCTTTTCGCACACACAAGTGAATGCCACTCATACTTGGTCAATAGCCATACAGGTCACACTGAGGGTGGCTGTATAAACAACTTTAACACTGTTACAAATATGCGCCACACTGTGAACCCACACCAAACAAGAATGATAAACACATTTCGGGAGAACATCCGCACCGTAACACAACATAAACACAACAGAACAAATACCCAGAACCCCTTCCAGCACCAACTCTTCCGGGACGCTACAATATACACCCCCGCTACCCCCTACCCCAAACCCCGCCCACCTCAACCTCCTATTGTCATGTCCCAAATTCCAAGCTGCTGTTTTGAGGCATGTTAAAAAAAATAATGCACTTTGTGACTTCAATAATAAATATGGCAGTGCCATGTTGGCATTTCTTTCCATAACTTGAGTTGATTTATTTTGGAAAATCTTGTTACATTGTTTAATGCATCCAGCGGGGCATCACAACAAAATTAGGCATAATAATGTGTTAATTCCACGACTGTACATATCGGTATCGGTTGATATTGGAATCGGTAATTAAGAGTTGGACAATATCGGAATATCGGATATCAGCAAAAAAGCCATTATCGGACATCTCTCGCAGTGATCAAATAATTTAAAAGTAATAATGGGATTGTTGGGGTTTTTTCAGGGAAACCTGCTTATGAAATGAGGCTGGGCATCCTTACTCAATCTTGGACACATTAGAGAGGAAAGCCATAGAAGTACGTTGTGAATAAATTGAGAACAGGAAAAAAAACAAAAGTGTTAGCAACTGCTATCTATGTAAAGGAAAAGGGATAGTATTGAACAAGCTCTGCTTCTTCCTACTCCTTTTCGAACATGTTGAAAAGAGAAACTGAAAATTGTGAAGTATCATGTCGTAGGCATGCATGTTCGAAATAAACTCAAACACAAATACAAATAGACGAACATTAAAAGAGTCAAAAAAACAAAACAATGGGTATAATAATAGATGAGACAATAAACTGGAAATTTAAAAAAATATATACAATATAAAGTGGCAAGAAATACGTCAATAATGAATAAAGCCAAATATGTTCTGAACCAAAAATTATTCCATATTCTATACTCGCCAGTGTTACCATATAGACTTAGACTTCCTTTTATTGTCATTCAAATTTGAACTTTACAGTACAGATAAGAACGAAATTGTGTTGCATTAGCTCATGGTAGGATAAAATAGCAATAAGGTGCAGATATAAATAAATAGATTACTGTACAAATAAATATACTGCACTTTTACATATGCATCCAGGGTATGGATGTATGTTATATTGTCTTTATATTCCAGCGAGTTAATCCATTTTTGATTTTTGGGGGGAATTGAGGGGATTATTATGACGCGTTCAAGAGTCTTACGGCCTGAGGGAAGAAGCTGTTACAGAACCTGGAGGTTCTGCTACGGAGGCTGCGGAACCTCTTCCTAGAGTCCATATATGGGTAAATGTGTAGAACCATGGGTAAATAACTTAAAAAGTACACTTATTCTCTTAGCATGTTACAAAAAAGAACGGCCAGTTAGAATAATACATAATGAGTGATGCATACTGTGATTACAAAAACATTGGAGGCAGCTACCACAGTTGACATACTTCACACAAAAGTGATTGTTGGTCCAAAACTAATGAAGATTTTGGCAAAATGAAGGTAGGTTTTTTTTTTTTGGGTCGTTCTGTGTACTTGTTTGTTTTCGTTTATTGCACCGTCGATGCGTATTACACAGCCTGCTGGTCACGAAACACTGCAGGAATGTAGCAGCAGAGTGCCGCAAAATTATACCTTCACTAAATAAAAGCATGTTTTGATTGTAAGTTTATGAGCTGGAGTATGTTTAGAACTATATTTAGACTTATTCATTTGGTTCATTTCATCAGAAAAACTATCAGGAACAGAAATTGCTTGCATCCGAGCACAACCACACTCGTCCTTGTAGCAGTCATTGCACCTGTTCTTTAGTTGGCCATACTCTCTTTATACACCATTCTGGGTTTAACACGGTGAGCAAACCCAACTCTCATTGAACATTTAGCTTGTTAGCTTCCTTTGTTGTGAGAAAACACCGACGATTTAAGAGAGGCGGGGAGTATTAAAGCTGGAACTAATCAATCAAAATATATTTATACAGCCTTTAATCAATGTCTCAAAGGGCTTAAAAAAAAACCCACAATGACATCTCCTGATCTCAACCCACAAGGAAAACTCAAAAGACTCCAGACGGGGGAAAAGGAGAAACCTTGAGAAGGGACTGCAGCTGTAGTGACTTCCCTTCCATGCTGATCAGTTGCAATGGATATTAAGTGGGTTATGGAATTGTCACATTATTAGGTGATGTCGGGGTTTAGTCCATCTGGAAGTCGACAGATAGCTCTTTAGCGCCACCCTAGTGGCTCCCTGGACCTCTTTCAGAGATGTGTGAAAATGGAAAAAGATGAAGAAAAAAATATATATTTTGTTTTAATATATTTTCTGTAGGAGAACAAACATGACAACAACCTTCCTAAGTGTTAGAAATCCCACTGTTTATGCTATACATGCTTCACTAATGAGAGTATTTGGCAAGCATCGTTTTGTCCTACTAAATTCAGTGATCCTTGAACTCATAGTAGTTTGGGCAAATCACTCTCCAAGGTTTCTCATAGTCATGCACATCGACTTCCCACTGGGGTGAGTTTTTCCTTGCCCTTATGTGGGCTCTGTACCGAGGATGTCGTTGTGGCTTGTGCAGCCCTTTGAGACACTTGTGATTTAGGGCTATATAAATAAACATTGATTGATTGACATGTACAACTTTCTCCGATGCTGCCACAGGAAGACGTGTTTTATGCCACTCCTTCTTTGTTTAATTATGTCCACCAAACGTTTTATGCTGTGCGTGAATGCACAAAGGTGTGCTTTGTTGATTTGGTTTATTTGCTGGAGTGCTAATCAGGCATCAATCCATGACTGCAAGCTGATCGATCCTAACATGCATTTAGGCTAACTGTATGTACATATTGCATCATTATGCCTCATTTGTAGGTATATTTCAGCACTTTTAATTTCCTTTACTTATGTATTATGTGTATTTAATTAATATTTGCATGTCTCATGACATGTTATCTGTATGTAATATTGGCTGCATTTCTCATAATGGTTTGTGTGCCATGTTGTTCCAGACCATGGCAAATGTTACCCAGTTTGCAAAGATTGTAATAATTCCATTAGAAGAAGACAGCCTGCCGTTTCCTTAAACTTGGACACACACGTCTATACCTTTGGCCATTCTGAGCCAGTAATTTCCAGAAGTTATATAATCCTGTGAGAACCCTCCCTTTTACTAATGATTTCCAACGTTGCAAAAATGTGTAAAATTAAAATTAAAATACAACATTTCTGTCAACGAAGATTTGCGTCAGCTTTTGATAGTAGGCTAATATAGCTAATATCGACACTCACATCATACCTTGCCTTTATTATAACACTTATTTAAGGCTTTAATTTTTTGCGTCTCCAGACAGATTTTTTTATTTTTATATTTTTGGTCCAATATGGCTCTTTCAGCATTTTGGGTTGCCGACCCGTCTTAGGGGATCTTCTTCCGGGCTCAGCCAAGTCAGCTGCACAGCGGTACACCCACAGCGGTACATGGAAGAGTAGTCCACACCGGGTCAGGTTGCACTTCATCTAGATTGGATTTGTTACAATTAAAAGGTGTCTTTGACAATTCCAGGTCAGCCTTGCAATTGAAACGTTGGACATTGAACTTCCCTTTTACCTCTGTGGGGGGCAACTTGGGTACCTGAGGCCCCCTCCCCAACCCATCCACCACCGCATACAGCAGGTGAGTTGAACGTATGAGATACGCCCCTGTGGCAACAGTAATAATCCTTCCGCATGTTCACCTACAAAAATGTTGTCTCGACTTTGACTTCATCTAAATAATCTTTTCGACGCTACACCATAGCCAAAGCTAACCCTTGGTTTGGGGGGTACACACCAAACATGTGTTCCCAGCAAATCTTAGTAAGATCACTCTTTCCCATGACTGTCAAGTCGTCGGGGGTATAACTGCGATGAAGAAGCAGCCATTCTGCGCCAGTTCTCACGGTCCTTAGTGGCCGTCAAAAGCTATGGGGTCGACAGGTCCGCCCATGTCTTGATGTTGTCTGTCCAGGATTTCCGTGGTCTTCCTCGCTTCCTTCCACCCTCTAGTGTGCCCTGCATGATGGTCTTAAACAGGGTATCGTGGCAGAATGTGTGGGGTTCTTGGTGACCAACAAGTCTTTCGACTTCACCTCGCACATACTCATTGGTTTTGTGTTCGTGGTATGTTATATTGAGTATTCTTCTGACGCATTTGTATTCAAAGGCTTGTATTTTTCGTTCTGATCCTACCAGGAGTGTCCAGGTCTCGCATCCACACAGTAATATTGATGTTATTAGGGATTTGTAAAGTTTGAAATTTGTCTTGAAGTTGATGCTGCTTTTCCATATTTTGCTTATTTTGGTCATTGCTGCTGTTGCTGTGGCGATCCCAATGCGGATTTCTCCCCTTGAGTTCTTTGAGGTGTTCACCAGTACCTTTGCAGGTTGCAAAAGCAATTTCAAACTGTCTAAATTCCAGCATCAGGGCTAGATTTTAGACCACACACTTCTGACCATTACCTAGGAGATTCACAATTGTTGGGAAAAAAATAATATGAGACAGTGACGTGCAGTCAAGGGAGGCAGGTGAGGCGGGGCCTCACGTGCCATCATGGAAAGAAATACAATTTAAAAAGAAATACAAATAATTAAATTGTTATATGTATCTAGTGATTATACTATAAAGTTATTTTCCATTTAACTTCACCAGTTTTAGATAATTTTTTATTCAAAATTGCTGAATTTTCACATTTGCCGTTCAAATACTGAGAAGAGACTTGCGGTGATCAGCAGCCAGTTGAGGCACGTCACTCAGTTGAGCCTCACCATGGATGACTGACTAACTGCTGGCCTGCTGTGCAGTGAGACCGTATTGCTATATGAATTATATTATACATTTCCATAGTTTAGTTAGCTGAGTTATATAATGTACAGTGTATTTTGTCAACAACTGTATGTGTGTAACGTATTTCTTGTGCTGAGCAATCATAAAACTGCTGCGAAGACGCACTGGCTGAGGCTCACAGTAATCCCGCCTCCTGGTGGTAGAGGGCGGTAGTGATCCCAGGGAGCATTTCTGCGACTACACCGCTGCAGAAGAAGTGACAACAAGCAGCAACAGCTAGCAGCGATCGTTTATTTTGTCTTCTCCCCTGGACTTTTAACATGGAGGATTACATATCTAAAATAAAACAGTTTTCTAAACTGGACTTTCAATCGAAGCAGGAGGTAATAATTAAAGGAAGTATCTCCATCGAGACAGAGAGACTTTTAAAACTGAAGAAAGACAAGGAAGACTTCTATAAACAAGTTATCGATGCTTTTGTTCAGAAGGAGCTGCGCATGGACTTCATTTATAAGTAAAGGTAAGACCATAATAACGTTGTTTTTATTAAATGTGCTTTTTTGTGTGCTAGAACCATGGGTAAATAACTTAAAAAGTACACTTATTCTCTTAGCATGTTACAAAAAAGAACAACCAGTTAGAATAATACATCATGAGTGATGCATACTGTGATTACAAAAACATTGGAGGCAGCTACCACAGTTGACATACTTCACACAAAAGTGATTGTTGGTCCAAAACTAATGAAGATTTTGGCAAAATGAAGGTAGGTTGGTTTTTTTTGGGTCGTTCTGTGTACTTGTTTGTTTTTGTTTATTGCACCGTCGATGCGTATTACACAGCCTGCTGGTCACGAAACACTGCAGGAATGTAGCAGCAGAGTGCCACAAAATTATCCATCCATCCATTTTCTACCGCTTATTCCCATTGGGGTCGCGGGGGGCGCTGGAGCCTATCTCAGCTACAATCGGGCGGAAGGCGGGGTACACCCTGGACAAGTCGCCACCTCATCGCAGGGCCAACACAGATAGACAGACAACATCCACACTCACATTCACACACTAGGGCCAATTTAGTGTTGCCAATCAACTTATCCCCAGGTGCATGTCTTTGGAAGTGGGAGGAAGCCGGAGTACCCGGAGGGAACCCACGCAGTCACGGGGAGAACATGCAAACTCCACACAGAAAGATCCCGAGCCCGGGATTGAACCCAAGACTACTCAGGACCTTCGTATTGTGAGGCAGATGCACTAACCCCTCTACCACCGTGAAGCCCGCCGCAAAATTATACCTTCACTAAATAAAAGCATGTTTTGATTGTAAGTTTATGAGCTGGAGTACGTTTAGAACTATATTTAGACTTATTCATTTGGTTCATTTCGTCAGTGCTACAGTTTGTATGTGTAAAGTTAAAGTCAAGTTAAAGTACCAATGATTGTCACACACACACTAGGTGTGGTGAAATGTGTCCTCTGCATTTGACCCATCCCCTTGATCACCCCCTGGGAGGTGAGGGGAGCAGTGGGCAGCAGCGACGCTGCGCCCGGGAATCATTTTTGGTGATTTTACCCCCAATTCCAACCCTTGATGCTGAGTGCCAAGCAGGGAAGAATGCTGGTATGAGCTTTTAAACATAACCCGTTAACTGCTGCCAATCAAATGGTGAATAAGATACTCTTTAGGGTTCATATGTTTGTTAATCTGACTGTGATGAAGTCAGTGCCTCACCAGCCATGAACCTCACCGCACGTCACTGATTTGAGACCTTTAAGTTACATGGCTAACGAGTATGAATACTGTAGATGAAAACAATGCTAACACTGGCAAAAACACAATGCGGTTGTTTAGGGCCACAAACGGTAGGGAGGGTCACATGATTATGGCCACTCGTCACTTCATTATCCTTTGCAGGTGTTTGCTTCTTCTCCTCTGATGGACTGAAATACCTCCATGGATAAAATATCATTTGTTTCTGATAAACGTTTACTCAGCAGTGTGTCAATAAGTCCTTTGTAATAGTGTCACTTCAGTTTAGCAGCATAGCGGCCATGTCAATTCGAAACCCCATAGAGATAATTGCTAATTTCGGATCGCTTTAAATGACGTCATCGTGAGAAATTATGACGTTATTTCTAAAACGACCAAACTAATCAATCAAATATTTTCCCAAAAAATATATCTAAAGAACATGTGTTTTTTTTGTTTTTTTGTTTGCCCATTTATTGTTGCATCATTTTATAGGAGATAATAAATACTTTTCTTTCCCCTCGGACCTACCAACCTATTGTTTACCTTTTTATATGAACTTTGGACATTATCCGGAATATAAATATATGATAACTATTGAACATATTGGATTTAACTGAATTGTAGTGGTACATTTAGTCTTTTTGTGTATTGTTCATATGTGATTACAGTATTTATAATAAATACAAATGTTAAAATAAAAGTTAAAAAGTTAAAGTAAAGTCAAAGTACCACAGATAGTCACACGCACACACTACTAGGTGTGGTGAAATTACCCTCTACATTTGACCCATCCCATTGTTCCACCCCCTGGAAGGTGAGGGGAGCAGTGCGCAGCAGCGGTGGCCGCGCTCGGGAATCATTTTGGTGATTTCTCCCCCGATTCCAACCCTTGATGCTGAGTGCCAAGCAGGGAGGTAATGGGTCCCATTTTTATAGTCTTTGGTATCACTCGGCCAGGGTTTGAACTCACAACCTAACGATTTCAGGACGGACATTCTAACCAAAAGGCCACTAAGCAGCATAACGTAACATTAATAATACATTATTTCTTCATATCTAATTATGAGCGTAGTTGAACTGCATTTTTGTTCCTTGCATCTTTTATGCAAACACTCAGGATCCCAAATCGGCTTCTGGTCAAATACAGTAAACCAGCGTTTAACGCTGTTTATCGCTTGACAGTATTTAATGAATTATTATTTATAAATGAAATGTTTATTTATAGGTAGAGCGTAAAAAAATATGTTTACAACTTTCTAAATAACAGTAATTAATTTTAAAGACCAAAATAGGGGCAGAACCTATATTTTGTTTAGGGCCCTGCTAACAATTTATTAAAGTGCTCTATCTGCCGTGTGGAAACCTTGCAAATGCAATCATTCAGAGTTGAAAAAAATCCCATGCATGTTGTTTTCTCTCACCAGAGTAGACGTCACGCATTTGGTTGCAAAAACACTTCTTCCTACATGCTTCCCTTTTAATTATTTACTGCATCATCCTCTGTTTGCTCACACATATCGTGCTATTCCTCCCACCAAAATGACAAGATAAGTGATTTATCTTGTATTTTCACCTTACAACACCGTGCATGCCGAGCCTTACAGGACAAACAAGACCTCACAAGTGGATCTCGGCATGACAACGTGTCTGCACATCCTCTCCTCTGATAATTATTGACACCGTTGTTAATGTTGTGTGTTCATGCACAAAAATCAATGTGTGACGATACCTGCTGAGGTTGCTAGTCGTATGTTGTTAGAGCCATTCTTTACCCCTTCTCATTTTTGCATGTAGGCCAACATTGGGTTTGTCCCTTCACGAAAGGAGCTGCTGCACTCATTTGCATTAAAATGGATGACACTGCTGTGCACTTGCTGACAATACAGCACGGTAACCATATTTGGGATTAATGGGACACTTATTGCAACTACTAAGTATAAGCTTTTGATATGCTTGCTTCATTGTGGGGAAAATCAAAATGTTTTGTATTGTTTAAATGTTTTTAACCCTTGTGTAATGTTCATATTGTTGTTACTCAGCCAGTGTTTGTGGGTCTGATGGACCCATTGCATTTTGTGGCTTTTAATGCCTCACAAACAAACACTTTTATGTTAAAATACTGAACATATGTTTATTGGAATAAGGTAAACATCGTCTAATGGACCCATTGCATTTTGTGGCTTTTAATGCCTCACAAACAAACACTTTTATGTTAAAATACTGAACAGATGTTTATTGGAATAAGGTAAACATCTGTTCAGTATTTTAACATAAAAGTGTTTGATTGTGAGGCATTAAAAGCCACAAAATGCAACGGGTCCATCAGACCCACAAACACTGGCTGAGTAACAACAATATGAACATTACACAAGGGTTATGTGATGTAAGATGTTCTGTGTACCACACGCATCCACACACACACACACACACAGCAGCAGGCCTAGACAGGAGGAGGACAGAGTGTGGGTACACAGAACATCAGAGGGTCAAATGTGCGAGAAAATGAGAGCAGACAGTGTTGACAAACAATGTTGCAACCTTGTGTGGGAACCGCAGGTGCAGAAACACAAACGAAGAATCCCTGTGGGATGCAGAAACTGGCAGAGAAATTTCCATGCAACGTTCCTATTGTTGTTACTCAGCCAGCGTTTGTGGGTCTGATGGACCCGTTGCATTTTGTGGCTTTTAATGCCTCACAATCAAGCACTTTTATGTTAAAATACTGAACATATGTTTATTGGAAAAAGGTAAACATCAATTTCCACACTTCTATTAGCCCCGGGTCCAGTGGACCCGGACATCTTATATGTAATAGAAAAGTGTAGAAGGGGTGTATGGCGTGTGTTCATTAAATATATATTCTGATATATGTTCTTCACAGAAAATGAGCCAAAGCCAGTGAGTCTCAGTTTGAAAAATCAATCAATTGTATAATTTTTCTTTTAATAAAAATCGAAAACGGGTCCCACAGACCCGAACACCACACAAGGGTTAAATATATGTTTGACCCAAATATGAGACAACTTTGAATAGAAGACGACCCATTATAAGAGTTTTTGGATTAAAATCAAAGAAAAAATGAATGTGGGACAATGGCAGGAAGAAAACCTCTGTCTATCTTGGGCAGAAATCATTTGGTGCCACCTGTGTGTTTGGATGTATCAACTTTGGATATAAGACACATCTATAAGACAGCTTTTTTAGACTTTTACTTGGGAAAAATGATGTCTGATATTCAGGTTAATACAGCATACTGTATTTTTTAATGGGATGTGACAATCTCTGTAGTGTTACGGTACCGTGGCATGTTGATGCCGAGGGTCGTCTTTCCAAAATGCGGAGGAACGTAAGGAAGCGGCATGCAGGTAAGAAGAATGATTTATTCTTTATAAACGTGCAATATACAAAATCAATAAAACAAGAGTGCCTATTGTAATGCAGGTGTCAAATTAATACCTTTTGCAGTGACTGGTATGCTCTTGCTTCTATTACTCTTTGAGCGCTGTACGCACTTCCTAGTCACGTGACCGCCATGGTCCAAATAGCTGTGCTTACAAGCCGGTAGCAGGAAATGGCCAGTAGACAGGACATGAGTTGAAACCAATTGTATTTCTGCTCGAGAGCCGACTACCAACGCCGGATTGTTTTGTCATTAAGTTGTGTGTGACTGTAGAAGCGAAGTTGGCCAGGCTTCACTTTTTGATGGCGAGCTAAGGAAAAGAAGCATCTAGTGGTCCAAGGATCGTTCTTGGAAGATTCCAGCCAGGGACCCCACCACCTGTTCTGTCTGGGCGGGTAGGAGGCTCTCGAGCCGACCCTTTACATTTTCATCCTTAACCTGCAGTACATGGACTGTACTGCCATCCTTTTTTTCAAGAACTCTATTAAGCCTGAACTGAGATGTATACAAGATCCAGAGACACTGATTAATATAATTTGAATTGTATATATGTATATAGTACTTGTATTTATTTCTTCAAAATTGCTTTCATGTTGAATGGCCATTCAACTAATTGTTGTGTATATATCTGCTTTCCATCACTAATTCTCTAATACACGGTGTCAACCAAACTGCAATTCAAGCTCTGCCTCTCTCTCCGAGTCGAAACCCTAGTCTCCTGTTTCTAGCCTATAACACCCCATGTATATATTGCATTGATTTGTAGCACGCATAGGTTACAAAATGATCTAACACCCCATATATATATTGCACTAATTGCAGAAATACAATCTGTTTCCCCTCATGTCCTGTCTACAGGCCACTTCCTGCTACCGGCTTATAAGCACAGCTAATTGGACCATGGCGGTCACGTGACTAGGAAGTGTACACAGCGCTCAAAGAGTAATAGAAGCAAGAGCATACCAGTCACCGCAAAAGGTATGAATTTGACACCTGCGTTACACTATAGCACGGGAAAGCTGACGGCCTAGTTAGCAAAAAAATCTATGCACATGAATCGGGCAAAGCTTAGCTCGGGAATAGAAAATAAAAAGGTTGTCATAACTTGTTGAATAGAAGCAAGCAAAAACACCAGACCGAGTGAGGCCAGAGGATGGACTAAATAGCTCTCTGATTAGTGCCCAGGAACAGGTGAGCGTCCCGAACACTAATCAGAGGCAGGTGAAAATAATCGGCACCCATGACAACCAAGAAACAGAAAACAGGGGTGCTGAAACCGAACTTAAACAACAAGTGAATCAAAAACGTAAATAAACTATGATCCGGATCATCACATGTAGCTAAACTTCTCATAGCTTATGCCAAGTTCTCTAGAAGGCAGCACTCCGTTTTACTTCTATTGCAAACCCCGTTTCCATATGAGTTGGGAAATTGTGTTAGATGTAAATATAAACGGAATACAATGATTTGCAAATCCTTTTCAACCCATATTCAATTGAATGCACTATAAAGACAACATATTTGATGTTCAAACTGATAAAAAAAAATGTTTGTTGCAATTAATCATTAACTTTAGAATTTGATGCCAGCAACACGTGCCAAAGTAGTTGGGAAAGGGCATGTTCACCACTGTGTTACATGGCCTTTCCTTTTAACAATACTCAGTAAACAATAGGGAACTGAGGAGACACATTTTTTAAGCTTCTCAGGTAGAATTCTTTCCCATTCTTGCTTGCTGTACAGTTTAAGTTGTTCAACAGTCCGGGGGTCTTCGTTGTGGTATTTTAGGCTTCATAATGCGCCACACATTTTAACTGGGAGACAGGTCTGGACTACAGGCAGGCCAGTCTAGTACCCGCACTCTTTTACTATGAAGACACGTTGATGTAACACGTGGCTTGGCATTGTCTTGCTGAAATAAGCAGGGGCATCCATGGTAACGTTGCTTGGATGGCAACATATGTTGCTCCAAAACCTGTATGTACCTTTCAGCTTTAATGGCGCCTTCACAGATGTGTAAGTTACCCATGTCTTGGGCACTAATACACCCCCATACCATCACAGATGCTGGCTTTTCAACTTTGCGCCTATAACAATCCGGATGGTTCTTTTCCTCTTTGGCCCGGAGAACACGACGTCCACAGTTTCCAAAAACAATTTGAAATGTGGACTCGTCAGACCACAGAACACTTTTCCACTTTGTATCAGTCCATCTTAGATGAGCTCAGGCCCAATGAAGCCAACGGCGTTTCTGGCTGTTGTTAACTTGCACTTACAGATGTAGCGACCAACTGTAGTTACTGGCAGTGGTTTTCTGAAGTGTTCCTGAGCCCATGTGGTGATATCCTTTACACACTGATGTCGCTTGTTGATGCAGTACAGCCTGATGGATCGAAGGTCACGGGCTTAGCTGCTTACGTGCAGTAATTTCTCCAGATTCTCTGAACCCTTTGATGATATTACGGACCGTAGATGGTGAAATCCCTAAATTCCTTGCAATAGCTGGTTGAGAAAGGTTTTTCTTAAACTTTTCAACAATTTGCTCACGCATTTGTTGACAAAGTGGTGACCCTCGCCCCATCATTGTTTGTGAATGACTGAGCATTTCATGGAATCTACTTTTATACCCAATCATGGCATCCACCTGTTCCCAATTTGTCTGTTCACCTGTGGGATGTTCCAAATAAGTGTTTGATGAGCATTCCTCAACTTTATCAGTATTTATTGCCACCTTTCCCAACTTCTTTGTCACGTGTTGCTGGCATCAAATTCTAAAGTTAATGATTATTTGCAAAAAAAAAAATGTTTATCAGTTTGAATATCAAATATGTTGTCTTTATAGCATATTCAACCGAATATGGGTTGGAAATGATTTGCAAATCGTTGTATTCTGTTTATATTTACATATAACACAATTTCCCAACTCATATGGAAACGGGGTTTGTACTTTCCACACACATTTAACCGATTATGACCCCATCTCGAGCAACTTTTAACAAGACTTCTTTGCAAAAACAACTACAGCATTGACCTTAATATGAAGCAATATTTTTTTTTTTACTGAGAGAAAAAGTCTTAAACAGTTGGCTCGTCTTATATTCTAGGGATGTGTACATGTGAATAACAGGTTGTTCCAAATTATTTCTCCCATCAAGTGAGTCACAGCTTTTCTTCCTCTCACTCACACAAACACACCAGCAAGGAGGCACAAAAGTGCCTCAGCAAGTAAAACATTTTGGATGGTAATTTTAAGATAGTGTCTTCCTAATATATATAATAGCAGCAGGAGCTACAAAATACTATATCCCTGTTTCTTTAAAAGGGTCATACTATGCAACACCCGCTTTACCTGTTTTTGTGTACTTTAGATCCCCATAAGTGCTGAAAATGTAAGTTGAAATCATGGAGATGCTGAGATATTTATAAACAAATTTTGCTTGATCTAAACAGGCTCATTCATACATGATTAATGCAATATTTTTTGTGATTAATCACATGAGTTAACTCTTTATTTTTGACAGCCTTAGTTTTAAATATATACAAAAAATTGTAACAGAAGCAAAACTTGACACAATGATCCAGTCCTGACAAAACAGTGAGGCTGAAGGTGCGTCTGCGGTGGACCCACGGGAAGCGAGACTTGCGGTGGCATCCACGGCATACCCACGGGAGGCGGAGCTGTAGGCTGTAACAGGAATAAAAACAGGTGGTTGCCACTTAGCCGGAACAGGAACAGGTGGTTTCCGCACAGCTCGACCATGAACAGGTGGCACCAGAGCCTTCATCTGGCGAGTTATAGGAACAGGTAGCGCCAAAGCCTTGATTTGGCGGGGAGCAGGAATATTTGGCACCAGAGCCTTTATTTGATGTGGTAGAGGAACGGGTCTTGGGCCTTAAGCAGCTGAGGCGCCAGTACTAGCGGAAATTGGACTCTGGAAAACCGGGGAGTTGGTACTGGTGCTTGAGTTAGCGTGAGCACACTTGACAAGGGCTGACTGGCTGCTTTAGCAAAAGAGAGAGTCAATGGAGCAAGCTTCCCGCAAGGGAGTGCGGATGCGCTATATTTGCTGGTGTTTCTTTGAACGCGCCCTTGAGCGTGTCTGGCAGAGGATGGTTGAGATGGCTGCACTGGGGTCGGCTTACACCTCCGTCAATGACTTGCAGAATGGGTGGCACTTGGCCAAAAAGAGTCTATCGGGGCCAGACCGCCATCTGGTCCAAAATCATTGTCTGTAGTTCCTCCGGCGAGTAGCGCTTAGCCTCAACCTCCATTTCCTTAAAAACTCTCTCCTCCCTTACTCAACCACCTCAAAGTCGCTATAGCTCATCACTGCAAGGTCACTTTTTGGCTGGGTCATTCTGTTACGAGTCAGCATGTTGGGGGTAGTTGTGACCCCAGATGCAGAGACAGGAGACAATGTGCAGGTAAAAAGAGTCTTTAATTCCTAACACTAAGCTTGTGCAGCAGAGAAGTACACCAAAATCATAAGGAAAGTCAAGCAGAAACAGCATTACAAACCATGAAACAATGATCCAGCTCTGATTAAACGGTGAAGCAGCCCGATGAAGCCTTGTTATTAGTGATCAGCGACAGGTGGGTGCCCTGTTTACCAATCAGAGGCTGGTGTGCTCAATCAGAACTCCTAGCAACAAATGATATCAAAAGGAGGAATAGTGTGCTGAAAAAAGAAATAACTAAGAATCACAGGAACAAAAACAACCAAGTCCAAGCTGTCTGGAGCTATTTGTACAAGGACCCTTTTAATACACTTTTTGTCATTTGAATGATCTTAAAGACAAAATAAATAAAAAATTTATTTTGTCAAAAGTGTTTTGAAAAGTAGAGGTTATCATATATCAATGCAATGCAACCCGCAAAACATCAAAAGTTTAACAAGAAGATTGGCCCACGGCGTAATTTTTCCTAAATTTAGTCCCCTGTGGATTGCATTGGAGTAATGTAACAGCCCTCTTGGGGGCGAAGTTTGCATCACTATATATGACCCAATCCCAACAACTTTACCTACTTATGGTATAAATTAACCATAACTGACAAATAAAGTCAACACACATAACACAGCTTCTGCTCAGTGAACATTGTGGACTTTCTAAGACACGTAATTATCATTTTAAATTACACATGTAAAAATACTTTACAGTTCATGATGGGTGCTGTGCAAAACACTAACACCACACTTTCCCACGTTTGGCGTATTTTAGCGGCTTGATGTTTTTGATTGATTACAAAACTTCAAGGAGGTCTTTAGGGAACTAAACAAGGTAGCAGTCAAACTTTCCTATACTCTTAATATTCAATAGTTTATCGTTTATACTTCATATTGTGGTTAGGGTCTGATGCGGAGGGGTTGTTAAAGTTGAAATAGTTGAAGATATGTGGTGTTGTTCAATTTGTCATAGCTTACTTTAATCAATGCAAACCAAAGTGTTATTTTGGTACAAATGATTGTTGTTACAATGTTACAACGCTCTGCCGTGTGGTGAAAAAAGTGTCGTAATGTGTGTCTGTAGTGTGTATGTGTGCACGTGGGGGCACGCACATCCATATAACAACGTATTTGCGATTACCCTTGAAAATATGGCTTTATGGTAGTTTGTATAATGTATTTTTACATGTTTGGTAAACTTCCCTCTTCAATTTGGTATGAAATTATTTTGCAGATTTAAAGCATTGCAATTGCAGATTATGTGTAAAAACAGCTGTGTAAACCTGATCACAGATCACTCTGAGACAGCACACAAAGTTGGAATAAATAGTAATTAAAAAAGAACTGAAATTAGTGTGTTTATTTTGAATACAAATGTATTTAGTTGGCTATTTAATTACATTACACATATATGTAATGTCTTTTAGTACATGTACTTCAGAACTGTCTAAATATATATAATGTACAGTATATACATTTAGTGTATGTGTGTGTGTATATATATATATATATATATATATATATATATATATATATATATATATATATATATATATATATGTATATATATATATATATAGTTGTGGTCAAAAGTTTACATAAACTTGTAAAAAACATAAAGTCATGGCTGTCTTGAATTTCTAATGATTTCTACAACTCTCATTTTTTCTCATTCATGAAGTTTGGTTATTTTATGAATTTATTATGAGTCTACTGAAAATGTGACCAAATCTGCTGGGTCAAAAGTATACATACAGCAATGTTAATATTTGGTTAAATGTCCTTTGGCAAGTTTCACTGCAATAAGGCGCTTTTGGTAGCCATCCACAAGCTTCTGGAAAGCTTCTGGTTGAATTATTGACCACTCCTCTTGACAAATTTGGTGCAGTTCAGCTAAATTTGTTGTTTTTCTGACATGGACTTGTTTCTTCAGCATTGTTCACACGTTTAAGTCAGGACTTTGGGAAGGCCATTCTAACACCTTAATTCTAGCCTGATTTAGCCATTCCTTTACCACTTTTGACGTGTGTTTGGGGGTCATTGTTCTGTTGGAACACCCAACTGCGCCCAAGACCCAAGGTTGTCCTAGAGAATTTGGAGGTAATCCTCCTTTTTCATTGTCCCATTTAAAGCATCAGTTCCATTGGCAGCAAAACAGGCCCAGAGCATAACACTACCACCACCATGCTTGACGGTAGGAATGGTGGTCCTGGGATAAAGGCCTCACCTTTTCTCCTCCCAACATATTGCTGGGTATTGTGGCCAAACAACTAAAAAAAAAAATGTCATCAATAATACCATCATGTCAGTCAGGTGCCGCCCCGCTCTAAACGCAGAACACTCGCTGTGCATAGTGTCAGTACGTGGACTATGGCAGCGCAAATTACTGCGCGGATTGCTTTCCCAGGTTGCAAAACAACTAGACTGGACTTGGCTTGAAGGTAAATACATATTTTATTTTTACACTAACAAAAGAAACAAAAGGCGCGCACAAGGCGGAAGTACAAACTTGGCTAAGAAAACAAAACTAGCACTTGGGCAAAAACTATGGACGTGAAACAAATAAACACTTACTGTGACATGAGCAGAACAAAAGCGTACGTGGCATGGCAAGAAGCATAAACGATGGAATAAGCAGGGCATGAAAATGTCGCCAGGCCGACCAACAGAAAAAGACAGGCTTTAAATAACAGTGACATGATTGGTGACAGGTGTGTGAGGCCAAACGTGGAACAAGTGAAACTAATGGGTAACCATGGAAACAAGACAAGGGAGTGAAAAAGCAGGAACTAAAAAGAGTCCAAAAACCGAACCGAACATAACCAAAACAAAACATGATCACATAGACATGACACATAGAGCTTTCCTATCCGGGAGGTGGGGGCCTTTTCTGAGAAGAAGTGCATGTCAAATGTATATTACTAAATGACAAGGCGCTTCATATGAAATTTTACCCCAAATGTCACTGATTAGAATAATTAACAGAAATTTCTCCTGTTTCTTGCGGCAGCTCTCGTGGGCTGCGTGACTTGGACAGGCAATTCAAAGCAGAAGATTGTCAGTTTAAGTGTATGTCGGATTTAAAGTAGTTTCCAAATCTATGTTTTTGGAATTGTTTACTACACTTAACGTCAGCATAGTAATTAAAAAAAGGGGATTGTTCATTGCGTTGCTCAAAGTAAGATTATTTTTATTTGTTGCTGGGAAAATCCTTGATTTCAGCTTTTCAAAGCTCCTCTTGGACCACCATTTTTTGACATTGGAATTCGTCAAATTCTGGTTACGGCCCTGCCTGTCATATATATTGGGTTGTTTTATATTTACTTCAATTATATTCATTGCAACCCCACTATTAATATGTGAATAAATACCGAGAGTCCTATAAGTGGACATATCTAGACGACGTCTGGTCACCCTGACTACAGAATTGACCAGATATGGAGCCTCTTTTCCAATCAAACAAAGTGTAGTAGAGCTTGTACTCTCCTTCATTTGCCCCCACATCAACACAGTTTTCATGATACCGTATGGTGTGGTCCTCTGGCTGCTTGCATCTCTACTCTCTGTCTTCAGCATGTGGGCCCTAGAATTGTGCGTTGTGTGTACCGTGTTTGCGTCGTCCGTTCTCAACCCCACAGGGCTTGTATATAGGAGCCTGGCCCTCTCCCCATGCCTTTGTTGCACCAGATTTTCGCCTCTTAGCTCCTCTGTGCGTGTATGTGTGTGTGTGTGTGTGTGCGTGTGTGTGTGTGTGTGTGTGTGTGTGTGTGTGTGTGTGTGTGTGTGTGTGTGTGTGTGTGTGTGTGTGTGTGTGTGTGTGTGTGTGTGTGTGCGTTCTTGTATTTCTATCCTTCTTGAGACATCAACAAGGAAAAGTACCTTCCATATGAGGACCGATGAACAAGTTAGGACATAAATCATGGTCCCAATAAGGAAAACCATTGCATCTAATAGGGAATGTCTCATTTGCCACCCTGCTGGTGAAATCTATCAAAATAAGGGTGGTTCCAAAAAAAATTGACTGTCAGTTTTAAAAGTGCTCCCCCTTTGGCCAACATATGTAATAGCAAGTGTGTGTAAGAGATTGAAATGCACCCCCTTTGTCTAAAATGTATTAAAAACAATATATATATATATATATATATATATATATATATATATATATATATATATATATATATATATATATATATATATATGTATATTGAGACATACTGTAATAACAAAGTAAATAAGGAAGATTACAAACCAATTACAAACAAAATGTCAAGACGAGGATTTCTACACAGCTTGCTGCGAGGATTGTTTTCCCGGGATGCGAACGAACTTGACCGGACAAGGCTTGCCGGTAAAAACATTATTTAAGCTTTCACTCAAAAGTACTACAAAACAAGAGGCGCATATAAGGCGGAGACACAAACTTGCCGCAGGGAACAAAACTAATACTTTAACGTAAACTATGAACATAAAACAAACAACACTTACTGTGACATGAGCAGAGCAGCATATAAACAGAGCATGATACAGAATATCAGCACAGAGCAAGAACAGAGTATCAATAGAGCAGAGCATGAATCTATGGCATGAAAACAAGCAATGTCGCCAGGCCGAGTAACTGGCAGCGACAGTCTTAAATAGTCTCTTTGATTAGAGCCGGGTGCGTGTGTCAAAAATGGGTAAGGTGAAACTAATGAGTCGTCATGGAAACTAAAACAAACAAGGGTGCACGAAAACAGGAACTATGGAGTCTTAAACCGAAAAGAACATAACCAAACAAAATCTAGACCACAGAACATGACACAAAATAAATAAATAATAATAATTAACTAAAATCAGTCTTTTCCTCACAATGTGTCGGGTTTTTTCTTATAAAATTGGGAACAATTTCTCATATCCTTTCTGTTCAAAATGGTGACATTTGTCATATAAAATTCTGACGTATCACAATATTGCCAATTTTTTTGTTGTTCTTGTAAAATAATAAAATGTTTTGAGTAAAATGATGACTTTTGTCATAAATTTGCCAAGTAGAATTCCGATAATTATTATAATATATTGCCAACATTTTAAAGTTTTCTTATAATATTGTGACTTATGTTGAGTAAAATTACAAACCCTGTTTCCATATGAGTTGGGGAATTGTGTTAGATGTAAATATAAACAGAATACAATGATTTGCAAATCATTTTCAACCCATATTCAATTGAATATGCTACAAAGACAACATATTTGATGTTCAAACTGATAAACATTTTTTTTTTTGCAAATAATCATTAACTTTAGAATTTGATGCCAGCAACACGTGACAAAGAAGTTGGGAAAGGTGGCAATAAATACTGATAAAGTTGAGGAATGCTCATCAAACACTTATTTGGAACATCCCACAGGTGAACAGGCAAATTGGGAACAGGTGGGTGCCATGATTGGGTATAAAAGTAGATTCCATGAAATGCTCAGTCATTCACAAACAAGGATGGGGCGAGGGTCACCACTTTGTCAACAAATGCGTGAGCAAATTGTTGATCAGTTTAAAAAAAACCTTTCTCAACCTGCTATTGCAAGCAATTTAGGGATTTCACCATCTACGGTCTGTAATATCATCAAAGGGTTCAGAGAATCTGGAGAAATCACTGCACGTAAGCAGCTAAGCCCGTGACCTTCGATCCCTCAGGCTGTACTGCATCAACAAGCGACATCAGTGTGTAAAGGATATCACCACATGGGCTCAGGAACACTTCAGAAACCCACTGTCAGTAACTACAGTTGGTCGCTACATCTGTAAGTGCAAGTTAAAACTCTTCTATGCAAGGCGAAAACCATTCATCAACAACACCCAGAAACGCCGTCGGCTTTGCTGGGCCTGAGCTCATCCAAGATGGACTGATACAAAGTGGAAAAGTGTTCTGTGGTCTGACGAGTCCACATTTGAAATTGTTTTTGGAAACTGTGGACGTCGTGTCCTCCGGAAGAAAAGAACCATCCGGATTGTTATAGGCGCAAAGTTGAAAAGCCAGCATCTGTGATGGTATGGGGGTGTATTAGTGCCCAAGACATGAGTAACTTACACATCTGTGAAGGCGTCATTAATGCTGAAAGATACATACAGGTTTTGGAGCAACATATGTTGCCATCCAAGCAACGTTACCATGGACGCCCCTGCTTATTTCAGCAAGACAATGCCAAGCCACGTGTTACATCAACTTGGCTTCATAGTAAAAGAGTGCGGGTACTAGACTGGCCTGCCTGTAGTCCAGACCGGTCTCCCATTGAAAATGTGTGGCGCATTATGAAGCCTAAAATACCACAACGGAGACCCCCGGACTGTTGAACAACTTAAGCTGTCCATCAAGCAAGAATGGGAAAGAATTCCACCTGAGAAGCTTAAAAAAATGTGTCTCCTCAGTTCCCAATCGTTTACTGAGTGTTGTTAAAAGGAAAGGCCATGTAACACAGTGGTGAACATGCCCTTTCCCAACTACTTTGGCACGTGTTGCAGCCATGAAATTCTAAGTTAATTATTATTTGCAAAAAAAAATAAAGTTTATGAGTTCTAAAATCAAATATGTTGTCTTTGTAGTGCATTCAATTGAATATGGGTTGAAAAGGATTTGCAAATCATTGTATTCCGTTTATATTTGCATCTAACACAATTTCCCAACTCATATGGAAACAGGGTTTGTACAACTCTTTCCATAAATTGCAAACATTTTTACGCTTTTCTTGTAAAATTGCTAATGTTATTGAGTAAAATTCCAACGTTTATCATAATATCGCACAAATGTTCAGTTTTTCTTGTAAAATGTTGACTTGCGTTGAGTAAAATTATGACTTTTATTATAAAAATTCGAAAATTGTACGTTTTACTTGTGAAATTGTGACCTTTTTCTTGTGAAATTCCAACTCATTTTTCACATCATGCTTTTTTATATTTGCATAGTATCTATATGTTTTTAATGTTGTATAATACAAATATTTATATATCCAGAAAGGGTGGTCCTAAAGAGGGAGGCATTTTTCTGAGGTCTCAAGAAGGTAAGAAATACAAGAATGTGTGTGTGTGTGTGTGTGTGTGTGTGTGTGTGTGTGTGTGTGTGTGTGTGTGTGTGTGTGTGTGTGTGTGTGTGTGTGCGTGTGCCATAGGTGAGTTTGTGTTAATTGTGTATATATGCAGCTTCTTCCTGCCAAGACTCAGTTTCTGTCGGCGTGCGTCCATTGTGTGCGCTCTGGTGTTTGGTGGCTGTGGGCATGTGGCCGCTTTAGAGGACAATGGCGAGCAAGACAATGCTTGGAGAATTGATGAGATACTCTGCAGTACAGAGGGATGTGCCTCGCATGGACTTAAAGCTCCATGAGTGGAAATATGCCCAGTCTTTTTCTCTTGCACACAAAATGTGAGCTCTTTATTGCCACAAAATGAGGCTGTATATTTACTGTACGTGCTTAAATAGCAGGAGATCAACATCTCCCGTCCATTTATACATCCACCTACCTTCCACTCACCTCCTCCATTCAACAGGAGCCAGCTGGCAGCTCGAAATATCTAAAATCTATTGGTCATTCTTTCTTTGTCGCTCCATCCATCTCTCGGTCTCCATAAGCCATCAGTGTTTTTGGTTGGGATCCAAATCAATCCTGTTCTGACACATGACCTGCATCATTCATCTCTTCCTGCTGTCTCTCTCTATCGTTTCACCTCTCGAGCAGTAGGTGTGTGTAGCCAGCTGCCAGCCGGCATCAGTTACGTTGTCAGCGCCTACCTGGCTCCGAGGCTGCTCTTGGCTTAGAGGGCAAGTTCTCGCTCAAGAGCTGCATCTTTGACCACATTTTTGGAGAAAGTCAAATAATCATCTATTTTGAGCTTTTATGGGTATTTTAATGATAGTGTTCAGAAATAAATATGTAATTTACATTCCAAAAAGTAAAGTGTACTATAAAAAAATACAGTGGTTCCTGTTATAGAATATTTGAACAAAGATACACTAAGGTTGTACGGTATACCGGTATTAGTATAGTACCGCAATACTAATGAATCATATTCGGTACTATACCGCCTCTAAAAAGTACCGTCCGGTCCACCACCATAATGAATCATATTCGGTACTATACCGCCTCTAAAAAGTACCGGTTCACCACCAAAATGAATCATATTCGGTACTATACCGCCTCTAAAAAGTACCGGTCCACCACCACTGTAATGATACCAAGTACAGTAGCGTATCTAGTCGATACTACTATAATTACGTGGATATTTTTTGGCATCACAACATATTCTTTCGTTTTTTTTAAATGTATACTACGTTTATAAACTCATTAAATATGTCCCTGGGCACATGAGGACTTTGAATATGACCAATGTTATGTCCTGTTACTACTTGGTATCGGATCCATACCTACATTTGTGGTATCATCCAAAACTAATGTAAAGTATCAAACAACAGAAGAATAAGTAATTATTACATTGTAACAGATGTGTAGATAGATGTTAAAAGAGAAAGTACACAGATATTAACAGTAAATGAACAAGTAGATTAATAATTAATTTTCTACCACTTGTCCTTAAAGGGGAACATTATCACCAGACCTATGTAAGCGTCAATATATACCTTGATGTTGCAGAAAAAAGACCATATATTTTTTTAACCGATTTCCGAACTCTAAATTGGTGAATTTTGGCGAATTAAACGCCTTTCTAATATTCGCTCTCGGAGCGATGACGTCACATCGGGAAGCAATCCGCCATTTTCTCAAACACCGAGTCAAATCAGCTCTGTTATTTTCCGTTTTTTCGACTGTTTTCCGTATCATGCCTCGTCGGTGTGTTGTCGGAGGGTGTAACAACACGAACAGGGACGGATTCAAGTTGCACCAGTGGCCCAAAGATGCAAAAGTGACAAGAAATTGGACGTTTGTTCCGCACACTTTACCGACGAAAGCTATGCTACGACAGAGATGGCAAGAATGTGTGGATATCCTGCGACACTCAAAGCAGATGCATTTCCAACGATAAAGTCAAAAAAATGTGCCGCCAGACCCCTAGGAAAAGAGAGCGGATGAGGGAATGTCTACAGAATTTATTAATTGATGAAAACTGGGCTGTCTGCACTCTCAAAGTGCATGTTGTTGCCAAATGTATTTCATATGCTGTAAACCTAGTTCATAGTTGTTAGTTTCCTTTAATGCCAAACAAACACATACCAATCGTTGGTTAGAAGGCGATCGCCGAATTCGTCGTCGCTTTCTCCCGTGTCGCTGGCTGTCGAGTCGTTTTCGTTGGTTTTGCTTGCATACGGTTCAAACCGATATGGCTCAATAGCTTCAGTTTCTTCTTCAATTTTGTTTTCGCTACCTGCCTCCACACTACAACCATCCGTTTCAATACATGCGTAATCTGTTGAATCGCTTAAGCCGTTGAAATCCGAGTCTGAATCCGAGCTAATGTCGCTATAAACTTGCTGTTCTATCCGCCATGTTTGTTTGTATCGGCATCACTGTGTGACGTCACAGGAAAATGGACGGGTGTATATAACGATGGTTAAAATCAGGCACTTTGAAGCTTTTTTTAGGGATATTGCGTGATGGGTAAAATTTTGAAAAAAACTTCGAAAAATAAAATAAGCCACTGGGAACTGATTTTTAATGGTTTTAACCCTTCTGAAATTGTGATAATGTTCCCCTTTAATAATTTTGACAAAATAATAGAATGGAAAATGACACAATATGTTACTGCATATGTCAGCAGACTAATTAGGAGTCTTTGTTTGTTTACTTACTACTAGTTGTCATGTATGTTCACTATTTTATTTAAGGACAAACTTGCAACAAGAAACATATGTTTAATGTACCGTAAGATTTTTTGCTAAAATAAAGCCAATAATGCAATTTTTTGTGGTCCCCTTTATTTAGAAAAGTACCGGTACTGGTACCAAAATATTGGTATCGGGACAACACTTAGATTCATACATTTGTTTTGAACTTCATTTGACTTCAAATTGCTGCGATGAGGTAGCGACTTGTCCAGGGTGTACCCCGCCTTCCGCCCGATTGTAGCTGAGATAGGCTCCAGCACCCCCCGCAGCCCCAAAGGGAATAAGCGGTAGTAAATGGATGGATGGATGACTTCAAATTGTTTGTTCAAATTGTAATTACCAACACATGTTCACCACTGTGTTACATGGCCTTTCTTTTTAACAACACTCAGTAAACGTTTGGGAACTGAGGAGACACATTTTTTAAGCTTCTCAGGTGGAATTCTTTCCCATATTTGCTTGATGTACAGCTTAAGTTGTTCAACAGTCCGGGGGTCTCCGTTGTGGTATTTTAGGCTTCACAATGCGCCACACATTTTCAATGGGAGACAGGTCTGGACTACAGGCAGGCCAGTCTAGTACCCGCACTCTTTTACTATGAAGCCACGCTGTTGTAACAAGTGGCTTGGCATTGTCTTGCTGAAATAAGCAGGGGCGTCCATGATAACCTTGCTTGGATGGCAACATATGTTGCTCCAAAACCTGTATGTACCTTTCAGCATTAATGGTGCCTTTACAGATGAGTAAGTTACCCATGCCTTGGGCACTAATACAGTCCGGATGGTTCTTTTCCTCTTTGTTCCGGAGGACACAACGTCCACAGTTTCCAAAAACTATTTTAGATGTGGACTCATCAGACCACAGAACACTTTTCCACTTTGCATCAGTCCATCTAAGATGGACTAATGCGTTTCTGGGTGTTGTTGATAAATGGCTTTCGCTTTGCATTATAGAGTTTTAACTTGCACTTACAGATGTAGCAACCAACTGTAGTTACTGACAGTGGGTTTCTGAAGTGTTCCTGAGCCCATGTGGTGATTTCATTAACACACTGATGTCACTTGTTGATGCAGGACCGCCTTAGGGATGGAAGGTCTGTAATATCATTGCTTACGTGCAGTGATTTCTCCAGGTTCTCTGAACCTTTTGATGATATTACGGACCGTAGATGGTGAAATCCCTAAATTCCTTGCAATAGCTGGTTGAGAAATGGTGTTCTTAAACAATTTGCTCAGGAATGTGTTCACAAAGTGGTGACCCTCGGCCCATCCTTGTTTGTGAATTAGTAAAATATCACTATCATGACTGACTCTGCCAGGCAAATTGAGCCTATATCAATGCTTGTCGGCAGACTTGGCACCATACTGGAAACACAATATCTATTCACTGGAATGTGGAGATGCTGTTGATGGTATGTGCAATGGAGAAGCATCTGGAATTAGACACTTTAGATGTCTTTTCTCCCAAGTATACACGACCCGCGTTCAGAGCGGCACTTCTTACGAGAGATCCCCGCACCATGACACTACAGTGAAGGCAAACTGTCGCTGTAATTCCCGAGGAACTATCTAACCAGAAACATGAATCCAACATCTCTGCGGACCGCGGTTGCATTCCAAGGTAAATGCAGTATTTTATCACTTTATACAACTATCCATCTAATCCATCCATTTTCTACCGCTTGTCCCTTTTAGGGCCGCAGGGGGTGCTGGAGCCTATCTCAGTTGCATTTGGGCGGAAGGCGGGGTACATCCTGGACAAGTCGCCACCTCATCATCACACAACTAAATAATTGAAAATTCTTATTAATTCCCATCCTTAACTGTACTGCAGTTATTTTATATATACTGTATATATATATATATATATATATATATATATATATATATATATATATATATATATATATTAAGGTTGTATAGTATACCAGTATTGGTATACTACCGCGATACTAATTAATCATATTCGGTACAATACTGCCTCTAAAAAGTAAACTTTTTTTTAATTTTATTTATACTATGTTTTTAAACTCAGTAAATATGTCCCTGGACACATGAGGACTTTGAATATTACCATAGTATGATCCTGTAACTACTTGGTATCAGATTGATACCCAAATTTGTGGTATCATCCAAAACTAATGTAAAGTAGAACAGAAGAATAAGTGATTATTACATTTTAACAGAAGTGTAAATAGAACATGTTGAAAGAGAAAGTAAGCAGATATTAACAGTAAATGAACAAGTAGATTCAAATTCATTTCCTACCACTTGTCCTTAATAATCACAATATATTTTGGTACCGGTACCAAACTATTGGTATCAGGACAACACTGCTGGCACTGCTTCCTCTTAGGAAGACGTGTTGGTGGGATTGAGGAGGTCTTCGAAGTATTCCCTCCACCGATCCACAACTTCCGCAGTCGAGGTCAGCAGAACACCATCCTCATCATACACGGTGTTGGTAGTGCACTGCTTCCCCTTCCTGAGGCGGCGGATGGTGGTCCAGAATTGCTTCGAAGCCGTCCGGAAGTCGTTTTCCATGGCCTCCCTGAACTCCTCCCATGTCCGAGTTTTTGCCTCCGCCACCGCTGAAGCCGCACACCGCGTGGCCTGTCGGTACCTGTCCGCTGCCTCAGGGTTCCTATGAGCCAAAAGAACCCGATAGGACTCCTTCTTCAGCTTGACGGCATCCCTCACCGCCGGTGTCCACCAACGGGTTCTAGGATTACCGCCACGACAGGCACCAACTACCTTGCGGCCACAGCTCCAATCGGCCGCCTCGACAACAGAGGTACGGAACATCGTCCACTCGGACTCAATGTCCAGCACCTCCCTCGTGACATGTTCAAAGTTCTTCCGGAGGTGGGAATTGAAACTCTCTCTGACAGGAGACTCTGCCAGGCGTTCCCAGCAAACCCTCACAATGCGTTTGGGCCTGCCAGGTCTGTCCGGCATCCTCCCCCACCATCGCAGCCAACTCACCACCAGGTGGTGATCGGTAGAAAGCTCCGCCCCTCTCTTCACCTGAGTGTCCAAAACATGAAGCCGCAAATCCGATGACACAACTACAAAGTCGATCATGGAGCTGCGGCCTAGGGTGTCCTGGTGCCAAGTGCACATATGGACACCCTTATGCTTGAACATGGTGTTCGTTATGGACAATCCGTGACGGGCACAAAAGTCCAATAACAAAACACCACTCGGGTTCAGATCCGGGCGGCCATTCTTCCCAATCACGCCTCTCCAGGTTTCACTGTCGTTGCCAATATGAGTGTTGAAGTCTCCCAGTAGAACGAAGGAATCACCCGGTGGAGCACCCTCAAGTACTCCCTCAAGTGAATCCAAAAAGGGTGGGTACTCTGAGCTGCCGTTTGGCGCGTACGCGCAAACAACAGTCAGGACCCGTCCCCCCCACCCGAAGGCGGAGGGAAGCTACCCTCTCGTCCACCGGGTTGAACTCCAACATGCAGACTCTGAGCCGGGGGGCAACAAGAATTGCCACCCCAGCCCGTCGCCTCTCACTGCTGGCAATGCCAGAGTGGGAGAGAGTCCAGCCCCTCTCAAGAGAACTGGTTCCAGAGCCCTTGCTGTGCGTCGAGGTGAGTCCGACTATATCCAACCGGAACTTCTCTACCTCGCGCACTAGCTCAGGCTCCTTCCCCCCCAGCGAGGTGACATTCTACGTCCCAAGAGCTAGCTTCTGTCGCCGAGGATCGGACCGCCAAGTGCCCTGCCTTCGGCTGCCGCCCAGCTCTCATTGCACCCGAACTCTATGGCCCCTGCTATGGGTGGTGAGCCCATTGGAGGGGGGACCCACGTTGCCTCTTCGGGCTGTGCCCGGCCGGGCCCCATGGGGACAGGCCCGGCCACCAGGCGCTCGCCATCGTGCCCCAGAGGGGGGCCCCGGTGACCCGCGTCCGGGCGAGGGAAATCTGAGTCTCGGTTCTTGCATTTCCATAGAAGTCTTCGAGCTGCTCTTTGTCTGATCACTCACCCAGGACCTGTTTGTCTTGGGAGACCCTACCAGGGGGCATGGAAGCCCCCGGACAACATAGCTCCTAGGATCATTGAGACACGCAAACTCCTCTACCACGGTAAGGTGGCAACTCAGAGAGGAGTTTTGTTTCAAATAATAATAAATCAATATTAAAATTTTGGTTACAATGGGGTTTTTTTCTGAAACACAAAATGATTGGTGATTTCTCTAAATCCTCCAGCTTCCTTCAGCTCTAATTGGGTCTATAAATAAACTGCTGCAACAGTCGTTTTAAAGGGAGGACCAAGCATATGGGACACACACACAGACACACACACACACGCACACACACACACACGCATGCACCCACACGCCAAATAAATGCCATGTTACAGGAGCAGGGACAAGACGAAGAGCTGGGACATGAAAAAAGTAGATTTTTAATGCCCACGCTGCATGTGCCAACCGACTGGCGGCTGGACTAGAACATGAGTCAGACAAAAAGGAAACCTGGCAGCATTCAGATTCACTTTTCTGGTTCGTTGTTTTGATAAAGTAGTTCCAGTGTACACACACTATAGGTAGGATAGTACAATGTGTATTGATTTTTTGTGTGCAAATTGTTATTCTAGTAGTATATACTTTTTACATACATTGCATTCTTACTTATTATTTGTGTATTTTTCTGAATTGTAAAAATTATGCTCATGTGGATAGGCTGATTGGCAACACTAAATTGGCCCTAGTGTGTGAATGTTGTCTGTCTATCTGTGTTGGCCCTGTGATGAGGTGGTGACTTGTCCAGGGTGTACCCCGCCTACTGCCCGAATGCAGCTGAGATAGGCTCCAGCATGGTAGCACCCCACACGACTTCGAACGGGACAAGCGGTAGAAAATGGATGGATGGAGGGTACAAAGTATTTTAGGTGAGGTACAAGGTACAAGGTACATAGCGACATCACTGTCAAAGCATGGGAATGTGGCACCACCTTTTAAAATGTTTACAACAAAACACAACAAAAATGTATATATGTATGTATGTATGTATTTACAAAAGTATATCAAATAGAGTATCATATTTTTCGGACTATAAGTCGCAGTTTTTTTCATAGTTTGGCCGGGCTCCAGTGCGACTTATATATGTTTTTTTCCTTCTTTATTATGCATTTTCGGCCGGTGCGACTTATACTCCAGTGCGACTTATACTCCGAAAAATACGGTAATATTGGCTGCCCCGGGCTAAATCTGAGCCCTAAGGCAAGTTTTATTTTGAGGCCTGCTCTCCCCTTTTAGAACATTTTTTATTTGTAATTTTTTCATCAAACTTTAATTCAATTTGATTTATGTTTTGCACTTAAACTAATTAATGGGAAATACATTGTTCAATTATGATAATGTTTTATGGGTGTCAAAAACAAAGAGTCAACTAGTGATTTATCAGACAAAATTATTATTTTATTATTTATTATTACCAGTGCAAAGATGAGTGAGTCCCTCCAACTGATGTGCTCACTGGCAAATTTCACTCCAAAATAAACCCAGACAGCACTTTCGATAAAGCAGTTACCAGAGTATGTGTAAATAAATGACATGCATTTAATTAAAATGTTTTAAATATGTTTCTGGATGACATTTTGGCAATAGAATTGCATTTGTGTCCAAAAATTGGGGTCTTGGTTATTTTAAATTATGCAGCAAGTAACTGACTGGGATTAATCACGATTAATTCAAATTCAAAAGTGTGAATACAGTAATTCCCAGGCTATAGAAAACACCGCTATACAAGCTACACCCACTAAATCGTTGAAGAAAAAAAAAAAGGTCCATATATTAGCCGTACCGCACTGTAATCCCCAGATATATACATTGTGAAATGAGTCATTTACACAGAAACACATTTTGTAACTGTTTATTTACATACCTTAGTTGTTTCCAAACGGTGCTGGTTTTACACAGCAGTAAAACGGCTCCTCAAACGTCAAGTCAAGGTCATGGACCCACTGCCTGCATTACCTAGCTCTGCAATCGGCTTAACAGACTCAATCACTTCGCGGTGACATCTTCATGACTTACTGTAACTGAGGAATTTGTGGAACTGAAACAATACAAAAATAATGTGATTGTAAGTTAATAATACTAACCAGAGGTGTGGAATCGAGTCACATGACTTGGACTCGAGTCAGACTCGAGTCATGAATTTGATGACTTTAGACTCGACTTGACAAAATGTAAAGAGACTTGCAACTCGACTTAGACTTTAACATCAATGACTTGGACTTCACTTGAACTTGAGCCTTTTGACTTGACATGACTTGCTACTTTCCCCAAAACCCAAAGATTAAAAAGTTATTCAGAAGCGCTCCGTAGCTTTCATGTTGTACGTGTCTGTCTATCTATCAGCGTGTGTGGTGCTTGTCAGCGTGTGTGCTCTCAGTACAACAGCCAATCAAATTAGATCTACGTTGTTTTCATCCCGCAGCATTCATCCAATCAAATTGCAGGACAACCACCGAACAATACCAATGAGAATGATTTATACCAAAGTTAGTTTTGTTCGGGTATAAAAACTACGACTTGGTCGACAAAAAACGAATTGCAGTATGCTGAACATGCAGTTTGAATATTACAGACGGAGACGCAACAACTTCCAACTTCGTTCGACATTTGAAGATGCACAAAGAAGGGTAAGTTTTGAATGTAAGCTAACGTTTATTGGCTAAGTAACGTGACTTTTATTTGCTGTGTAGTTAAATCAGTGAGGCTGTAAACTCACTGCTAACGTTCAAACCATAGACATCTTATAAGTAGACGTAGCATCGACCGCTACTGCCTACTGGTGCTGACGAGACGCGTGGCCGCCATCTTGGAGTGGTGATCAGTGCAATTCATTTGGCAGGAGCAATGAACTGTCAGCGCAATTTAATTAATTTTACCTCACTGAATACCACTGATTTTCACGTGTTTTTTTGTCATACGTGTAGCTATGATAAAGGACACATGTTTTATTATTCATAGTTTGCTTAACAGAAAGAGAATATTCTTATATGCTTTAAGTGACCAGACGTCCGAGATCAAAACTGGGAATATAATCCCAGAGAAGGGGGAAAATAACGGTCAGCTATTTTTAAATTGAAGAAACAATATGATTAGGTTATATATACATGTGTATATCCTACATAAACCATGCATGAATACATTAGATAGCTATATATCTTATAGACTGTATCTCTGTTGCTGCAGCAGCAGAGAGTTTATTCTGTCTTGACACTTTGTATTTATATGTTGTATTACATTCTTCCCTTAAATGATCATGTTTACAGTGATTGTTTTATATGTATTTTTTATGTATGTCGCTTTGGATAAAAGTGTCTGCCAAATACTTAAACATAAACATATATAAACACCTGAAAGTCTTTATATCAGCTAAAACCACCAATCTGTTTCACTGGATTCCGAATAAAACCAAATTCTGTCTTACCCAACAATGTTAGTATTTGAATATTGTTACTTGAAGACTTATTCCTGGTTACAATTATACTGTTAAGAAAGTATTGTCTTATATTTTGCCTAAAATGAGGATGCATCATAATCAGTGGCGGCTGGTGAATTTTGTTTTTGGTGGGGCTGAAAGTTTGTAAACCAAACCCCTGTAGGGGGGTCATCCTCCCCCAGAAAATGTATTTGTGATTTTCACATACAAATATTTAAGATCTTTGCTCCTTCTCAACTCTGTACTAATATTATTTTCACAAAATACAACCAATAGTACGTTAATGTCAAATCTTACTTGTGAAAAGTAATCACCCGATTCCTATTTTCAACAGTCCGCTCATTTGAGCAGGAAAACGCTGAACACCATCTTTGTTTTCTACCTGTCAACTCTCAGTTTAGGCTGCTCGCCAGCTCCTCATCACCACTTCAAGATGGCGGCCAAATTGCTCGCGTCACAGCAGCCAATACTGCGTCTACTTATAAGATGTCTATGGCTATAACGTCATTGCAAACACGGCAATCTGTTGCATCCACTGCAGTTCGCTAACTTATTCATACTTTTTGTCAAGTGATTTTTTTTAAGCAGGGTTGCATGAGGTACCTACACATAACGTAACGTTAGTCAATGTATCACACACAGTAACATTACGTTAGTCAATGTATCACACACAGTAACGTAACATTAGACGACGGTCAGCAGCACCGCGTATTTTAGCCACCTACAAAAAGACAAACATAGTCAAATAAAGGTCAGTTACAATGTATATTATATTAAGAATATGTGTCCATATTGCATAGGGCCCTGACATCTAAAAAGTACCAACTCTGTTCATTGTTATGTTCATCTATTTGTTATGTTTTTCATGTGTACGCACACATAAACACACATACAGTATGAGATGAGATCAATGAGATAAGGTAAGAACAGGATAGAAACTGCTGTGGAACTAGTAACAATGCAATATGCCATGGAAATGCAATGTTAACACTTCTGTGCAAATACAGTTGCACTTGTTTTTTCAAATGTGTTTATTCTGTAAAGGAATGAGTTAAATGTTTAAAATGACTGGTTAATAGTGCTATTATGAAGTGCAATATCAGCACTATTTTTTTTTTCCTACTATTTCAAATGCACTTGTTTTAATAAATAAATACAGCGTTTTAAAAGCATGCACAATATGTGTAAATATATTAGTCTGTGGTTAAAAGGACTTGAAAGGACTTGAAACTCAAAATGCAGGACTTGGGACTTGAATTGAGATTTCCCAGTCTTGATTTTGGACTTGACTCGGGACTTGCCTGTCTTGACTCGGGACTTGACTCGAGACTTGAGGGCAAAGACTTGAGACTTACTTTTGACTTGCAAAACAATGACTTGGTCCCACCTCTGATACTAACACATTACGATAGTAGGTACAAATATGCATGAAAACACTCCTGCAGGCTTCACACATGGGATGGTTTAGTAAATATAAATAGTATTAGTTATATTGTAAAACTTACAAATGTTGCTTAGAGTGATGAATGAAGAATCAATACGAGTAGACACCCTATGGACGGGTAGAAGATGGAACGGCACTTGGACTTCCGGTTGAAAGCTCTAAACAGAAGGGCACTGCAGCGCTGCAGCACCTGCAGTGAGCAAACTCGTCCAAAAAATGCCGCCACAGCACAAACAATAACACACCTTTCAGTGTCTTTCATTGTTTTGTTTTTTTAACTATTTGCATTATGGCCTTGAGCAAAGAAAATCCATAAATTGGCCGAACCGTTTAATAAGGTGCAGGGTTCAAAGCCTAGAAAAAAGGAGAGTCTTGTTGTCCGGAATTTACGGTAATCTGAATTAAGAAATCTATTATTTGATAGCACACATTTTTTGGTGATAAATAAAACATTTTACATCGTAAAGTCATTCTGTATATGAATCAACTTTACTACTTCAGCTACGACCGGGATTTTAACCAACTATCTTCTGCGTTGTATGACAAGCATTATTGGATGGATGGATGGATTGCCATTGCACAAATACAACGACGTTTTGTTTTCAGCACAAACCCATTCAAGATTAGACGAACAAACAGTGTACAGGGTTACAAAACAAGAACGCTGATGGGTCGCCACAAGGCGACCCGTAAAAGGTGGGGAAAGGATGAGTAAAAAGAATTCCATCTCAAACTGGGCTCTTAAGGGGGCCCAGTCTGGAGTGGGGAAAAAAACTCCATAGCAAAGCACATATACATATTACAACATACAACTGAAGACTTGCAGCACACATAAACAAGTTACAAAGAATTTTACAAGACTTGCAACAGAGGGGAGCGAGTGGGGGCTACGGAGGTAGGCTGCTGCTATTCAAGCGCTGCCCAGCTGTCCTTCACCCCTAAGGGATTTAAGCGTCGAAGACATGGAATGGGGGGGGGGGTGTGGCATATATTTTTCGTGCATGCGTGTATGTGTGAAAGCCTGCAGCGTGTCTCTGTTCCGCGACCTTGGTGTTCTTGCAGCCGCCAGTCAGTCCAAAGTCAACAACAACAGGTGTGTCCATGAGAGACAAGAAGGGAGTTTGTTGTGTCTTCGCCGCACTGTCTTTCGGGAGAGTCTCGAAGCCAGGGAAACAATCCAAGTTAGAATGATTTGTTTGCGAGCGATAATAAAATGTTCTTTTCCCTCTTAATTGACTATTACTGTTCCTCAAATTCATCCTGCAGGGCAGACGGTCCGATGTTATCCAAATCACAAGAGTGTCCACAGTTCTGCCCACAATCTCCAATCATTTGTGGCAGCTTTGGGGTACTTTGAAGACTGCCAGCAAATTCCAATTTGTCGACAAACCCCAGCAACGCTTACTCCAATCAGCAGATTTTCTGTTGTCATAATTACGAATAGGTGGATATCTTTACGTCCTCGATTGAAAGGGCTGACAGGCACGCGGCACTTCCATTTTGTCCACCACCAACGCTGAGATCATTAATTATGCGTTCGTTACGTCTCGTCTCGATTACTGTAACGTATCATTTTCTGGTCTCCCGATGTCTAGCATTAAAAGATTACAGTTGGTACAAAATGTGACTGCTAGACTTTTGACAAGAACAAGAAAGTTTGATCATATTACTGGTTCACCTGCACTGGCTTCCTGTGCACTTAAGATGCGACTTTAAGGTTTTACTACTTACGTATAAATTACTAAACAGTGTAGCTCCATCCTATCTTGCTGATTGTGTTGTACCATATGTCCCGGCAAGAAATCTGTGTTCAAAGAACTCCGGCTTTCTAGTGATTACCAGAGCCCAAAAAAAGTCTGCAGGCTATAGAGCGTTTTCTATTCACGCTCCAGTACTCTGGAATGCCCTCCCGGTAACAGTTAGAGATGCTACCTCAGTAGAAGCATTTAAGTCCCATCTTAAAACTCATTTGTATACTATAGTCTTTAAATAGACCCATTTTTGGACCAGTTGATCTGCTATCTCTCTTTTCTGCCCCTCTCTCCTGCATGGAGAGGTTATCATCAGGTGACCACGGATCAGCCTCCATGGATGAGTGCTAGCTGTTCAAAGTCGGGATCCAGGATGGACCACTCCTCTTTGCATCAGATCGTGATGTCTCTGCGCTGCTGACTTGTCTCCATTCACAATGATCCCCTGCTGGCCTCACTATGGACTGGACTTTCACATTATTACCGGAATCCATTGCGACGTTGTTCCCTTTGGATTGAGTTTTTTCTTGCCCTGATGTGGGATGTTGTTGTGGCTTGTGCAGCCCTTTAAGACACATGTGATTAAGGGCATATAAATCAACTTTGATTGATTGATTGATTATGCAGGGCTCTAATTTAACCACGGCAACCGCGGCATGCCGTATTGCCCTAAAAAATTGACCAGCATCGGGGCAAGAACATGCCGTGACCGCCCTTGACTTTTTACTTGTTAATGGACTAGGGATGTAATGGTAAATGGTATAATAATAATTTATGATAAAATTCCAGACGGTTAGTAATACCGTCTAATTTTCTAACTACAGAAAAAAATTCATTTATTAATGCATTTTAGGCAACATAAAGTCAGGCGCATGCGCACTAGTGTCGTTAGGCTTGATAATCATGGCGGACTAACAACACAGACTTTGCTCCAAGTATTTCCCCTCGGAGTAAACGGAACCAAGCGCTTGGTTTAACGTCATTTTTACCTCACTTCCCGGCATGCGTTTAAGAGTGCACTGCTGTTAGATGGAGACAGGTGTGGACAATATTGGAGACAGACGCACTTGTCCCCACACTAAAAGTATACAGCGAAGGAGAAAAACTATTTGATGTTGCTTTTATTTTCTCAATACAGCATCCATCAGCTGCTGTGACTTAGAGAGTAAATGAGATGAGGAAACATGCAGCGGGTGATGTGTCGTGAACGTTGTCACAACTTGTTTATAAAGTCTTTCATTTGTTTAATGGAAAGTTCACTCGTCCTTTATTTAACTGCAAACTGTATCAGTGTTCAAATAACATCAATACTAGCTAAAACATTTTGTCATCATCGAATTGAACGCAGGCGGTGAAGATTGTGTATTCGAAGTGAGAGGTGTCACTCCTGTTTTTTTTTTGTTGGCCAAACTGTTGTACTGAACCACAAGGAGGCGTTGGAAAAGAACAAAGCTTGTTTATTAGACTTCATCTTCATTAGCCAAACTGCTTTGTGTTTTATTTTGATATCAAAAAGTTAACACCATGTTTTTTTTACATTACTTGTGTTTTTTTCATGTCACAAAGGAATTAATTTAAAGACCATTCATGTGACACATCATTTTGTTCATGTTTTATCGTGTATAGCTAATTCCTATACGACATATTTCTGCTCAAACTCTTAATGAGTCCGTCCCGAAAAAAAAAAGTAATAAAAAAAAATAATAATAATAATTTTTAAAAAAATCTTCCCTCCATCAAAATGTAAAAAGAGAGATAAAGGCATCATGTAATGACAAAAAGCTGGCAAGGTGATATTTTATATATATAGTTGATATATATAAATATTTGTCTTTAGATATATGGATAACGTTTATCTGTAGACATTTTATTAGACATTACAATATATATATATATATATATATATATATATATATATATATATATATATATATATATATATATATATATATATACATGCAAACTCCACACAGAAAGATCCCGGGCTCGGGATCTTTCTGTGTGGAGTTTGCATGTCCTCCCCGTGACTGCGTGGGTTCCCTCCGGGTACTCCGGCTTCCTCCCACTTCCAAAGACATGCACCTGGGGATAAGTTGATTGGCAACACTAAATTGGCCCTAGTGTGTGCATGTGAGTGTGAATGTTGTCTGTCTATCTGTGTTGGCCCTGCGATGAGGTGGCGACTTGTCCAGGGTGTACCCCGCCTTCTGCCCGATTGTAGCTGAGATAGGCTCCAGCACCCCCCGCGACCCCAAAGGGAATAAGCGGTAGAAAATGGATGGATGGATGGATATATATATATGCATATGCATGCTTTGAAGCCTCGGCCTCGAACGAGGGAAATAATGTTTGCCTTGGTGCCCTTCTAACTGTGAAGACTTGGACTTTGGCGTGGTTTGTTTTCCCATGGTGCAAATGATTTGGACCGGACATGGCGTGAAGGTAAATACATATTTAATTTTAACACTCAAAAAAAGAACAAACAAAAGGCACTCACAGTGGAGGCACAAAACTTAATGCAGGGAACAAAAACTTGGACTATGCATAACTATGAATATGGCAAAACAAAAGACACTAACTGTGGCATAAATAAACACAACTTACTTGCGGAAGCAAAGAGCAGCATGAATGTGTCAAGAGTGATGTCGCCAGGCTGACTGCCTGGCAACTACAGGCTTAAATAGTGATGACATGATTAGTGAAAACAGGTGTGACTCAAAATGTGAAAACGTGAGACAGGTGTGTGACATGACGATGTGAACCAGATGAAACTAATGGTTACTATGGTGACAAAGGGAGTGAAGACAAGAACTAAAAAGTGTCCAAAAACCAAGCAAAACATAACTAAACAAAACATGATCACGGACATGACACTAACTTGCCTTGGTGCCCTAAAATATGAGCCCTACTGTAAGGCAACACTTGCCTTGATCTTAAAAAGTTAAAATTCGAGGCCTGCTTATGTGCAATAAAACTTTTCATAAACTCAACTCGCCTCAATGTGTGTTTTTAAATTTGTCTTTGACATCTTAGATGAAGAGAGCAGTTATTATTTTGGTTTACTGAGTAAACAACTTAAAACAAAGGTTTTGGGCATTGTATTCTCTAAACGCATACTTTTGTCTAAATATGGCCAATTACAAGCACTAGTGTGGGTTTCTGAATGTCGTCTTCATCACCATCCATCCATCCATCCATCCATCTTCTTCCGCTTATCCGAGGTCGGGTCGCGGGGGCAGCAGCCTAAGCAGGGAAGCCCAGACTTCCCTCTCCCCAGCCACTTCGTTCAGCTCTTCCTGTGGGACCCCGAGGCGTTCCCAGGCCAGCCGAGAGACATAGTCTTCCCAACGTGTCCTGGGTCTTCCCCGCGGCCTCCTACCGGTCGGACGTGCCCTAAACACCTCCCTAGGGAGGCGTTCGGGTGGCATCCTGACCAGATGCCCGAACCACCTCATCTGGCTCCTCTCGATGTGGAGGAGCAGCGGCTTTACTTTGAGCTCCTCCCGTATATGTGGGAAATAATTCCTCTGCCATTTTCAAGTAGTTTTTTTTTTTTTTTTTTGAGTCAGCTTGAGGCGTCCCTCTGTCTCCAACTCTCTCTTCGTCATGTGACGTAAGTGCGTAACTATTATGGTTTTGCTTTCTGGTTTCAATCACCCACCTTATCTTGCCTCTGATTGGCCGGTCTGTGATGTTTTGGTCTAACCTTAACCAATTGTAACTCATCATACAAACCCCAACGAATCATCATGGATTTTCTCCGTATGGATGCATGTTATCATTTATCCAAGTCATTGTATTTTCTCCGTATTTGTTTGGTCTGGATTCGCAGTCCATTTTCTCTCTTTGTAGCTTGTAGCTCTGATGTAAGCTACCTCGTTACATGGGTCTAAAAATAGCTAAGCTACAGGAATCGCTACTCGTTCAAAAAGTAGTGAAGCTACTGGAAAATGTACAAACCTCGACGTCCACAGTTTCCAAAAACAATTTGAAATGTGGACTCGTCAGACCACAGAACACTTTTCCACTTTGTATCAGTCCATCTTAGATGAGCTCAGGCCCAGCGAAGCCGACGGTGTTTCTGGGTGTTGTTGATAAACGGTTTTCACCTTGCATAGGAGGGTTTTAACTTGCACTTACAGATGTAGCGACCAACTGTAGTTACTGACAGTGGGGTTCTGAAGTGTTCCTGAGCCCATGTGGTGATATCCTTTACACACTAATGTCGCTTGTTGATGCAGTACAGCCTGAGGGATCGAAGGTCACGGGCTTAGCTGCTTACATGCAGTGATTTCTCCAGATTCTCTGAACCCTTTGATGATATTACGGACCGTGGATGGTGAAATCCCTAAATTCCTTGCTATAGCTGGTTGAGAAAGGTTTTTCTTAAACTGTCCAACAATTTGCTTACGCATTTGTTGACAAAGTGGTGACCCTCGCCCCATCCTTGTTTGTGAATGACTGAGCATTTCATGGAATCTACTTTTATACCAAATCATGGCACCCACCTGTTCCCAATTTGCCTGTTCACCTGTGGGATGTTCCAAATAAGTGTTTGATGAGGATTCCTCAACTTTATCAGTATTTATTTCCACCTTTCCCAACTCCTTTGTCACGTGTTGCTGGCATCAAATTCTAAAGTTAATGGTTATTTGCAAAAAAAAAACAATGTTTATCAGTTTGAACATCAAATATGTTGTCTTTGTAGCATATTCAACTGAATATGAGTTGAAAATTATTAGCAAATCATTGTATTCCGTTTATATTTACGTCTAACACAATTTCCCAACTCATATGGAAACAGGGTTTGTAGTTAAGCTACGTAGCTTTGCTACATGCAGCTTGTTATTGCCCATCATTGATTGTCCCTTGAGAAGATATACTGGTACAAAGATGGTTGCTGAAATGTGAGGGGTGTACTCACTTTAGTGAGCTATTGGATGTGATGCCTCCTCGCTAGATTATAGATCCTGCACCAGTTTGCCAATTCGAGACATGTTTTCCCATGCATGTACTGCATGCGCAGATAAAGGTGAGCGGAAAGCCAGCATGACTTTGGAGGCACGCTCGTTGCTGTTTGTGAGTATGCGACAGAAACAAAGTGTAATCATTGCCACGCCGGGTGTTGCTTCTCCGGGGATGTGCAGTAACATGTCGTCTAATTAAGAGTGTCCTCTCCTTGGTGAGGCAGCTTCCCAAATCCCCGGCAGCCATGATTAAAAGAGAAGCTCTCAAAGGACGCGACGCTCTTCCAATCCACTCCGGATACTTCCTGGATGCCATCCATCTGTAATCAAGCATCTCATCTTGACCAGAACGGACGCTCTTTTAACTCTCCGACTCCCCATTCTCAAGTACGCTCGCTTTTCTCTCTCGCTTCCTTCATCTGTTTACAGCTTCTTCTTTGGTGTGTGTGTGTGTGTGTGTGTGTGTGTGTGTGTGTGTGTGTGTGTGTGTGTGTGTCCCTCTCTCAACTTCTTCTCCTCAAACAGCCGTTCTCTTCCCTCCCCTTTCACTTCTCCCACCCTTCGTCTGCCAAGGCTTCACATCAAAGCCGCTGATTGGTTTCTGACTGTTAAGCAGGCAGCATTTAATCCCGCTTTGTGTGGAAAAACCCAAAATAATCAGCATGAATATGGAAAAACCTGCTTCGGTGGTAATATCCAGCCCAGTAATATCTATATCAGTCAAACTAACTTGGCTTCGTTTGACTTGCAGACAAAGGGAAGGCCGCACTTTCCTCCAAAGTCCCCTTGGCTCCGAGTCACATTGTGTGGATAAATATACCAACTTGACAAGGTTGTTGATTCAGGCCTGACATTGAGTCATGCTCACAAAGCAACAATTTAATACTTTAATTCTCTTTTTTTCCTTGGCACTATATCCACCTTCTGATGTACTGTCCCCTTACCTTGGTTTGACTGCTCCATACAACACTGCTGCCCAAGGTTGTTCAACGCTGGAAAACTTCCCACTTACGCCAAGTTTGCACCATAGTATTGATTATCACCGGCATCACCGTCCTGTCCTTGAGACCGGATATTAATTACACTAAAACATTGCATTGTTGGTCAAATCATACTGTATTTGTGAAACAGTTGTACTAGTGTTGTCCCGATACCAATACCAGTACCAAAATTATTTTGATACATTTCGGTACTTTTCTAAATAAAGGGGACCACAAAAAATTGCATTATTGGCTTTATTTTAACAAACAATCTAAAGGTACATTAAACATATATTTCTTATTGCAAGTTTGTCCTTAAATAAAATAGTGAACATACAAGACAACTTGCCTTTTAAATTCTGTTGACATGTAATAATCACTTATTATTCTGTCGTTTGATACCTTTCATTATTTTTGGATGATACCACAAATGTAGGTATCGATCTGATACAAAGTCGTTCCAGGATCATGCATTGGTCATTAGGGCTGTGAATCTTTGGGTGTCCCACGATTCGATTCAATATCGGTTCTTGGGGTCACGATTCGATTCAAAATCGATTTTTTTTTTCAATTCAACACGATTCTTGATTCAAAAACGATTTTCTCCGATTCAAAAGGATTCTCTTTTCGTTCAATACATAGGATTTCAGCAGGATCTACCCCAGTCTGCTGACATGCAAGCAGAGTGGTAGATTTTAGTAAAAAACTTTTATAATTGTAAAGGACAATGTTTTATCAACTGATTGCAATACTGTAAAATTTTTTTAACTATTAAATGAACCAAAAATATGATTTATTTTATCTTTGTGAAAATATTGGACACAGTGTGTTGTCAAGCTTATGAGATGCGATGCAAGTGTAAGCCACTGTGACACTATTGTTCTTTTTTTTTTATATATACATGTCTAATGATAATGTCAATGAAGGATTTTTAATCACTGCTATGTTGAAATTGTAATTTTTTTATTGATACTGTTGTTGATAATATTCATTTTTGTTTCACTACTTTTGGTTTGTTCTGTGTCGTGTTTGTGTCTCCTCTCAATTGCTCTGTTTATTGCCGTTCTGAGTGTTGCTGGGTTTGGGTTGGGAATTGTATTGTTTTGTTGGATTGATTAATTTAAAAAAAATAAAATAAAAAAAATACAAATAAATAAAATAAAATCGATTTTTTTTAAATGAGAATCGATTCTGAATCGCACAACGTGAGAATCACGATTCAAATTCGAATCGATTTTTTCCCACACCCCTATTGGTCATATTCAAAGTCCTCATTAGTCCAGGGACATATTTACTGAGTTTATAAACATAAGGTAAATTTAAAAAAAACAAAAGAAGATGTTGTGATGCCAAAAAATATCGATTTAATCATAGTACTATCGACTAGATACGCTCCTGTACTTGGTATCATTACAGTGGATGTTAGGTGTAGATCCACCAATGGCGTGTGTTTACATTTTGACGCAGGTGAGCAACGGTGTGTAGTGAAGCATGTTTAGCTATTCCTCGTCCTGCAGGGATGATACTTGTAAGAAACTTACTTTATTTGTTGCCATGGAGGCGAGGATTAGTGATTAAGAAGTAGCTAAAACACTGCCGACTGGGGCTGGATTTTAGCTGCTAGCTAGCTAGTCATGTCTTAAAGCACATCTGTAACAACAGAAATAACAGATTAATATTTTCGTAACACCGCATTGGTCCACATGTGTCTCGATAAACGGCAGGAAGGGTATTTTTCCTCTGTGCGCCAAACAGCAATGGTGCCCATTTGGCCGGCCCCGCCCCCTTCTGGCGAAACAGCGCTATTACACCCTCTTACTTACACCCTCTTACTTTTACAGCTGTACAACATTGTATAGAACGGTGTACTCTACGGATGTAACGAATCCTATATTGACATTTACGAACTAAACAAACAATCAAAAATATGGGGGGAGCTTAATTAAGTACCAGACTGGGTATATAAGGGGGCGTGATTAGTGTAGACAGCAGGTGGGGACACTATTAGCTAAACGAAGACAGGTATGGAGAACGGCGCTTAATAAGTAATCACATCATAGCAGGACGACACACACAGGAAGAGGAAACCAGAATAGGAGCGTGAGACAAGAACTAACCACTAACACAGGGAAGAATAACATAAAAAAACAACACAGGAAAAGACCTGAAGCTACCGGTCAGGACATTTCAGCTACTTTCTAAACACAAGTACATTCTCCAATAACAGGTAAAAGACAAGACGGAACAGCAAAATTAAACTTGAAAACTTTGTTTACATTTCAAGGTCGCTGATTCGCTCATTTTAATGTCAACCAAAAGGGGATTCGGCCTCAGACAGATCATCCAATCCTCATGCGGTAGCTTAGCGTCCAGACCAGCAGAGGCCAACCCCACTTCTCATTCACTTCCAGAGACGCTCGGCATTTGATGGGCGGGACAAAGCTAGGCATTTACTGCGTCCATCTATTCTGCAGTGGAACAACCCACTCAATGCTCGCCCATAGAAGTCAATGGACGCTCAGCTTTAACACCGTTTAATGCACTGTGACGCTACCACAATCAATTAAAGGAAAGTCGCGTCAGCTGTCTCGAAATGAGCTGATTCTGAACAAAAGTTAAACGCACTCTGGCGCATGTTTAGTCAATGTAATGTAAACACAAAAGTACATGCAGTTTACTAAGGGAAGGAAAGCTAAACTCCCCTAGCAGTCTTGGAGCAATTGCCACAGTCTCAAAGTTGTATTATATTCGGACAAAATGGTCTGCTCATCATTTTGCAATACTTTTGGGTTTATGCCATGTTTTGTTATTGTCAATGGTGCTGTTTTTGTGTTCATGTGTGTGTGTGTGTGTGTGTGTGTGTGTGTGTGTGTGTGTGTGTGTGTGTGTGTGTGTGTGTGTGTGTGTGTGTGTGTGTTTTCTTTAATGTTTTCCTTGTAATCTGGTGTAGTCTGGCACTTTGTGTTGTGACTTCCCTGTGTATGAATCAATCAGTCAATCAAAGTGTATTTATACAGCCCTTAATCACAAGTGTCTCAAAAAGATGCACAAGCCACAACAACATCCTCAGCTCAAATCCCACATCAGGGCAAGAAAAAACTCAACCCAATGGGATACAATGACCAACCTTGGAGGGGACCGCAGATGTGGGGACCCTCTCCCTGGGCGACCGGTGCAATGGACGTTGTGTGGATCTAGTAAATAGTGTGAGAGTACAGTCCATAGTGGGGCCAGCAGGGGATCATCTTGAGTGGAGACAAGTCAGCAGCGTCCCCAACTGATGCACTGATGAGTGGTTCACCCCGGTCCCGACTTTGAACAGCTAGCGCGTCATCTGTGGTCACCAAATAACCTCTCCACGCAGGAGAGGGAGGCAGAGCAGAAAAGAGAAGGCAGATCAACTAGTCTAAAAGGGGGGTCTATTTAATGGCTAGAGTATACAAATGAGTTTTAAGATGGGACTTAAATGCTTCTACTGAGGTAGCATCTTTAACTGTTACCTGTAGGACATTCCATAGTACTGGAGCCCTAATAGAAAATGCTCTATAGCCCGCAGACTTTTTTTGGGCTCTGGGAATCACTAATAAGCCGGAGTTCTTTGAACGCAGATTTCTTGCCGGGACATATGGTACAATACAATCAGCAAGATAGGCTGGAGCTAGACCGTTTAGTATTTTATACGTAAGTAGTAAAACCTTAAAGTCGTATCTTAAGTGCACAGGAAGCCAGTGCAGGTGAGCCAGTATAGGCGTAATATGATCAAACTTTCTTGTTCCTGTCAAAGGTCTAGCGGCCACATTTTGTTCCATTCCATTGGTACTAATGGGTATCGATTCACTTTAAAATCAAACGGTTCCATATTTCAGCACCCTTGTTGCACTAGACGTCACATCGCAGACTCGTCATATCCGATTGCAGACTAAACACGAGCTAATATAAACAATCACTCCATTAGCACTTAGCTAAACTCCCTCTAGGTAATGTTTGAGTTTTCAACACCAACAAAGTAAGGCTGCTTATTACAACACAATAAAGTAAGGCTCCACCCTTTCAAAATGTGCTAGCTTGATGCTAATTTACAATGGATTTGTCATAGACAGGCTACTATTAGCTTCTGCTCCTCCACATCGAGAAGAACCAGCTGAGGTGGTTGGGGCCCCCGAACGCCTGCCTGGGGAGGTGTTCAGGGCATGTCCAACTGCCATTGGGAAGACCCAGGACACGTTTTGGTGACTACGTCTCCCAGCTGGCCTGGGAACGCCATGGGATCCCCCGGGAGGAGCTGGACAAAGTGGCTGTGTAGAAGGAAGTCTGGGCTTCTGCCCGCGCGAACCGACTTCACATAAGCGGAAGAAGATACTCACAGTACTCAAAGTATAAACATTTTGTAGGGCGCATCGTAACACATTCAGATTCCTGGAAAAAGCTATTTCCTAGCTAGACAACATACCACATATAGCATACACCAGGCCTGAGCAATTATTTTGACTCTGGGCCAAATTTAGAGAAAAAATGTGTCTGGGGCCGGTATATCTATTTTTAGGAACACTAATACAAAACCTCACAATATTGTCTGATTGAATGCTAAAAACCTTATGACAGACTGCCTTAAAAAACTGAATTGTTATTATTTATTTTTTTTACTGAATGAGACACCCAGAATGTACGTGAAAATAAAGAACGTGGGATTTACAATAATAACTGAACGATAAAACACTGAATATTGACAACATATGAACGTCACACCCACTCTCGATCGACATATTTTACAATCAAGCGAAACGCAAAAAAAATGCAACAAACACAGCGAAATATGAACACAAAGGGTAAAAAAAAAAAAACATCTGATACATCTGATATATCACTAAGCTTTAGAACTTTGTTGTAAAAATCTCCTTTCGTGTCTGTCCCTGACACCCGCATTTTCAGGCTTGCTCTGGAAATACCAGCGGTGGGACCAAGTCATTGCTTTGCAAGTCACAAGTAAGTCTCAAGTCTTTGCCCTCAAGTCTTGAGTCAAGTCCCGAGTCAAGACAGGGCAAGTCCGAGTCAAGTCCAAAGTCAAGACTGGAAAGTCCCAAGTCAAGTCCCAAGTCCTGCATTTTGAGTTTCGAGTCCTTTCAAGTCATTTAACCACAGACTAATATATTTACACAGATTGTGTATGCTTTTAAAACGCTGTATTTATTTATTAAAACAAGTGCATTTGAAATTGCAGGGAAAAAGATAGTGCTGACATTGCACTTCAAAATAGCACTATTAACCAGTCATTTTAAACATGTAACTTATTCCTTTACAGAATAAACACATTTGAAAAAAACAAGTGCAACTGTACTTATTTGCACAAAAGTGTTAACATTGTATTTCCATGGCATATTGCATTGTAACTAGTTCCACAGCAGTTTCTATCCTGTTCTTACCTTATCTCATTGATCTCATCTCATACTGTATGTGTGTTGATGTGTGCGTACACGTGGAAAACATAACACGTGTAACAATGAACAGAGTTGTACTTTTTAGATGTCAGGGCCCTATGCAATATGTACACATATTCTTAATATAGTATACATTTTAACTGACCTTTATTTGACTATGTTTGTCTTTTTGTAGGTGGCTAAAATACGCGGTGCTGCTGACCACCGTCTAACGTTACGTTACTGTGTGTGATACATTGACTAACGTAATGTTACTGTGTGTGATACATTGACTAACGTAACGTTACTGTGTGTGATACATTGACTAACGTTACGTTACTGTGTGTGATACATTGACTAACGTAATGTTACTGTGTGTGATACATTGACTAACGTAATGTTAATGTGTGTGATACATTGACTAACGTTACGTTACTGTGTGTGATACATTGACTAACGTAACGTTATGTATAGGTTCCTCATGCAACCCTGCTTAAAAAAAAATCACTTGACAAAAAGTATGAATAAGGTAGCAAACTGCAGTGGATGCAACAGATTGCAGTGTTTGCAATGACGTTATAACCATAGACATCTTATAAGTAGACGCAGCATTGGTTGCTGTGACGTGAGCAATTTGGCCGCCATCTTGAAGTGCTGATAAGGAGCCGGCGAGCAGCCTGAACTGACAGTTGACAGGTAGAAAACAAAGATGCCGGGCTGGTGTTCAGCGTTTTCCTGCTCAAATGAGCGGACTGTTAAAAATAGGAATCGGGGGATTACTTTTCACAAGTAAGATTTAACATTAACGTACTATTGGTTGTATTTTATGAAAATAATATTACCACAGAGTTGAGAAGGATCAAAGATCTTCAATATTTGTATGTGAAAATCACAAAGAAATCTTCTGGGGGAGGATGACGCCTCTACAGGGGTTTGCTTTACAAACTTTCAGCCCCACCTAAAACAAAATTCACCAGCCGCCACTGATTATAATGCATTCTCATTTTAGGCAAAGTATAAGACAATACTTTCTTAACAGTATAATTGTAACCAGGAATAAGTCTTCAAGTAACAATATTCAAATACTAACATTGTTGGGTAAAACAGAATTTGGTTTTATTCTGAATCCAGTGAAACAGATTGGTGGTTTTAGCTGATATGAAGACTTTCAGGTGTTTATATATGTTTAAGTATTTGGCAGATGCTTTTATCCAAAGCGACTTACATAAAATAATACATATAAAACAATCACTGCAAACATTATCATTTAAGGGAAGAATGTAATAGAAAATATCAATACAAAGTGTCAAGACAGAATAAACTCTCTGCTGCTGCAGCAACAGAGATACAGTCTATAGGTCCCTGATATATAGATATCTAATGTATTCATACATTGTTTATGTAGGATACACGCATACGTATATATAACCTAATCATATTGTTTCTTCAACTTAAAAATAGTTTACCGTTTTTTTCCCCTTCTCTGGGATTATATTCCCAGTTTTGATCTCGGACGTCTGGTCACTTATAGTGTATAAGAATATTATATTACTGTTAAGCAAACTATGAATAATAAAACACGCCAAAACATGTGTCTGTTATAATCGCTACACGTATGACAAAAAAGCGCGTGAAAATCAGTGGTATTCAGTGAGGTAAAATGAATTAAATGCGCTGACAGTTCATTGCTCCTGCCAAATGAATTGCACTGAGTGGAGCGGATCACCACTCCAAGATGGCGGCCACGCGTCTCGTCTGCGCCAGTAGGCAGTAGCGCTCGATGCTGCGTCTACTTATAAGATGTCTATGGTTATAACGTTAGCAGTGAGTTTGCAGCCTCACTGATTTAACTACACAGCAAATAAAAGTCACGTTACTTAGCCAATAAACGTTATCTTACATTCAAAACTTACCCTTCTTTGTGCAACTTCAAATGTCGAACGAAGTTGGAAGTTGTTGCGTCTCCGTCTGTAATATTCGAACTGCGTGATTTGCATTCGGCAATTCTTTTTTTGTTGACCAAGTCGTAGTTTTTATACCTGAACGAAACCAATTTTGGCATAATTGTTTCTCACTGGCAAGTTGTTGGACAACTCTTGTTCATTGGTTGTCCTGCAATTTGATTGGATGAATGCTGCGTGATGAAAACAACGTAAATCTAATTTGATTGGCTGTTGTACTGAGAGCACACACGCTGACAGGAACAACACGCTGATAGACAGACGGAGAAAATGAAAAATACTGAGCGCTCCCAAATAACTTTTTAAGTTTGGATTTTGGGGAAAGTGGCAAGTCGTGGCAAGTCATGTCAAGTCAAAAGGATCAAGTCCAAGTGAAGTCACAAGTCATTGATGTTAAAGTCTAAGTCGAGTTGCAAGTCTCTTTACATTTTGTCAAGTCGAGTCTAAAGTCATCAAATTCATGACTCGAGTCTGACTCGAGTCCAAGTCATGTGACTCGAGTCCACACCTCTGGGAAATACTCTGTGGAAACGCTCCCCACCCACACTGCTTGGTGCCTCGTCTGAGCTGCTATGACTTAGATTACCATAGTAACTAATTAGATGACCATAGTAACTAATTACATGACCATAGTAACTAGTATATCATGCAAAAGTGCAGAGTCCAACCATTAGAATCTATACAAACTATACAAAATACTTGGTATAGTTCAAGACTTAAGGTAATTTGAAAACATCACTGCACATCATAATGGCAGCTACAGTTTCCATCTTAAAGATCTAAAAAAAATGATTTGTGAATACCTGGCGGGCCGGATTGAAAAGTAACGGGCCGCATGCGACCCCCAGGTCTGGTATACACAGTACTCTTCAGGATGCGACATTTTGTGGACAGTCTTTTTCACGTGACTCCACTTCCACTGTCTTCTCTCTGTCAGCCATGTTGTGGTTTTTAGCGCTTCCATATGTAGTCTTCTGACAGATATAAGTTAGAACTATACACTAAGTTGTATGGGTGTGGGAAAAAACGATTTGAATTCGAATCGCAATTATCACGTTGTGCGATTCAGAATCGGTTCTCATTTTTAAAAAATCGAAAATTTAATTTATTTTTTATTTTTATTTTTATTTGTATTTTATTTATTTTTTTATTAATCAATCCAACAAAACAATACACAGCAATACCATAGCAATGCAATCCAATTCCAAAACCAAACCCGACCCAGCAACACCCAGAACTGCAATAAACAGAGCAATTGAGAGGAGACACAAACACGACACAGAACAAACCAAAAGTAGTGAAACAAAAATAAATATTATCACCAACAGTATCAATATTAGTTACAATTTCAACATAGCAGTCCGGCCCACAGTGACAACCTTACCGTCAAGTTTGCCGACGATACCACAGTGGTCGGGCTCATCTCCAGGGGTGACGAGGCTGCCTACAGAGAGGAGGTCCTGAAGCTGACGGCCTGGTCTTCGGAGAACAACCTCGCTCTCAACACCAGCAAGACCAGAGAGATCATCGTCGACTTCAGGAGGAGCAGCACCGACCCTGCCCCCCTCTACATCAACGGCGAGCGTGTAGAGAGGGTCCACACCTTCAGGTACCTTGGAGTCCACATCTCTAATGACTTCTCCTGGACAGTCAACACCACATCAATCATCAAGAAGGCTCAGCAGCGGCTACACTTCCTTAGAGTCCTCGGGAAGTACAACCTGAAGCCTGACCTGCTGCTGACCTTCTACCGCTCGTCCATCGAGAGCCTGCTGACCTACTGTATTACGGTATGGTACGGCAGCTGCACTGCAGCAGACAGGGAGAGGCTGCAAAGAGTGGTCAAGACGGCTCAGAAGATCATCGGCCGCCCTCTCCCCTCTCTGACGGACATCTACACCTCCCGCTGCCTCAACAGAGCCAGTGCCATCATCAAGGACAGCACCCACCCTGGCTCTGACCTGTTCCACCTGCTGCCCTCTGGGAAGCGCTACAGGTGCATTAAAACCAAAACAAACAGGCTAAAGAACAGCTTCTTCCCCAGGGCCATAACCATCCTGAACGGACTGCCCCATTGTCCCTCATAACTGCCTTCTCTTCGGTGCAATAACCCATTCCACCAACCACCCTGTTTTTGTTTTGTTTTTTCATGTATATATTCATTTCACACCATATTCATTGCACTTCTACATTTTTTTAATTTTTATATATTTGCACATTGTTTTTCTAGCATGCACACATCGCACTGTATGGAATGGCCTCAATCTCGTTACCTTGCGTAATGACAATAAAGCTGATTCTGATTCTGATTCTGATTCTGATTCTGATTAAAAATCCCTCATCGACATTATCATTAGACATTTATAAAAATAAAAATAAATTAACAATAGTGTCACAGTGACTTACACTTGCATCGCATCTCATAAGCTTGACAACACACTGTGTCCAATATTTTCACAAAGATAAAATAAGTCATATATTTGGTTTATTTATTAGTTCAAACAAATTTACATTATTGCAGTCAGTTGATTAAACATTGTCCTTTACAATTATAAAAGCTTTTTACAAAAATCAACTACTCTGCTTGCATGTCAGCAGACTGGGGTAGATCCTGCTGAAATCCTATGTATTGAATGAATAGAGAATCGTTTTGAATCGGGAAAAAATCGTTGTTGAATCGAGAATTGTGTTGAATTGAAAAAAAAAAATCGATTTTGAATCGAATCGTGACCCTAAGAATCGATATTGAATCGAATCGTGGGACACCCAAAGATTCACAGCCCTACAAAGTTGTGTCAGAAATGGCAACAGCGGAGGATGTACGGGCCAGTCTGCCCCACAACAAGAGGATGGGAAAAAAGGAGATTATTGACCACAATGGCGGACTCGCACAAAGATATTCGGCTACATTTCTGTATCAGCTGACGTCACAATTGGGAAAAACGTCACTAATTGGGAAAAACGTCACTAATTGGGCAAATTACAAACAGCTCGTTTGGAGTATGTATGAAGGAAAGCAAGATTGTTTTATGTTTATCCGCTATGACTCCATGGTATGTCTAAATTTTTTTGAGACTTATCCAAAAACGGGTACCAAGATGGTTTTGTAACGGCCTGGGCACAACTCAGTGGGCATTCATCTGTGCGCTGCGCTGGGCGCACCTCCAAGCACGCTCTTGCAAGCGCCACTCCGACTGCAGCAGGCAGCCGCTTTCAATCAGCACTCTACACACCTGTGTCATGATCCGTGGTCCGGATCATGTTTTGGTTAGTTATGTTCTGTTAGTTTTGGACTCCCTTAGTTCTTGTTGTGTGCACTCCTGGGTTTATTTTGGTCACCATGGGGATTAATTGGGTTCACCTGCCTCTGGTTAGTGGTCCCACGCTCAGCTGCTGTCAACCACTAATCAGAGAGCAATGTATTCACCTTGCTCGCCACGCTCAGTCTGGCGTCATTGTTTGCTACATGCAACCTGTCAACGTAAGTTCCTTGTCCATAGTCTATGCTGAGTGTTAGCTCCAAGTGCGATCAGCCCGTTGTGCCTTCGCCTTGTGTTCCGTTTTTTGTAGTACTTTGAGTTATGAGAATTAAATCATGTTTTTACCTGCACGTCTTGTCCGGAGTAGTCCGTCTGCATTCCTGGGAGAACGACCCCGCAGTAAGCTGCGTAAACCCCGCCATGACAACCTGTCGCTGATGAACTTCCTGGGCTTCTTATGCCAGTGCAAACCTGCGTTCCGGGCCAGAACGTAGTCTCCTGTTCAGTACAGTAAGCCGTAACGTCTAGCTCTATGCTCTCTCTCTCTCTCTCTCTCTCTCTCTCTCTCTCTCTCTCTCTCTCTCTCTCTCTCTCTCTCTCTCTCTCTCTCTCTCCCTCTCTCTCTCTCTCTCTCTCTCTGTGTTCTTTCCCCGTCGTGCTCATTGTGTCCTGTGTTGTGTCGTTCCAGCAGCATTCCTCCGCCCCCTGATTGCGAGCTGTGTGTCTCGTCTCCCCGTGTTCCACTCTGGTTCCCTGGCTGCCCCTTTTGGATCTCGACCTCCCGCCTAGACACGGACCTTTGACCTCACGCCTGTCTCTGGACCTTCGAGCCTGCCTTGCCCCTCTTGGACTTCCGCACCTCGCTCAACACTCCGGGTAACACTCATCAGTTAATCTCTACATATAGTCGCACACCACACATATTTTGGATTAGCTACACACTTCATTTTCTATTGTAGTATATACAAAATAGAGCTAGAACGAGGCAGCATGGTGGCGTATTGTGCCTCACAATACGAAGGTCCTGAGTAGTCCTGGGTTCAATCCTGGGCTCGGGATCTTTCTGTGTGGAGTTTGCATGTTCTCCCCGTGACCCACGTGGGTTCCCTCCGGGTACTTCGGCTTCCTCCCACCGCCAAAAACATGCACCTGGGGATAGGTTGATTGGCGACACTAAATTGGCCCTAGTGTGTGAATGTGAGTGTGAATGTTGTCTGTCTATCTGTGTTGGCCCTGCAATGAGGTGGCGACTTGTCCAGGGTGTACCCCGCCTTCCGCCCGAATGCAGCTGAGATAGGCTCCAGCACCCCCCGCGACCCCAAAAGGGACAAGCGGTAGAAAATGGATGGATGGATGGATGGATAGAGCTAAAACGACATCCCTGCTGCCTGTGCCGTCTTCTTCCCTCTGTACACGTAACAGGTTTCACATAATAGGTGCCCTTTAAGTCTAATTCAATTCCAATTTTGGAAAATACTGCAAGTTGCTCACTGTTTTATTGTGTTTAACACTACGGTGAATTCTGCATTGGCCAAGTGCGGCAGTTCCTGTTGCTGGTGAAATGAATTAAGCATCAAGATTTTCATGATGTATGAAACAGGAAAGACTTTGAGGAGGAGAAACGAGGGGGATGGTGAAAAGACACATTTCCCCTCACAAAGATTGATAAAAGGGAGATATTTCTGTAACTCCGGGCTAATTCTGCGAGTAGCGCCAGATCTCGCCAGGGATTTACAAGGCTGGCTTCAAAACAATTAGTTGGAGAATGGGAGCCATTTAAAAGACAAGGAGACAGATCTTAATACAGCTGTGGGCATTTCCCTGCGGAGGACTCATTTTTACAACCTCCTTACTGAATCTCTCTCACGCTAATACTCCGAGCCAATCTCCTCCGTCTCATTTCACGCCGGCGAGAGAAAAGGACAGAAAAAGAAGCTCGCCTGTCGAGGAAGTTTTTCGAGGCAGACGCACAACAGATTAAAAAAGCTCAGAGTGTGAGACAAACAACAACACATAAGAAAAGAAAGACATCCAGGGAGCTGGGAGATATTAAACATCCATCTCTCTTTATGAGGACTGTCTTCTTGTTTGCCGGTGTGTACCGAGGACCAATCAGTGGGTCCATGTGTCCAGGGGGGCCAATCAATGGGCACAGAAGGACTTAGTCAGCATGTCTTTGCATGCAGGTAAACTACGCTTTCTCGTCTATGCAAGCACTGCTTCCTCTCACACAGGTGGGGAATAATCCACTTCTTGTTAATTAATGTGCTTTGTCAACCCTGAATTTAATCTTGGGGCTAATATTACATCTATTGCGAGGTTATTCAAAGTAGCACACACAGACATCCTGACATGACACTATTTACATCACATGGTCTCACGAGAGGGTTAACGACTTCACATTCATAACTGTTTTTTGTTTTGTTTTTTAACTAGGGCTGTCAAACAAATAAAATCATCGCATTTTGTACACAGTTAACTAAAAATTAATAGCAGATAGAAATCATTTTTGATCATTAATACGGAGCCCCGAAAGGGACATGGAGGGAAAAAAAGTTTTTTGCGGGATCTCGCAAAAGGTTTTTTTCCTATGTCAGTGAACCGGAAGTAAAACAGACACCGCGATGGTGAACCGGAAGTGAAACAGACAAAGCCATGGAGGAGCCTACCCCATACTTGCCAACCCTCCCGATTTTCCCAGGAGACTCCCGAATTTCAGTGCCCCTCCCAAAAATCTCCCGAGGCAACCATTCTCCCGAATTTCTCCCAATTTCCACCCGGACAATAATATTGGGGGCGTGCCTTAAAGCATACTTGCCAACCTTGAGATCTCCGATTTCGGGAGGTGGGGGGTGGGGGCGTGGTCGTGGTGGGGCGGGGGCGTGGTTGGGGGCGGGGCTAAGAGGGGAGGAGTATATTTACAGCTAGAATTCACCAAGTCAAGTATTTCATATATATATATATATATATGAAATACTTGACTTGGTGAATATATATATATATATATATATATATATATATATATATATATATATATATATATATATATATATATATATATATATATATAAGAAATACTTGACTTTCAGTGAATTCTAGCTATATATATATATTTTTTTTTTATTTTATTTTATTATATATATATATATATATATATATATATATATATAAAAGAAATACTTGAATTTCAGTGTTCATTTATTTACACATATACACACACATAACACTCATCTACTCATTGTTGAGTTAAGGGGTTGAATTGTCCATCCTTGTTCTATTCTCTGTCACTATTTTTCTAACCATGCTGAACACCCTTTCGCAGGTACCCAGAAAGGTTTCAAGTACCACCAAAAAAACTGAATCTCTGAAGACAGTATAAAAATCTGTGTTAAAGGTGTACAAATACTGTTTGTATAATAAGCATGTTATTTTTTACAAATGAGGGTTAAGAGTTCAGTACTAAAAAAAAAAGAAAAGAATGTGGCTTAAGTACAGTTTTTTAATCGAGCTGCTGCATTTTTTGGTTGGGTTGTTTATTTATTTTGAGTAACTTCTATACATTTCTAAAAGGGGAGGAATGTAATAGTGATCTATGTTTGTCTGTTGCCATCTCCTGGTGAATGTTGGCTATAGCGTACTGGGGTTACTTTTTGGTTGGCCAACAATTTACGTGGTGTTGCGCACACGACGTCACTCAGGTCCGCATGGAGCTGGAGGGGGCGTGGCTTCCAGCTCCGCCTGAATTTCGGGAGATTTTCGGGAGAAAATTTGTCCCGGGAGGTTTTCGGGAGAGGCGCTGAATTTCGGGAGTCTCCCGGAAAATCCGGGAGGGTTGACAAGTATGCTTAAAGGCACCGCCTTTAGCGTCCTCTAAAGTTAAAGTTAAAGTTAAAGTACCAATGATTGTTACAGACACACTAGGTGTGGCGTAATTATTCTCTGCATTTGACCCATCACCCTTAATCACCCCCTGGGAGGTGAGGGGAGCAGTGGGCAGCAGCGGTGGCCGTTCCCGGGAATCATTTTTGGTGATTTAACCCCCAATTCCAACCCTTGATGCTGAGTGCCAAGCAGGGAGGTATTTTTATAGTCTTTGGTATGACTACAACCTGTCGTCACGTCCGCTTTACCTCCGTACAAACAGTGTGCCGGACAAGTCACATAACATACGCGGCTTTTACACACACATTAGCGAATGCAATGCATACTTGATCAACAGCCATACAGGTCACACTGAGGGTGGCCGTATAAACAACTTTAACACTGTTGCATCTATGTGCCCCACTGTGAACCCACACCAAACAAGAATGAGAAACACATTTCAGGAGAACATCCGCACTGTAACACAACATAAACACAACAGAACAAATACCCAGAACCCCTTGCAGCACTAACTCTTCCGGGACGCTACAATATACACTCCCGCTACCTACACATCAGAGAAGTTTATTGATTTCTATTTTAGTATTGGCTTAACATATAAAGACATCAAATTGTGTTATGGTCCCACAACAGAGCACAGATGATGGGTAGGCTCCCGCTCCTCCATCGCTGTGTCTGTTTTACTTCCGGTTCACTGACATAGGAAAAAAAAAATTGTGAGATGTCGCCAAAAGTATTGCGAGATCTCGCAAAACATCCATATTCCTTTAGGGGCTCCGTACATTAATAAGTGTACCTTATGCAGATCTTTTTCAAGTTTTAACCCCATGAACGGTCAATTAATTTGCTTTAATAAAATGTGTTTTAAACATCATGCTTTTTTAAACAGTTCATTACAAAAAGGACAAACATAATTTAATGACAATTTTAAAAAATGCCTGCTGTGTGTTGGTGGCCTGCCGGATTTTTTATTTTGTATAAATACAGAATTTGTATTCCTGCTTTAAGAGCACTTGCATACAGAGGAGGAGCTACACCATGTTTAGATACCAGTTCCACACATTAATAACACAAAATGTGAATTGTTATGATTATGGTTTGATTGTCAAGATGTTTGGTAATACCCATCCATCCATTTTCTACTGCACATAAGTCGCTCCTGAGTATAATTCGCACCCCCGGCCAAACTATGAAAAAAACTGCGACTTATAGTCCGAAAAATACGGTATATATCTGTGGCAAATAAAGATCTACAAGCCCATATCGACACTACAAAACAGCTGTGCAGGGCGAGAGCTTGTCTGATGTGTTTTGTTGAAATATGATTAACTTTTTTGAGGGATTATTTATGTTTCCATTGTATACAAGAGGTTATTTGGAATATTTCTACCTCTGCACTTTTTCTAAAACTGTGAATGTTACAGAATATAAGTGTGACTTAATTTTGTGATACTGTCAAGCAGTGTTGGCGTTACCGCACCTTTTGTGTCTTTTTACGCATTGAAAGCAGAAAGGACGCGCAATTCCTGAAGCCCGCGTGTCACCCGGACGCGGATTTTTTTTTTTTACCTACCGCCCGGTTTGCTTGTTTTTCTTATTGTATCGATTATCGCTTCCCGCAAGTGTTTTCTTTTGTTTATATTTGCCGGGTCAAATTTCCGTCCCAGTTTATTGGTCATAAATTTTGATTCGCCAAATGTTTTATCAATGACAAATACTGCCTCAATTTGCACTCAGACAGGAGCTGTCAAAATAAATACTTCATGATAAATACTAAAGCACTAATAGAAGTTGTTACATCTTTCCTGCTTCCGGCTCCCAGACCGTAGTCGAGGAGCGCAGGGGAGACGTTCCTCTAGGTCCGATGTACTTCGATGTACACCCTTCACTTTACCCGGCAGTGGGTCTCTACAGCTCCACACTTAGGGTGAATTGTTGGTGTCTTGCACGCAGCCATCCACCAAGCTACTAGCACCTGCACACACTCACTGTTACCACTCTCTCACCTCTCTCGCCAACCCACTCACTAACATCACTCACCGGACATGCTGTCATATCTTGAAAAGGGCCACACACACACATACGCTACTCTCATAACAGAGTTAAGAGCCACATGAAAACCATCCAAAGAGGGTTGGCCAGTCATGCTCTAGAGCAGGGATGTCAAACTCAAATACAGAGTGGGCCAAAATTAAAAACTGATCAAAGCCGCGGGTCAAGGTTGAACAAATTAACCTTTTAATAGGGACCCAAACAAGTTTTGCATTGAATATTGAACAAGCAAGGCTTATATAACTTTATAGTGACATGCAAAATCGAGTTTCAAATAATAATAATAATAATTGAAAAATATCAATGGCATATCAAATACAATTTAAATAAAAATAGAATGCCTCTTTTCTATTTGCAGCCTTCTGAGGTAAATATCAACATTAACTTTTTCCACAGGCTAATAAATTTGAAAATAAAATACCAATGAATAAAACAACCATTCAGGACTTTAAACTGCTCAGTTTGCAACACACCGATCTAATCTGATGTGCCCAAGCCAGATACCTGCCATCTTTTCTTGGATGCTAGTTCATTAATATCGGGGCTCAGGCTTTGAGCTGAGGCAACCTTCATTATCGAACGAAGGTGTTCATCAGTCATTATATCTCATCCACCCGGACCACAGTCTTGGGAGCGTGCCTTAAAGGCACTGCCTTTAACGTCCTCTACGAGCTATCGTCACGTCCGCTTTTCATCCATTCTAACATCGTTCAGACCCAGTCACAAGATATGTGCGGCTTCTGTACGCACACACGAGTGAATGCAACGCATACTTCATCAACAGCGATACAGGTTACACTGAGGGTGCCAGTATAAAAAACTTTAACACTGTTAGAAATATACGCCACACTGTGAATCCACACCAAACAAGAATGACAAACACATTTCGGGAGAACATCCGCACCGTAACACAACATAAACACAACAGAGCAAATACCCAGAATCCTTTGCAGCACTAACTCTTCCGGGACGCTACAATATACACCCCCGCTACCACCAAACCCCCCCCCCCACACACACACACACCTTGTAGCGTCCCGGAAGAGTTAGTGCAGCAAAGGGTTCTGGGTATTTGTTCTGTTGTGTTTATGTTGTGTTACGGTGTGGATGTTCACCTGAAATGTGTTTGTCATTCTTGTTTGGTGTGGATTCACAGTGTGGCGTATATTTCTAACAGTGTTAAAGTGTTTTATTTGGCTACCCTCAGTGTGCGTGCAGAAGTTGCACGTTATGTGACTGGGCCAGCACTCGTTGGACTGGCTGAAAAGCAGACGTGACGATTTTCGGGAGGGGCACTGAAGTTTGGAAGACCCCCGGGAGGGTTGGCAAGTATTAGAATTAGCGGTGAATGCGGTGTTACCGCGGCACCGCCGCAATATATAATCGGCGGGCCAGCTTTAGTGTTAATTTGATATCGCCTCAAGGGCCAAGTGAAATTACACGGCGGGCCATTTGGCCCGCGGGCCAGAGTTTGACACCCTTGCTCTAGAGCGACACGTGCAACAGTTTGCTGCAGGGATTTCGCCTCTTCTCACTGCAAAAAATAGTCCTTTCTTGTCGGGAGAATAATTTACCATGGCTTGGAACCTGATATTTCCAAAAGGTTGACTTTCCTTTGTCCATACCTGCTCGCTTGTGGCTCATCAGTAGCAAGTGAGCTGCAGCCAAGTTTACCCAGCTATGGCACGGCCCGAGGTGTGCGTTATTCGCTCGTTAAAAAAATGAGTGGCGTTATTGAAATTCATAGTTAACGCGCCATTATCATGTTAAGTTGCAGTGCGAGCTTTAGGCACACAACTCTGCACAAGCAACAATCCACTTGTGGTTATTGCCGGAGGCTGTAATTACACATGCTTTATCATACCCCTATAGGTCACATGGTAATTTGTATGTCCTGTTTGTTTCTCTGCAGTCAAGTCAGCAAATGAATGCAAAGTGGTTACATGTTTATGATTTAAGTACAGCAGGAGCCCCGTATTAACCTTTACTTGCACAGTGGTCACGACAGCAGAGAGCTATTCAAAGGTTTTCTCTAATTTGTATCAGTCTTCATGTCAAATGCACGCATCAGTAGCTACAATGGATGCTATTGGGTCTTGCCATACACTGCTAAGTATTGTTCAGTTGTTGTAAGTGCAAAAAATACTACTCAAAAACAAGATGGCTGAAGGATAGAAGTGCAGCGCAGGAGAAGAATTTAAGTCAGTTCCTTGTTCCTAGGAAATGCTTACAGGTTTAAAACAAGCAATGTAGGGAGTAAAAACGTGTTGACATTTTTGAGTAGTTTGATTCTGATTTGATTTTTGTTGCAACTTGGTTGAAAACTCTTGATCTGCAGTACTTTGTCAGCTTCAGATCAATTAATGATTTTGTAATTGAAAAAAATAGTTTTAATTAGAATATAGCAATATTTGGTGTTTACAATACCTACTTTTTTTTTTCTTTTTTTTTTTATTCATTGAATTTATTAATAAATCAACAAAACAATACACAACAACACCACAACAATGCAATTTTGTAATGAAAAAATAGTTTTAATTATAATATAGCAATATTTGGTGTATACAATACCTACTAGAGATGCGCGGTTTGCGGACACAACCGCGGAGACCGCGGATTATCCGCGGGTCGGGCGGTTGAAATAAAAAAAAAAATAGATTTATCCGCGGGTCGGGTCGGGCGGTTGAAATAAAAAAAAATTAGATTTTAAATAGATTCAGGCGGGTGGCAGTTAAACCAATTCGGAAATATATATACATAGTTAAATGTTGTTACCCACATACGAAAAACGAGCAGGCACCTGCAGCATGCCACAACAGAAGAAGAAAAAAAAAAAGAGATGGCAACGCCGGCAGCAAACGTGGTACGCGACAAACTAAAAAAGGGAATACTAAAGACCAGGGGAAAAAAAGGCCAGAAAAGTTCACCGTGGACTCGTTTTTATGAGGTTGTAAAGGATGATAGTAATGCTGGCTATGTGATTTGCAAGAGCTGCGACGCTGTTTATGTCTACGACAGTCACAAAACCGGGACATCTAACATGGTGCATCACATTTGTGCAAAACCCCGAATCTCCACAAACACCCTGAGCATGAGCAGTTTCGTCCGCCGTGATCCCAGAAGAGTGCCACAGGATGTTAAAACAAGATAGAACGCAGCTGCCTAGCAGTTTGAGTGGCGCGAGCGCCCTTGGAGGTGCGCTCAGCGCGGCTCCCAGATGATTGCGCACTGGTGTGCGTCTGGGCCGTGACAGCGTGGCACGCATTGAATGTCTCTGCTCCATTGGATCAGTCTCCTTTCTTTAACAGGCAAAAGCTTTATAACCTCACTAATGCCTTGCATCATCTATATTAGATATATAACAACGTGCGGGTGGCGGATGGCGGGCGGGTGCGGTTTTGATTAAATGTTAGTTCGGGTGGATGGCGGATGGTTGACGACTTTTGTGATGCGGTTGCGGATGAAATAATTGCCTATCCGCGCATCTCTAATACCTACTAATATTGTATGGAAATAGTTATTATTGAAGTCAGGAGGCTTTGATTTTTACAATATTTAGCAGTATTGGAATATGTTAAAATGTGTCACCATGGTTAAAGATTAGAAGAAAAAAAATGTTTGATAGTGTTTATAAAACCTACTTCTTTTAAGATTTTTAGATAGGCTTTAGATAAATTCAAGTGGAGATTCGACCAACGCTTTCAAGAACACGTCAACTTTAAAGTTATGTGACGTTGCATGCCATGATGTTAACATGCAGTACCAGACAAAATAAATACACTACAATTTCAGAAATGTTTTTTATTACAGTAAATGTAATTCATTTTGAGCGCACAATACATTTAATTTATTGATCAACATAATGAGCACAATGTATTTGTGAATTTTACAATTCAGTCAAAATGTGTACTCCTGTTTTTATATATTCATTTCCAATGTCTTTGCCTTACTTGATTTTAATCTCAACACCTATTTGGAATCATCATACTTGTCTTTTTTATCAACAATCATTTCCTATTTTATTCTCATCATTCTTATTCTTTTTTTTAATCGTATCTTTGTATATTTTATTGCACACTGCACAAGCCAAATAGTGTAATTTAAAGGAGCCATATGTAATAATTTCATGTCAAGTCATCATCAAATGTCCCTGATATGTCAAAAGGTATTAATAAATCATGTTCTTTTTAAATACTTCTATAACTGATAACAGTAGTTCAGCCGGTACATGCTCATTTCAAAATTAGATTTACAGCCCTGATATCCTGTTATTGTTTTCATTTAGATGTCCCGCCCTCTAACGTTTGACCAATTAGAAAGTCTGTGAGTGTGTCACATCCAGGTTACCAGTCTCCTGTCTGGCTACTGCCACTGGTAAAGTTACTAAATATGTCAGACCTTAGAAAATATAAAAGGCCTCGTTACGATTCTCAATTTATTCATGACAAAGCCAGGAACAAAACAAGGATTTGTATCGGGGATGCCTTTTGAAAGACGGCTACGATTGAAGGCGGAGAAGATTTTTAAATCTGACGCCAAACTTGCTAATTTCCTCCTTGATAGGTAAATCAGGCATTTACGTTTTCTTATTACTTGTAATAAATGGAAATTTCGTATGTAAACTATATTGTCCAATACAGTCTTTGATCTTGTCTAACAAATGCTTAGTGCAGGGGTCAGCAACCCGCGGCTGTAGAGCCACATGCGGCTCTTTAGCTGCGCCCTGGTGGCTCCATGGAGATTTTTCAAAAATGTGGCCGTTTTGTCCTACTAATTTCAGCGGCCCTTGAACTCGCCATTGTGTGGACTGTGACTCAACAGTTTGTTTGTATCCATAACTTTTTTTGACGCTGTGTTTTATGCCGGTCTCATTTTCTCCACCAAAAGTTTTATACTGTGCACAAGTGCACAAAGGTCAGTTTTGTTGGTGTTATTGCATGACTGCAAGCTAATTGATGCTAACATGCTGTTTAGGCTAGCTGTATGTACATTTTGCATCATTATGCCTCGTTTGTAGGTATATTTGTGCTCATTTAATTGTGTGTTTAGTTTATTTTTCCATGTTTTATAACACATTATCTGTATGTAATATTGGCTGCATTTCTGATAGTTGTTTGTGCGCCATGTTGTTCCAGACCACAGCAAACATTACTTAGCTTGCAAAGATTGTAATTAAATCCATTAGGAGAAGACAGCCTGCCGTTTCTTTTAACTTGGACACACACATCTATACCTTAGACCATTCTAAGACAGTTATTTCCAGGAGTTATTTCACCCTCTGAGAAGTTTTACTAAGGTTTTCCAATGTTGTAAAAATGTTTAGAATAAATATTACATTTCAACATTTCTGTTAACAAAGATTTGCATCAGCCTGCGACACATTTTGATAGTAGGCTAATATAGCTAATATAGACACTTACGTCATAACACTTATATAAGGCTTTTTTAATTTCTTGCGGCTCCAGACCGATTACTTTTTTGTATTAGTGGTCCAATATGGCTCTTTCAACATTTTGGGTTGCCGACCCCTGGCTTTGTGTGATGGTGTTAGCTCCTGTAATGCTTAGCATGCTAGCCCGGTCAATGACACATCGACATACAGGCTAACGGGGGAAATATATGGCCGCAAGTCGGCAAAATATATTTTCGACAAATAAAACCTATGTGGATATGGGCAGTGTCAGTGCCTATTTCGTTCTCAATATACTAATACGCTTAGGAAATGGGTTCCAACATTAGCGGGACTGTCATTGAATGTGAAATGTATGGAGACAGCCAAATCACATGATAAAATAATTCCTCATTCGTGTTTGCATATTGTGGACCACATGTACCAAGTTATATGGCAATCTGAAACGTTTGAAACAGTAGCCTATAGGCATACCTTGGTAAAATGTCTCCTCTTTAGTTTTGGGCATACATTAGGCTGCTAAGCAAGCTCTACTTATTTTCACCAGTATAACCATTGCTCGGGTTAGTTGTAGTTTGTTTTAGCCTTTGTTTTCTGATAGTACTGACAATAATCAACTAATTGCCATTTGTTGTGATATTGTACGCAGGCATGACGTACTTCTTCCTGAAAAGGGCCTAATTCTGTGTAAAATGTGTTGGTTAGAGATTTGTTATTGACAAAACGCTTGTCTATTCAGCTACTATGGTCCCAATACCTCAAACCCTAGTAAGAGGCAGTGGAAGTTTAAAGCTCCTTGGGGTAGCCTAGTCGATCAAGCTGAATTCGGCTGCGTATCTGGCAACCTCAGTCAGGGGGAAGGGGAGGGGACTACAGAATTTTGACTGTTATTGCATTACCATTTCAGGCCAGATTTTTACATATGGCTCCTTTAAAAAAAGAACTAAAAATGAAGGACAAAATGTAATATTGTAAAAATGTCAACATGTAAGTAATGTCGTGAATGAAATGAGAGATTAAACAAGCTCTGTTTCTTCCTACTACTTTTCTTAGTTGTTAAATTGTGCAAATGTAACCTGATAATGTTGTTCTTTTTTGTCTTTCTAATGTAAATTTTCAATATCCTCTAAAGGGAAAGTACATTATTATACAAATATAACTTGTATATACGGAATCAGCTTATGTAGCAGTATATACTGTATGTATTATCCACACCGTTATGTATATGCAATGTGAGGATAATACATACTTGCCAACCCTCCCGGATTTTCCGGGAGACTCCCGAAATTCAGCGCCTCTCCCGAAAACCTCCAGGGCAAATTTTCTCCCGAAAATCTCCCGAAATTCAGCCGGAGCTGGAGGCCACGCCCCCTCCAGCTCCATGCGGACCTGAGTGACATGTCGACAGCCTGTTTTGCTTTCCCACAATATAAACAGTGTGCCTGCCCAATCACATTATAACTGTAGAATGATCGAGGGCGAGTTCTTGGTTTCTTATGTGGGTTTATTGTTAGGCAGTTTCATTAACGTCCTCCCAGCGCGGTAACAACGCAGTCACGTTTTTGTCTACCGTAAAGCAGTTTGTCTGCCGTAAACAGCAATGTTGTGACACTCTTAAACAGGACAATACTGCCATCTACTGTACATGCATATGTGACAATAACATCTAGGGCTTTTAGAGAGTGCAGTGCACAACTGTGCACACAACAAGGAGACGAAGCAGAAGAACGAGGAAGATACAGCCATGGCGACGCCGACGACGAGTAAGATGAAGAAATACGGTTGTAAGTTCCAAGCCGCAGTTGCGATTGGACCTGGATAGCCTCCGGGAAGAAGTAGTGGACTACCAAGTGCTTGTGAAGATCTTCCTCAGGAAGCAAAGATTGACCGGTTTTGGGCCATGCCAGGGAGAGATGGAAGATTCCAGACTCTAGTGCATTTGATAAAAGCACTTTTGTGCGTGGCACACAACAATGCATCATCTGAGAGGGTGTTCAGCATGGTTAGAAAAATAGTGACAGAGAATAGAACAAGGATGGACAATTCAACCCTTAACTCAACAATGAGTAGATGAGTGTTATGTGTATGTATATGTGTAAATAAATGAACACTGAAATTCAAGTATTTCTTATATATATATATCCATCCATCCATCTTCTTCCGCTTATCCGAGGTCGGGTCGCGGGGGCAGCAACCTAAGCAGGGAAGCCCAGACTTCCCTCTCCCCAGCCACTTCGTCCAGCTCTTCCTGTGGAACCCCGAGGCGTTCCCAGGCCAGCCGGGAGACATAGTCTTCCCAACGTGTCCTGGGTCTTCCCCGCGGCCTCCTACCGGTCGGACGTGCCCTAAACACCTCCCTAGGGAGGCGTTCGGGTGGCATCCTGACCAGATGCCCGAACCACCTCATCTGGCTCCTCTCGATGTGGAGGAGCAGCGGCTTTACTTTGAGCTCCCCCCGGATGGCAGAGCTTCTCACCCTATCTCTAAGGGAGAGCCCCGCCACCCGGCGGAGGAAACTCATTTCGGCCGCTTGTACCCGTGATCTTGTCCTTTCGGTCATAACCCAAAGCTCATGACCATAGGTGAGGATGGGAACGTAGATCGACCGGTAAATTGAGAGCTTTGCCTTCCGGCTCAGCTCCTTCTTCACCACAACGGATCGATACAGCGTCCGCATTACTGAAGACGCCGCACCGATCCGCCTGTCGATCTCACGATCCACTCTTCCCTCACTCGTGAACAAGACTCCGAGGTACTTGAACTCCTCCACTTGGGGCAAGATCTCCTCCCCAACCCGGAGATGGCACTCCACCCTTTTCCGGGCGAGAACCATGGACTCGGACTTGGAGGTGCTGATTCTCATCCCAGTCGCTTCACACTCGGCTGCGAACCGATCCAGTGAGAGCTGAAGATCCTGGCCAGATGAAGCCATCAGGACCACATCATCTGCAAAAAGCAGAGACCTAATCCTGCAGCCACCAAACCAGATCCCCTCAACGCCTTGACTGCACCTAGAAATTCTGTCCATAAAAGTTATGAACAGAATCGGTGACAAAGGGCAGCCTTGGCGGAGTCCAACCCTCACTGGAAAAGTGTCCGACTTACTGCCGGAAATGCGGACCAAGCTCTGGCACCGAGCATACAGGGAGCGGACCGCCACAATCAGACAGTCCGTTACCCCATACTCTCTGAGCACTCCCCACAGGACTTCCCGAGGGACACGGTCGAATGCCTTCTCTAAGTCCACAAAACACATGTAGACTGGTTGGGCAAACTCCCATGCACCTTCAAGGACCCTGCCGAGAGTATAGAGCTGGTCCACAGTTCCACGACCAGGACGAAAACCACACTGTTCCTCCTGAATCCGAGGTTCGACTATCCGGCGTAGCCTCCTCTCCAGTACACCTGAATAGACCTTACCGGGAAGGCTGAGGAGTGTGATCCCACGATAGTTAGAACACACCCTCCGGATCCCCTTCTTAAAGAGAGGAACCACCACCCCGGTCTGCCAATCCAGAGGTACCGCCCCCGATGTCCACGCGATGCTGCAGAGTCTTGTCAACCAAGACAGCCCCACAGCATCCAGAGCCTCAAGGAACTCCGGGCGGATCTCATCTACCCCTGGGGCCTTGCCACCGAGGAGCTTTTTAACTACCTCAGCAACCTCAGCCCCAGAAATAGGAGAGCCCACCACAGACTCCCCAGGCACTGCTTCCTCATAGGAAGACGTGTTGGTGGGATTGAGGAGGTCTTCGAAGTATTCCCTCCACCGATTCACAACATCCGCAGTCGAGGTCAGCAGAACACCATCCCCGCCATACACGGTGTTGATAGTGCACTGCTTCGCCTTCCTGAGGCGGCGGATGGTGGTCCAGAATTGCTTCGAAGCCGTCCGGAAGTCGTTTTCCATGGCTTCCCCGAACTCCTCCCATGTCCGAGTTTTTGCCTCTGCGACCGCTGAAGCCGCACACCGCTTGGCCTGTCGGTACCTGTCCGCTGCCTCAAGAGTCCTATGAGCCAAAAGAACCCGATAGGACTCCTTCTTCAGCTTGACGGCATCCCTCACCGCCGGTGTCCACCAACGGGTTCTAGGATTACCGCCACGACAAGCACCAACTACCTTGCGGCCACAGCTCCAATCAGCCGCCTCGACAATAGTGGCGCGGAACATGGTCCATTCGGACTCAATGTCCAGCACCTCCCTCGTGACATGTTCAAAGTTCTTCCGGAGGTGGGAATTGAAACTCTCTCTGACAGGAGACTCTGCCAGATGTTCCCAGCAAACCCTCACAATGCGTTTGGGCCTGCCAGGTCTGTCCGGCATCCTCCCCCACCATTGCAGCCAACTCACCACCAGGTGGTGATCGGTAGAAAGCTCCGCCCCTCTCTTCAACCGAGTGTCCAAAACATGAGACCGCAAATCCGATGACACAACTACAAAGTCGATCATGGAACTGCGGCCTAGGGTGTCCTGGTGCCAAGTGCACATATGGACACCCTTATGTCTGAACATGGTGTTCGTTATGGACAATCTGTGACGGGCACAAAAGTCCAATAACAAAACACCGCTCGGGTTCAGATCCGGGCAGCCATTCTTCCCAATCACGCCTCTCCAGGTTTCACTGTCGCTGCCAACATGAGCATTGAAGTCCCCCAGTAGAACGAGGGAATCACCCGAGAGTGCTCCCTCGAGTGAATCCAAAAAGGGTGGGTACTCTGAGCTGCGGTTTGGCGCGTAAGCGCAAACCACAGTCAGGACCCGTCCCCCCCACCCGAAGGCGGAGGGAAGCTACCCTCTCGTCCACCGGGTTGAACTCCAACGTACAGGCTCTGAGCCGGGGGAAACAAGAATTGCCACCCCAGCCCGTCGCCTCTCACTGCCGGCAACGCCAGAGTGGAAGAGAGTCCAGCCCCTCTCGAGAGAACTGGTTCCAGAGCCCTTGCTGTGCGTCGAAGTGAGTCCGACTATATCTAGCCAGAACTTCTCCACCTCGCGCACTAGCTCAGGCTCCTTCCCCCCCAGCGAGGTGACGTTCCACGTCCCAAGAGCTAGCTTCTGTAGCCGAGGATCGGACCGCCAAGTGCCCTGCCTTCGGCTGCCGCCCAGCTCACATCGCACCCGACCTCTATGACCCCTGCTATGGGTGGTGAGCCCATTGGAGGGGGGACCCACGTTGCCTCTTCGGGCTGTGCCCGGCCGGGCCCCATGGGGACAGGCCCGGCCACCAGGCGCTCGCCATCGTGCCCCACCTCCGGGCCTGGCTCCAGAGGGGGGCCCCGGTGACCCGCGTCCGGGCGAGGGAAATCTGGGTCCTTTGTTTTTATCTTTCATGAAGGTCTTCGAGCTGCTCTTTGTCTGGTCCCTCACCTAGGACCAGTTTGTCTTGGGAGACCCTACCAGGGGGCATAAAGCCCCCGGACAACATAGCTCCTAGGATCATTGGGACACGCAAACTCCTCTACCACGTTAAGGTGGCAGCTCAGAGAGGAGTATATATATATATATATATATATATATATATATATATATATATATATATATATATATATATATATATATATATTAGAGATGCGCGGATAGGCAATTATTTCATCCGCAACTGCATCAGAAAGTCGTCAACCATCCGCAATCCACCCGATCTAACATTTGATCAGAACCGCATCCGCCCGCCATCCGCCCGCACCCGCTCGTTGTTATATATCTAATATAGACGATGCAAGGCATTAGTGAGGTTATAAAGCTTTTGCCTGTTAAAGAAAGGAGACTGATCCAATGCAGTGCAGACATTCGCGTGCCACGCTGTCACGACCCAGACGCACACCAGTGCGCAATCATATGGGAGCCGCGCTGAGCGCACCTCCAAGCGCGTCTCGCTGCCGGCGACGGCCGGGTATATGGGCCCGACGCTCCAGCGCCATCCATTTTCAGGGCTAGTTGATTCGGCAGGTGGGTTGTTACACACTCCTTAGCGGGTTCCGACTTCCATGGCCACCGTCCTAGCTGCTGTCTATATCAACCAGGGTGAGCCCCACCCCTTTCGTGAGCGCACTGCGCGCGGAGTTATCCCTGTTACGCGCCCCCGGCAACAGGGGTGGCGGGCAGGTAAACTGCGCGGGCGGAGCGCCGGAGTGACCCCTGTTACGAGCCCCCGGCCACGGGGGGTGGCGGGCAGGTAAGCTGCTTACCTGCTGCGCGTGACGCCGGCCGCGGCGAAGGCGGACGAGGCGGGGTGTCGGTGCGGTGGGCGCGGTGGTGACCCTGGACGTGCGTCGGGCCCTTCTTGCGGATCGCCTCAGCTACGGCTCCCGGTGGGGCCCTCTCGGGGGAAGGGGCCTCGGTCCCGGACCCCGGCGAGGCGTCCCTTCTCCGCTCCGTAAAAGTGTCCATCTCTTTTTTTTTTTTTCTTCTGTTGTGGCATATGCAGAAGGTGCCTGCTCGTTTTTCGTATGTGGGTAACAACATTTAACTATGTATATATATTTACCAATTGGTTTAACTGCCACCCGCCTGAATCTATTTAAAATCAAATTGTTTTTTATTTCAACCACCCGACCCGACCCGACCCGCCGATAAAATCTTTTTTTTTTTTATTTCATCCGCCCGATCCGCGGATAATCTGCGGACTCCGCGGTTGTGCCCGCAAACCGCGCATCTCTAATATATATATATATATATATAGAATTCACTGAAAGTCAATTATTTCTTATATATATAAATGAAATACTTGACTTGGTGAATTCTAGCTGTAAATATACTCCTTCCCTCTTAACCACGCCCCCGCCCCGGCCGCGCCCTCTCCCCAACCACGCCCCCGCCTCCCTGCCCCCGACCTCCCAAAATTGGAGGTCTCAAGGTTGGCAAGTATGCAATAATGGCTTGAGTAATAATTTGTCTAGGTTAGTTTTTACACTGGATGACATGCACTTATGAACTCCAATAGAAGGATTTTGGGGCACTGGCTGTGCATCGAACCTGCATCGAAAATCAGCAACATGTACGTCACACAATGAGTATTATGAATTATAATGCTTTTTTTGTTTGTTTGTTTGCGATTCTGCTTAAGTATCATCAGAATAGGTTTGGCCATTACAGTTCGGCCAGTTTTTCCCTACAAGTTGTGGTGAGTCACAGCAGACTCATCAACACAAAGGACCATTTTAAAGTTCCACTTAAAAGCCCGGACGTCGGTCTTGCTATCAGGCTGAAGAAAATTGAAAAGTCTTTAAGCAAAGAGGGCCGCAGTTGTCAAAGCACTCACAAATGTCCTATTCATGTCTCTGTATTCGGGTTTTAATTCAGGGTTTCTGTATTATTTGCATGTTAAGGTGTCCCTCACACAGGGGAGCAATTAAATGATAAAGCGTTGCTGTTACAGGTTTATGTAAATTCCCTCTGCTTGAGGCTTGTATTGAGAAAAGGTGTGGAATTACAGTAAAGGCAAATACCTTCAGGTGACACATATTTTCCATCTTTTAATGGATAAGGTGGGGCAGCAAAAAAAGTTGAGTCTTCGGTTATGCAGCAAGAGTTTATTTAAGGCTAATTTGTAAAAAAAAAAAAAAAAAATTAGGGGTGACAAATAAAATGTATACCATGAATATGTATAAACAGTATAAAGAGTATATAATTATTTTAGTGCTTAACCGATGTGGAAGATGTATAAAGTGTTGAACATTAAATATAGCAGCCTACATCAACTTTTCAATAACAAATCAAGCAAATAAAATAGTTACTGAATTTCACATTGATCATTTCCCCTAACAGTTATTCAAGTGTAAAAACAAGTGAAGAATTATTCACAGAAAAAACAAAAAACACTCAAACCTGGACTCTATTTAAACTTTTTTTTCTCTTTTATTTATTATTTTTCTCGACGTTATTGCAACATTTTGCTATATTGTACTGAGCAGTCAGGACAATGGGCTTGCACAGTTTTACTGTGTTGCAGTAAGTTTAATTCCCGCTTCTAAACTATGAGCATCCGTCATATTTTTCCTTTCAAAAACACTGATGCAGTAGATATGTTCATATTGTCAATCAGTGTTGCCATGGAAATATAATTCAAATATCAATCATGTATGTGTTTCTATATTCAATGTTCTCATCAGTCATACAATTTTTAAAAAAAGGTTAACCACGGTAAAACATAAAAAAAAGTGTGAATACATGATGATAAACAAAGTATAGGATTACATTCTGTTTTTCTGTTTAATACTGTTGTTGATATTGTATTGCCATTTTGTACTGAGATGTGTGCAATTGCATGTGTTACAATAATTTACAGTTTTATGGCTGTCATTCATATTTTTTTAAGGGAAAAAAACAGGAATGATGGAAATGGAAATAGTTCAACATTTGTCAAAATGTATTTGGCAGCCAGGACAGACACACATTTACAGGTTTCCAATATTGCAATAAGTTTAATTTGCAGCTTCATGGTCGTCACCAAATTTTAACCTTTTGCTATCACCATCAGTAGAATGACAATGTCACATTTTCATAGCATTTTTCTCTGTACACAAAGACGAGTCGGTTTACGAAGGCGAATAGTTAATATGCTATGCTCGCTGAGACTTTCCGCATTTCTCGACTTCATCCATTCTTTCTATTAAAATGCACAACTTTCGGTTTCCAGTAGGGGTTTGCACCTTTCATATTTAAAATGATACTGTAGAAATTCCTAGGTACTTAAAGGCCTACTGAAACCCACTACTACCGACCACACAGTCTGATAGTTTATATATCAATGATGAAATCTTAACATTGCAACATAAGCCAATACGACCGGGTTAGCTTACTAAAGTGCAATTTTAAATTTTGCGCGAAATATCCTGCTGAAAACGTCTTGGTATGATGACGTCAGCGCGTGACGTCACGGATTGTAGAGGACATTTTGGAACAGCATGGTGGCCAGCTACTAAGTCGTCTGTTTTCATCGCAAAATTCCACAGTATTCTGGACATCTGTGTTGGTGAATCTTTTGCAATTTGTTCAATGAACAATGGAGACAGCAAAGAAGAAAGCTGTAGGTGGGAAGCGGTGTATTGGGGCAGGTGTTGTGCCGGATAACACAGCCGGTGTTTCATTGTTTACATTCCCGAAAGATGACAGTCAAGCTTTACCATTGGCCTGTGGAGAACTGGGACAACAGAGACTCTTACCAGGAGGACTTTGAGTTGGATACGCAGACGCGGTACCGTGAGTACGCATGCAGCTGCGGCTTCCAAACTTTTGAACGCTTGCCCATACGTGTGTGCCGCTATGTGCATATCACGTACGTAACTTTGGGGACTTTGGGGAAATATATGTGCTGTATGAACTTTGGGGAGGTGAACAGTACTTTGGGCTGTGGGATTGAGTGTGTTGTGCAGGTGTTTGAGTTGTATTGGCGGGTTATATGGACGGGAGGGGGGGAGGTGTTTGTTATGCGGGATTAATTTGTGGCATATAAAATACAAGCCTGGTTTTGTTGTGGCTAATAGAGTATATATATATATGTCTTGTGTTTATTTACTGTTTTAGTCATTCCCAGCTGAATATCAGGTCCCACCCGCCTCTCACAGCATCTTCCCTATCTGAATCACTCCCACTGCCCTCTAGTCCTTCACTCTCACTTTCCTCATCCACAAATCTTTCATCCTCGCTCAAATTAATGGGGAAATCGTTGCTTTCTCGGTCCGAATCGCTCTCGCTGCCAGTGGCCATTATTGTAAACAATGTGCGGATGTGAGGAGCTCCACAACCTGTGACGTCACGCTACTCGTCTGCTACTTCCGGTACAGGCAAGGCTTTTTTATCAGCGACCAAAAGTTGCGCACTTTATTGTCGATGTTCTCTATTAAATCCTTTCAGCAAAAATATGGCAATATCGCGAAATGATCAAGTATGACACATAGAATGGACCTGCTATCCCCGTTTGAATAAGAAAATCGCATTTCAGTAGGCCTTTAATGGTACCACCACAGGGGTTTTACTATGAAGCCATGTTGATGTAGCACGTGGCTTGGCATTGTCTTGCTGAAATAAGCAGGGGCGTCCATGGTAACGTTGCTTGGATGGCAACATATGTTGCTCCAAAACCTGTATGTACCTTTCAGCATTAATGGCGCCTTCACAGATGTGTAAGTTACCCATGTCTTGGGCACTAATACACCCCCATACCATCACAGATGCTGGCTTTTCAACTTTGCGCCTATAACAATCCGGATGGTTATTTTCCTCTTTTGTCCGGAGGACACGACGTCCACAATTTCCAAAAACAATTTGAAATGTGGACTCGTCAGACCACAGAACATTTTTCCACTTTGTATCAGTCCATCTTAGATGAGCTCAGGCCCAGCAAAGCCGACGGTGTTTATGGGTGTTGTTGATAAACGGTTTTCGCCTTGCATAGGAGAGTTTTAACTTGCACTTACAGATGTAGCGACCAACTGTAGTTACTGATAGTGGGTTTCTGAAGTGTTCCTGAGCCCATGTGGTGATATCCTTTACACACTGATGTCGCTTGTTGATGCAGTTCAGCCTGAGGGATCGAAGGTTACGGGCTTAGCTGCTTACGTGCAGTGATTTTTTTCAGATTCTCTGAACCATTTGATGATATTACGGACCGTAGATGATGAAATCCCTAAATTCCTTGCAACAGTTGGTTGAGAAAGGTTTTTCTTAAACTGTTCAACAATTTGCTCACGCATTTGTTGACAAAATGGTGACCCTCGCCCCATCCTTGTTTGTGAATGACTGAGCATTTCATGGAAATTACTTTTATACCCAATCATGGCACCCACCTGTTCCTAATTAGCCTGTTCACCTGTGGGATGTTCCAAATAAGTGTTTGATGAGCATTCCTCAACTTTATCAGTCTTTATTGCCACCTTTCCCAACTTCTTTGTCACGTGTTGCTGGCATCAAATTCTAAAGTAATGATTATTTGCAAAAAAAAAATGTTTATCAGTTTGAACATCAAATATGTTGTCTTTGTAGCATATTCAACTGAATTTGGGTTGAAAATGATTTGCAAATCATTGTATTCCGTTTATATTTACATCTAACACAATTTCCCAACTCATATGGAAACGGGGTTTGTAGATTAGAACGGACAAATTTAGAAAAAAAAAACTTGAGACTTCTCGTGGTCCGGATTTTGGACGCTGGCAGGCCATATTCAGTCCTCGGGCCGTAGTTTGGGGACCCCTGATCTAAACTTTACCGCTGCCGGGTATTTTTTTCTGTACTTTTATTGTAATAATTACAGAATGTGTTTGTTCTATTCTTGGCCAAAGTAAGACAAAGAAAACAATCTGAAGTTGTCTTTATTTTTTAGTTTGAATGCCAAGATTGTAATAGTCCGGCCCGCCTGTGCGCAGATTTCCCTCCATGCAGCCACTGAACTAAAATGAGCTGGACACACCTGATATACAATATTACAGTATATGTAACAGCTGCAGCAAAAAATAAAAGGACTGTATAAAATAGAGAGTAGATCCAGCAGAAAAGAGACATTATAAACAAAGAGAGGTAGCTAGCATAGAAGCGGTTGGACAAAAAAAACTAAACTTGAGCCTCTTCGCGGGCCGGATTTTTGACGCTGGCGGGCCGTATTCGTTTGGGGACCCCTGTTCTAACTGATCTTTGTTTTCTGTACCATGCTAAGTGAATAAGTGTACTTATGTGGTTATTTCCCCATGTTTCTGCACAACAACTCATATATGGTAACACTGGCGAGCAGTAGAGAATATGGAGTGAGTTTTGGTTTCTTTATTCATTATTGACATATTTCTTGCCACTTTATGTTGTATATTTTTAATGAGATTTCCAGTTCATTTTCTCATCTATCATTACACCCAAAATTTGGTATATTTTAATCATCTAACGAGGAAGCGCCGCAAACACATAGGATCAGCTCAAAGTTGGTTGCAGCCATAACGCCCTGCCTTTCCAGTCATTGGTAAAGTACCTTTACAAATTATTGCGCAGATTGCCTTTACCCGAGTTGGCCATACTCTCTTTATACACGATCCTGGGAGCAGTCTTTGCCATTAAGCTGAATCCAGTCTTTTGTAATGAAAACTACAACTAATCACTATTATCATCATCATCATTATCATTATCATCATTATTATGCTGATAGTATATATCTGATAGTATATATCTGTATCGTGAATCAATTAAGTGGACCCCGACTTAAACAAGTTCAAAAACTTATTCGGGTGTTACCATTTAGTGGTCAATTGTACAGAATATGTACTTCACTGTGCAACCTACTAATAAAAGTCTCAATCAAACCAATCAATCAATCACAACTATGGCAAACCCAAAATAAACTAGCTAGCGTATACGGAAAACTGTAGCCTCACTGTACATTCAAGTGTTTTCTATCAGGCATACTTGCTTTGTTGGCATGTGAAATTGTAACATTACTCAGTCTGCTCTGAGTGCTTGTTTGACCACCAAGTGTTTGAACCGGCCGAGTCCGCAACCGGACATCACGTCAACTGCAACAAAGACATTGAAATTTGATTTTGCGTGAATGGATTCCCGGTAGGGCAGCACGGTGACAGAGGGGTTAGTGCGTCTGCCTCACAATACGAAGGTCCTGGGTTCGATCCTGCACTCGGGATCTTTCTGTGTGCAGTTTGCATGTTCTCCCCGTGACTGCGTGGGTTCCCTCCGGGTACTCCGGCTTCCTCCCACCTCCAAAAACATGCACCTGGGGATAGGTTGATTGGCAACACTAAATTGACCCTAGTGTGTGAATGTGAGTGTGAATGTTGTCTGTCTATCTGTGTTGGCCCTGTGATGAGGTGGCGACTTGTCCAGGGTGGATTGTAGCTGAGATAGGCTCCAGCGCCCCCCGCGACCCCGAAGGGAATAAGCGGTAGAAAATGGATGGATGGATGGATTCCCGGTAGTACCAAAGGAACTCAGTCGATGCCTATAAAACAGTGGTTCTCAAATGGGGGTACGCGTACCCCTGGGGGTACTTGAAGGTATGCCAAGGGGTACGTGAGACTTTTTTTTAAACATTCTAAAAATAGCAACAATTCCAAAATCTTTTATAAATATAAATAAAAACCTATCTTTTTTTCCAAATAGTTCAAGAAAGACCACTACAAATGAGCAATATTTTGTACTGTTATACAATTTAATAAATCAGAAACTGATAACACAGTGCTGTATTTTACTTCTTTATCTCTTTTTTTCAACCAAAAATGCTTTGCTCTGATTAGGGGGTACTTGAATTAAAACAATTGTCACAGGTGGTACATCACTGAAAAAGGTTGAGAACCACTGCTATAAATGTAATGTTCACTACAGACATCATTCAAATCCTCTATTCATGGAGTTAAAGCAACTTAAACTGCACGATGAGATCAATTATGTTTAGGGCATCTCAAAACTCTCTACCATCCAATATACAGAACCTGTTCCAGGATAGAGATGCTCACCATAGTTACAGTCTAAGAGGAAACAACAAATTATATTTCCCTAAATTTAGAACAACTTTAAAATCAATGTGCATTTCAGTGTGTGGAGTCAGTCTGTGGAACAACTTAGGGGACGAGTTAAAAACCTGTTCCAACATGATTCAATTTAAAAGACTGTTTAAAAAAGAAGTACTGAAGAAGTACGAGGAGGAAAGAGAGTGATGCCCTCAGCACAGAGCGATGAGAGAGAGGTGTATGGTCAGAGAGTGTTTGGGCCCCTGTGTGTGTGTGTGTGTGTGTGTGTGTGTGTGTGTGTGTGTGTGTGTGTGTGTGTGTGTGTGTGTGTGTGTGTGTGTGTGTGTGTGGGTGTGTGTGTGTGTGTGTGTGTGTGTGTGTGTGTGTGTGTGTGTGTGTGTGTGTGTGTGTGTGTGTGTGTGTGTGTGTGTGGGTGTGTGTGTGTGTGTGTGTGTGTGTGTGTGTGTGTGTGTGTGTGTGTGTGTGTGTGTGTTTTGTCTCGTCCTGTCTTCTCTCATAGTAACAGTGGTACTATTGTATTGTTAGTGTACAGGAGCTTTTCTTGTTTTTGTTTGTATAGTATTGTTCTTGTATTATATTGTTTATGTAAATGTGGAATGAGTGAGAGGGGTTGGGATATTATAAGCATTTGCTTCATCCAACCCCTTTTCAAGCCTTGCATAAATGTCTCTGCCAAAATGTAAAAAAAAAATGTGTGTTGTTGTACTGTGCAGGTTTTAAATAAATAATTCAATCAATCAATCAATAAAAGTACCGAATTCAATACCAATTGTCACGTCGGGGTCGCATCTTGTTGCAAGGGTCGTTCTCTCAGGACATACTTGCCAACCTTGAGACCTCCGATTTCGGAAGGTGGGGGGTGGGGCGGGGGGCGGGGGGCGGGGGGCGTGGTTGGGGGCATGGTTAAGATGGGGAGGAGTATATTTACAGCTAGAATTCACCAACTCGAATATTTCTTATATATATATATATATATATATATATATATATATATATATATATATATATATATATATATATATATATATATATATATATATATATATATATATATATATATATAAATGTATGAAATACTTGACTTTCAGTGAATTCTAGCTGTATATATATTTATTTTATTATATATATAAATAAAATAAATACTTGAATTTCAGTGTTCATTTATTTACACATATACACACACATAACACTCATCTACTCATTGTTGTACTTGAAAGTACAATGCAATACAATTCCGGGGCAATGGAACCTATCAAATACACAGTAATGAAAACACAGTTGTTCTACTAACTGTACTGTGTGTTATGAGAGTAGAGTATGTGTGTGTGTGGCCCTGTAATAGGTGACAACATGTGAGGTGAGTGACGTCAGTGACTGTGTGGGCGAGAGAAGAGAGGGAGCGGTAGCGTGAGTGCGGGGAGGGACTAGTTGGTTTTGTGTTGGATTGGCTGTGTGCAAGCAATCAATAAAGCAAGATTTGCAACTAATCGCTGGACTCATCATTCACCCTAAAGTCATCCGCTGTGGAGACCCACTGCCGGGTAAGGTGAAAGGTGTTGCCCCGAGCATTCATCGGCCCTGGAGAAGTGTCTCCCCTGCGCTCTTCGACTACGGTTTCGTTCTTCTGCTTCGTCTCCTTGTGTGCGCACACTGGACTCAGGTCCGCATGAAGCTGGAGGGATCGTGGCCTCCAGCTCCGGCTGAATTCCGGGAGATTTTCGGGAGAAAATTTCTTCCGGGAGGTTTTCGGGAGAGGCGCTGAATTTCGGGAGTCTCCCGGAAAATCCGGGAGGGTTGGCAAGTATGTCTCAGGATGCAGACGGAAAACTCCGGACGAAGCGTGCAGGTAGGATCTGATTTATTGTCCATAAATCATAAAGAGTACACATATGCAGAAAACAAACAAAAGGGATGCGTGCCGATGAGCACGGGTAGCTCAGGTAAAACTTAGCACAGGAATCAAAAGAATAAACAAGCGTAGAAACGAGGAGCAAGGTAAACATTCAACGTAACGTGTTGCATGAAGCAAACAACGAATCTGATTAGTACCCGGCAGCAAATCAATCAATCAATGTTTATTTATATAGCCCTAAATGACAAGTGTCTCAAAGGGCTGCACAAGCCACAACGACATCCTCGGTACAGAGCCCACATAAGGGCAAGGAAAAACTCACCCCAGTGGGACGTCGATGTGAATGACTATGAGAAACCTTGGAGAGGACCGCATATGTGGGTAGCCCCCACACCCTCTAGGGGAGACTGAATGCAATGGATGTCGAGTGGGTCTGACATAATATTGTGAGAGTCCAGTCCATAGTGGATCCAACATAATAGTAAGAGTGAGCGTGCAGAACACTAATCAGAGGCAGGTGGAACCAATCAGCACCCATGGTAACCAAAACCAACCCAGGGGTACACAAAACAGGAACTAAGGGAGTCCAAAACTAACCGATTCCTAGTGCCAGTGTGGAATATCCTACTATACGTACTGTACTAAAACTGCCTGCCTGTCATGCCCCTTGACAATTAACAGCCCGCCCCACTATTTGAGAAGTACTGTACTACAGTAATATTGTATGTTATTAGTGCATTTATGAGTGCAATAAACAATAGTGAGAGGAACAATAGCAGCCGGTGTGTCAGATCGGGGTGAAATATATTGTCCGTGACACAAATGCCAAAGCACTTGCACCACAGGTGGGCACTTTTCTCACACTAACACTGCGAGGGCCCCGCGTGCTTTCAACCTTCATCTTTCCAGCTCATCAGCTCTGTAAGGATGGCTTGGCATTTCGCTTTCAAGTCACCTCTGAAACCCAAATGAGAACGGATGCAGCCTCTTTGACGCACGCTAAAACGAAGAGGCCGCCGTTGTTCCCTGACAAGTGGCTTAAGATCAATAATGCAACCCGAGCTACAGTAGACCCGTGCAGAGAGCTGACAGCACTGACGGACTTAATTGGTTTAGTCCTGTGCGGGAGGTGTGCACGCTGTGGTCTGTGCTACAGTTTTGTCTTGTTAGTATGTTCGTTTTGGGGTAATTTCACTTCTCCAGAAGCAGAGAGACTCGCTATGCTTCTCACAGATATTGATCATTACAAATAATTTGCCTTACCTGGCAAATCAATTTGCCCACTTTGCTGGAAATTCTATTGAATGCATCTTGCAGCATTGCCAATAAAGTTTCTGGCCACAATAGATCTTGATGTAGCGAAACGCATCAAGAAGTGCATTTTGAAGCATTTGCCCGAAGCGTCACTGTTGATGCATCGATGATACAAATAGTTTGTGTGTGTTTTTAAATCAATATCAGCACTATTATGAGAGTCAACACAGGAATTACAATAAAACAAATCTATTTTCCCTCATATGTTTGTAAATACAGTAGTAACTCAACTCAACATACCACAGGCACAACATGTAACATGCCTTTAAAGGGGAACATTATCACAATTTCAGAAGGGTTAAAACCATTAAAAATCAGTTCCCAGTGGCTTATTTTATTTTTCGAAGTTTTTTTCAATATTTTACCCATCACGCAAAATCCCTAAAAAAAGCTTCAAAGTGCCTGATTTTAACCATCGTTATAAACACCCGTCCATTTTCCTGTGATGTCACACAGTGATGCCAATACAAACAAACATGGCGCATAGAACAGCAAGCTATAGCGACATTAGCTCGGATTCAGACTCGGATTTCAGCGGCTTAAGCGATTCAACAGATTACGTATGTATTGAAACGGATGGTTGTAGTGTGGAGGCAGGTAGCGAAAACGAAATTGAAGAAGAAACTGAAGCTATTGAGCCATATCGGTTTGAACCGTATGCAAGCGAAACCGACGAAAACGACACGACAGCCAGCGACACGGGAGAAAGCGAGGACGAATTCGGCGATCGCCTTCTAACCAACGATTGGTATGTGTTTGTTTGGCATTAAAGGAAACTAACAACTATGAACTAGGTTTACAGCATATGAAATACATTTGGCAACAACATGCACTGTGAGAGTGCAGACAGCCCAATTCAGGCGCGCTAAGAACATATATTTTTCCACGATTTCAGCACTCAGGTTAACCATACCTAAATAGACACAAAATACTGCATTACACAAGACTACCCGAATGTACTCGAATGATTGAAAAAAATAAATGTTTTAAGCTAAATTATTGGTAAACACAGTTTATGTATAATAATTTACGTAAAACCGCGAGTAATGAATAAAGTTTTCATCAATTAATATATTCTGTAGACATACACTCATCCGTTCTCTTTTCCTGAAAGCTGATCTGTCTAGTTTTGGAGTTGATGTAAGCATCTGCTTTGAGTGACGCAGGATATCCACACATTCTTGCCATCTCTGTCGTAGCATAGCTTTTGTCGGTAAAGTGTGCGGAACAAACGACTGACCATTTTGTTGGCTTTCCCCACAGCCTCGTATTTTGAACAAATTTCGTCCAATTTCTTGCCACTTTCGCATCTTTGGGCCACTGGTGCAACTTGAATCCGTCCCTGTTCGTGTTGTTACACCCTCCGACAACACACCGACGAAAGTGAGAAAATGGCGGATTGCTTCCCGATGTGATGGAGCGAATAATAGAAAGGTGTTTAATTCGCCAAAATTCACCCATTTAGAGTTCGGAAATCGGTTAAAAAAATATATGGTCTTTTTTCTGCAATATCAAGGTATATATTGACGCTTACATAGGTCTGTTGATAATGTTCCCCTTTAAAAAAAGACAAACAATCTTTGAGATAGGACATACTTCATAAAAACAACATATAAGAATAGAGTACAAACAACTACAGTAGTTTTATGAAGTGATGTAATAACAATGTGCAGCATTCACCTTGGAGAATGGATTTCTACGCATACTTGCCAACCCTCACGATTTTCCTGGGAGACTCCCAAATTTCAGTGCCCCTCCCGAAAATCCCCCGGGGCAACCATTCTCCCAAATTTCTCCTGATTTCCACCCAGACAACAATATTGGGGGCGTGCCTTAAAGGCACTGCCTTTAGCCCCCTCTCTTACCTGAAAAGGATACTATTATATATGTCTCCGTTATCCTTAGGTTTATCTATAACCCATAAAGTAGGCAGGCACGGAGCTATTTCTCAGCGTGTGTTTATTCCAGCCGGCACTTTAATACACTGACACACAACATCCGGATTCCCATCATGCATTGCTTTAAAACTACGGCAAGTAGTAATGTCCAAAAACATAACAGAGACGAAGCAGAAGAACGAAGAAGAGACATGGCGACGACGAGTAAGAAGAAAAAGTACGCTTGCAAGTTCCAAAATGATTGGAAAAAATAATTTCAGTTCATCCAAGACAGCTCGAAGGGGAATGAGTATGTTGCCTGCACATTTTGTAGATCAGACTTCTCCATTGAACACGGTGGCCAAACGGATATACTCATTCATGAACAGATTTTATATATATATTTATATATATATATATATATATATATATATATAAATATATATATATATATATATATATATATATATATATATATATATATATATATATATATATATATATATATATATATATATATATATATATATTTATATATATATATATATATATATATATATATATACATATACAAACCCCGTTTCCATATGAGTTGGGAAATTGTGTTAGATGTAAATATCAACGGAATACAATGATTTGCAAATCATTTTCAACCCATATTCAGTTGAATATGCTACAAAGACAACATATTTGATGTTCAAACTGATAAATATTTTTTGTTTTGCAAATAATCATTAACTTTAGAATTTGATGCCAGCAACATGTGACAAAGAAGTTGGGAAAGGTGGCAATAAATACTGATAAAGTTGAGGAATGCTCATCAAACACTTATTTGGAACATCCCACAGGTGAACAGGCAAATTGGGAACAGGTGGGTGCCATGGTAGGGTATAAAAGTAGATTCCATGAAATGCTCAGTCATTCACAAACAAGGATGGGGCGAGGGTCACCACTTTGTGAACAAATGCGTGAGCAAATTGTTGAACAGTTTAAGAAAAACCTTTCTCAACCAGCTATTGCAAGGAATTCAGGGATTTCACCATTTACTGTCCGGAATATCATCAAAGGGTTCAGAGAATCTGGAGAAATCACTGCACGTAAGCAGCTAAGCCCGTGACCTTCGATCCCTCAGGCTGTACTGCATCAACAAGCGACATCAGTGTGTAAAGGATATCACCACATGGGCTCAGGAACACTTCAGAAACCCACTGTCAGTAATTACAGTCGGTCGCTACATCTGTAAGTGCAAGTTAAAACTCTCCTATGCAAGGCGAAAACCGTTTATCAACAACACCCAGAAACGCCGTTGGCTTCGCTGGGCCTGAGCTCATCTAAGATGGACTGATACAATGTGGAAAAGTGTTCTGTGGTCTGACGAGTCCACATTTCAAATTGTTTTTGGAAACTGTGGACGTCGTGTCCTCCGGACCAAGGAGGAAAAGAACCATCCGGATTGTTATAGGCGCAAAGTTGAAAAGCCAGCATCTGTGATGGTATGGGGGTGTATTAGTGCCCAAGACATGGGTAACTTACACATCTGTGAAGGCGCCATTAATGCTGAAAGGTACATACAGGTTTTGGAGCAAAATATGTTGCCATCCAAGCAACGTTACCATGGACGCCCCTGCTTATTTCAGCAAGACAATGCCAAGCCACGTGCTACATCAACGTGGCTTCATAGTAAAAGAGTGCGGGTACTAGACTGGCCTGCCTGTAGTCCAGACCTGTCTCCCATTGAAAATGTGTGGCGCATTATGAAGCCTAAAATACCACAACGGAGATCCCTGGACTGTTGAACAACTTAAGCTGTACATCAAGCAAGAATGGGAAGGAATTACACCTGAGAAGCTTAAAAAATGTGTCTCCTCAGTTCCCAAACGTTTACTGAGTGTTGTTAAAAGGAAAGGCCACGTAACACAGTGGTGAACATGCCCTTTCCCAACTACTTTGGCACGTGTTGCAGCCATGAAATTCTAAGTTAATTATTATTTGCAAAAAAAAAAAAGTTTATGAGTTTGAACATCAAATATCTTGTCTTTGTAGTGCATTCAATTGAATATGGGTTGAAAAGGATTTGCAAATCATTGTATTCCGTTTATATTTACATCTAACACAATTTCCCAACTCATATGGAAACGGGGTTTGTACAAATACATATATAAATACTTAATGTAATCACTCATTTACAGAGTGTCACAGTTACAAAAGAACACTTAAACACATTAATGACAAATTTGTAAAGTCATGTAATGTCAATTGAGCTGCTGCATTGTTTTTGCAAAAAATATTCCTCAAATCATTGCAACTTTTTGAAGAAGCTGTTGCGAAATCAGGATTTTTAGACACAAAATATTGTTGAATGGTTCAAGCAAATGTATTTGTCATGTGTTTTATTTTGAGTACAACCATGGTCAACAAATTGAAAAATAAAGTCACAAAATTGCTGGTAAATCTTGAAACATGTCCAAGTAAAAAGTATCAGAATCATTATTGGTATGATTGAAGCAACATGTTATTTACTTGGTAACTGATTGATACCAACATTTGTAGTATGGTCGACCTGGTGTGTTCAGGATGCTTTCTGATGTTTCTTAAATGTGAATTATTGCAATTATAGTATTGTATTTATGGGACCACAGTGAAAATATGTTAGTCTGCTGATTGAGCAATTTTGATCCGGATTTTTTGCTGTATTTGTGTATTTGGCTGTATTTCTAGCAAAAGAGGCCGGCTGTTTAGCATTCAGTAATCTTGTAATCCCAATGTTTTATCAACTGTTGATACGCTCCTCCAGACGTGTGTACTTTGTCTGTGTGTCTGTTTTCAAGAGTGCTTCTTCTATTGTCTTGTATCTTTGCGTGTGTGCTTTAGGAGGAAGCCAAGGCGGAGAGTTGACACCATCATGTCAACGCTCAACAGTGAAGTATTGATCACCTGCTTCATTTGCTTTGTTTTCCATCTCAGCATTGTTGCCATCTTCTGTCATGTTTGCTGCCCAAGAAGATAATGTTTTGTCTATGTGCACTGTATGTTTTATTTTGTGGTTTTTTTTGGTTTGTTTGTTTGTTTTTTGTTTTTTGTGAATGCACAAAATGATGCATAAAACAGACATGTAATTAACTAAACAGTAAAATAAACTATAACATTTTAGTGCAACAAGGGACAAAGGCGCGGACACTTTTTTTCCCACATATACATTTTTTAGATATGTATTTGGTTTTAGATACAGTCATACCTCAACTTATGAGCTTTATTTGTTCTGTGAGGGCGCACTTATTTCCAACACTTATCTCTAAATCGACATCTCCCATTGAAATGAATTGGAATGCATTTAATTGGTTCTTGGCACCCCAAAACAGCACAATTTTAACACGTAACATGCTTTTTAAGAAGACAAACTAACTTTAAGATTAAAAATATTGTATAACAGTGTTTTTCAACCACTGTGTGCTGTAAGATACAGTCTGGTGTGCTGTGGGAGATTATTTAATTTTACCTATTTGGGTTAAAAATAATTTTTGCAAACCCGTAATTATAATCCGCAAAAAATGTGCCGTTGTTGAGTGTCGGTGCTGTCTAGAGCTCGGGAGAGTAACCGTGTAATACTCTTCCATATCAGTAGATGGCAGCCGGTATGTAATTGCTTTGTAGATGTCGGGAACAGCGGGAGGCAGGGTGAAGGTAAAAAGGTATCTAATGCTTAAACCAAAAATAAACAAAAAGGTGAGTGCCCCTAAGAAAAGACATTGAAGCTTAGGGCTATGCAGAACGAAACTAAAACTGTACTGGTTACAAAGTAAACAAAAACAGAATGCTGGACGACAGCAAAGACTTACTGTGGAGCAAAGACGGCGTCCACAAAATACATCCGAACATGACATGAAAGTCAACAATGTCCACACAAAGAAGGATAAAAACAACTGAAATATTATTGATTACTAAAACAAAGCTTCGAAGCGATTCTGGACCACCATCCGCCGCCTCAGGAAGGGGAAGCAGTGCAATGTCAACACTGTGTATGGTGGGGGTGGTGTTCTGCTGACCTCGACTGCGGATGCTGTGGATCGGTGGAGGGAATACTTTGAAGACCTACTCAATCCCACCAACACGTCTTCCTATGAGGAAGCAGTGCCTGGGGAATCTGTGGTGGGCTCTCCTATTTCTGGAGCTAAGGTTGCTGAGGTAGTTAAAAAGCTCCTCGATGGCAAGGCCCCGGGGGTGGATGAGATCCGTCCGGAGTTCCTTAAGGCTCTGGATGCTGTGGGGCTGTCTTGGTTGACAAGACTCTGCAACATCGCGTGGACATTGGGGGCCGGGGTGGTGGTTCCTCTCTTTAAGAAGGGGAACCGGACGGTATGTTCCAACTATCGTGGGATCACACTCCTCAGCCTTCCCGGTAAGGTCTATTCAGGTGTACTGGAGAGGAGGCTACGCCGGATAGTCGAACCTCAGATTCAGGAGGAACAGTGTGGTTTTCGTCCTGGTCCTGGAACTGTGGACCAGCTCTATACTCTCGGCAGGGTCCTTGAGGGTGCATGGGAATTTGCCCAACCAGTCTACATATGCTTTGTGGACTTGGTGAAGGCATACGACCGTGTACCCCGGGAAGTCCTGTGGGGAGTGCTCAGAGAGTATGGGGTAACGGACTGTCTTATTGTGGCGGTCCGCTCCCTGTATGATCAGTGTCAGAGCTTGGTCCACATTGCCGTAAGTCGGACCCGTTTTCAGTGAGGGTTAGACTCCGCCAAGGCTGCCCTTTGTCACCGATTCTGTTCATAACTTTTATGGACAGAATTTGTAGGCGCAGTCAGGCCGTTGAGGGTATCTGGTTTGGTGGCTGCAGGATTATGTCTCTGCTATTTGCAGATGATGTGGTCCTGATGGCTTCATCTGGCCAAGAGCTGGACGAAGTGGCTGGGGAAAGGGAAGTCTGGGCTTCCCTGCTTAGGCTGCTGCCCCCGCGACCCGACCTCGGATAAGCGGAAGAAAATGGATGGATGGATGGATGGATATTAAATGAACCAAAAATATGACTTATTTTATCTTTGTGAAAATATTGGACACAGTGTGTTGTCAAGCTTATGAGATGTGATGCAAGTGTAAGCCACTGTGACACTATTGTTCTTTTTTATTTAATTTTGTTTTACTTTTTTGTTATAAATGTCTAATGATAATGTCAATGAGGGATTTTAATCACTGCTATGTTGAAATTGTAACTAATATTGATACTGTTGTTGATAATATTCATTTTTGTTTCACTACTTTTGGATTGTTCTGTGTCGTGTTTGTGTCTCCTCTCAATTGCTCTGTTTATTGCAGTTCTAAGTGTTGCTGGGTCGGGTTTGCTTTTGAAATAAGTGAGTTTGACATAACTTTGTTTTTCAACAATGGGAAGGACGGAAGTGGGTGTGAGTTGAAGGACAGTGCAGAGAAGAAGAAACCCATGATATTCATTGAATTAAAAATGTTAAAGTCAAAAGTTAAAGTTAAAGTACCAATGATTGTCACACACGCACTAAGTGTGGCGAAATTATTCCCTGCATTTGACCCATCACCCTAGATCACCCCCTGGGAGGTGAGGGGAGCAGTGAGCAGCAGTGGTGGCCGCGCCCGGGAATCATTTTTGGTGATTTAACCCCTAATTTCAACCCTTGATGCTGAGTGCCAAGCAGGGAGGTAATGGGTCCCATTTTTATAGTCTTTGGTATGACTCGGTTTTAACTCACAACCTACCGATCTCAGGGCGGTGCGTGCACATCTGACTTTTCTGGATTTTATTTTTAGTAGGAAAACCACACAACTCTTAATACATGAGGTCCCAGATGTTTTACATACCGTATTTTTCAGACTATAAGTCACAGTTTTTTTCATAGTTTGGTGCGACTTATACTCAGGAGCGACTTATGTGTGAAATTATTAACACATTACCGTAAAATATCAAATAATATTATTTAGCTCATTCATGTAAGAGACTAGACGTATAAGATTTCATGGGATTTAGCGATTAGGAGTGACAGATTGTTTGGTAAACGTATAGCATGTTCTATATGTTATAGTTATTTGAATGACTCTTACCATAATATGTTACGTTAACATACCAGGCACGTTCTCAGTTGGTTATTTATGCCTCATATAACGTACACTTATTCAGCCTGTTGTTCACTATTCTTTATTTATTTTAAATTGCCTTTCAAATGTCTATCCTTGGTGTTGGGCTTTATCAAATACATTTCCCCAAAAAATGTGACTTATACTCCAGTGCGACTTATACAAGTTTTTTATCTTCTTTATTGTGCATTTTCGGCCGGTGCGATTTATACTCCGGATCGACTTATAATCCGAAAAATACGATAACAATTCGCCCGCAGACAGCACTTATCTCAAAACACTCCTAAGTTAGGCCACTGTTAAGTTGAGGTACCACTGTATTTTGTTCAATTTGGGGGTGTACCACAATTATTTTATCAATAAATCTTATAAAGTCACATGAGAAGGTGGATAGGCCATATAAAAAGTGCACTCCTCATGTAGTACTATTCGGCCTTGACGGAATGCACTCTACTTAATGCTATCTTGGTTATTTTTTATTCCCGTAAAGCTTTCTTACTCAAATATGTATTTTAAATATCACCTTGGCTGTCCACCAGTGCAACAAATGTTCACCTTGTACACCACTTTAGCTATGTTTCCTAGGTTGGAGCAGAAGCTTGAGACCACCGTGCAGAGCTCAATACCGCCACCCTCAGGTGATGCTGTAAACTGTCTCACAGTCTGACAAATAAAAATCCAACCTTGATGATTCATGAAGTTTTTCCACACTGCCGTTGGTATGTGAGTACGAGATGGATGCATCGTTTTACTCTAGGACGAGGTACGTAGAAGACATTGCGTGTGTGTGTGTTTGCGTGTTTGTGTGTGCGCATGTGTTTGTAACAACACGGGGTGAGTGATAGAGATCAAATGACAAAGTGTGGTTTGTCAGTCTTATTGCAGTTTCAGCTTTCTTGCTGTCAGCTTGGATTAGTTAAAACTTTAAAATTTGCATTCGTAGTAAGAGCAGGTACACATACAGACACAAATACAAAGACCACACGATACAACATGCACACACACACACACGCACACACACACACACATACACACACATACTTACACAGTACATGCATTTTCACACAAACCAGCACACACTACACCAGCGTAGCAACCTGTCTGCTTTGTGTTGTAGCGCCTGGTTTTCGGGCTACGGGTCGGGGCCACCTGCGCGAACACCTCATACACTGCAAAAAGTCAGTGTTCAAAAACAAGAAAAAAAATAATACATAACGCCGCTATAAATAATACGCTATAAATATTAGGGGTATTTTATTTGAACTAAGCAAAATTATCTGCCAATAGAACAAGAAAAATTTGGCTTGTCAAGACGTTCCAAAACAAGTAAAATTAGCTAATTTCAATGAACCCAAAAATACCTTAAAATAAGTATATTCTCACTAATAACAACTGTACTACTATATGAGTACGTATTTTCTATTGTTTCATTGAAAATAAAACAGCAAAGTCAACTTGGCTGTCATCTGTTTTAATTATGAGACACAATTGTGTCAAAGTCATGATTTTTTTTTTCATGCTTGAAATAAGAAATTATTACTTTAAAAAAGTAGTTTTATACTTGTGAGTGTTGATGACACAGCTTTGCAATATTCTAGTTTCAAGCATGTTTTACTCAATATAGGTCATGAAATCTCAGCAACAAGCTTTAGTATCTTACTGAGATCATTTAGGACCAAAACCCTTAAAACAAGTAAAACACCATACTTGCCAACCCTCCCGGATTTTCCGGGAGACTCCCGAAATTCAGCGCCTCTCCCTAAAACCTCCCGGGACAAATTATCTCCCGAAAATCTCCCGAAATTCAGGCGGACTCAGGTCCAAGCGGACCTGAGTCCGCTTTCCCACAATATAAACGGTGTGCCTGCCCAATGACGTTATAACTGTAGAATGATCGAGGGCGAGTTCTTGGTTCCTTATGTGGGTTTATTGTTAGGCAGTTTCATTAACGTCCTCCCAGCACGGCAACAACACACAACAACAGCAGTCACGTTTTGGTCTACCGTAAAGCAGTTCGTCTGCCGTAAACAGCAATGTTGTGACACTCTTAAACAGGACAATACTGCCATCTAGTGCATTTGATGAAAGCACTTTTGTGCGTGCCACACAGCAATGCATCATCAGAGAGGGTGTTCAGCATGGTTAGAAAAATAGTGACAGAGAATAGAACAAGAATGGACATTTCAATCCTTAACTCAACAAGTATATGTGTAAATAAATGAACACTGAAATTCAAGTATTTCTTATATATATATATATATATATATATATATATATATATATATATATATATATATATATATATATATACATACATACAATAAAATAAATATATATTTATAGCTAGAATTCACTGAAAGTCAAGTATTTCTTATATATGTATATATATATATATATATATATATATATATATATATATATATATATATATATATATATATATATATATATATATATATATATATATGAAATACTTGACTTGGTGAATTCTAGCTGTAAATATACTCCTCCCCTCTTAGCCACGCCCCCAACCACGCCCCCCACCTCCTGAAATCGGAGGTCTCAAGATTGGCAAGTATGAAAACACTCTAACATGAAATCTGCTTAGTGAGAAGAATTATCTTATCAGACAGAAAATAAGCAAATATCACCCTTATTTGAGATATTTAATCTTACTTAGGTTTCAGTTTTTGCAGTGTAGTGCCTGGTTTTCGGGCTACACCTCATACACTGCAAAAAGTCAGTGTTCAAAAACAAGAAAAAAAATACAAAAATTAGGGGTATTTTATTTGAACTAAGCAAAATTATCTGCCAATAGAACAAGAACAATTTGGCTTGTCAAGACGTTCCAAAACCAGTAAAATTAGCTAATTTCAATGAACCCAAAAATACCTTAAAATAAGTATATTCTCACTAATAACAACTGTACTACTATATGAGTACGTATTTTCTATTGTTTCATTGAAAATAAAACTGCAAAGTCAACTTGGCTGTCATCTGTTTTAAAATGAGACACAATTGTGTCAAAGTCATGATTTTTTTTTCATGCTTGAAATAAGAAATTATTACTTTAAAAAAGTAGTTTTATTCTTGTGAGTGTTGATGACACAGCTTTGCAATATTCTAGTTTCAAGCATGTTTTACTCAATATAGGTCATCAAATCTCAGCAACAAGCTGTAATATCTTACTGAGATCATTTAGGACCAAAACCCTTAAAACAAGTAAAACATTCTAACATGAAATCTGCTTAGTGAGAAGAATTATCTTGTCAGACAGAAAATAAGCAAATATCACCCTTATTTGAGATATTTAATCTTACTTAGGTTTCAGTTTTTGCAGTGTAGTGCCTGGTTTTGGGGCTACACCTCATACACTACAAAAAGTCAGTGTTCAAAAACAAGAAAAAAAAATACAGAAATTAGGGGTATATTATTTGAACTAAGCAAAATTATCTGCCAATAGAACAAGAAAATTTGGCTTTTCAAGACTTTCCAAAACAAGTAAAATTAGCTAATTTCAATGAACCCAAAAATACCTTAAAATAAGTATATTCTCAATAATAACAACTGTACTACTATATGAGTACGTATTTTCCTATTGTTTCATTGAAAATAAAACAGCAAAGTCCATTTGGCTGTCATCTGTTTTAATTATGAGACACAATTGTGTCAATGTCATGATTTTTTTTTTCATGCTTGAAATAGGAAATTATTAATTTAAAAAAGTAGTTTTATACTTGTGAGTGTTGATGACACAGCTTTGCAATATTCTAGTTTCAAGCATGTTTTACTCAATATAGGTCATCAAATCTCAGCAACAAGCTGTAATATCTTATTGAGATCATTTAGGACCAAAACCCTTAAAACAAGTAAAACACTCTAACATAAAATCTGCTTCGTGAGAAGAATTATCTTATCAGATAGAAAATGAGCAAATATCACCCTTATTTGAGATATTTAATCTTACTTAGATTTCAGTTTTTGCAGTGTACTCATTTCCTCCTGACTATTTAAGCTCTCCAGGTCAATCACTCGGCACCAGTAGATTTCTCTTTTCCCTTCCAGTTGTGTTAATATCCTCTACCATGACTCCACTCATGCTTCTCGTTCCCGTGGCTTTGCCCCGGCGCTACTGCGTAGCGTTAACTGTTTCCTCTGCCCACCTTAAGTGTGCATTTTCAGTTTCTCCACACCTTTTGTGTGCATTCTTTTCTTCGCTCATTTTTGAGTGCGCTTTTATATTATGGTTGTGATCCGTTGGCCGGATCATGTTTTGTTCTGTTAGTTTGACTACCTCAGTTCTGTTTTCAGCACCCCTGGGTTTGTGTTTAGTTGCCATGACTGCAGATTAGGTTCACCTGCCTCTGATTAGTGTTCGGGACGCTCACCTGCTCCTGGGCACTAATCAGAGCAGTGACGTGCGGTGAGGTTCATGGCTGGTGAGGCACTGACTTCATCACAGTCAGATTTACAAACATATGAACCCTAAAGAGTATCTTATTCACCATTTGATTGGCAGCAGTTAACGGGTTATGTTTAAAAGCTCATAGCAGCATTCTTCCTTGCTTGGCACTCAGCATCAAGGGTTGGAATTGGGGGTTAAATCACCAAAAATTATTCCCGGGCGCGGCGCCGCTGCTGCCCACTGCTCCCCTCACCTCCCAGGGGGTGATCAAGGGGATGGGTCAAATGCAGAGGACAAATTTCACCACACCTAGTGTGTGTGTGACAATCATTGGTACTTTAACTTAACTTTAACTTTACACATACAAACTGTAGCACACAAAAAATCACATTTAATTAAAAAAAACGTTATTATGGTCTTACCTTTACTTATAAGTGCGGGAACAGTGGTGTTTGTGTTGGAGGAGTTGTGAATGAATGAAATATGAAATCCGTGCTGCAGTCTGCAGGTGTACCTAATGTTGTGTCCCTGCAGTCGTTCACGGCTCCTCCGGCGCGAGCATTGTTGTTTTTGCACTTTTTGGCTTCTTTTTAAGTGACTTTTTTTGGGTGGATTCGGTCTTGCACGTGGAGGGTTTGGGTGTGGGCTTTGGTTGGTGTGGCGCTCCCGTCGGGGGGTGCGTTCTGCGGCGGGGGGTGCATTAACCGGCACCAGGAGGCGGGATTACGCGAGCCTCAGCCAGTGCGTCTTCGCAGCAGTTTTATGATCGCTCAGCACAATAAATACTTTACACACATACAGTTGTTGACAAAATACACTGTACATTATATACCTCAGCTAACTAAACTATGGAAATGTATAATATAGTTCATATAGCAATACGGTCTCACTGCACAGCAGGCCAGCAGTTAGCCGAGTCAGCAATCCATGTTGAGGCACAACGCAGTGACGTGCTTGGCTTCACATAGACGTGGTCTGATTGTTACAGTACTCGCAGGCCATCTTAGATCTTCTTAGATTCTCCTGGAGCTGATCATTGGCTGAGCCTTTGCCATTTTGGTTATTCTCCCATCCATTCCAATAGTCGTTTTTCTATTTCTTCCTCGCCTTTTTGGTTTTGGCTGCCATTTTAAAGCGTTTGATATCATTTTAGCTGAACAGCCCATCATTTTCTGCACTTCTTTATAGGTTTTCCCCTCTTTTATTAAATTCTTAATCAAAGAACGCTTTTCTTCTGAACAGTGTCTAGAACGACCCATTTTACTTTGTTTTTCAAGGACAAATGCACAGCCAGCATATGCAGCGTCAGTTGCCTTGATCCTTAAATAAGAGCCACTTGTTTTTTTCACATAATCAATGACCTCACTAATTGAACTACGCACTGCTATTTTTTGAACACGCCCCTTTCAGTAAATTATTCAGTTTCACAGAATCAGCAGCATGCACGTCATGCCTGTTGGGTCTGTTGGTTTTCTATACCTTTACTAAACATTCTAGAAACTTACTTGCTGTGTAAAAGTTGAAATTCTAACAAAAACAGTGATTTATCTTGCTAGTGATGTGGGACTGCTATTATTTCGAACACAACTGTATTTCCAGTTGTTTCAATACAGCACGTCCGAAAAGGAGGAGGAAGAAGCTGAGCTTATTTAAACCTACCCCTTTTCATACCATAGCAATTGTATCCTATTTTCTTGTTCTCTGTAACAGTGAACAAATAAATAATAAACAAATAATATACCATAGTAACTAAACAAATATAAACAAATATATAATATTATATTATTTATAATATATAAAAAATTTAAAAAAGGTTCAAGATATTCCACATAATTCTTGGTCTGTGTACTTTGTGAACACTTATAGTTTGAACAGTCTCCTAAAGTGAATCATATTGGTGCTTTGTTTGATTTCTTTGTTTAATCCATTCCATTATTTAATTCCACATACAGATATGTTAAAGGTTTTAAGTGTTGTACGAGCATACAAATGTTTTAAATTACATTTTCCTCTAAGGTTATATGTCTCCTCTTTTGTTGAGAAGAATTGTTGTACATTCTTGGGTAGCAGGTTATGGTTTGCTTTGTACATCATTTTAGCTGTTTGCAAATGCACCAAATCGTTGAATTTCAATATTTGTGATTTAATACATAAAGGGTTTGTATGTTAAGTCTTGAAAAAAAGTCTAAGTGCATGTTAATGTAAGTTTATTTTGAGAGTGTTACAATACACAAATGGGTGGAAGGGCCCACATACTACACCGTGATGTTTCCTGTTTGCTTGTGACTTATTAAAGCAATTAAAGTGACTGAGAGCCTGTGTGTCACTCTGGATTAACATTACTCATCAACATTCACTTTTCTCAGTCTCATTCAATGTGGCACTGCAAACATAAATCCTGATTTAATTGGCTATTTAAGGGGGATAAAAATAATCAAGAAATGTAATTCCTGCAGATTTGAGGCTGTTAGCAACAAAATCTCCACGATCAAGGAGACACCCCGTAAAAACAACGACAAAATAATCCCTGTAAGATTCGCTATACGATGCACACACAATCACATGTACATATTTGAACACAGAAACAAGCGCGTGCACTATGCTCACACACATAAAGAGGTTGTCTGTGCATGTGTCTATTCTGGCAGTGGATCAACAGTGTGCGAGTGTTTGTTTATGTGTTGTGTACAAAGCAAAAAGAACAGCTTCTTGGACAAATCCAGTCTAAATAATCATCCCGTCCTGGCTGTTCAGAAACCAACCCTGTGTCCCATGTGGCTTCATTACTGTTGCTGCTAATTAAGCAGCTCCAAATAAACACCATCTTCAGCCTTCATTACCACAAACACAGCAGCATCAACACATGCTTCAACCGGCGCGCTCAGTCCATGCTGGCATGGAGAAATATGTAAACATGTGATATAGGCTGTTTGGAATGCAGTGAATACATACAGTATATATGGTACTAAGTATTATGGTGTGATACATTTGCATTCACAAGTAATGTATTGGTAAAAAAAAATGTTCTTGCATTATCACCGCCGTAAAAGGTGAGGAGTGGAAGAGCGCAGAACAACTCCACAAGCGTGCAGCCCAGTTTTTGACAAGCGAGAGTCATGCATGACCAGCAAATGTGCGAAGAAGACAACGTTTGGTATCATTAAAGGCCTACTGAAACCCACTACTACCGACCACGCAGTCTGATAGTTTATATATCAATGATGAAATCTTAACATTGCAACACATGCCAATACGGCCGGGTTAGCTTACTAAAGTGCAATTTTAAATTTTGCGCAAAATATCCTGCTGAAAACGTCTCGGTATGATGACGTCTGCGCGTGACGTCACGGATAGTAGAGGACATTTTGGGACAGCATGGTGGCCAGCTATTAAGTCGTCTGTTTTCATCGCAAAATTCCACAGTATTCTGGACATCTGTGTTGGTGAATCTTTTGCAATTAGTTCAATGAACAATGGAGACAGCAAAGAAGAAAGCTGTAGGTGGGAAGCGGTGTATTGCGGCAGGTGTTGTGCCGGCTAACGCACCCCCGCCGTAGAATGCACCCCCAGACTGGTGTGCCGGATAACACAGCCGGTGTTTCATTGTTTACATTCCCGGAAGATGACAGTCAAGCTTTACCATTGGCCTGTGGAGAACTGGGACAACAGAGACTCTTACCAGGAGTACTTTGAGTAGGATACGCAGACGCGGTACCGTGAGTACGCATGCAGCTGCGGCTTCCAAACATTTGATCGCTTGCCCGTACGTGCGTGCCGCTATGTGCATGGCACGTACGTAACTTTGGGGACTTTGGGGAAATATATGTGCTGTATGAACTTTGGGGAGGTGAACGGTACTTTGGGCTGAGGGATTGAGTGTGTTGTGCAGGTGTTTGAGTTGTATTGGCGGGTTATATGGACGAGAGGGGGGAGGTGTTTGTTATGCGGGATTAATTTGTGGCATATTAAATACAAGCCTGGTTGTGTTGTGGCTAATAGAGTATATATATGTCTTGTGTTTATTTACTGTTTTAGTCATTCCCAGCTGAATATCAGGTCCCACCCGCCTCTCACAGCATCTTCCCTATCTGAATCGCTCCCACTGCCCTCTAGTCCTTCACTCTCACTTTCCTCATCCTGGTCCCTAAATATATGCATTAGGGTTTTACGGTATACCGGTATTGGTATAGTACCGCGATACTAATGAATCATATTCAGTACTATACCGCCTCTGAAAAAGTACCTTACAAGTATCATCCATGCAGGACGAGGAATAGTTAAACATGCTTCACTACACACCGTAGCTCACCGTGACGCCGATCATGAATGTAAACAAACGCCATAGGTGGATCCACACCTAACATCCACTGTAATGATATCAAGTACAGGAGCGTATCTAGTCAAAACTACTATGATTACGTAGACATTTTTTAGCATCACAAAATATTTTCTTAGTTTTTTTTAAAATGTATATTATGTTTATAAACTCAGGAAATACGTCCCTGGACACATGAGGACTTTGAATATGACCAATGTATGATCCTGTAACTACTTGGTATCGGATTGATACCTAAATTTGTGGTATCATCCAAAACTAATGAAAAGCATCTAAACAACAGAAGTATAAGTGATTATTACATTTTAACAGAAGTGTAGATAGAACATATTAAAACAGAACTGCAGATAACTGACAATATAACCTGGTCCCTACACACCAGAGCTCTTGTAAAAAGAGCTCAGCAGCGCATGCACTTTTTGCGTCGGATGAAAAAAGCACAGCTCCCTCCCCCCATTCTCACCACATTCTACAGAGGCACTATAGAGAGCCTGCTGACCAACAGCATCTCTGTCTGGACTGGAGCCTGCAATGCCTCAGACTGGAAGTCTCTGCAGAGAGTGGTGAGGACGGCGGAAAAGATCATCAGGACTCCTCTTCCTCCTATCCAGGAGATCGCAAAAAGCCGCTGCCTGACCAGGGCTCAGAAAATCTGCAAAGACTCCTCCCACCCCCACCAAGGACTGTTTTCACTGCTGGACTCTAGAAAGAGGTTCCGCAGCCTCCGAAGCAGAACCTCCAGGTTCTGTAACAGCTTCTTCCCTCAGGCCGTAAGACTCTTGAACGCTTCATAATTAAATTATCCCCTCAACTCCCCCCAAAATGGATTAACTCGCTGGAATAAAAAAGACAATATAACATACATCCATAAACGTGGACGCATGTGGAAAAGTGCAATATATTTATCTGTACAGTAATCTATTTATTTATTTATATATATTTATATATATATTTATATATTATTTATGTATATTATTTATTTATACATGCACCTTATTGCTTTTTTATCCTGCACTACCATGAGCTTATGTAACGAAATGTCTTTCTTATCTGTGCTGTAAAGTTCAAATTTGAATGACAATAATAAGGAAGTCTAAGTCTAAATCTGTCTAGAAAATAACCAGATATTAACAGTTAATGAACAAGTAGATTAATAATTCATTTTCTACCACTTGTCCTTAATAATTTCTGACAAAATAATAGAATGGAAAATGACACAATATGTTACTGCATATGTCAGTACCTAAATTAAGAGCCGTAAGATTTTTTTGTTAAAATAAAGCCAATAATGCAATTTTTGTTGTCCCCTTTATTTAGAAAAGTATTGAAAAGTACCGAAAAGTATCAAAATACATTTTGGTACCAGCACCAGTACCAAAATATTGGTATCGAGACAACACTAATATGCAGTATATAGTTTATTTTAAACAATTAAAACTATAGACAAAAAAAGGCACAATTTAAGAAGAAAAACTGAAATGTTGACATCAACAAATATGAAAAACAAAAATATTTTTCTTTAAATATTCAGTATGTATAAGAACTTTTTTTTAGGCCTTTTTAGGAATTATAAATATATTGGTGGCCCCTTGACATTTGGTGGAAAAAGATTCGATTTGATTCCCTAATTTGTCAATGCAGGTATATACTGTACATTCTCTTCAAATCTCATTGCAGAAACTTTGTAAATGATGATATAACATACCATATGTATGTATTTTTCATTCAATAATTGTATTTATTGGCTAAATAGTTTGTACCTTGATTTTTGTACTGAAAATGGACCAATATTGTGCTCTTAATCCTGAGGTATGTACTGAACCGTGATGATGCATAACTCTCGCTGGCACAAGTGGCAAAAAAGAGGAATGCTCATCAAACACTTATTTGGAACATCCCACAGTTGAACAGGCTGATTGGGAACAAATGCGTGAGCGAATTGTCGAACAGTTTAAGAACAACATTTCTCAATGAGCTATTGCAAGGAATTTCGACAATCTGTGGTGGGCCAACAAAACTTGACCATGCAAATGGCTCCTTCTCCCCCTTTCTGGGCACCCCTGTGTCACAGTGTATGTCTAATATACATCATTAATAGTACATCCATTTAATTTTCAGAACATCTCAAGGGCCAATAAAAAACTAGCTGTGGATCCAAAATGGCCCCGAGCCGCACTTTGGACACCCCTGCTTTAAATAGGTCATCCAGCTAAGGAATCTGAGATATTCTTTTGGATTTTAAATTGTAGGAACTTTGAGATGCGACTGATTTTACCTTATGTTATTGCCACATTGGACTGTGTTTTTCAACCTTTTTTGAGGCAAGGCACATTATTTTTCATTAAAAAATACGGAGGCACACCACCAGCAGAAAACGTATAAAAATGAAACTCCACCAGGTCGTCGTGTCTTATTTTGAGTTTGTTTGTGTTTTCCTGTGTGTAGTGCTTTAGTTCTTGTCTTGCGCTGTTATTTTGGTGGCCCTTCCTGTTTTGTTGGTGTTTTCCTGTAGCAGTTTCATGTCTTCCTTTGAGCGCTATTCACCACACCTGCTTTGTGTTAGCAAGCAAGACTATTTAAGTTGTTGCTACCCTTCTTTATGTGGACATTGTTGATTGTCATGTCATGTACGGATGTACTTTGTGGACGCCGTAAGTTTTTGCTGTCGTCCAGCATTTGGTTTCTGTTTACTTTGTAGCCAGTTCAGTTTTACTTTTGTTTTGCATAGCCATTGCCTTTTCCTTTCCATTTTGTTCATTTTTGGTGTAAGCATTACATACCTTTTTACCTGCACCATGCCTCCCGCTGTGGTCTGCATATTGGGATCACAACAAACCATCCTCGTCTCACCCGACACATTCCGACTTTTACAAAGCAATGAACTACCTGCTGCCACCTACTGACATGGACGTGGTTACCTTGCCGAGTTCTACACAGCACAGACACTAAGCAGCGGCACATTATTTGCAGCAGTGACGTGCAGTCAGTGGAGGCAGGTGAGGCGGGGCCTCACGTGCGATCATGGAAAGAAAAAAAATGTAAAAAGGTAAAAAAAATTATTGAATTGTTATATGTATCTAGTGATTATACTATAAAGTTATTTTCCATTTAACTTCACCAGTTCTAGATAATTTTTATTCAAAATCGCTGAATTTTCACATTTGCCGTTCAAATACTGAAAAGAGACTTGCAGTGAGTCACTAGCCAGTTGAGCCTCACCATGGATTGCGCAATGACTCGGCTAACTGCTGGCCTGCTGTGCAGTGAGACCGTATTGCTATATGAATTATATTATACATTTCCATAGTTTAGTTAGCTGAGGTATATAATGTACAGTGTATTTTGTCAACAACTGTATGTGTGTATCGTATTTCTTGTGCTGAGCAATCATAAAACGGCTGCGAAGACGCACTGTGTGAGGCTCGCAGTAATCCCGCCTCCTGATGGTAGAGGGCGCTAGTAATCCCAGGGATCATTCTTGCGACTACTCGGCTGCAGAATAAGTGACAACAAGCAGCAACTGTTAGCGATCGTTTATTTTTTCCTCTCGCCTGGACTATTAACATGGAGGATTACATATCTAAAATAAAAGTTTTCTAAACTGGACTTTCAATCGAAGCAGGAGGTAATAATTAAAGGAAGATCTCCATCGAGACAGAGAGACTTTTAAAACTGAAGAAAGATAAGGAAGACTTCTATAAACAAGTTATCGATGCTTTTGTTCAGAAGGAGCGGCGCATGGACTTCATTTATAAGTAAAGGTAAGACCATAATAACGTTTTTTAATTAAATGTGCTTTTTTGTGTGCTACAGTTTGTATGTGTAAAGTTAAAGTTAAAGTTAAAGTACCAATGATTGTCACACACACTAGGTGTGGTGAAATGTGTCCTCTGCATTTGACCCATCCCCTTGTTCACCCCCTGGGAGGTGAGGGGAGCAGTGGGCAGCAGTGGCGCCGCGCCCGGGAATCATTTTTGGTGATTTAACCCCCAATTCCAACCCTTGATGCTGAGTGCCAAGCAGGGAAGAATGCTGGTATGAGCTTTTAAACATAACCCGTTAACTGCTGCCAATCAAATGGTGAATAAGATACTCTTTAGGGTTCAGTGTACAAAGTAACGCGTTACTGTAACGCCGTTAGTTTCGGCGGTAACTAGTAATCTAACGCGTTGTTTTTTATATTCAGTAACTCAGTTACCGTTACTACATGATGCGTTTTTATGTAGTATCGGCTAGAAACTGAGGATCTGAGTGTGTTTTATTGCAGCGAAGCAGTGACATGCTTCTGATTCTTCCTCTGCGCTCTGTGTGTATGTGTCTGGGTGTGGGAAGGGGAGAGGAGGGGGGTGCGCAATACAACGTAAACCGTTGGCCAACCAAAAAGTAACCACAGAACACTATAAGACTATACGGTATAGTGTTCTGTGGTTACGTTTTGGTTGGCCTCACTCAGGTCCGTGCGGACCTGAGTGAGGACAGCCTGTCGTCACGTCCGCTTGGCCAACCAAAAAGTAACCACAGAACACTATAAGACTATACGGTATAGTGTTCTGTGGTTACGTTTTGGTTGGCCAAGCGGACGTGACGACAGGCTGTCCTCACTCAGGTCCGCACGGACCTGGAGGGGACATGCCTTAAGTCCGGCTGGAAATCGAGAGAAATTTGGAGAATGGTTGTCCTGGGGAGAGGCACTGAAATTCGGGAGGGTTGGCAAGTATGAGATATTCTCACTTCTTTCCTTTCGTCGAGCACAAAGAAAAGAACATTTTAGTTAAATGTAAGTTGTGTCTTGGATCAAAGATCCCGTCTACTGCCCAAAACAACAATTCAAATCTGCCTGGTTAGGCTCTGTATGTCACGTGTGCCTTCCTTACGTGAAGCCAGGTTTACAGCTATGTTGTTGATTGATTGATTGATTGAAACTTTTATTAGTAGATTGCACAGTACAGTACATATTCCGTACAATTGACCACTAAATGGTAACACCCGAATAAGTTTTTCAACTTGTTTTAGTCGGGGTCATGATACAGATATATACTATCAAATATATACTAACATCATAATACAGTCATCACACAAGATAATCATCAGGGTATATACATTTAATTATTTACGTTATTTACAATCCGGGGTGTGGGATATGGAGGGGGGGGGGGTAGGTTTGGTTGATATCAACACTTCAGTCATCAACAATTGCATCATCAGAGAAATGGACATTGAAACAGTGTAGGACTGACTTTGTAGGATATGTACAGCAAGTAGTGGACACAGAGTGAGAGATCAGAAAGTATAAGAAAAAGTGTCTACATTTGATTATTTACAATCCGAAGAGGTATTATGTGGAAGGGAGGGTGTTAGTTTAGGGTTGTAGTTGCCTAGAGGTGTTCTTTTAGTGCGGTTTTGAAGGAGGATAGAGATGCCCTTTATTTTACACCTGTTGGGAGTGCATTCCACATTGATGTGGCATAGAAAGAGAATGAGTTAAGACCTTTGTTAGTTCGGAATCTGGGTTTAACGTGGTTAGTGTTAGTGTTAATGTTAGTGTTATTATGCTGTTTGTTACTTCTGTATGTTATGTTGCAACTATTTAAAATAGTTTTGTCAATTTGTTCTGGCCTGAAATAAATTGGCCCTTTGAAACATATCTTTGTCTTTGTGTGTTGTATGTAGACCACATTGCTTAGCAGAGTTCAGTGATGCAAATGCATGTCAAGTTGATCAACAGATTGTATTATTCTCCAGTGCAATAACAGTACTGAAATGAAGGCTAAAAGGGCATTAATGGGAGCTTTAAAAAAAAAAAAGTTAAAGAAGTAACTAAATAGTTACTTTTCACAGTAACACATTACTTTTTGGTGTAAGTAACTAAGTTAGTAACTGAGTTACTTTTGAAATAAAGTAAATAGTAACTGTAACTAGTTACTGGTTTTCAGTAACTAACCCAACACTGTTAGGGTTCATATGTTTGTAAATCTGACTGTGATGAAGTCAGTGCCTCACCAGCCATGAACCTCACCGCACGTCACTGATTTGCAGATTATAATTATTGATTTGCAAAAAAAGCTTTTTTGGCCCAATTAGGTGAAGTTGCATAATTTCCCACGGCACAACAGACAATATCTCCCGCAGCACAGTGGTTGAAAAACACTGACATAGGAGATGACAGACTGATAATTTGCGTACTTCCCAGATCGTTTCTACAATGAATTGCGATATTGTAAAATTGTAGCACCTGGCGAGAGGGCAAACAATTAAAGCGTTGCTTTAATTAATCACAGTCTGCAGTTGAAGTGTAATTACCAAAAGCGCTGAGTTTAGCCAAATCACTGACTTGGGCTAAATGACTTCAGTATTGTTGGTGTGAAATGCTTTGAAAGATAACACACGTTCTTTTGAAAGTGTGTGTCTGCCAACATGTGTCTGTTTGTGAAATAATGAGCAGCAGATAAAACATAATTGTATGCCGAAATCCCAGCAACTTCAATGTATTCCTCCATTACGACTCTTGAGTTCAACACAAAGCTGAGCGTGGAAAAAGCTTTTGATTATGAAGCTGTTAAAAACTGGAGCACAGTGTAAACAACCGGAGCCCGCCAGACTGAACTTGTACGTGTTCCTCCATCAAGACGGAATTGATTGTAGACGCAAAGAAATGGGGGCTACAAAATGCTTGGGATGTGCTAATGTTTGAAGACTGCACTGCAGTTTTTTGTTTTTTTTGCACAGGGTGTTGCACTCTCAGAGCCTGGGGGAAACAATGTCAGAGGAGAAAAGACTTGATCAAATGCTTGATATATTTGTGGCTTAAAATGACACAAAATTGCTCTTTTTGTGTTACCCTAAAAAACGGCAACGTTCCCATCATCTTGTACCTCTTGTTTCAACTTGAGCACAATGTCCATCCATCCATCCATTTTCTACCGCTTGTCCAAATCAGGGTGATTTAAAAAACATTTGTTGTTAGCTTGATGTTTTAAAGATGACTGACTGACATGTTTATTTTCACACAAAAAAAAGTATAATTCAATGTTTTTTAAAAGAAACTACAAACCACGTTTCCATATGAGTTGGGAAATTGTGTTAGATGTAAATATAAACGGAATACAATGATTTGCAAATCATTTTCAACCCATATTCAATTGAATGCACTACAAAGACAAGATATTTGATGTTCAAACTCATAAACTTTATTTTTTTTTGGCGCAGTTGGGTGTTCCAACAGGACAATGACCCCAAACACACATCAAAAGTGGTAAAGGAATGGCTAAATCAGGCTAGAATTAAGGTTTTAGAATGGCATTCCCAAAGTCCTGACTTAAACGTGTGGACAATGCTGAAGAAACAAGTCCATATCAGAAAACCAACACATTAAGCTGAACTGCACCAATTTTGTCAAGAGGAGTGGTCAAAAATTCAACCAGAAGCTTGCTAGAAGCTTGTGGACAGCTATCAAAAGCAACTTATTGTAGTGAAACTTGCCAAGGGACATGTAACCAAAAATTAACATTGCTGTATGTATACTTTTGACCCAGCAGAATTGGTCACATTTTCAGTAGACTCATAGTAAATTCATAAAAAAACAAACTTCATGAATGTTTTTGTGACAAACAAGTATGTGCTCCAATCACTCTATCATAAAAAAAATAAGACTTGTAGAAATGATTGGAAACTCAAGACAGCCATGACATTATGTTCTTTACAAGTGCATGTAAACGTTTGACCACGACTGTACATGTCTGATATTGGCAAAAAAATCATAATTGACCTGCAGTATGAACATCGCCTAAGATGACATATTGGTCAGATGAACAGCAGTCTTACTGGAAGCATATTGGATTTATGACCACACACAAGAGACCCGCATTGTAATGTTCACATGAATATAAAAAAAACTGATAATATGGAAACCAAATTGTAATTGTCCTGCAATGTGAACGTAGTCCTACAATTAGACAATTAACAGATTTCCATTAGGTTAAACATAGGGCTGCAATTATATCACAGATTAAATGCTGCTCCATTTGGTTCAGCGCAAAGTCATTTGCCTCCTACATCCCCAAAACCAGCGAGCGAGTGGAAAATGACATTTCCCCTGGGCCCAATCTTTGCTCCGCACGGACAGATGAAATACATGTGTAAGGGGAGACATGCAAACGTGTCCATCTGCGCTCACTCTCTGCCTCTCTTTGTCCAACTCCCACGTGTGCCCTTTAGTATTCTCAAGCAAGTCAAACTATTTTAGGTGGCCTTTACATCTTCCTGCTGCTCAAATGACTGTAAGTCTCCAGAGAACATCACAACATCACTGGAAGGCTTTCAACATGAGATGATTATCTTTGAGTTCAATATTTTGTCTTTTTTTACCCCCCCCTTCAAAATTGGGGCGAAGTGAGGTAATGAGGCAGGAGTTTAGGGGAATGTCATGTGACAGGTTTGATTTATACTCAGTCTGACAACATTGTCAACATGTAGCATGTGTTTGCGGCCAAAGTGACACGGGTATTTATCATCAAAACGCACCGTGCATGACAGTAGGAGGTTCACGTTGGCATTCATTTTCAGGCACCGCGATGACCTTTTTTAAAGTCTGTCTTATACATTTTCTTTTGGAATGAGCCACAACATTTTTTTAAATGTCTTTCATTAAAGGCCTACTGAAACCCACTACTACCGACCACGCAGTCTGATAGTTTATATATCAATGATGAAATCTTAACATTGCAACACATGCCAATACGGCCGGGTTAGCTTACTAAAGTGCAATTTTAAATTTCGCGCGAAATATCCTGCTGAAAACGTCTCGGTATGATGACGTCAGCGCGTGACGTCACGGATTGTAGAGGACATTTTGGGACAGCATGGTGGCCAGCTATTAAGTCGTCTGTTTTCATCGCAAAATTCCACAGTATTCTGGACATCTGTGTTGGTGAATCTTTTGCAATTTGTTCAATGAACATTGGAGACAGCCAAGAAGAAAGCTGTAGGTGGGGAGCGGTGTATTGCGGCCGACTTCAACAACACAAACACGGCCGGTGTTTCATTGTTTACATTCCCGGAAGATGACAGTCAAGCTTTACCATTGGCCTGTGGAGAACTGGGACAACAGAGACTCTTACCAGGAGGACTTTGAGTTGGATGCGCAGACGCGGTACCGTGAGTACGCATGCAGCTGCGGCTTCCAAACATTTGATCGCTTGCCCGTACGTGCGTGCCGCTATGTGCATGTCACGTACGTAACTTTTGGGACTTTGGGGAAATATATGTGCTGTATGAACTTTGGGGAGGTGAACAGTACTTTGGGCTGTGGGATTGAGTGTGTTGTGCAGGTGTTTGAGTTGTATTGGCGGGTTATATGGACGGGAGGGGGGAGGTGTTTGTTATGCGGGATTAATTTGTGGCATATTAAATATAAGCCTGGTTGTGTTGTGGCTAATAGAGTATATATATGTCTTGTGTTTATTTACTGTTTTAGTCATTCCCAGCTGAATATCAGTTCCCACCCGCCTCTCACAGCATATTCCCTATCTGAATCGCTCCCACTGCCTTCTAGTCCTTCACTCTCACTTTCCTCATCCACAAATCTTTCATCCTCGCTCAAATTAATGGGGAAATCGTCGCTTTCTTGGTCCGAATTGCTCTCGCTGCTGGTGGCCATGATTGTAAACAATGTGCGGATGTGAGAAGCTCCACAACCTGTGACGTCACGCTACTCGTCTGCTACTTCCGGTACAGGCAAGGCTTTTTTATCAGCGACCAAAAGTTACGAACTTTATCGTCAATGTTCTCTACTAAATCCTTTCAGCAAAAATATGGCAATATCGCGAAATGATCAAGTATGACACATAGAATGGACCTGCTATCCCCGTTTAAATAAGAAAATCGCATTTCAGTAGGCCTTTAACTTTGCAACTACCATATCGTATAGACCTACAGAAATTGTAGCAATGCAACAGAAACATCAACAGTTGTTCAACACACTCCAGTATTGGAAGAAGAAGAACAGCAATCATCATAGGTGCATAGAATGTTAGGACTATATGTGGTGAAATGATCCTTTGCATTTGACCCATCCCCGTGTTCCACCCCCAGGGAGGTGAGGGGAGCAGTGAGCAGCAACGGTGGCTTTTTTATTGATTGATTGATTGAAACTTTTATTAGTAGATTGCACAGTGAAGTACATATTCCGTACAATTGACCACTAAATGGTGACACCCGAATAAGTTTTTCAACCTGTTTAAGTCGGGGTCCACTTAAATTGATTCATGATACAGATATATACTATTTTCAAAATACAGTCATCACACAAGATAATCATCACAGTATATAAATTTAATTATTTACATTATTTACAATCCGGGGTGTGGGATATGAAGAGGGGGGGGGGGTTAAGTTTGGTTGGTATCAACACTTCAGTGATCAACAATTGCATCATCAGAGAAATTGACATTGGAACAGTGTAGGTCTGACTTGGTACATATGTACAGCAAGTATTGGACACAGAGAGAGAGATCAGAAATTATAAGAAAAAGTGACTACATTTGATTGTTTACATTTGATTATTTACAATCTGAGGAGGTATGATGAGGAAGGGAGGGTGTTAGTTTAGGGTTGAAGTTGCCTGGAGGTGTTCTTTGAGTGTGGTTTTGAAGGAGGATAGAGATGCTCTTTCTTTTACACCTGTTGGGAGTGCATTCCACATTGATGTGGCATAGAAAGAGAATGAGTTAAGACATTTGTTAGATCGGAATCTGGGTTTAACGTGGTTAGTGGAGCTCCCCCTGGTGTTGTGGTTATGGCGGTCATTTACGTTAAGGAAGTAGTTTGACATGTACTTCGGTATCAGGGAGGTGTAGCGGATTTTATAGACTAGGCTCAGTGCAAGTTGTTTTACTCTGTCCTCCACCCTGAGCCAGCCCACTTTGGAGAAGTGGGTAGGAGTGAGGTGTGATCTGGGGTGGAGGTCTAGAAGTAATCTGACTAGCTTGTTCTGGGATGTTTGGAGTCTAGATTTGAGGGTTTTGGATGTGCTAGGGTACCAGGGTATCATTTTGGTCATTTAACCCCCAATTCCAACCCTTGATGCTGAGTGCCAAGCAGGGAGGCAATGGGTCCCATTTTTATAGTCTTTGATATGACTCGGTGGGGTTTGAACTCAGGACCTTCCAGTCTCAGGTCGGACACCCCAAGGCCACTGAGCAGGTAAAAAAGGGAAGCAGGGAAATTGGCGCTAGTTGAGACATGTCGGTGACAGCCGGTCAAGCAAGACTCTACTCTAGAAAGACGCTACTCTAGAAACTAAGACGAGAAAGCGGCACATACCGACAGATCTGGTAGTCTCGGTGTCAAAAGAAACTCAGTCAGCAATATTGGGATGGGAAGTGAAGGGTGGAGAATGTTCTCTCCTGCGTGCGTTTGTTTAATCCCAAATAAAGCTCACCAAGTCGTTGTCAATTTTCAGTGATTGTTTAAAACAAAGACATACCATTCCGTCGTGGCCACAAGTAGGGAAAGGGGGACTACCTGCTTTCTCTGGCTCCTCGCAAAATGTCTGTCTTCTCCTTCTCCACAAAGTGTGATAAACTGTTCCAAAGAGGGATTGGATTGTCCATGTCCCATCTGACTCCAGTGTCCATGATAACAGCTCCTCTGCTGGCTTATCTTGATGAGTATTGCCGCTCGCAAATACCTCACACCCCCGTGCAGGGCTTTATTGTGTGACCCTTAATATGTGTGACACTTTAAATCTAACCATTTACTGTAATACCTAATAATATACCATAATACCTATAACAGGCAGAAATATAATGGTGGTGCTGTGGCTCAGTAACGTGGCATGCCAGCAGTTTCAGGGTTCTGGGTTCAAATCCAGCTTCCGCCATCTGAGTCACGACTGTCGTGCAGTTGATCCGTTGCCCGGATCATGCTTTGTTTAGTTTTGACTCCCTCAGTTCTGTTTTCAGCACCCTTGAGTTTGTGTGTTTTGGTTACCATGGGTGCTGACCAATGTTCCCTCTAATTTTTAATGTTTGTGAGCAAACACACTAACTCCCTGAGCATTCAGTGGCGCACATGTGAGCAACATCAGACGTGCACACTGCGGCCACACCAGCGTCACACCTGTCCCAAACCTGACATCAAAACAATTTCAATGTTTTTTTAAAATAATTTTCTGATATAAGTGATTTTGCCCTTTTACAATGACAATAACAAAAAAACATGTTTTTCATGACCTATGTGCTAGTATTGTATGTCTGGCTGCAGGTCCTGCCTTTAAAAGAAATGTTACCCCTTTCAGAGATTACATTTAGATCCTGTAACTTTCTGTCTGTAAAATACATATTTTTATTAGCATTTATGAAATCTAGTGACAATATTTCATAAATAATATCCTTAGATTAACATCCTTAATAAATGGCAGTAAAATAAGCACGCATCTGATTGAGGAGTCAGAGTGTTACAACCTGGCATTTACACATTGTGTGGTGTAGGGGTTGTCCGACTTTTTGTGTGGCCATAAACGCAACACTGGCTAAGTGCCATGAGTGTTGGTGCAGGTGAGACAGAGCGAGCAGCTTCTTTTGAAACGACGGATGATAACGTTGGTTTAAGCCTGGTTTATACGGCAGAAAATTACCAGTTTTTATAGATAAAAGTTTTTTTTACTCATATTGTTGGTGTGGTTACAAACAGTTTTGCTCAATAAAGTGATTGATGGAATTCCTATCCGTAAAGTGTCTCGACAGACGATAATTGAACTCTGTTGACAAAGATTGTTTTATTCATTGGGGCCACTCTTTTTGTCACTTGTCACTCATAGAAATGCATTGCAAAATCATCCAGAATAAATTGTAATGTGTTTATTTTGTTTAAAGTTCAGATGGGATTATTGATTTTCTGCGCGGCATTCATTTGCTGTGCGCAGAGGACGCGTGAGCAGTGCGCAATTGCGCAGGCGCGCACCTTAGAGGGAACGTTGGTGCTGACTAGTTTCACCTGCCTCTGATTTCAGTCCGGGGTGCTCACCTGCTGCCGGGCACTAATCAGAGAGCTACCTATTCCCGTTTTCCGCCACGCTCAGTCTGGCTTTCTTGTTTGCACTACGCAACAGTGATGACGTCTACTATTTGCTTCCATGCAATACGTTACGTTAAGTATTTCTACGATCTTTGATTCCTGTTCCTGTGCTAAGCTTCGCCATAGCTCCCACGCTATCGGCACGCTTTTCTGTATTATTGCATTTTTGCATGTTTCATGGACAATAAATCATTGTCTCATTTGCACCTTGCCTCCGGAGTTCCTGCAGCATCTTGGGAGAACGATCCGCGCAGGGCAAGACACTTCACCCATCTTGCTCCTGATGAGTTGTGATTAGCGCTTTGCAGGACAGCTTCCGCCATTAGTGTGTGAATGTATGGGTGAATGTGGTGAATAATGTAAAGCATTTTGTGTGTCGTGCAGGTATAGTAAAGCACTATGTAGATACAAACTATTTACCCTTTTACCTTCTTTTTCTCTCGTTTTGGAGCATTTTCAGATACGTTCTTTCTTTATCCACTCAAGGGTGCTCCTTGTTGTTGGGATCGCATTTAGCTTGACTGTTTTGAATTTTTAAATCCAAACTCGGGGGGAAAAAAACTTTTTCTTCGAATTAAGAATCACAAAAATTAGGGGTGTGCATAGCTACCTAAATGATCTGAAATGCATCTAGATCAGTGGTTCTTAACCTGGGTTCGATCGAACCCTAGGGGTTCGGTGAGTCGGGCTCAGGGGTTTGGCGGAGGTCAAGACACACCCGACTCATCGTGTAAATAAAAACTTCACCATATCGGCGTATTACGGATACGACAACAGCAGAAGTCAGACTGATTTGCAGGTGTGTAATTTGTTGTGAGTTTATGCACTGTGTTGGTTTTGTTCTTTGAACAAGGTGATGTTCATGCACGGTTCATTTTGTGCACCAGTAAAAAAACATGGTAACACTTTAGTATGGGGAACATATTCATCATTAATTAGTTGTTTATTAACATGCAAATTAGTAACATATTGGCTCTTCACTAGTCATTATTAAGTACTTATTAATGCCTTATTCGGCATGGCCTTATTATAACCCTAACCCTCTAACCCTGGCCCTAACCCTCTAACCCTAACCCTAACCAAATAACTCTAAATTAAGTCTTTGTTACATAGAATATGTTCCCATAGTGTCAAAAAAACTCTAAATTAAGTCTTTGTTTAAGTCGGACCCGTTTCCAGTGAGGGTTGGACTCCGCCAAGGCTGCCCTTTGTCACCGATTCTGTTCATAACCTTTATGGACAGAATTTCTAGGCGCAGTCAGGGCGTTGAGGGTATCTGGTTTGGTGGCTGCAGGATTAGGTCTCTGCTATTTGCAGATGATGTGGTCCTGATGGCTTCCTCTGGCCAAGATCTTCAGCTCTCACTGGATCGGCTCGCAGCCGAGTGTGAAGCGACTGGGATGGGAATCAGCACCTCCAAGTCCGAGTCCATGGTTCTCTCCCGGAAAAGGGTGGAGTGCCATCTCCGGGTTGGGGAGGAGATCTTGCCCCAAGTGGAGGAGTTCAAGTACCTCGGAGTCTTGTTCACGAGTGGGGGAAGAGTGGATCGTGAGATCCACAGGCGGATCGGTGCGGCGTCTTCAGTAATGCGGACGCTGTATCGATCTGTTGTGGTGAAGAAGGAGCTGAGCCGGAAGGCAAAGCTCTCGATTTACTGGTCGATCTACGTTTCCATCCTCACCTATGGTCAGGAGCTTTGGGTCATGACCGAAAGGACAAGATTTCGGGTACAAGCGGCCGAAATTAGTTTCCTCCGCCGGGTGGCGGGGCTCTCCCTTAGAGATAGGGTGAGAAGCTCTGTCATCCAGGGGGAGCTCAAAGTAAAGCTGCTGCTCCTCCACATCGAGAGGAGCCAGATGAGGTGGTTCGGGCATTTGGTCAGGATGCCACCCGAGCGCCTCCCTAGGAAGGTGTTTCGGGCACATCCGACCGGTAGGAGGCCACGGGGAAGACCCAGGACACGCTGGGAAGACTATCTCTCCCGGCTGGCCTGGGAACGCCTCGGGATCCCCCGGGAGGAGCTGGACGAAGTGGCTGGGGAGAGGGAAGTCTGGGCTTCCCTGCTTAAGCTGCTGCCCCCGCGACCCGACCTCCGATTAGCGGAAGAAGATGGATGGATAAGTCTTTGTTACTTAGAATATGTTCCCCATACTAAAGTGTTACCAAAAACATATAAATTTGTCTTGAATTTGAAAAAAAAATGTTTTTTATTTTTCACTAAAGAAGGGTTCGGTGAATGCGCATATGAAACTGGTGGGGTTCGGTACCTCCAACAAGGTTAAGAACCACTGATCTAAATACATCGGTTACGATACGATTCACTAATACTTTTTAAAACATTACGATTTGATACGGTTGATGCGATACGATTCGATGTTGTCATGATCCGTGGTCGGATCATGTTTTGTGTTATCGGTTTGTTTTGGACTCCTTTTTAGTTCCTGGTTATGCACTTCCTGAGTTTAGTCACCATGGTTACTTATGATTTTCACCTGCCTTTTCGCGCACCTGTTGCTCATCAGAGACTCTATTTAGTTCTGCCTTTTCTGGTCACTCATTGTAGTTTCGTTGTTTGCTCCATGCAACTGTTACGTTTGACTTTCCTGATTTCTTGCTTCTGTGTTTCCTGTGCTAAGTTTTGCCTTAGCTCTGCGTGCAATCGGCACACATACTTTTTTGCTTGTTTTCCGTTGGTCTTTGATTTATGACAATAAATCATCTCCTACCTCACGCTGTCGTCCGGAGTAGTCCGTGTTGCATTGGAGGAACGATCCCGCAGCAAGCTGCAACCCCAATCCGTGACAGATGTGAGTCGATGCAGATGGAAGCTTTGTATGGTGAAAAAAAAAAATGGATCATCAAGAACAATGTCCATCCATCCATCCATCCATCCATTTTCTACCGCTTGTCCCGTTGGGAGTCGCGGGGGGTGCTGGAGCCAATGTCATGTGTTTATTTGTTCCACTTTTTTGTAACCGTTTTGAAAACAAATAATAAATGTATGCATTATCCTGTTATATCTCACATTTTATATTGTGTTTTGGAAAAAGGTTTGTCATGAACGTTACTTAATTCATAAAAAAAAAAAAAAAAATACAAATTGTTATGCTATATTCATACCATACCATACCATACCAACTTTATTTATAAAGCCCTTTAAAGACAAGCACAGTTGAAAAACAAAGGGCTGTACACCACAAAGAAATAGAGGCAAAGGACAGACTAAAAAATAACATTTAAAACAGAAATAAAAAATACACATTTAAAAAGCAAATATAAATTACCCTAAGAACAGTTTGTTAGATAAAAACACTTTAAAAGTTAAAAACAGTTCAAAAAGTTAAAAGCTAAAAACAGTTCAAAGTCTCATGCTGGGTTAAAAGCCAGTGAATAAAAATGGGTTTTAAGAAGGGTCTTAAAATTAGCCAAAGAAGGGGCCTGTCTCACATGGAGAGGGAGATCGTTCCGGAGTTTGGGACCCGCAACAGAGAAGGCTCTGTCCCCTCTGAGCTTGCACTTTGTTTTGGGTACCTCCAGGATCAGCTGATCAGCTGACCTGAGGGACCGGGCGGGGGCATAGAGGTGGAGCAGCTCAGAGAGGTATGGTGAGGCAAGACCACGTAAGGATTTAAAAACGAGTAAGATCATTTTAAAATGGACTCTAAAAGACACAGGCAGCCAGTGAAGTGAGGCTAAAACAGGAGTAATGTGCTCTCTTTTTCTTGTGTTTGTTAAAAGTCGGGCAGCTGCATTTTGGACCAGCTGCAGACGTGAGAGGGAGGATTGACTAATTCCAAAATACAAAGAGTTACAGTAATCCAGCCGAGATGTGATAAAGGCATGGATTACTGTCTCTAACTGTTGCCTAGAAAGAAGGTTTTTAACCTTGGCCAGCTGACGTAAATAAAAAAAGCTAGCTATCACCACTGTGACAATCTGACGGTCCAATTTAAAATCACAGTCAATATGAAAGCCCAGGTTGGTGACCATGGGCTTAACGTGCAAAGCCAAAGGGCCAAAGTCAACAGGGGGGAGCTCACAGGTACCACTAGGTCCAAACACTATTACTTCTGTCTTATTTTCATTGAAATTTAAGAAGTTTAGGGCCATCCAGGCCTTGATATCTTCAAGACCGGCAAATAATGGCTGTATTGAAGAGGCATGATTTCTCTTTAACGGAAAATACATTTGAGTGTCATCGGCATAACAATGAAAAGAAATATCATGCTTTCTTAGGATTGAGCCCAGGGGAAGTAAATAAATAGAAAAGAGAAGTGGTCCCAAAACTGGGCCCTGTGGGACCCCACATTTACAGGGAAGGTCCTGTTAGTCAAATATGACTTCAGCCAACTCAAAGCAGTACCACAGATGTCCACTTGATGCTGTAGGCAGCTAATTCAAATATTATGGTCCACCGTATCAAATGCTGCTGTTAGATCCAGTAAAACTAAAATCACATGATCACCTAAATCTGTTGCTCGAAGGATGTCATTAAAAACCCTTAATAAAGCTGACTCGGTACTATGGTGGGGTTTAAACCCAGACTGAAAGACTTATAAAATATTACAGTCCTCTAAAAAAGTGTTTAACTGGGTAAAAACAATCTTCTCCAAAATCTTTGAGAGGAAAGGCAGCTTAGAGATGGGTCTAAAATGGGCTAAAACTGAAGTGTCCAGGCCAGGTTTCTTTAAAAGCGGTTGAAAACTGGTAGGAACTACACCAGAAAACAGACTGTTATTTAAAATGTTAAGAACAGGCTGCCCTATGCAAGAAAACACTTCTTTAAAAAAGGTAGGAGGGACAGCATCATGGGGAGAACCTGAGGGCTTCATATGATAAGTTAACTCTTGTAACTGCCGCAGAGTCACTTGCTCAAACTGATTAAAAACAGCAGAGTAGTTAAAGGGGACAGAAGGGTCAGGTGCAGATGGAAGCTTTGTATGGTGAAAAATGTTTATAACTATTCAGTTATAAACATTAATTCACTTTCTTCTTTCCTTCATGGATCTAAACTTTACTGCTGCCAGTATTTTTTTCTATATTTTTATTGTATTATTTTCAGAATGTGTTTGTTCTGTTTTTGGCCAAAATATAAACAAAGAAAACAATCTGAAGTTGTCTATTTTTTTTACTTTTAATGCCATGATTTTGGGGCCACTCGGAAAAAATCACAATTTCCAGAGTTCATTCCTCTCCAAGCTGATGGAGGGAAAAAAAAAAAGAAGAAAGAAAGAAAAACCAAAGAAAGAAGCTTTTGGTCCAAGTCTTTTTGTTCTTCCCGGTCATTCTACAGTTATAACGTGATTGGGCAGGCACACTGTTTATATTGTGGGAAAGCGGACGTGAAAACAGGCTCACTCAGGTCCGCATGGAGCTGGAGGGGGCGTGGCCTCCAGCTCCGCTTGAATTTCGGGAGATTTTCGGGAGAAAATTTGTCCCGGGAGGTTTTCGGGAGAGGCGCTGAATTTCGGGAGTCTCCCGGAAGATCCGGGAGGGTTGGCAAGTATGTCTTACACTATTTTCACCAAGAAACCACTACGTTAGCCAACAGTAAAATCGAGAAAAACGGTGTGCTATTCAAAAGATAATTTCAACGAGAGCCCCCAAACAATAACATTCATAACGAGCACTATGTTTTTAAAAAAAACTTTACTTTAGATACTTTTCGCCATTCGTGAAGTTGACTCGCTTAAGCCCCTCTCTGCAGTTCCACGTGGCTAACTGCATTAACGCCACATGCTGACTGATACATTTCGAATCATGAACAGGCCCGAGCCAATCGTTTGGACTGTCAATCTGAGAGTCGCAACCACAACTGGTCCACATTCGCTCAGCAGGCGTGACTTCTATAAAGATCTGGTGTCTTGAAAACGCATCTGACGCAGCACTAATTGCTGTTTGGGTTGTTTGTAAAATCTGTCGGTGCTGTCTGCCATGTAGCTCTGTTGCTGTCAGTTCCAAACAGGAATGTAACTCTCGTATTATGTCATCACAGAAATCTCACAAGATTAGATTAGATTTAGATTATACTAGATATAGATCAATCCAAGAAGGAGTCACTCTGTACAGTTGATTCCACTGTTAAATAAATGTGCTCAGGAGCTAAGAGCGATGCACAAAGTATTAAAACAATACAGGTAAAAGCCAGTAAATTAGAATATTTTGAAAAACTTGATTTATTTCAGTAATTGCATTCAAAAGGTGTAACTTGTACATTATATTTATTCATTGCACACAGACTGATGCATTCAAATGTTTATTTCATTTAATTTTGATGATTTGAAGTGGCAACAAATGGAAATCCAAAATTCCGTGTGTCACAAAATTAGAATATTACTTAAGGCTAATACAAAAAAGGGATTTTTAGAAATGTTGGCCAACTGAAAAGTATGAAAATGAAAAATATGAGCATGTACAATACTCAATACTTGGTTGGAGCTCCTTTTGCCTCAATTACTGCGTTAATGCGGCGTGGCATGGAGTCGATGAGTTTCTGGCACTGCTCAGGTGTTATGAGAGCCCAGGTTGCTCTGATAGTGGCCTTCAACTCTTATGCGTTTTTGGGTCTGGCATTCTGCATCTTCCTTTTCACAATACCCCACAGATTTTCTATGGGGCTAAGGTCAGGGGAGTTGGCGGGCCAATTTAGAACAGAAATACCATGGTCCGTAAACCAGGCACGGGTAGATTTTGCGCTGTGTGCAGGCGCCAAGTCCTGTTGGAACTTGAAATCTCCATCTCCATAGAGCAGGTCAGCAGCAGGAAGCATGAAGTGCTCTAAAACTTGCTGGTAGACTGCTGCGTTGACCCTGGATCTCAGGAAACAGAGTGGACCGACACCAGCAGATGACATGGCACCCCAAACCATCACCCAACCATGCAAATTTTGCATTTCCTTTGGAAATCGAGGTCCCAGAGTCTGGAGGAAGACAGGAGAGGCACAGGATCCACGTTGCCTGAAGTCTAGTGTAAAGTTTCCACCATCAGTGATGGTTTGGGGTGCCATGTCATCTGCTGGTGTCGGTCCACTCTGTTTCCTGAGATCCAGGGTCAACGCAGCCGTCTACCAGCAAGTTTTAGAGCACTTCATGCTTCCTGCTGCTGACCTGCTCTATGGAGATGGAGATTTCAAGTTCCAACAGGACTTGGCGCCTGCACACAGCGCAAAATCTACCCGTGCCTGGTTTACGGACCATGGTATTTCTGTTCTAAATTGGCCCGCCAACTCCCCTGACCTTAGCCCCATAGAAAATCTGTGGGGTATTGTGAAAAGGAAGATGCAGAATGCCAGACCCAAAAACGCAGAAGAGTTGAAGGCCACTATCAGAGCAACCTGGGCTCTCATAACACCTGAGCAGTGCCAGAAACTCATCGACTCCATGCCACGCCGCATTAACGCAGTAATTGAGGCAAAAGGAGCTCCAACCAAGTATTGAGTATTGTACATGCTCATATTTTTCATTTTCATACTTTTCAGTTGGCCAACATTTCTAAAAATCCCTTTTTTGTATTAGCCTTAAGTAATATTCTAATTTTTTGACACACGGAATTTTGGATTTTCATTTGTTGCCACTTCAAATCATCAAAATTAAATGAAATAAACATTTGAATGCATCAGTCTGTGTGCAATGAATAAATATAATGTACAAGTTACACCTTTTGAATGCAATTACTGAAATAAATCAAGTTTTTCAAAATATTCTAATTTACTGGCTTTTACCTGTATATTAAAATCTCTAGAGCAAGGGTGTCAAACTCATTTTAGATCGGGGGCCACATGGAAAAAATCTACTCCCAAATTGGCCGGACTGGTAAAATCACGGCACGATAACTTAAAAATAAAAACAACTTCAGATTGTTTTCTTTGTTGAAAAATTCATGTTGTTGTTGTTTTTTTTTACTCTTACTTGTTGCGGTTAATATTATTCTATCTTTATTTGTCATTATTTACATTTTCTGAATAAATTATGTGACAATGTCCATCAGTCAACTCATTGGTGTTCAGTTTCAATCTATCAACAAAAAAAAAAAACAATACAGGATATTATTTATGTAGTTTGCTTCTTTTTTTTTTAAAGAAATAAAAATGCCCTTTTACTTTTTCAAAATGTTGTGACACTTTAGTAATCCAATCCAATCCAATCCACTTTATTTATGTAGCACATTTAAACAACAAAAATGTTTACAAAGTGCTGCACAGCAATATTAAATGTTTTTAAACAATATTAAAAACAATGTTCAAACATTATCCTTAGCTCCACCAATGACTGAATAAAAACAAAATATAAATAAATATATAAAAACAATATAAAAATAAATATTATTAAAAACTATTTTAAAGGGAAAAACCAATTAAAACAGTAAATAGAAATCAAAATGTATTAAAAAAAAAAACCCACAGAGGACAGAGGACCGCACAACTCACGTAGTATTAAAAGCCAAAGAATAAAAGTGGGTCTTAAGACGAGACTTAAAACACTCCACTGTGGGAGCGGTTTGAACATGGAGGGGCAGAGTGTTTCAGAGCTTAGGGCCGACCACAGAGAAGGCCCTGTCTCCCCTGGATTTAAGTCTGGTCTTGGGCACCACGAGTTGGAGCTGGCTCTCGGACCTCAGAGCGCGTGCAGGAGTGTAAATTTGGATGAGGTCCGAGATATACTGAGGTGCCAGTCCATGTAAAGCTTTAAAAACAAACAGCAAGGTTTTAAAATCAATTCTAAAATGAACAGGGAGCCAGTGCAAACTCTGAAGAATTGGGGTTGTTAACTGCAACATAATACACTGTCAATACAATTCTAACTGATACTTTAGAAAAAAAAAATCTACAACAAATTGTCATATCTATTGTGGGAACACCAGCAACAGTCCAGAACACAGAGAATGTAAAAAAAAAAAATTGTTTGTGCTCACAATTCCGTGTTTCGTAAATGCACCACGCTCATCACGATTCTGATTGGTGCATAATAGGGAAGTTATTTATTTATTTATACAAAGCACTTTGTGCAATCAGGCTGCAACTAACGGTTATTTTGATAGTCGATTAGTCGATAATAAAACGTACACATATTTAATGGCTCTAATTTTTCCATGGACTTCTAAATGCAGCTTAAGTTATTTGAGGGATGTGCTTACAAACAACCAAGATGACAAATTAATTCATAAATATGTATTTATACTGTAACTGTGCTGCTCCTTCAGCTGTTACAGACATTAAAATGACTAATAAAATGTTGTCCATTTAAAAAAAAGGAAAGGCAAAGTGCTAAAAAAAACTAAAATGTACTGTTTTTTTTAAATAGCAGCAATTAAAACAAAGAAAAATCACAAAATGTAACTTCCTCAAAAAGGAATAAAGAATTTTGTGTAAAAAAGCTGCACAGTGGTATATTGACTATTGATTAAGTCTTGGCAGTTTTAGCACTTAATTAGACTCCATGTGTATAATTATATATTTCATTAATTCTTAAAATGTTGGCTATTTAATAGATTGTATGATTAATCTTATGATACTTCCGCATTGGTGTGTGCGTGCGTGCGTGCGTGTGTGTGTGTGTGTGTGTGTGTGTGTGTGTGTGTGTGTGTGTGTGTGTGTGTGTGTGTGTGTGTGTGTGTGTGTGTGTGTGTGCACGGTTCGTGTTTGTGCCTTTTTTGTTTCGGCATTGCAAATTGACGCTGCTTTGAAACACACTTGTAAGCAAAGTTTATCTGGCTGACGTAGGCTAAAATGATAGTCAAAATTATTTTTCACACAAGTTCGTCTCACTCTTGTTTGCTAGCTAGAAAGGCATAAGCTAACACTCTTGTCGAGGTTGAGACCGTATCCTCCCTCCAGATTTCCGACATCATGCCTCCGCTTTTTAAATGCTCGCGTATCACAGATGCACTGCCATAAAAACAAGGTCCGCTTTGCAAAATGAGCATTTTTATAACAAGAATAACAGGAAAATTCCCTCACACTTTTGCATGTTATCTCTGGCGATGTTTTTGCGAGTGATCCACTTTCGCCCGGAAAAACATGAGTGACGAAAGGCCTACTGAAATGCGATTTTCTTATTTAAACGGGGATAGCGGGTCCATTCTACGTGTCATACTTGATCATTTCGCGATATTGCCATATTTTTGCTGAAAGGATTTAGTAGAGAACATCGACGATAAAGTTCACAACTTTTGGTCGCTCATAAAAAAGCCTTGCCTGTACCGGAAGTAGCAGACGATATGCGCGTGACGTCACAAGTTGTGGAGCTCCTCACATCTGCACATTGTTTACAATCATGGCCACCAGCAGCGAGAGCGATTCAGACCGAGAAAGTGACAATTTCCCCATTAATTTGAGCGAGGATGAAAGATTTGTGGATGAGGAAAGTGAGAGTGAAGGACTAGAGGGCAGTGGGAGCGATTCAGATAGGGAAGATGCTGTGAGAGGCAGGTGGGACCTGATATTCAGCTGGGAATGTCTAAAACAGTAAATATACACAAGACATATACTCTATTAGCCACAACACAACCAGGCTTATATTTAATATGCCACAAATTAATCCTGCATAACAAACACCTCCCCCCTCCCGTCCATATAACCCGCCAATACAACTCAAACACCTGCACAACACACTCAATCCCACAGCCCAAAGTACCGTTCACCTCCTCAAAGTTCATACAGCACATATATTTCCCCAAAGTCCCCAAAGTTACGGACGTGACATGCACATAGCGGCACGCACGTATGGGCAAGCGATCAAATGTTTGGAAGCCGCAGCTGCATGCGTACTCACGGTAACGCGTCTGCGTATCCAACTCAAAGTCCTCCTGGTAAGAGTCTCTGTTATCCCAGTTCTCCACAGGCCAATGGTAAAGCTTGACTGTCATTTTTCGGGAATATAAACAATGAAACACCGGCTGTGTTTGTGTTGCTGCAGCCGCCCGCAATACACCGCTTCCCACCTACAGCTTTCTTCTTTGCTGTCTCCATTGTTCATTGAACAAATTGCAAAAGATTCACCAACACAGATGTCCAGAATACTGTGGAATTTTACGATAAAAACAGACGACTTGATAGCTGGCCACCATGCTGTTCCAAAATGTCCTCTACAATCCGTGACGTCACGTGCCGGCGTCATCATACCGAGACGTTTTCAGCAGGCTATTTCGCGCGAAATTTAAAATTGCACTTTAGTAAGCTAACCCGGCCTTATTGGCATGTTTTGCAATGTTAAGATTTCTTCATTGATATATAAACTATCAGACTGCGTGGTCGGTAGTTGTGGGTTTCAGTAGGCCTTGAAGTCACGAGTATTGTCGACAAATATGATTGTCGGCGACAAATTTTATTGTCGACTAATTGTTGCACCCCAATTGTGCATGGACTGAATTACTGATTTTCAGGAGTGCGTGTGTGTGGGGGGGGGGTTGGCTTTTTTGAGTACACAGATGTGGTTTAAAGTGTGTCTGGTTCAAAGGTATAACAGTAGATGCATGTCTTGGAATAACATGAACAATCAGAATCAGAATCAAAATCAGAAATACTTTATTGATCCCCGAGGGGAAATTAAGATTTTCAGCACAATCCCATTGAAGAACAAATGTTTAGTAATTTTTTTCTCTACATAGTAACAAAATGGACTATTTAACAACTTTATTTGGGTTTTTTTAAGATTGCATGATGATTTACTTTAATTTACCTCATATGTACTGACTGAAATCAACAACATTGCCCCTTTTGAGTGGCGCACAAGGCACATTTTGTTTTTTAATTCTACATGCTCCTGATACATATTGCCGTTTGGAGCCCATCTAGCCACCTTCATCAACCGCCTGTTAGCACATCTGACCGCTGATTGGTCAACTGCTGTGTGCCGTCAATTATTGTAACATTAGCAAGAAAGAGAGTCAGTTAATCAATCAATCAATCAAAGTCTATTTATATAGCCCTTAATCACAAGTGTCTCAAAGGGCTGCACAGATCCCACATCAGGGCAAGAAAAAACTCAATCCAATGGGAAACAATGAGAAACCTGGGCGACCGGTGCAATGGACGTCGAGTGGATTGATTGATTGATCGAGACTTTTATTAGTAGATTGCACAGTGAAGTACATATTCCGTACAATTGACCACTAAATGGTAACACCCAAATAAGTTTTTCAACTTGTTTAAGTCGGGGTCCACTTAAATTGATTCATGATACAGATATATACTATCAGATATACTATCATCATAATACAGTCATCACACAAGATAATCATTAGGGTATATACATTAAATTATTTACATTATTTACAATCCGGGGTGTGTGTGTGTGTGGGGGGGGGGGGGGGGACTTGATAGGATATGGACAGCAAGTAGTGGACATAGAAAGAGAGAGAGAGAGAGAGAGAGAGAGAGAGAGAGAGAGAGAGAGAGAGAGATCAGAAGGCATAAGAAAAAGTATCTACATTTGATTGTTTACATTTGATTATTAACAATCCGGGGAGGGTGTTAGTTTAGGGTTGAAGTTGCCTGGAGGTGTACTTTTATTGTGGTTTTGAAGGAGGATAGAGATGCCCTTTCTTTTATACCTGTTGGGAGCGCATTCCACATTGATGTGGCATAGAAAGAGAATGAGTTAAGACCTTTGTTTGATCGGAATCTGGGTTTAACGTGGTTAGTGGAGCTCCCCCTGGTGTTGTGGTTATGGCGGTCATTTACGTTAAGGAAGTAGTTTGACATGTACTTCGGTATCAGGGAGGTGCAGTGGATTTTATAGTCTAGGCTCAGTGCAAGTTGTTTTACTCTGTCCTCCACCCTGAGCCAGCCCACTTTGGAGAAGTGGGTAGGAGTGAGGTGGGATCTGGGGTGGAGGTCTCGAAGTAATCTGACTAGCTTGTTCTGGGATGTTTGGAGTTTAGATTTGAGGGTTTTGGAGGTGCTAGGGTACCAGGAGGTGCATGCGTAATGGAAAAAGGGTTGAACGAGAGTTCCCGCTAGAATCCTCATGGTGCTTTTGTTGACCTGAGAGGAGATTCTAGAGAGAAATCTCGTTCGTTGGTTGATCTTTTTGATTACCTTGGTTGCCATTTTATCACAGGAAGGATTAGCCTCTAGAATGGAACCTAGGTAGGTGACCTCATCTTTCCTAGTGATAACAATGTCACCCACTTTTATAGTGAAGTCATTGACTTTCTTAAGGTTGATGTGGGACCCAAATAGGATGGATTCCATTTTACCCAAGAGGTATGGATAGCTTGTAGTCAGCGAGCCAGGTGCAAGTTCTACAGAGTTCAGCACTGAGGATTTTCTCCACCTGTGACTTGTCCTTGTCTGATACCAGCAGGGCCGAGTCATCCGCAAACAAGAACAATTCACAGTCGCATGCCGATGACAAGTCGTTTATGTATACTAGGAACAGTAAAGGCCCTAATATACTGCCTTGGGGGAGCTTACTGAGAGGGGGGGGGGAACACGGTGCCGTTCACCTCTACCACCTGTTCCCTCCCCTCCAAGAAAGATTGCATCCAGCTCGATGAGGTTTTGTCTAATCCGATTGGATCTAGTTAATAGTGTGAGAGTCCAGTCCATAGTGGGGCCAGCAGGGGATCATCTTGAGTGGAGACAAGTCAGCAGCGCAGAGACGTCCCCAACTGATGCACAGATGAGTGGTCCACCCCGGGTCCCGACTTTGAACAGCTAATAACCTCTCCACGCAGGAAAGGGGGGCAGAGCAAAAAAGAGACGGCAGATCAACTGGTCTAATGAGCGTGTAGGTGGTCAAGCCATTTTCCACTTGGCACTATTGTGTTTGACTTATCTCCATTTAATAGCGTAACATTTATTTTTTGGAAGATAAAAGGTGCAGCGGACCAAAACCTTAACTTTGTAGGAAAAAGTGTGCAAAAAGCAACCAATTTTCATGTTCTTCTTCTACAACACTTGTTGAAGCTGGTCCCTATTTTAGAATAAGAAATATGACAATGCAAAACACAACCATGCTGAAATCAGGCAGTATTTAGAAAAGGGTGATATAAAACAGTAAAGGTTCCATTGAACAACAAACTAATAAGGCCGAGAAGCTATTGACTAGTTAAGAGGCTTTCAATGCAAATTAGGTGTCGCACTTTAAAAAACCTGATAAGACAAAACACAAATGGCTAATGCATGCTGCCGCCGATGGCACTACAGTATACTCCTATGTAAATGTTTATACATCATATATACAGGCAGTAGGAACCAATCAGAAAATGCGAATATGTTCACGGGATTTCATGACATTAACTGTAGCAGAAACATGTCTGCAGTGCTCTGCAGATACTATTCCATCCAACATGTCTACATTCCCCTCCTCATAGGAGCCAGCGAGCAGGCGGTACATCTCCCTTGCATCCGTTCCCAGCTTTCCCAGGGTGAAAGATGGATTGACACTGTGAGTGCAGGAGTCCTTGGCTGAACTGCAGAAGTGCTGATGTGGCGCCAGGCTCTCTAACAGCATGATGACGCCTCTATCCGTCTCTCTGTGATGCACTCCTCCTCACACGCAAACACACTGCACACAGGTGTGAGGCTCAACAACAACAACAACCACTCGCCTGATGCTTGTAAACATCTACACTAAAATGTGTGCTCTCACGCGGCATGGACTTTGAAACACATTCAAAAAAAATGTATCTTGGATTTATTGAACTGTAAATGCACAAGCCAACTATAAATAACAGAGTAACTGTAACCTCACTTCATGCGGTTATAAAACCATGCAGCTTTCTATGACATAGTACAGTACTTTCATCCGCACCTATTTGCAGTTCGGTATTCGTGTACCTATGTGTGTATTTTCTAGTGATGGGCAAGCTACTTTGAAAATGTAGTAAACTAAGCTACATGTTACAGACTAAAAAATGCTGGGTTATTTTTAGAGATGTCCAATAATGGCTTTTTTGCCGATATGCGATATTCCGATATTGTCCAACTCTTTAATTACCGATTCCGATATCAACCGATACCGATATATACAGTCGTGGAGTTAACAAATTATTATGCCTAATTTTGTTGTGATGCCCCACTGGATGCATTAAACAATGTAACAAGGTTTTCCAAAATAAATAAACTCAAGTTATGGAAAAAAATGCCAACATGGCACTGCCATATTTATTATTGAAGTCACAAAGTGCATTATTTTTTTTAACATGCTTAAAACAGCAGTTTGGAATTTGGGACATGCTCTCCCTGAGAGTGCATGAGGATGTTGGGTTGGGGAGGATAGCGGGGGGTGTATATTGTAGCGTCCCAGAAGAGTTAGTGCTGCAAAGGGTTTCTGGGTATTTGTTCTGTTGTGTTTATGTTGTGTTACGGTGCGGATGTTCTCCCGAAATGTGTTGTCATTCTTGTTTGGTGTGGGTTCACAGTGTGGCGCATATTTGTAACAGTGTTAAAGTTGTTTATATGGCCACCCTCAGTGTGACCTGTATGGCTGTTGACCAAGTATGCAAGATATTATGTGATTGGGCTGGCACGCAAAGGCAGTGCCTTTAAGGCACACCCCCAGTATTAGTGTCTGGGTGGAAATCGGGAGAAATTCGGGAGAGTGGTTGCCCCGGGAGATTTCCGGGAGGGGCACTGAAATTCGGGAGTCTCTCGGGAAAATCAGGAGGGTTGGCAAGTATGACTGGGAGACGCAACTGCTCTGTACTTCTCCCTGTACTTCACTTTTTTCTTGAAGGGAATTAATCTCATTAATATTATTTACAATCACACATTTTATGTACATGAAAATATTTGAGCATGCTTTACAGAACTACTATGACCATACACGGCAATTCTTGTTAAAAAAATGTCACTCATATTTTGCTTTTTAGTATATTTTAATATAATAAAAATAATTTTGATCAGTAGTTGTGAAGCAGTAGGACAAACCAGCAATAAAATATATAATTTTTAACCAACTACTGGGTCAAGGAGTGCTAAATTGCAATAGTTGGGTTTGTTATGATCCGTTGCCCGGATCATGTTTTGTTAGTTTGACTACCTCAATTCTGTTTTCAGCACCCCTGGGTGACTGCAGATTAATTTCACCTGCCTCTGATTAGTGTTCAAGACGCTCACCTGCTCCTGGGCACTAATCAGAGAGCTACTTATTCCTGTTTTTCGCCAAAATCAGTCTGTCTTCCCTGTTTGCACTGCGCAACATATATATATATATATATATATATATATTTTGCTTTCATGCAACCTGTTACATTAAGTATTTCTACGATCTTTGATTCCTGTTCCTGTGCTAAGGCTTCACCATAGCGCCCACCACTATCGGCACGCTTTTCTTCAGTCCAAGTTTTCTTTAACTCTGCCTCCAGCTGTTGCGAGTCCTGGCTCTTTTCCTTTTCTTCTGCGAGTTCCAGGTCAGGGTTAAGCACGTGATGCTGGGTGCTGGCTTACTTTGGGTCTGTCTGATCCTACCCCACTTCCTCTGCAGTATCTGCTTGGCCTCTGGTTCCTGTCCTGCTTGCTACCTCAGATATTCATTACAGATCTTGTACTGCCATCAGGTTTTGAAGATGCACCTCAGACAAGTGTTGAAGAATGTCTGAATCTGTTTTTGCATCATCTCTGTAGTCCGACCATGGTGCGCATCCGTAGGGCAGGTTTGATTTCACATTGGAGTTGAATATGCAGAGTTCGGTTCTATTGCTTATTTTTTCAGATGCCCAGATGTTCTTGGGCATGATGAAGGCTGCTCTTGACTTGCTGATTCTGGCTGTGACTTCTCAGTTTGTTACCTCCAGTTGCTTATCTACTCTTCTGAGGTAGACAAGAGAGTCCACCTCCAAGATGGGTTCTCCTCCAACTGTGACTGGTATGTTAACAGTTGTGTTGATTTTCACCAGCTTGGTCTTCTTCCTGTTGATCTTGATTCCTGTCTTGGCCGATGTGATCTCCATGTAGGTGGTCTTGTCCTGAATCTGGCTCTGGTTGTGTGAGGAGTGCCAGGTCGAAAGCATTGTCATCTAGCTGTATCCAGAGAGTCATGTATTCCATTATTTTTGCCTGTTTCAGTGGTCTTCATTATTCAGTCGATGACTAGGAGGAAGAGGAATGACAAACAGTCGTCCATGCCGAACTCTCATCACCTCAATGCTTTTGGTCAGCTGGCTGCCGTGGGCAGTCTTGCAGCTCATGTTCTGGTAGTTACACAGCAAAAGGGGGTGATCTTTTCAGGGACTTCATAGTGCCTCAGCAGTTTTTCACAGCATGTCTCTGTCCATTGTCTACAGTGTCAAAGGCCTTTTCATAATCTATAAAGTTGATGTAGGGCAGTGTGGTGGGAGGAGTTCCACTACAGCGACTGCTCCGTGCGCAGTCTGCTGATATGGTTGACACAGGATTTATTTTGCCGGAAGTCTGCCTGTTGGGGTCAACCTTTGGGGTCGACAGCCTCCTTCATCATCTCAAGTAGAACTATGTTGAGAACCTTGCCTAGCGTGGACAGGAGCATGAGCCTTCAGTAGTTGCTGCAGTCCAGGAGGTCACCTTTTTTTGGGAACGTGATGATTCTTTCTTACTAAGGGGCTGGTACCTTCTTCTCCCAGATCTTGCTGAAGAGGTATTTTTTGGCATTTTGTGTCATGTATAGGATTTTGGCAGCTATTTCTTCTTTAATGTTTGCTGCTGGTATCTTGTACACCCCTGCAGCCATTCCATTTGGCGGAGTCATGATTGCTTGTTTGATCTCTGCCTTTAATGGTTGGTGATGCATCACAATTCTTGTTCTTCACCGGCTTGCCTGTCAGCTTCTTAGTCATCAGGTAAAGGGTCCTTCAGGTTCTCCTGTCCAATTGCTGGCTTTGCTTAACTGGCCAGGTCTTCAATGTAGTCCCTTCTGTCCTTGTTGATGCTCCTCTTTACTTAAGACTCTGTCTTCCACGGTGTACTCTTGAGGCTGGAATATACTATCGTGTCATGTATCTTGCGTCCCCCTGACGCCGTCTCGTTTGATTTATAGTTCTTCCGTGGGGGGTGGCGCCAGACTTGTAATTCTCATCTATAACACTAAGGGACAATGTCTCCAGAAGGAGCAACTGCAGCTGCTGTCGACTAGATACTGTTTCCTTCTTGTGGAGAGGGACAACAGACAGCCACAACATGGACATATTTGTCTACACTGGAACTAATCATTCACAATAAACAGTTTACTATTAATGGACGTTTTACTGATAAACCAGAGGAAATACCTTTGTGAAGATGGACTATGTGTCTTGTTGATTTATAGCTCTACCGAGGGAGCTGGCACCAGGCTTCTAACTCTCTTCCAAAAAACTAGGGGTCAGTGTGTCCTGAAGGAGCAACCACAGCTGTCGTTGACTAAATGTACCTTCTTGTAAAGATTGACGACAACCACAATATGGACATATTTTTCTGCACTGGAACTATCCATCCATCCATTACCTACTGCGTGTCCCTCTCGGGGTCGCGGGCGGCTGGAGCCTATCCCAGCTGAATTCGGACGGAAGGTGGGATACACTCTGGACAAGTCGCCACCTCATCACAGAGCCAACACAGATAGACAGACAGCATTTGCACCAACATTCACACATTAGGGTCAATTTAGTGTTGCTAATCAACCTATCCCCAGGTGCATGTCTTTGGAGGTGGGAGGAAGCCGGAGTACCCCGAGGAAACTCACACAGTCATGGAGAGAACATGCAAACTCCACACAGAAAGACCCAGGACCTTCTTATTGTGAAGCACACACGCTAACTCCTGTGACTCCGTGCTGCCCTGCACTGGAACTAATCATTCAGAAACATCAGTTAACTTTTATTAGACGTTTTACTTATAAACCAGAGGAAAAAAACCTTCGTCAAGATGGATCGTACGACTTCTGAACAAGTCGCGGCAGAGGTCACTATTGTTATTTGAAACTCTATTTGGCCGTTTGGGACACGGGACAAGAGAGAGCTATATAATTGTAAATAAACAAAACTGTGAATGTTGTCTGTCTGTCTGTGTTGGCCCTGCGATGAGATGGCCACTTGTCCAGGGTGTACCCCACCCTCCGCCCGTGTGCAGATGGGATAGGCTCCAACACCCCCCATGACCCCGAAAGGGACAAGCAGTAAAAAAATGGATGGATGGGTTAAATAACGACATGCGGGTGTTAATGTGTAGTGTCATGTGTTATTTTTGTTTGGCAGTAAAAGTAAAAAAATAGTGTCGGACTTGTACTTTGTCACTTTCTTCTGGAGGCAACAACACAATAAGAGAAATGACACATTCAGTAATTTTATTGAGAGCGCACCAAGATATTAAGCACACAATAACCGTTTTCTTGCAAATGTGTAATCACTGTTGCTTTATTTCATACAATCATGCTGTGCATTTCAAGCATAAAGTCTGCTTTCCTTTGGTAGGGGACCTCATCTTTAAAAGCTGACCAGTTACAGCTGCGCGTTCTGCGTCAATGCCGACGCGAACCTCTGATTTTCTCGAAGTGCACGCAAGGCTACGCAGGGGGAGTGGGCGGCATCTCTTACGCAAGTTACATCATGACGCCAGAGTATACACAAGGCTTTATTGTGCCTTGGTTTTAACTGCTTTCATTCAGCTTGTGATAAGATTTATTTATTTTTTCTCCTTGTTTCCAGCTTGTTGGTGTTGTCAGCAGAGATCTATTCCAGGTGCTGGGTCTTCTTCTTACCCAAGACCTCTTCACGTGTGTCATGCCAAAGCTTATTGCTACGTTCCACTGTCCGTCTCACCATCGGCGGTTAGAACCTGACGGAGAGGCTGACGTGGAATGCTGTTTTTGTGTCCTTGTTTCTGAGCAGTCCATCAGTGTGTGAATGTGTGTGTGTGAATGGGTGAAGGTGGAAATAGTGTCAAAGCGCTTTGAGTTCCTTAAAAAGGTAGAAAAGCGCTTTACAAGTACAACCCATTTACCATTTACCTTCTCCCTGTGTCGATAACAAATGTCTTCAAAAAGTACACTTTTTAATGAATGTTTGGATTTCTTCTGCAGCCCGTTTAGGCAGCTACTTGCACCCTCTGCAGGTTTCTGCTAAGTCGGAGCATCTATTATGCCTCTGATGCTTTCCAGAAAAATCATGCCTGTGCATTAACAGCAAAGACCATATCACCCTTCAGTCGCTGACTGGCTGCTTATCCATCAGCATCTCTATTACTCCATCAAGTCTCCTATAACAGTGGTCCCCAACCTTTTTGTAACTGCGGACCGGTCAACGCTTGAAAATTTGTCCCACGGACCCGGGGGTGGTTAGTATTATATATATTTTTTTTTTGTCATAAAAAAATACAATCATGTGTGCTTACGGACTGTATCCCTGCTGACTGTATTAATCTATATTGATATATAATGCCATCCATCCATCCATCTTCTTCCGCTTATCCGAGGTCGGGTCGCGGGGGCAGCAGCTTAAGCAGGGAAGCCCAGACTTCCCTCTCCCCAGCCACTTCGTCCAGTTCCTCCCGGGGGATCCCGAGGCGTTCCCAGGCCAGCCGGGAGACATAGTCTTCCCAACGTGTCCTGGGTCTTCCCCGTGGCCTCCTACCGGTCGGACGTGCCCGAAACACCTCCCGAGGGAGGCGTTCGGGTGGCATCCTGACCAGATGCCCGAACCACCTCATCTGGCTCCTCTCGATGTGGAGGAGCAGCGGCTTTACTTTGAACTCCCCCCGGATGACAGAGCTTCTCACCCTATCTCTAAGGGAGAGCCCCGCCACCCGGCGGAGGAAACTCATTTCGGCCGCTTGTACCCGTGATCTTGTCCTTTTGGTCATGACCCAAAGCTCATGACCATAGGTGAGGATGGGAACGTAGATCGACCGGTAAATCGAGAGCTTTGCCTTCCGGCTCAGCTTCTTCTTCACCACAACGGATCAATACAGTGTCCGCATTACTGAAGACGCCGCACCGATCCGCCTGTCGATCTCACGATCCACTCTTCCCTCACTCGTGAACAAGACTCCGAGGTACTTGAACTCCTCCACTTGGGGCAAGATCTCCTCCCCAACCCGGAGATGGCACTCCACGCTTTTCCGGGCGAGAACCATGGACTCAGATTTGGAGGTGCTGTTTCCCATCCCAGTCGCTTCACACTCGGCTGCGAACCGATCCAGTGAGAGCTGAAGATCTTGGCCAGATGAAGCCATCAGGACCACATCATCTGCAAATAGCAGAGACCTAATCCTGCAGCCACCAAACCAGATCCCCTCAACGCCTTGACTGCGCCTAGAAATTCTGTCCATAAAGGTTATGAACAGAATCGGTGACAAAGGGCAGCCCTGGTGGAGTCCAACCCTCACTGGAAACGGGTCCGACTTACTGCCGGCAATGCGGACCAAGCTCTGACACTGATTATACAGGGAGCGAACCGCCACAATAAGACAGTCCGTTACCCCATACTCTCTGAGCACTCCCCACAGGACTTCCCGGGGTACACGGTCGAATGCCTTCTCCAAGTCCACAAAGCACATGTAGACTGGTTGAGCAAACTCCCATGCACCCTCAAGGACCCTGCCGAGAGTATAGGGCTGGTCCATAGTTCCACGACCAGGACGAAAACCACACTGTTCCTCCTGAATCCGAGGTTCGACTATCCGGCGTAGCCTCCTCTCCAGTACACCTGAATAGACCTTACCGGGAAGGCTGAGGAGTGTGATCCCACGATAGTTAGAACACACCCTGCGGTTCCCCTTCTTAAAGAGAGGAACCACCACCCCGGTCTGCCAATCCAGAGGTACTGCCCCCGATGTCCACGCGATGTTGCAGAGTCTTGTCAACCAAGACAGCCCCACAACATCCAGAGCCTTAAGGAACTCCGGGCGGATCTCATCCACCCCCGGGGCCTTGCCACCGAGGAGCTTTTTAACTACCTCGGCAACCTCAGCCCCAGAAATAGGAGAGCCCACCACAGATTCCCCAGGCCCTGCTTCCTCATAGGAAGACATGCTGGTAGGATTGAGGAGGTCTTCGAAGTATTCCCTCCACCGATCCACAACATCCGCAGTCGAGGTCAGCAGAACACCATCCTCACCATACACGGTGTTGACATTGCACTGCTTCCCCTTCCTGAGGCGGCGGATGGTGGTCCAGAATCGCTTCGAAGCCGTCCGGAAGTTGTTTTCCATGGCTTCCCCGAACTCCTCCCATGTCCGAGTTTTTGCCTCTGCGACCGCCGAAGCCGCACATCGCTTGGCCTGTCGGTACCCGTCTGTTGCCTCCGGAGTCTTATGAGCCAAAAGAGCCCGATAGGACTCTTTCTTCAGCTTGACGGCATCCCTTACCGCTGGTGTCCACCAGCGGGTTCTAGGATTACCGCCACGACAGGCACCAACCACCTTGCGGCCACAGCTCCAATCGGCCGCCTCGACAATAGAGGCACGGAACATCGTCCACTCGGACTCAATGTCTAGTGCCTCCCTCGTGACATGTTCAAAGTTCTTCCGGAGGTGAGAATTGAAACTCTCTCTGACAGGAGACTCTGACAGACGTTCCCAGCAAACCCTCACAATGCGTTTGGGCCTGCCAGGTCTGTCCGGCATCCTCCCCCACCATCGCAGCCAACTCACCACCAGGTGGTGATCGGTAGAAAGCTCCGCCCCTCTCTTCACCCGAGTGTCCAAAACATGAGACCGCAAATCCGATGACACAACTACAAAGTCGATCATGGAACTGCGGCCTAGGGTGTCCTGGTGCCAAGTGCACATATGGACACCCTTATGTTTGAACATGGTGTTTGTTTTTGACAATCTGTGACGAGCACAAAAGTCCAATAACAAAACACCACTCGGATTCAGATCCGGGCGGCCATTCTTCCCAATCACGCCTCTCCAGGTTTCACTGTCGTTGCCAACATGAGCGTTGAAGTCCCCCAGTAGAACGAGGGAATCACCCGGGGGAGCACTCTCCAGTACTCCCTCGAGTGAATCCAAAAAGGGTGGGTAATCTGAGCTGCCGTTTGGCGCGTAAGCGCAAACAACAGTCAGGACCCGTCCCCCCACCCGAAGGCGGAGGGAGGCTACCCTCTCGTCCACCGGGTTGAACTCCAACGTGCAGGCTTTGAGCCGGGGGGCAACAAGAATTGCCACCCCAGCCCGTCGCCTCTCACTGCCGGCAACGCCAGAGTGGAAGAGAGTCCAGCCCCTCTCAAGAGAACTGGTTCCAGAGCCATTGCTGTGTGTCGAAGTGAGTCCGACTATATCTAGCCGGAACTTCTCCACCTCACGCACTAGCTCAGGCTCCTTCCCCCCCAGCGAGGTGACGTTCCACGTCCCAAGAGCTAGCTTATGTAGCCGAGGATCGGACCGCCAAGTGCCCTGCCTTCGGCTTCCGCCCAGCTCACACTGCACCCGACCTCTATGGCCCCTGCTATGGGTGGTGAGCCCATTGGAGGGGGGACCCACGTTGCCTCTTCGGGCTGTGCCCGGCCGGGCCCCATGGGGACAGGCCCGGCCACCAGGCGCTCGCCATCATGCCCCACCTCCGGGCCTGGCTCCAGAGGGGGGCCCCGGTGACCCGCGTCCGGGCGAGGGAAATCTGGGTTCCTTGTTTGTGTTCTTCATAGAGGTCTTCGAGCTATAATGTATATAATATATATAATGTAGGAACCAGAAATATTAATAACAGAAAGAAACAACCCTTTTGTGTGAATGAGTGTGAATGAGTGTAAATGGGGGAGGGAGGTTTTTTGGGTTGGTGCACTAATTGTAAGTGTATCTTGTGTTTTTTATGTTGATTTAATTTAATTTTAATTTTAATTTTAATTTTAATTTTAATTTTAATTTTTATTTTTATTTTTGTTTTTATTTTTATTTTTATGTTTATTTTTATTTTTATTTTTATTTTTATTTTTATTTTTATTTTTATTTTATTTTTTATTTTTTATATATATTTTTTTTTTTTATCGTGCGGCCCGGTACCAATCGATCCACGGACCGGTACCGTCCTATATGATCAATATCTGTTGTCACGCACACTCAGACCAAACCTCCAACACTTTCTGGCCCTTACACACACACACACACACACACACACACACACACACACACACACACACACACACACACACACACACACTCCCAGACCAAACCTCCAACACTTTCTGGCCCTTACACACACACACACACACACACACACACACCCAGACCAAACCTCCAACACTTTCTGGCCCTTACACACACACACACACACACACACACACACACACACACACACACACACACACACTCTATCCCTCCTCTCACACCCCCACTCAAATGCAAGTTCATGCAACATCACCCAGCTGACCTGAATGATGTTGGAGTATGTATTTCTCCTGCGCTTGTGTTAAAGTGAGTCATCTATCCTTCCACGGCTTCATTACAGCCTGCAAGGGCAAACACTATCTCCTGCTCCTTCTGCCGCCCCAGCTGGAGGCAGAGAGATGGCGATATACAGTACAGTAGGTAGAAAGTGTGATATCACTCCTCTTGCTCTCCTTTCTCCTCGTCTCTATATTTATCTACTGTCTCCACATCTATTGCTTTATATCTATGTTTTCAATCATACTCTCTCACCCTCTCTTTCAGAAAGCTTTGAGTGAGTGCCAGGATGTTTTTGTAGCAAAATGTCAGCATTTTAACCGACTCAAAATGACTGCAATACACGGAGCTCAGATTTAAACCCCCAACAACTCCTCTGGAGTGTCACAAACTGCAAGGTTATATGCCGAGCTTCCCCAGTATGCTGCAGTGGCTAAAAAAGGATCTTTCAAGAATGTAAGCTATAACGAGCTGCATTTAATCTATTTGTGAAGACCTTTATTTGAGAGTAAAGCTAAATAAAAAGATTAAAGGTGAAAGTATACAATAAAAACAGGCCACCGAAAGGCAGAGTTAACTGTATTCTGCTCAGAGCCTTTTTTTGGAGAAAGCTCTCGTCTTTTTAAAGCCCTAGGGTAAGACATAAATAATGGATCGCTAAAACCTCTTATTCTCTCAATTTTTATTCGGCGAGCTCTTATCAAAAATAACTGAATCTGTGGCGCATTAGCAGACTTGCACGCAACAAGAGATGTTTCTAGTCTAAGGGGGGAGTGAATAGGCAAAAGTTTAACTACAAACTTAACTTGCTGACTTCTTCCACTGTCACAGTTCCACTGTCAGACCTTCAGTATGTGTAATTAAATTATGGAATGGATTAAGCAAAGAAATGAAACAAAGTACTAATATGATCCACTTCAAGAAACTCTTCAAACTTAAAGTGTTTACAAAGTACAATGAAGAAGAACCATGATAAACATTCTGAATTTATTTCATCCATCCATTCATTTTCTAGATAATCTTACTCATTTTACCATATGAAATATAACTTACATCACAAATTATTATGTGTTTATTCATTTATTTTTATTTTTATTACTTATGGAGTATATTGTGAATGAATTAAGAACAGGAAGTGAACAAAATATTTAGCAACTGCTATGTAAAGGAAAAGGGGTAGGATTAAATAAGCTCTGCTTCTTCCTACTCCTTTTCGAACATGTTGAATAGGAAAACTGGAAATTGTGATGTATCATGTTCGAAATGAACTCAAACTCAACTCACCTCAACTCAACAGTGCGATGTCACTGTAAAGCTTTGCTAGCAATAGTAATAAATAACCATGTCAGATTGCTACAATAACTGATATAGTAAGGGAAACATCGACCTTTCAACAGCGAAAAACAACGATTTTAAGAAAAATATGCCTCAAAGGTCACATAAAAACTTGGAGGGCGAAGCTCCATTGTGTGTCAGCATATTTGATCACACTCCAGCTCATTGAGCTTTTAAGAATATACCTCCACAAATGTTGTTTCGCTTTTTATTTGGGATTTTTTAGTGATGCCACCACAAAGCAGAAACATGTGATAGGATTGATGTGGAAATGTAACTTATCGAGGTGTTAGCAAAGTGGCACACATGCCTCTGCCCTGGCTGCTCAGTGCAATGGCGAAAATAGTAATCAAGAAAAAAACGTAATGTGCACAATATAATACTGTGTGTGTAATTGTGATATGAAAAAAGACCAAGAAGATGCTGTAATTTCCTTCTAAATTCCGTCACAGGCTGGCAGAGGTTGTCTTATTTTTGCCTTTTTACGACAGTTAAGAATATTAGGCCTACTGAAATGCGATTTTCTTATTTAAACGGGGATAGCAGGTCCATTCTATGTGTCATACTTGATCATTTCGTGATATTCCCTTTTTTTTGCTGAAAGGATTTAGTAGAGAACATCGACGATAAAGTTTGCAACTTTTGGTGGCTGACGATATGCTCGTGACGTCACAGGTTGTGGAGCTCCTCACATCTGCACATTGTTTACAATCATGGCCACCAGCAGCGAGAGCGATTCGGACCGAGAAAGCGACGATTTCCCTATTAATTTGAGCAAGGATGAAAGATTTGTGGATGAGGAAAGTGAGAGTGAAGGACTAGAGGGCAGTGGGAGCGATTCAGATAGGGAAGATGCTGTGAGAGGTGTGTGGGACCTGATATTCAGCTAGGAATGATTAAAACAGTAAATAAACACAAGACATATATATACTCCATTAGCCACAACACAACCAGGCTTATATTTAATATGCCACAAATCAATCCTGCATAACAAACACCTCCCCCCTCCCGTCCATATAACCCGCCAATACAACTCAAACACCTGCACAACACACTCAATCCCACAGTCCAAAGTACCGTTCACCTCCCCAAAGTTCATCCAGCACATATATTTCCCCAAAGTCCCCAAAGTTACGTACGTGACATGCACATAGCGGCACGCACGTACGGGCAAGCGATCAAATGTTTGGAAGCCGCAGCTGCGTACTCACGGTACCGCATCTGTGTATCCAACTCAAAGTCCTCCTGGTAAGAGTCTCTGTTGTCCCAGTTCTCCACAGGCCAATGGTAAAGCTTGACTGTCATCTTTCGGGAATGTAAACAATGAAACACCGGCTGTGTTATCCGGCACAACAGTCAGGGGGTGCATTCTACGGCGGGCGTGCGTTATCCGGCACAACACCTGCCGCAATACACCGCTTCCCACCTACAGCTTCCTTCTTTGCTGTCTCCATTGTTCATTGAACAAATTGCAAAATATTCACCAACACAGATGTCCAGAATACTGTGGAATTTTGCGATGAAAACAGACGACTTAATAGCTGGCCACCATGCTGTCCCAAAATGTCCTCTACAATCCGTGACGTCACGCGCAGACGTCATCATACTGAGACGTCGCGCGAAATTTAAAATTGCACTTTAGTAAGCTAACCCGGCTGTATTGGCATGTGTTGCAATGTTAAGATTTCATCATTGATATATAAACTATCAGACTGCGTGGTCGGTAGTAGTGGGTTTCAGTAGGCCTTTAAACATTACAATGCATAACAAACTTCTCTCAGCAAGCCTTCCTTAACCCTTTCTGCTTCCGCATCCATTACACATTTTATTTCTTGTTGTGTAGTTGTACTACGAAGACGTTAACGTCTTCCAACAGTTGTATGACGATTAGGAATGTTAACATATCACTTGCCTGTGCGGGTAATAAAGGTTTGATAAATGCATACTAGGGTTGTACGATATACCAGTATTGGTATAGTACCGCGATACTAATGAATCATATTCGGTACTATACCGCCTCTAAAAAGTTCCTGAATGTAAAGAAATGCCATGGGTGGATCTACACCTAACATCCACTGTAATGATACCAAGTACAGGACCGTATCTCGTTGATGCTACTATGATTACATCAATATTTTCTAACATCATCTATTTTCTTTTTTTTTTTTTATATTATGTTTATAAACTCAGGAAATATGTCCCTGGACACATGAGGACTTTGAATATGACCAATGTATGATCCTGTTACTACTTGGTATCGGATTGATACCTAAATTTGTGATATCATCCAAAACTAATGTAAAGCATCCAAATAACAGAAGAACAAGTGATTATGGCATGGCGCAGTTGGGAGAGTGGCCGTGCCAGCAACCTGAGGATTCCTGGTTCAATCCCCACCTTCTACCAACCCAGTCACGTCCGTTGTGTCCTTGAGCAATACACTTCACCCTTGCTCCTGATTGGTCATGGTTAGCGCCTTGCATGGCAGCTCCCGCCATCAGTGGGTGAATGTGGAAATAGTGTCAAAGCGCTTTGAGTACCTTGAAGGTAGAAAAGCGCTATACAAGTATAACACATTTACCATTTACAATGTATTACATTTGAACAGAAGTGTAGATAGAACATGTTAAAAGAGAAAGTAACCAGACATTAACAGTAAATGAACAATTACATTAATAATCCATTTTCTACCACTTGTCCTTAGTAATGTTGACAAAATAATAGAATGGAAAATGACACAATATGTTACTGCATATGTCAGCAGCTAAATTAGGAGACTTTGTTTGCTTACTTACTACTAAAAGACAAGTTGTCTTGTATGTTCACTATTTTATTTAAGGACAAACTTGCAATAAGAAATATATGTTTAATGTAATGTTAAAATAAAGCCTATAATGCAATTTTTTGTGGCCCCCTTTATTTAGGAAAGTACCGAAAAGTACCAAAAAGTATCAAAATATATTTTGGTACCGGTACCAGTACCAAAATATTTGTATCAGGACAACACTAAGGCCTAGTTTGACTCTGGAACAGATTTTTTTCAATTTCCATCATTTCCTATGACAAAACGGATTCAAAATATAAACAAAGCACAGTTTTGTTTGACCATTATTGTTTAAACTTCATCCTAAGCGTGTATATCTGTGTGCAATTACTTATAACGTTTCTATTGATCAAATCTCTTATCCCAACAACCAGAGACACCCAAACCTCATTACTCTAAAAGACAAGCGTATAGGCAGAGAGGACTGATAAAGCTCGATCAATACCAGTGATCACTTGCCACTGTGATATGTATAAGCACACTGAAGAAGACAGAAGAGGCTCTTTCAACTAGTTGGGTGACAAGAACGATAATGAAAAACTTTTAATTTGCTTTGGTTGTAAACACGCTTCCATAGTGCTACTTGTGGCTCTGTGCCTCACCCTTTGGTATCCAACGTTTTGTTTTTGGATGTCTCCTTAGTTGTTTATTTGTGCTTTAGGCCAGGGTTTCGTAACCAAACACACTTTAATAGCAGGCGCCTCATAGGGCCGCAAAAAACCTTGCATTTTGTACCTTTGCGCTGCAAAGGGCTCAGAAACACATACAGTATAGGTAAGGTTGTGCCTCATTCCTGTGAGAATCCTGCGTGTGACTGAAGCATTAAGGTGTGGGACAATCCAGGCCAAGCTGCAGTGTGCTCAAATAACCACCAGGTAGCATCTGTGAGCAGATGATACTGTATCATCTATTTCTCTTTTGGACTTATCAGGGCGGCAGTGCATTCTTTACACATAATTCGCTCAAGTTTAAGTGAGGGATGAGGCAAAAATTAACCCAGACTCCTTGCATGTGATCAATTGAAGACACTAGACATCCATCCATCCATCCATTTTCTACCGCTTATTCCCTTCGGGGTGCTGGAGCCTATCTCAGCTGCATTCGGGCGGAAGGCGGGTTACACCCTGGACAAGTCGCCACCTCATCGCAGGGCCAACACAGATAGACAGACAACATTCACACTCACATTCACACACTAGGGCCAATTTAGTGTTGCCAATCAAGACATACCATTGTTATATATCTATAAGACACTCCTTTATAATAGAGCTTCCAACCACTTGGTGGCAGTAATGTGTCAGTCAGATTTAACAAGCTTTAAGAAGAAGCCAGAAAATAGCGGAATTTATGGAGTTGTATTTAAAAATCTTTATCGCGCGATCTGTCAATGGTAACAGGATTTTCAATGCTATCTTTAAATTACCGAACAGGCTGCATCACAAACAAAGGCTGCCATTTTACTCAAGGACTAACGCTCCCCATCCCCAACAAGCTTCGACGGCCCCGGAAAGTTGACATGTATCACTTATCAGCTCGTGGGAAAAACAATCATATTAATCAATTGACTTTTCTTTTGAGTCGTCTTTATTATGTGCATGAATGTACTGTGGAGTGAGTGTCATTTCTATTTATGAAAGTGCTCAGTCAACTGTCTTTCTGGGACCGCCCATCAACGCCCAAAAGACCATGACAATGAAGAGTCTAATAATGACAATTAAAAAAAAGATTCCTTTAAAATGTGACCACATGGTCCTGAAAATTGTGGGCGGGGGGTTTCATAATGTACAAACCCCGTTTCCATATGAGTTGGGAAATTGTGTTGGATGTAAATATAAACGTAATACAATGATTTGCAAATCATTTTCAACACATATTCAATTGAATGCACTACAAAGACAACATATTTGATGTTCAAACTCATAAACTTTATTTTTTTTTGCAAATAATAATTAACTTAGAATTTCATGGCTGCAGCACGTGCCAAAGTAGTTGGGAAAGGGCATGTTCACCACTGTGTTACATGGCCTTTCCTTTTAACAACACTCAGTAAACGTTTGGGAACTGAGGAGACACATTTTTTAAGCTTCTCAGGTGGAATTCTTTCCCATTCTTGCTTGATGTACAGCTTAAGTTGTTCAACAGTCCGGGGGTCTCCGTTGTGGTATTTTAGGCTTCATAATGCGCCACACATTTTCAATGGGAGACAAGTCTGGACTACAGGCAGGCCAGTCTAGTACCCGCACTCTTTTACTATGAAGCCACGTTGATGTAACACGTGGCTTGGCATTGTCTTGCTGAAATAAGCAGGGGCGTTCATGATAACGTGGCTTGGATGGCAACATATGTTGCTCCAAAACCTGTATGTACCTTTCAGCATTAATGGCGCCTTCACAGATGTGTAAGTTACCCATGTCTTGGACACTAATACACCCCCATACCATCACAGATGCTGGCTTTTACACTTTGCGCCTATAACAATCCGGATGGTTCTTTTCCTCTTTGGTCCTGAGGACACGACGTCCACAGTTTCCAATTTGAAATGTGGACTCGTCAGACCACAGAACACTTTTCCACTTTGTATCAGTCCATCTTAGATGAGCTCAGGCCCAGCGAAGCCGACGGCGTTTCTGGGTGTTGTTGATAAACGGTTTTCGCCTTGCATAGGAGAGTTTTAACTTGCACTTACATATGTAGCGACCAACTGTAATTACTGACAGTGGGTTTCTGAAGTGTTCCTGAGCCCATGTGGTGATATCCTTTACACACTGATGTCGCTTGTTGATGCAGTACAGCCTGAGGGATCGAAGGTCACGGGCCTAGCTGCTTACGTGCAGTGATTTCTCCAGATTCTCTGAACCCTTTGATGATATTACGGACCGTAGATGGTGAAATCCCTAAATTCCTTGCAATAGCTGGTTGAGAAAGGTTTTTCTTAAACTGTTCAACAATTTGCTCACGCATTTGTTGACAAAGTGGTGACCCTCACCCTATCCTTGTTTGTGAATGACTGAGCATTTCATGGAAACTACTTTTATACCCAATCATGGCACCCACCTGTTCCCAATTAGCCTGTTCACCTGTGGGATGTTCCAAATAAGTGTTTGATGAGCATTCCTCAACTTTATCAGTATTTATTGCCACCCTTCCCAACTTCTTTGTCACGTGTTGCTGGCATCAAATTCTAAAGTTAATGATTATTTGCAACAACAAAAAAATGTTTATCAGTTTGAACATCAAATATGTTGTCTTTGTAGCATATTCAACTGAATATGGGTTGAAAATGATTTGCAAATCATTGTATTCCGTTTATATTTACATCTAACACAATTTCCCAACTCATATGGAAACGGGGTTTGTATTGTATATGTAAATGTTTAACACTCACGTATCATAGACAGTATCATATAATATGAATGGGCAAAATTTGGGCCCAGAGGTTCAAAAGGATCAGCTTGCATAACTCTATTTGTTGTCCAAAGTCCATTTTTTTTATTAGCTAAGACTTTAAGTCCTTTCTCAAGGTCCTTTCAGTTGTGTTCTCAAAGTTTTACAACCAATGCTTACGTTTGTCATACAGTCAGTTATTCTCCTTGAAAATTAAATCTTATACAAAAAATCTGCAAAAGTGTTGTTAATACATTGCTTCTTGTATTGTGTCTGCTGTATATCAACCCTCAAGACAGAGGTAGTGAGAGTAGTACTACTAACCCAGCAGGCACAAGACATTGAAACAACGTTGAGAACTTGTTGAATTAGGTCCTGACGTTGAGCAACTCAAACCTAACGTTAAAACAACATGCTTTTTGACAACGTTTAATCAATGTCATGGTTCTGGCATTGATTGCTCCATTGAATTTTGGTAATTTCCCAAACAATATACTCCAACACAAATACAGTGTTGAAACAACTCGCTTTTTGACAACTTGTATTCAATATCAGGCTGTGATGTTGATTTGACCTTTGAAAATTGGTCATTTCCCAACAACAACGTGGATCCAACATTGGACATCAATTTACAAATACCACTATTTTGCTAAGTTGTTTAAAAGTCAGTTTTAAAGGACACGTACGTATAATCAACGTTGTATCAATGTCTTGTGCCTGCTGGGTAGTAGTCAGCTATTTTTTTCTCTCTTATATTTTTTTCCCCACATGTGAGTGGTGTCCGAGTGTTCACACTGAGCAGGAATAGTGATGTAAGTTGAGTTGTAGTGTACATCGGAACTTATGCCTAAATTAAGACCAAGTCACTTTTTTTCATTCATTCATTTTTATTTATCTCCTTCATTGATGTGCATCTTTGATCGAAAGACAATTATACCACAATTATTCAATTATACATTTACACACCAATGCCTGAGAAGGAGCAGGATGAAGAAAAATCTTATATTTCCCTACCCCCTTCAACATAATACGTAGTCTTACTTAATATCATACAAAACAACAATTACATCCAAATATAATGAAAACAAACAAAAAAACATACAAAAAAACACAAGTGCAAAACTTCATGAAGTACAAACCGAACAAAAAAAACAAAAGTAATATACACCTCACGGGATGATACAAAACAAATACAAAACCAGGCAAAAAATAAGTAAAATAATAAATATAAAGCAAAATGTAAACACTTATGGCTGTCCATATGATCTTATTGTTCTGTTTTTATTTATTTTTTTCAATTGGAATATATTTTTACAATATTTTATCTCATTGTAAAGCGAATTCCATAGTTGAACCCCCACCACTGATATGCACATTTGTTTTAAAGTTGTCCTTGAATACTGATGGTGGAAATTACCTTTTCTTCTATGCTCTTCATTCTCAGAAGTGATGACAAACATTTTTTGTAAATTTGCTGGTAATGCTTTACTTTTAGCCTTAACTTTACTAGCTCCTGTAATTTCAATAAACCCATATTAATAAATAATATGTTAGTGTGTTCTAAGTAATCTACTTTATGAATAATCCTTATAGGTCTTTTCTGTAGTTGATACAATGCCTTTATGTTTCTCTTATATGTGTTCCCCCACACTTCCACACAGTAGCTGATATATGGCAATATAAGTGCACAATACAATATACACATTGCCTTATAATCCAACACATATTTTACCTTATTTAATATAAAAATACTCTTAGACATATTTTTCCGTACATGTGCAATATGAGATTTCCACTTCATTATACAAGGAATACTTTACATAGAATATATATACCAGTATATATATATATATATATATATATATATATATATATATATAATACATCCTTCCATCCATCCATCCATCCATTTTCTACCGCTTGTCCCTTAATACAATGAATTATTATAATATAATACAAAACATTGATGAAAATCAAACACAAGTGTAGCATCATGCTAATTTATCCAATCCAATCCAATCCACTTTATTTATATAGCACATTTTAAACAACAAAAATGTTTCCAAAGTGCTGCACAAAAATATTAAAAACAATATTCAAATATTATCCTTAGCTCCACCAATGACTGAATAAAAACAAAATAAATAAACATAAAAACAATATAAAAATAAATAGGATTTTAAAGGGTAAAACCAACTAAAACAATAAATAGAAATAAAAATGTAAAAACACAGAGCACCACACAACTCACATAGTGTTAAAAGCCAGAGAATAAAAGTGGGTCTTAAGACGAGACTTAAAACACTCCACAGCAATTTGAACATAGAGGGGCGAAGTGTTCCGGAGCTTAGGGCCGACCACAAAGAAGGCCCTATCTCCCCTGGTTTTAAGTCTCGTCTAGGGCACCACGAGCTGGAACTGGCTCTCGGACCTCAGAGCGCACGCAGGAGTGTAAATTTGGATGAGGTTCGAGATATAATGAGGTGCCAGTTAGGGTTGCAAAATTCCGGGAATATTCAAAGTTGGAAATTTTCCATGGGAATATATGGGAATTAATGGGAATTAATGGGAATTAACGGGAATTAATGGGAATAAACATTGAATGCATCTTGCTAGATCTTGCAGCATGATTATAAGGTAAAACAACCTGATTGAATGCAAATTCAGTAGAATTTCAACCCTGCACAGTGCATTCCTCCATCACATGTGCAGTGCATTCTTCCATCACATGCACAGATAATTCCCAGCATTCTACACACTACAGCAGGGCTATTGAGGCCACACTAGTATTTGAGTCCAAGGACTTCATCCAGTGAGGTAAGTTTTGATGATATTACTAGGGTAAATATATTTTATATATGGTATTTACGTAAGTTAAATAGAGGTGTAATTGCTTGTTACTGTATGACTGTAGTACTACTCCAGCAGACTTCCACTCAAACTAGCTTGCTGTTCCTGTACTTGTTAAATGATTGTGGGGCCAAAATCTCTAGCTTGCTAGGTTTATGTACCACCACAGTCTCATAATGAACCGGAAATATTTCTCCATTAGCCGTGATGCTTATTTTCTCTATTTTAAATCCCATTCATTTATGCTAACAACGTTAGCAATCCGAATTTACCTTTTTTGTGATCTGTAAAGTTAAACTAGCAAATACTAAATCAAAACATGTAGTTTCCTCTCCCTTCTGTTCTGCTAGCCATTCTGTTGTCATACAAGAATGTACAAACCCCGTTTCCATATGAGTTGGGAAATTGTGTTAGATGAAAATATAAACGGAATACAATGATTTGCAAATCATTTTCAACCCATATTCAGTTGAATATGCTACAAAGACAACATATTTGATGTTCAAACTGATAAACATGTTTTTTTTTTGCAAATAATCATTAACTTTAGAATTTGATGCCAGCAACACGTGACAAAGAAGTTGGGAAAGGTGGCAATAAATACTGATAAAGTTGAGGAATGCTCATCAAACACTTATTTGGAACATCCCACAGGTGAACAGGCTAATTGGGAACAGGTGGGTGCCATGATTGGGTATAAAAGTAGATTCCATGAAATGCTCACTCATTCACAAACAAGGATGGGGCGAGGGTCACCACTTTGTCAACAAATGCGTGAGCAAATTGTTGAACAGTTCAAGAAAAACCTTTCTCAACCAGCTATTGCAAGGAATTTAGGGATTTCACCATCTACGGTCCGTAATATCATCAAAGGGTTCAGAGAATCTGGAGAAATCACTGCACGTAAGCAGCTAGGCCTGTGACCTTCGATCCCTCAGGCTGTACTGCATCAACAAGCGACATCAGTGTGTAAAGGATATCACCACATGGGCTCAGGAACACTTCAGAAACCCACTGTCAATAACTACAGTTGGTCGCTACATCTGTAAGTGCAAGTTAAAACTCTCCTATGCAAGGCGAAAACCGTTTATCAACAACACCCACAAACGCCGTCGACTTCGCTGGGCCTGAGCTCATCTAAGATGGACTGATACAAAGTGGAAAAGTGTTCTGTGGTCTGACGGGTCCACATTTCAAATTGTTTTTGGAAACTGTGGACGTCGTGTCCTCCGGACCAAAGAGGAAAAGAACCATCCGGATTGTTATAGGCGCAAAGTTAAAAAGCCAGCATCTGTGATGGTATGGGGGTGTATTAGTGCCCAAGACATGAGTAACTTACACATCTGTGAAGGCGCCATTAATGCTGAAAGGTACATACAGGTTTTGGAGCAACATATGTTGCCATCCAAGCAACGTTACCATGGACGCCCCTGCTTATTTCAGCAAGACAATGCCAAGCCACGTGTTACATCAACATAGCTTCATAGTATATGAGTGCGGGTACTTGACTGGCCTGCCTGTAGTCCAGACCTGTCTCCCATTGAAAATATGTGGCGCATTATGTAGCCTAAATTACCACAACGGAGACCCCCGGACTGTTGAACAACTTAAGCTGTAAGTTTAAGTAAGAATGGGAAAGAATTCCACCTGGGAAGCTTAAAAAATGTGTCTCCTCAGTTCCCAAACATTTACTGAGTGTTGTTAAAAGGAAAGGCCATGTAACGCAGTGGTGAACATGCCCTTTCCCAACTACTTTGGCACGTGTTGCAGCCATGAAATTCTAATTTAATTATTATTTGCCAAAAAAAAATAAAGTTTATGAGTTTGAACATCAAATATCTTGTCTTTGTAGTGCATTCAACTGAATATGGGTTGAAAATTATTTGAAAATCATTGTATTCCGTTTATATTTACATCAAACACAATTTCCCAACTCATATGGAAACGGGGTTTGTAATACCATTCTTGAACCAATTGTTGAGGAAAAGTGATTTCCTTTTGTTACATATGTCTCTATAGTTCCAAATGAAGTATTTCGTAGGTGAGAAATTGTGCTCGTAGGGACAAGCGGTAGAAAATGGATGGATGGATGGATGGATGGAGAAGAGACCATGCCAGAAGGGTTTGTTTGTGGAAGTTTGAAAGAGAAACAAGAATCCTATCAATGTTGGAGTTACACAATAACAACAATTTTAGGCCTCCAAGATTGTTGAGTTGAGTTTGAGTTTATTTCGAACATGCAAGCATACAACATGATACATCACAATTTCCAGTTTCTCTTTTCAACATGTTCGAAAAGGAGTAGGAAGAAGCAGAGCCTATTTAATCCTACCCCTTTTCATTTACATAACAGTTGCTAAACATTTTGTTCACTTCCTGTTGTCAGTTTATTCACAATATACTCCATAAGTAATCACAATAAAAATAAATATATAAATAAATAAATAATACTCGGTGAAGTAAGGTACATTTCATATGGTGAGATGAGTAAGATTATTTAGAAAAAATGAACGGATGGATGGATGAAATAAATTCAGAATGTTGATCATGGTTCTTCTTCTTTGTACTTTGTAAACACTTCAAGTTTGAAGAGTTTCTTGAAGTGGATCATATTAGTACATTGTTTGATTGCTTTGCTTAATCCATTCCATAATTTAATTCCACATACAGATATACTGAAGGTCTTAAGTGTTGTATGTGCATACAAATGTTTTAAATTACATTTTTCTCTAAGATTATATTTCTCCTCTTTTCTTGAGAAGAATTGTTGTATATTCTTGGGTAGCAGGTTATAGTTTGCTTTGTGTATAATTTTAGCTGTTTGCAAATTCACTATGTTGTAGAATTTCAGTATTTTTGATTCAATAAATAAAGGGTTTGTATGCTCTCTATATCCAACATTTAGTCCTTAAACCTGTTTGTGTCAACTTTTGTGCATGTTATCAGATCAAAGTCACTGGGGTATGTAAACTTTTGATCAGGGTCATTTGGGTACTATCTTTTGTCATTTTGATTTAAAAAGAGTAAACACAGTTGTTTGCCAATAAATAGCTTTTCACAACCATTAAGTATGAGAGGAAGAAAGGTTGTTGTGTTATCATTCATATTCTCTGAAGAATGGCCAAGAAATCATAAATTCTCCCAGGGTATGTGAACTTATAAGCACAACTGTATATATATATATATATATATATATATATATATATATATATATATATATATATATATATATATATATATATATATATATATATATATATATATATATATATATATATGTACATATATATATATATATATATATATATATATATATATATATATATATATATATATATATATATATATATATATATATATATATATATATATATATATATATATATATATATATATATATATATATGAAAGACTTAAAGGTATACTAGAGGATGTTGTGGATCATGTTGACTATTGGTGATGATAGTCATACGTGAATGAGCTCAGCTCCTGTTCTCCTCCATGTGTAAAGTGAGAAACACAGCTGATGCTCCAGAAGGAAGTAACCCCAAAGATAGCAAATGGTAAAAAAGAGTGCACATTTAACTTTATAAATAACCAGGACCTTCATGATGCATTTCAGGCTAACTAGCTAACTAAGTAGCAGCATTGTTTTAGAGCGGGAATGTAACTTTTTTGTCAAACACAGACCTGGTGAAAAGTGGAGATAATACATTTTACTACAAGCAGTGATGAATACTTACTTTCTTGAAAAAGTTTCTTATGTCCATTTTGCATCCGTTCACGTTCTTGTTCTGCAGTGCTGTGTACTAATGTGCTTCGTACACCTGCAGGACCGCAAGCAAGGTCGCAGAGAAAATGCGGACTGGATTTTGAGTGATGCAGGCATTTTCTATATGAACAAGTCCAAGGACCGCAAGAAAGGTCGCAAAGAAAATGCGGACTGGATTTTGAGTGATGTGGGCATTTTCTATATGAACAAGTGGAATGGATTGGACACCGACGCACTAAAGGGTCTCTCTACCTTCCGCTATGAAGTGAGGGGAAACTGAGTGAATAATGACAGGTTATATGATTAGTTATTTAAACTCATATTCGGGCCACTTTATAATAAATATGTCGGCATGTATTTGTAAAAAAAAAAAAAAAAAAAATCCCAAAATTATCTAGGGGGGCTTAAGAATATTTTAGGGGGGCTTGAGTCCTAATGAGGCCTTGTGTTAAAGTTGGAGGAAGGACACATGTATCAATAATTTCACAAAACACTTTTAGTAAGAAGGGAGCTAGCTGCTCTGAAAATCCATCCATTAATCCATTTTCTACCGCTTATCCCTTTTCGGGGTCACGGGGGGTGCTGGATCCTATCTCAACTGCATTCGGGCGGAAGGCGGAGTACACCCTGGACAAGTCGTCATCTCATCACAGGGCCAACACAGATAGACAGACAACATTCACACTCACATTCACACACTAGGGCCAATTTAGTGTTGCCAATGAACCTATCCCCAGGTGCATGTCTTTGGAGGTGGGAGGAAGCCGGAGTATCCGGAGGGAACCCACGCAGTCACGTGGAGAACATGCAAACTCCACACAGAAAGATCCTGAGCGCAGGATCGAACCCAGGACCTTTGCATTGTGAGGCAGACGTACTAACCCCTGTTTCACCGTGCTGCCCTCCTCTGAAAATATTTTATAGAATTCAAATGTAATACCGTCCACTCCATGAGATGTGTTATTTTTTTAAGCTATTAATTGATTCCACTACTTCCTTGAGACGGATTGGACGGTCACAGAATTCTTGGTCAGCTGTGCTGATTGATTTAGTTTCAGTTAAGGCATCCATAAACGAAACAGCATCACTTTCACAGTATTGACTATTGTATAACTGTTTGTAAAATTGAGAACAATAATATGCAATCTGTTTTGCATGATTGCAAACCATATCATTTATTTTCAGAGGAGCAATGGTGTTATGTTGAGCCTGCGATTTTTCTAAACGAAAGAAATACGCAGAATTTTGTTCACCTTCCTCCAACCATTGTTTCCTAGATCTTACAAAGGCTCCTTCTGCTTTCGATTGAGACATTTTGTCTAATTTATTTTGGCTTTCTAAGAACCTTTCTTTTTCTTCTGCTGACATATTATCTGGACATTAAGAGGAAAATGAAGTAATGACAGAAATCACATTATCTTCCTCAGATCGCTTTTTCTTAGCTAGATTACTGCAATATATATATTTTTTAAATTACCTTCCTCATATTTAAGGAGTTCCCAATTACTACAATAAATGTTTTGGGTCTTGGCTTTATTCCAAAAAAGTTGTATTAGATCTTTAATCCTCATTTTAACTGCTTCATCATAAAACCGAACTATTGAGTTTCCAGTATGAATTATTTGGACAATTGTGAAACGGATGTAGAGAGATGTGAATCTGTATAGCTCTATGATCAGTCAAAGGAGTGGAGAGAATTTTAACAGTAACATTGTTTTGCAGTACGTTAGAAATTAACCACATGTCTATTCTAGATTTTCTAGAGCCTAACTTATTAGACCAGGTAAAATATGTCCTATCAGGATTTTTAGATCTCCAGGCATCAATTAAATCAAGTATTTGCATTCGTACATTTAGGTTTGAGCTGAGTGTCCACTACTTGCTGTACATATCCTACCAAGTCAGTACTACACTGTTCCAATGTCAATTTCTCTGATGATGCAATTGTTGATGACTGAAAGGCCTACTGAAATGCGATTTTCTTATTCAAACGGGGATAGCAGGTCCATTCTATGTGTCATACTTGATCATTTCGCGATATTGCCATATTTTTGCTGAAAGGATTTAGTAGAGAACATCGACGATAAAGTTCGCAACTTTTGGTCGCTGATAAAAAAGCCTTGCCTGTACCGGAAGTAGCAGACGAGTAGCATGACACGTCACAGGTTGTGGAGCTCCTCACATCTGCACATTGTTTACAATCATGGCCATCAGCAGCGAGAGCGATTCGGACCGAGAAAGCGACGATTTCCCCATTAATTTGAGTGAGGATGAAAGATTTGTGGATGAGGAAAGTGAGAGTGAAGGACTAGAGGGCAGTGGGAGCGATTCGGATAGGGAATATGCTGTGAGAGGTGGGTGGGACCTGATATTCAGCTGGGAATGACTAAAACAGTAAATAAACACAAGACATATATATACTCTATTAGCCACAACACAACCAGGCTTATATTTCATATGCCACAAATTAATCCCGCATAACAAACACCTCCCCCCTCCCGTCCATATAACCCGCCAATACAACTCAAACATCTGCACAACACACTCAATCCCACAGCCTAAAGTACCGTTCACCTCCCCAAAGTTCATACAGCACATATATTTCCCCAAAGTCCCCAAAGTTACGTACGTGACATGCACATAGCGGCACGCACGTACGGGCAAGCGATCAAATGTTTGGAAGCCGCAGCTGCATGCGTACTCACGGTACCGTGTCTGCGTATCCAACTCAAAGTCCTCCTGGTAAGAGTCTCTGTTGTCCCAGTTCTCCACAGGCCAATGGTAAAGCTTGACTGTCATCTTTCGGGAATGTAAACAATGAAACACCGGCTGTGTTTGTGTTGCTGCAGCCGCCGGCAATACACCGCTTCCCACCTCCAGCTTTCTTCTTTGCTGTCTCCATTGTTCATTGAACAACTTGCAAAAGATTCACCAACACAGATGTCCAGAATACTGTGGAATTTTGCGATGAAAACAGACGACTTAATAGCTGGCCACCATGCTGTCCCAAAATGTCCTCTACAATCCGTGATGTCACGTCATCATACCGAGACGTTTTCAGCAGGATATTTCGCGCAAAATTTAAAATTGCACTTTAGTAAGCTAACCCGGCCGTATTGGCATGTGTTGCAATGTTAAGATTTCATCATTAATATATAAACTATCAGACTGTGTGGTCGGTAGTAGGGTTTCAGTAGGCCTTGAAGTGTTGATACCAACCAAACCCCCCCCCCCATATCCCAGACCCAGTATTGTAAATAATGTAAATAATTTAATGTATATACTCTGATGATTATCTTGTGTGATGACTGTATTATGAAAATAGTATATATCTGTATCATGAATCAATTTAAGTGGACCCCGACTTAAACAAGTTGAAACACTTATTCGGGTTTTACCATTTAGTGGTCAATTGTACGGAATATGTACTTCACTGTGCAATCTACTAATAAAAGTTTCAGTCAATCAATCAATCAAACTATTTTGAGAGCCTGGTGGCCATCTATCCAAAGAATTGTCAAGGGCAGTGTTGAAATCACCTCCTACAAGTATTTAAGCATGAGTTATATATATCCATAAATGTTAATAACTATAAAGTTCGTTTTCTGAATCTCAAAAACCTGGCAAATATAATGGCCATTTTAATCATAATAATACAATTTATTCTACCAGTACGTCGTCATCCCGTGACGTCATGACGCTCCTACCTGTTCAATGACATTGCGGAAAACTGAGGTTTGGGGCGGTTCTGTTTGTGACTACTTCCTGTTTCCATTCGGCTCACACGTCCGTCTTGCTCAACAAGTATGCAGCTCCCCAGCTAAAGTTAACTTTGTTTTCAAACTTTTTGTTTCCACCATGGGAGACATGGACACTACTGGGGCTTTTGTTCGCAAGAAAAGGGCTACTTTCGCGGCGGGGCGAGGCGGAGCGAGTCTGCAGCCGATGAACGGGAAGAACACGGCGGCGTTTTACAGCTCGGTGGCCGCTGCTGACAGTAAGGCAGGCGGTGAGCGGCGGGAAGCCGATCCCTTGTTGGAAGCGGCCCGCGCCAAAACAAAGAGTGACAAAAAGAAACGCAGCAACGACATAAATGACAGATTTAGGTGAGAGAATTACCTGAAAGTTGTTTTCTGTCGTACACTTCTTATGTTGGCTATTTGTACTATCACCAACCTTAACTTAATATGCTATGGGATGATAAACCACTGAGACTAAAGCATGTCTAGACTATTGAATTGACATATCGGGGACATGTTTACACTACTGTACGACGTGCATTTTATTTGAATTTAATTGAGCTAATGTCGTGCTCAAAAGTTTACATACACTTGTAAAGAACATAATGTCATGGCTGTCTTGAGTTTACAATACTTTCTACAACTCTTTATTTTTTTGTGATAGAGTGATTGGAGCACATACTTGTTGGTCACAAAAACATTCATGAAGTTTGGTTCTTTTATGAATTTATTATGGGTCTGCTGAAAATGTGACCAAATCTGCTGGGTCAAAAGTATACTTACAGCAATGTTAATATTTGGTTACATGTCCCTTGGTAAGTTTCACTGCAATAGGGCGCTTTTGGTAGCCATCCACAAGCTTCTGGCAAGCTTCTGGTTGAAATTTTTCCTCTTGACAAAATTGGTTGGTTTTCTGACATAGACTTGTTTCTTAAGCATTGTCCACATGTTCTCAATGGGGTTTAAGTCAGGACTTTGGGAAGGCCATTCTAAAACCTTAATTCTAGCCTGATTTAGCCATTCCTTTACCACTGTTGACGTGTGTTTGGGGTCAATGTCCTGTTGGAACACCCAACTGTGCCCAAGACCCAACCTCCGGGCTGATGATTTTAGGTTGTCCTGAAGAATTTGGAGGTAATCCTCCTTTTTCATTGTCCCATTTAAAGCACTAGTTCCGTTGGCAGCAAAACAGGCCCAGAGCATAATACTACCACCACTAGGGGTGGGGGAAAAAATCGATTCGAATCCGAATCGCGATTCGCACGTTGTGCGATTCAAAATCGATTCTCATTTTTAAAAAATCGATTTTTTTTCAATTTATTTATTTAAAAAAAAAAAATAATTAATTAATCAATCCAACAAAATACACAGCAATACCATAACAACGCAATCTAATTCCAAAACCAAACCCGACCCAGCAACACTCAGAACTGCAATAAACAGAGCAATAGAGAGGAGACACAAACACGACACAGAATAAACCAAAAGTAGTGAAACAAAAATGAATATTATCAACAACAGTATCAATATTAGTTACAATTTCAACATAGCAGTGATTAAAAAGCCCTCATTGACATTATCATTAGACATTTATAAAAATTAAAAAAATGAACAATAGTGTCACAGTGGCTTACACTTGCATCGCATCTCATAAGCTTGACAACACACTGTGTCCAATATTTTCACAAAGATAAAATAAGTCATATTTTTGGTTCATTTAATAGTAAAACAAATTTACATTATTGCAATCAGTTGATAAAACATTGTCCTTTACAATTATAAAAGCTTTGCTCTGCTTGCATGTCAGCAGACTAGGGTAGATCCTGCTGAAATGTATTGAATGAATAGAGAATCGTTTTGAATCAGGAAAAAAACGTTCTTGAATCGAGAATCGTGTTGAATTGAAAAAGAAAAATCGATTTTGAATCGAATCGTAAACCCAAGAATCGATATTGAATCGAATCGTGGGACACCCAAAGATTCCCAGCCCTAATCACCACCATTCTTGACGGTAGATATGGTGTTCCTGGCATAAAGGCCTCACCTTTTCTCCTCCAAACATGTTGCTGGGTATTGTGGCCAAACAGCTAAATTTTTGTTTCATCTGACCACAGAACTTTCCTCCAGAAGGTCTTATCTTTGTCCATGTGCTGTCAGATGAAACAAAATGGAACAGGTGCTTCTAATGGGACAATGAAAAAGGAGGATTACCTCCAAATTCTTCAGGACAACCTAAAATCCTCAGCCAGTAGGTTGGGTCTTGGGTGCAGTTGGGTGTTCCAACTGGACAATGACCCCAAACATGTCAAAAGTGGTAAAGGAATGTCCAAATCAGGCTAGAACTAAGGTTTTAGAATGCCTTTCCCAAATTCCTGACTTAAACGTGTAGACAATGCTGAAGAAACAAGTCCATGTCAGAAAACCAACAAATTTAGCTGAACTGCACCAATTTTGTCTAGATTTACAAAAAAATTGGTAATCATTGGATTACACTCATAAACTTGGATGCTTTAATGAAGCAAAGTGATTATCATCCAAGTACCAAGCTTGTTTGGATTCTTGTCAAGTGGGGCGTCGCCTTCATTTAAAAAATGAGAGGGAACATTTTTTAAAGGGGAAGTGCATTTATTTGTAATGTTGCCTACCGTCCCAATCCTTATGCAAGACAAAAACAAGATGGTGCCACGGTATTGTGCTCTATTGTAGTTGTTGCATTTTTATTTGTTTCTTACATTGAACACAGAGTCTACCAAGTCACATTCCTTGTGTGTCAAAGTCAAATATAGTTGGCCAATCAATCTGATACTGATATGATTTTCTTATTTAATGCATTCTAACTCGTAAACAACGCTAGCAAAAGTCAGCTAATAGGTAATGGGATTTACTTTATTCCACTTATAAAGATTTCTAAAAAAAAAACTCTAAAAACCTACATCAAAGTTGTATATACATGCTATAAGGATGTATGTAATGTAGTAACACCTCCTTTTTTCTTCGCGAGGATTATGAGTCATTCTTTATATAAACGGAATATAAAAACATCCTAGCAGTCAGCGTCCTAGTGACAGCAGATATTGTACAGTAAGTGGTGTTTTATTATGTTTGTTGGCTCTCATGAAGTCTGCAGTGAGTAGAAATCAGTGATGTTGAAGGAAAAATAAAAACATTGTGATGTGTTTTTTAAATAATGCGCCACTGTATGTTAAAAATGATCAAAATACATTAATATTACGTTATTTTGAATGTGCCTGTTACTACATTACATATATGCTTACAGTGTGTATATAAAACCTTGATGGATATATTTGGATGTTTTTTAGAGTGCTTATAGGCAGAATAGAGCGACCCCAATAGGCTCTATTTGATCCCAGAAAATAACTGAGAAGCACTGGTCTAATGCATCATCACTAAGGTGAAATTAGCTCTTCTTTCGTCTTAGCATGAGGGGAGGTATTCTGATACTTTGTTAAATGTCACATAAATTGCCCATTTATAGATGAATTAACACTTTCTAAGCCATTTATGATTGTCAAACATTTCTTAACTGCAGTGGCTTGTCGTGTGCTGGCGCGGCAGAAGTAAACACAATAACAATGGCCGCTCATCGATCCATGGCCAGTCCAGCCTTGCACACAAACAAACACTGTTAAGTTGTGACTACTGCATTGTATTCAGAGTCAGAGCAACTGTCTCACTGTCCGTGATCATTTAACGGACATACAGTGCTGTAACCTACAATATGAGCCACAACTTGTTAAAAAATTAATTCAACGTTACCCAACTTGGCAAAAAAAAAAAGGGGCGGGGGGGTCCACAGGGCAGGTACTCGAAGTGCGCACCCCACGTTTGCTACGCTCAGCATGTACGTAACTTCATCTTGGCCCTATTTACACTGCACACCAAATCAGATTTGTTTGCTCTCAAGTGACACAGATTTCATTTTTTTGGGCAGTTTAAACGCTCCAAAGTGCTTAGAATCTGATCTTTTGGCATCAGATTCAGGCCACATTAGGAGGTAGTTCCTAATCCGATTGGAATCTGATCTTTTCAAATGGGACTGCAGTCTAAACGCAATGTGACCTGAATCAGATTTTTTCGTCAGCTTTGGGCAAGCTACGTCATTCGTGTGCGGCGGAAAGACTCAGTCACCAGCAAAATGTTTTTATTTTATCACAACATCCGGTTTCGGGATTGTTTTCGAGACGACCAAGTTTTTGGTGCATCTCTTGTCAATAGTGCGCAAAATATAGGCTGTATGTAATACATTAATATATATTTTGATTCTGACGAAATAGTGATTGTTGAAGGGCCGGAATTGACGCTGTGGCGCATTTGCTTACATGCGAGTTGAAAAATAAAGCGCCCGTAGAGCCACGCTGATGTCCGTGTCTCTTCTAGTTAACAGCCATAAAAAGTTTACAACCCTCCCAAATATATATTACACTATAAACATCCATTCATACATTATATTAGTTTTATTTACTTTTAACGTAAAACACTAATATTTAAGTTTTTTCGACTTTTATTTTATTTTGTAGTTTTAGCGACTTCCTCCAGGTCAACTTCCTTGTTTTCACTTCATCGACGTGCGCGTGCAAGTTACGTCAAGGCCACTTTGCGGCCTTTGCGCGTTTACACTGGAGTCTCATAAAAATCACATTTTACTTGCATTGTAAACAGAATCAGATCTAAAAAAAAATCTGATTTGTGCCACTTTGGCCTGGATTGTAAACATAGTCTTTAATATCGTTCACTTCCTTTGCTCATACATGGTTTCCCCCAGCTTGCCAACATACCTGTGGCGGTGGTAGCATGGTCAACATGACATCATCATATAATTTGCATAGTCTGCGATGATGACGTTTTCTTTAAAAAGGCTACAAAAAAAAAGAATGAATTATATATATTTTTTATATCATTTTGCTCTACTTTGCAATTGTTTCTGTACAATGTACTGTACATGGTTGAGATTTTTGTCAAGTTTCTAGAGAATGCTCCAATCCTTTTAGTGACTTTCTTTATCAAATTTGACTAGCAACAAGTCTAGCATCTCTTTCCGAGTTGTTATTATTGAGTGTACTCGTGTTTAGAGACTCTTAACTTCGGTCACTTGATGTCCGCGACGAACAGCAAGAGCTGCTACCGTCTTAACATTTGTACATCACACATTTTGTTGATCGCTTTCCACAGGTATATCTTGGATCTAAAAACGTGCGTCCACCTCGCAGACATGCTGCCTCCACCACAGACAATCCAGTGTGTATTACTTACGTCACACAACATACGGTTTCGGCAGAGATATTTCCGTTGGTCTTTTTTCGGTGGCCAAATTTTAAGTGAATCACTAGTCAATAGTGCGTTAATATTTGGCTATACTGTGTATATATACATTCATACATTATGTTGCTTTAATTCGTTTTTGTAAAAACCCTATTTTTTAAGGTGAGTTACGGCTTTTATTTTGCCATGGCTGGCCACCACGGTCAATTACATGTAGAGTAAACCCTGACATCACTTATCGTAAATTAACATTCAACAAAGCAGCAAAGTGCTTATATGTGGATTCTCTAGTGGTACTCTGGCTTCCTCCCACTGTCTAAAAACATACATGTTAGGTTACTTGTTTAATTATTTGTCTATGAAGCCTACTGAAGTATTGGCACCAGCACCAACTAGATCTGACCAATCTAAGTCTATGAGTATTAACTACTCGGATGAGAGGCAAAACGTTTTCTAAATAAAAACAAAATGTCCAGTTGCGATCGATTGAATGCCCTGAGTTTACAATGACCTGGATGACTGAGAACATTCATACACATGTCTGTCTATTTGTGTCCTGCCATTTACAAGCAACCAGTCCAGGGTGTACTTAGGATGCCAGGGCCCTCACTGAAGTCAACTTGGATAGGCTTCAGCACATTTGTGACTGGAAATGTTTTACCATAAATTGAGTGAAACAGCACCTTAAATGACAACTCATATATTTGTATCTCTTTTTTTTCTATGATCAACCCCCTCAAGCTGTCATAAGCCTCAGGAGTCTCTGCTGAGTTCATCCAGTGGTTTCAGTAACTACAGGGGGATTCTCAACTGGTGTGTAGTGATGTTGGTAAGGTAACACTTATAAGCAATAACACAATCAATTATACTCATTACCAGGCTCAAAGGATATTTGATATAAAGTCATTTTAAGCATCATCCATAATCTGTAGCTGTAGAGGTATGCAACATACTGTGTATAAATAGATAAAGCATTGCCAACAAGGAATAACTTCATTACACAAGATGGTGGTCGATATAATCAACTGCACTCCTTAAGTGATTTTACTAACCTTGTTAATGCTAACAAATCTTCATCTATTCCTGCAAATATCATATACACAGGTGTGAAAGGCTTGGGGCCCAGGTCATGCCCGCCACATCATTTCATATGGCCTGCGAAAACCTGGAAATAGTGTGCGTTAATAAAGTAATCTACCCATCTTACTAAATGTATTTGTTGTTTCCATTTTGGAAGAAAATAATGCATGAACTCCATGCATTTACATATCTTTATTATAACTTTAATATCATCTAATAATGCAACAAATATATTATATATTAAAAAGAATACTTAAAATTATACTCGACCGAGGGTTTTTAAAGCAAGTTCTCAATCAAATTGTACGTTAAAAAAATTATTAAATGCATAGGCAAGCATGTAAAAAATATCATGAGGCTATTACAGTGCACCCATAAAGTATTCACAGTGCTTAATTTTTCCAACCTTTTGTAATGTTACAACCTTATTCCAAAATGTAGGAAATTTGTTTTTATCTTCAAAATTCCATGTGAAATTCCCCATAATGACAATGTAAAAATTTTGCAAATGTATTAATAAAACAAAAACAAAGATCACATGTACATACGTAAGTATTCACAGTGTTTGCTCAATATTGTTGATGCATCTTTGGCAGCAATTACAGCTTCAAGTAATTTGAATACGATGCCACAAACTTGGCACACTTCAATTTAGGCAGTTTCGCCCATTCCTCTTGTCCTATTTCTTTTCCCAAACTAAGGACTTTTAATATCAAGAAAGACATTTTAACACTTGTTTACAGATCACTTATCGAATCTATTTTAATCTATAACATCTTATCCTGGTTCAACTTCCTCATTGTCGCCACCAAAACAGAACTCTCCCGCATAATAAATCAGGCCAGGAAAATAACCAGAACAGCTCAACTTTCTCTGACTGAACTTCATAGGCGCTCAGTGGGAAAGAAGGCCATCCTCATAACTGAGGACCTCTCCCACCCCCTGCATGACTCCTTCATGCTGCTGCCATCAGGCACATGATACAGAACCCCTCTGGCCAGAAAAAACATTTACAAGAAATCATTCATCCCCTCTGCAATAACTGTTCTAAACAACATGAAATAGGCCACACTGTCTCTCTTGTATACCTATTGCTGTGTGTAAATGTGTTTTTAATATTGTGATCGAAGCCGTGTCAAAGACAAATTTCTGTTTTTCATGTAGAAACAGACAATAAAGTTAACTTATATTCTATTTTATTCTATTCTATTTTTTCCTCTTTGCAGCACCTCTCAGGCTCTGTCAGGTTGGATGGGAAGTGTTGGTTTTCATCCAGTATGTCTCATTCATCTTAGTCTTATGCCATTATGGAATGAGGCTGTAAAATAACAAAAAGTGAAAAACTGTGAATACTTTCCGGATGCACTGTATATGTTTTTATTATGGCCGACAAACATACCCTTTAATCAGATTAATCACATTTATGAATTTGGATTAATCATGATTAATAATCCCAGGTGATTACTTGCTTGCTTAATTAAAATCTTCTTATATATTTGTACGCAAATGCAATTTTATTGTCAGAATGTCATCCAGGAAAATTTTTAAACGTTTTATTTACATGCGTGTCATTTATTTGCAAACACATTGGTAACAGTTTTATCTAAAGTTCTTCTGGGCTTTATTTTAGAGTAACATTTTCCAGTGGGTACAACGGTCGGGGTCTCTTCACTTATTTTTGTACGGACGTATGCATTCATCTCATCACTATAGTGGTTAGGTTCAAAGAGTTTGTACGGTCAGAATAAATTGCATTATTAATCTACGTGTGCATATGATTAATGCAATATTTTTTGTGATTAATCACATTAGTTACCACATTACTTTTGACAGCCCTAGTTTTTATTCATATTAGGGGTGTAATATGATTATATTCGATATTTGTGGTTGTTGATACGATTCAGGGAAGATCTAATTCATCTGAACGATTCGATCCTAAACGATTAAGTGAGTGGAAATCGATTTAGTAGCTTTTTAGCAAAAAAAAAAATCAACCACTGTTACTGTGAAATAATAAAATACTGGATACTGGACACTGCAGGTATATTCCTGTTATTTCTTGTAAGGTAATTCGGTATAGATGAATTATGGATACAAACAAGTAAACAATAATTGATGGCCAATGCATTCACATTTTATTTGAATAAAGTGCAACCAACGCTTTAGGTTGAATTAACCAGAGGAAACACTTTCTGTTCACATTTTAAACATTCAAGCAATTTTCAATGTGTGTACAGTAACCAACATTTTAACAGTAGATTTACCTGCTAATTAAAGTTCCCGGATCTGGCCATACAGTTCAGTGGGTTAGGAAAGTATTCAGACCTCTTTAACTTTTTGACTCTTTGTTTCTTTGCAGCAATTTGCTAAAATCAAAAAAGTACATTTTATGTGTCATTACTCTATAGTCAGCATCCCATCTTAACATAAAAAAACAGAAATATAGAAATGTTTTCAAACGTATTAAGAAAAAACAGAAATATCACATTTTCATGTTATTCAGAAACTTTGCTCAGTATCAAGTAGAAACACTCTTTTGAGTTAGTGATGCAACCTTAACTAATTTTGGGAATGATGCAAAACATGGTTTTGGAGATCCTCTGCCATTCTTCCTTGCAGTTTCTCTCCAGTTCTGTCAGGTTGGATGGTGTACGTTGGTGGACAGCCATTTTTAGGTCTCTTCTGAGATGGCTGGGCCAGTCTAGCATGGTCACAGATTTGTTCCAAAGCCACTCCATTATTTTAGCTGTGTGCTTAGGGTTATTGTCTTGTTGGAAGGTGAACCTTCGGCCCGGTCTGAGGTCCTGAGCCCTCTGGTAGAGGTTTTCTTCTAAGGTATCTCTACTTGGCCACATTTATCTTCAATTGCCACCAGTCATCCTGTCCCTGCAGCTGAAAAACACCACTGTAGCATGATGCTGACTCCACCATGTTTCACTGTTGGGGTTGTACTTGGCAGGTGATGAGCAGTGCCTGGTTTTCTCCACACATTCTGCAATGAATTAACGCCAACAAGTTCAATCTTAGTCTCAGCAGACCAGAGAGTCTTATTTCTTATAGTCTGAGAGTCCTTCATGTGTTTTTTGGCAAACTACATGCATGCTTTGATATGTCTTGCACTGAGCAGAGGCTTCCGTCTGGCCACTCTGCCATAAAGCCCAGGCTGGTGGAGGGCTGCAGTGATAGTTGACTTTGTGAAACTATCTACCCTCTCCCTATTGAATCTCTGGAACTCAGTGACTGTGATCTTGTTGTTTTTTTTTACCTCTCTCACCAAGGCTCTTCTCCCACAATTGCTCAGTTTGGCTGGTCGACAAGGTCTAGGAAGAGTTGTGGTTGACCCAAACTTCTTCCATTTAAGGATTATGTAGGCCACTGTGCTCTTAGGAACCTTGAGTGCTGCAAAATTGCCACAATTCTGTCTCTGAGCTCCTTGGACAGTTCCTTCGAACTCATGATTCTCATTTGCTCTGACATGCACTCTGAGCTGTTAGGTCTTATATAGACAGGTGTGTGCCTTTCCTAATCAAGTCCAATTAGTTTAATGAAAACACAGCTAGACTCCAATGACGGACCAGAACCATATCAAGGAGGATCAGAAGAAATGGACAGCATGTGAGTTAAATATGAGTGTCACTGTCAAGGGTCTAAATACTTATGACAAGTGTTGGGACTAACGCGTTATTTTCGGCGGTAACGAGTAGTCGAACGCGTTATTTTTTTATATTCATTAACTCAGTTACCGTTACTATATGATGCGTTACTGCGTTATGTTTTATATAGTATCGGCTAGAAACTGAGAAGATCCGAGTGTGTTTTATTGGAGAGTTACAGTGTCGTCCTTCTGATTCTTCCTGTGTCACAAGGAAGAGAAGAGGCGCGCCACACGCTGTGTGTGTGGGGCGGGGGGGGGCGGGGCGTGTCTGTGTTTACTAACAAGACATCGTACGGATACGAAGCCGAGTTTCTTAACATGGAGACATTCTCACTACTTTTCTTTTGTCGGGCACAAAGAAAATAAAATTTTAGTTAAATGTAAGTTGTGTCTTGGATCAAAGATCCCATCTACTGCCCAAAACAGCAATTCAAATCTGCTGAAACAGCTAGAAAAGCAACATGCTTTGACGAAGCTAGTAAAGAGAGACACACTTCACCTAAGGATTTTAACGGAGGGACTGCTAGCCAGGACAACATTGATAGAGCTATTGCAGCGTATGTGCTAGAAGACATGCAGGCTATTTCTACAGCGGAGTCACCCGCTTTCAGGCAGCTAATTAGCATGATAGCGGGCGTCAAACGGCAAATGGCACAAAAATATTTTCCAAGTTCCTGGACACAGTGGACAGTGAGCACATAAACATAGAAAGCATTCTCTTATATACTCTTTCATTCTAGACTTCTAGAGTGTTTGATTATCACATCACTCTAAATGTATAGACTATAAAGTTCACAAACATAAAGGGATCCTAGTGGGCCAGGACAATCTTTCCTTTTCTCTAAACTAAAACTGGGAAAATGCGTAGAGTGTTCTGGGCTTCACTGAAGACATGATTTTATTTCACAATTCCTTGAGAGAAAAAAACGCCTGGTTAGGCGTGTGTATAGCAGTATGTGGGCTGTATATAGTGACATGACATATAATCATGTCATGTGTGCCTTCCTTGGGTGAAGCCAGGTTTACAGCTATGTTGTTATTATGCGGTTTGTTACTTACAGTATGTATGTTATGTTGTAGCTGTTTAAAATAGTTTTGTCAACTTGTTCTGGCCCAAATTAAATTGGCCCTTTGAAACATAGCTTTGTCTTTGTGGGTTGTATGTAGACCACATTGCTTAGCAGAGTTCAGTGATGCAAATGCATGTCAAGTTGATCAACAGATTGTATTATTCTCCAGTGCAATAACAGTACTGAAATTAAGGCTAAAAGTGCATTAATGGGAGCCTTAAAAAAAGTTACTAAATAGCTACTTTTCACAGTAACACATTACTTTTTGGTGTAAGTAACTGAGTTAGTAATTGACTTACTTTTGAAATAAAGTAACTAGTAACTGTATCTAATTAATGATTGTCAGTAACTAACCCAACACTGCTTATGACCATGTGGTATTTCAGTTTTTCTTTTTTAATAAATTCACAAAAAATTCTACATTTCAGTTTTTTTCTGTCAAGATGAGATGCTGAGTGTACAATGAGAACTACAATGAACTTTTGGATTTTAGCACATTGCTGCAATGAAACAAAGAGTAAAAAAATTAAAGATGTCTGAATACTTCCGTACCCACTGTGAATATTCTCCACTCTTGCGTCGCCAATGTCGGACAGTGTCCCAGGTATGCGGAAGGATGTATGCCTCCACATCTCTGTTAATGGTGTCCATAGCCTCCTTCACCTATCTCTTCTTTGTTTCTCTTAAAATTACTTATCCTGGTGTTATGAGAGTTGGTGCGTTGCGGTAACTTCCACCGCTGTCATTTCCGTTGCCGGACGCGTCATCGGTGGTTTAAAGTTGTGTTGCAGCTTCATCATTGTGTTGTGTCGTTTGTATTTATTCTGATTTTTGCAATAGTACTGTAGCTGAAAGTTATGATATCGTATTGCCCGGCAGTGGAGAAGGAGAGACACAGTCAGAGATACACCTTCATACACTTTCTTAAAGGGGAACATTATCACAATTTCAGAAGGGTTAAAACCATTAAAAATCAGTTCCCAGTGGCTTATTTTATTTTTCGAAGTTTTTTTCAAAATTTTACCCATCACGCAATATCCCTAAAAAAAAGCTTCAAAGTGCCTGATTTTAACCATCGTTATATACACCCGTCCATTTTCCTGTGACGTCACATAGTGATGCCAAAACAAACAAACATGGCGGATAGAACAGCAAGGTATAGCGACATTAGCTCGGATTCAGACTCGGATTTCAGCGGCTTAAGCGAAATTGAAGAAGAAACTGAAGCTATTGAGCCATATCGGTTTGAACCGTATGCAAGCTAAACCGACGAAAACGACACGACAGCCAGCGACACGGGAGAAAGCGAGGACGATTTCAGCGATCGCCTTCTAACCAACGATTGGTATGTGTTTGTTTTTAAGTGTTGTAATGTTTTTAAGCTAAATTATTGGTAAACACAGTTTATGTATAATAATTTACGTAAAACCGCGAGTAATGAATAAAGTTTTCATCAATTAATATATTCTGTAGACATACCCTCATCCGCTCTCTTTTCCTGAAAGCTGATCTGTCCAGTTTTGGAGTTGATGTCAGCAGGCCAGGGAAGCTAGGGTCGATATTCTTCTCTTGATCATCTTCGGTGGCATAAGGGACGGTAGAAGCGGTGTGAGCCAAGACATCCAGGGGGTTTAGCTCGCTCGTCTGCGGGAACAAACTGCCGCCATTGCTTGCCGTGCTACCGAGGTCCTTTGTCCCTGAATACCTCACACACTCCGGCAGATTCAATGGGGGTCTGGCGGCAGATTTCTTTGACATTATCGTTGGAAATGCATCTGCTTTGAGTGTCGCAGGATATCCACACATTCTTGCCATCTCTGTCGTAGCATAGCTTTCGTCGGTAAAGTGTGCGGAACAAACGACTGACCATTTTCGTCGGCTTTCCCCACACCCTCGTATTTTGAACAAATTACGTCCAATTTCTTGCCACTTTCGTATCTTTGTGCCACTGGTGCAACTTGAATCCGTCCCTGTTCGTGTTGTTACACCCTCCGACAACACACCGACGAGGCATGATGTCTCCAAGGTACGGAAAACAGTCGAAAAAACGGAAAATTACAGAGCTGATTTGATTCGGTGTTTGTAATGTGTTTGAGAAAATGGCGGATTGCTTCCCGATGTGACGTCACGTCATTTTTGATTTGATGACGCCGCATACAGGAAAATAGACTTAATGTTTAACATTTTTATTATTTCAATTGCTTAACTTCATGTAAAGTTTGCCATCCTTAAATCTAATGTTTTCCTTTTCTAGTATTGATAAAATCGATCGATACCTATTTCTTGGAAGGCAAAATTGCCAAGCACAGATCTATATACTTGTAATTTTGAAATATAAATTGATCTATCAATGTATCGATCAATCGTTACACCCCTAACTCGTATATATTTACTGTTTAAAGAAGCCCTCAGAGGGCAACAATAACTGCAATATGACCCTCAATGAAAAATGAGTCTGATAGAAATTCCAAGAAACATTTTAGTTACAGTGTATCTTCAAGAGCAAACCTGCGATGTTCAAACATTTTTCTTATGCATGCTGAAAAATGAAAGGATCAATTCATGACTTAGAATTTTTTTTAAACAGGATACAGGTTATAGGTGATAACACATTAATAGTACTATGACTTATTTTCAACACTTTTATGAGTGGGACCTTTTTGGATCCCTGAGATTTTTTGTGTTTTATAAGGGGCTTCACGGTGGCAGAGGGGTTAGTGCATCTGCCTCACAATACGAAGGTCCTGGGTTCAATCCCGGGCTCGGGATCTTTCTGTGTGGAGTTTGCATGTTCTCCCCGTGACTGCGTGGGTTCCCTCCGGGTACTCCGGCTTCCTCCCACTTCCAAAGACATGCACCAGGGGATAAGTTGATTGGCAACACTAAATTGGCCCTAGTGTGTGAATGTGAGTGTGAATGTTGTCTGTCTATCTGTGTTGGCCCTGCGATGAGGTGGCGACTTGTCCAGGGTGTACCCCGCCTTACGCCCGATTGTAGCTGAGATAGGCTCCAGCGCCCCCCGCGACCCCAAAGGGAATAAGCGGTAGAAAATGGATGGATGGATGGATTTTTTTAAAGACTGTCTTTGCTAAAATAAAAAACAAATACAATTCAACCAAATTATTGATGTTATAAATTATTGACCTATTTAGGCCTCCAATTATTTCATATCAAAATTTCTCTTTGAACATTTTTGGGGAACAATAATGTGTTTTTGCCATTAAGTTTTTTTGGTTTTTTTTTTTAAATAAAAAGGACATAAAACATCATTTAAGAAAACTTTATATTTACAGATAGATCTGAAGTTGAGATGTAAGCATAGAAAGAAAAAATATAATTTTTTATGACTGGTACCCTTCCGGATCAAAATTGAGGGGAGCCCTAAAGAGTAAACACAATTCTTTATATTGTAATGGTTTTGAAAATGAAAAATATCAAAATGGCCCCTTTTGAATTTGTTTTAGTGTAGGGCCCTCGGTGGCAAAAGTTAAATAGTTGTTTCTATAGTATAGTCTTTTGAGATTATATGATAAAAGGCTAGCCGAAACGTTAGGGGCCTACTCACATTTGTGAGTATTGTATGTATAATTGAGCACCAAGTTCTCCATACCCTGGCTAATTTTAGAGTCAAAGGGACTTTTTATTTGCTGTGTCTTTAAACTGAATATGAAAGTAAAAGCGAGTGACAAATGAATTACATTTGTAAGGTTTTAGCGATATTAATGGGAAAAATCAACAATTTTCATATAGCATCCGTACTGCTTTATAAACATCCACTTGCTTTCAGGACCACTCACTTTGTCTTACTCTGTGTCAGATTTGGTTTCTTGCCAGTTTCAACTCTCTGTATAAATGCGCGTATTGGCAATGTGCTCTTTTTCAAGATCAATATTGCTTAAATATACCTTGTCTAGTCAGATCTACTTCAGAAAAGAAATAACGTCAATGCTCACAACCCAGATTATGGCCAGGAAAGTCACAATGATGGAATCCAAAAGGAGTATGTCAACACATTTTACAGAATGTCCTCTCCTCTGTTTAAAAGAAGGGAGTGAAAATGGGAGAATAGGAGAGATGGGGATGACGCTTCAGCAAAGCCTGGCTGCTGCTAATCCAGCCTTTGAACACAGATCGTTGTGTTCATCGCGAGAGGTTTTCCTTCATTCCTGCTGAACTTCTGTCCCATCCCCAGGCATTGAGCTTTTGTGTGGCGTAATGAGATATCCCAATCCATTCAGAAATAGGAAGAGTGAGCCAGAGAGATTAAATAGGATGACGAGAGAAAAGTACGGTAAAGAAGACGAAAAAGGAATGCGAAGAGAAGAAAAAAAAGAATTTATCCCATTAGTAAAGAAATGACAAAAACAATTAGGGATGTAATTTTGAAGCAATAACACATGTTTTGACAAGAGCTCTAACTGTTACTCTTTATTACAGGTACTTAGTAATGCCCGCCTTTTCCTCGAAAACCTTTTAAGGTAAGTAAGTGGATTTTAATACACTCTTTTATTTTTTTAACAACTTGAAGCTTTTTTTTCCCATGATATCTCTTTTCTTTTTAGGTTATTTTCAAAGAGAATGTTCTGAACTCCTTTTTCAATGCAAGTGTTTTGTTGATCAGTACAATACTGCCTTATGTTGTGCAATAGTTCCAATTAATGGTCATGGACTTCTTTCGATGACAAACTAGTTGAGACCGAATCAGCAGCGCCTCTGCTGGTTGCAACCAAGTAGTGCACAGTGCAGTGCACAGTGCAGTGCACGTTCCCATCCATTTTCTACCGCTTGTCCCTTTTGGGGTTCAATTGCCTAATGAATCCAACACAGTTGACTAAGTTAAAACTAGGGATGTGCCGATCGGTCGGCCACCGAACAGTATCAACCAATGTTCGTGAAAAAGTATTTGATCTCGATTCATGCAGTTTTATGCCGATCACCAATGCCGATTCCTGCTGGCTGACACTGTATTTTTAGTGTCCTGGCTGACAAGTTGCTAGCAGCTAATTATTTGTCAAATAAACACATATCTTAGTGTCTTTAGTATCATTATCAAGTCTCATTATAACTGGAGGACAAGGCTAAACATGTTACGCACTAAGAGCAAGCCAGGAGCAGGCATGCTCATTGCTAAGGTAGCTTCAAACAACCCTGAGAAATAAGTGCTAAGTAAACTCTAAAGCACCAGTAGAATGGGAAAAACAAGTTGCCTCTGTATTGAAGTTATCATCATATATTTTTGTTTTATAACACCAAAAGACCTACACAGTTTGCAAGTAAATACAGTTGTGGTCAAAAGTTTACATACACTTGTAAAGAACATAATGTCATGGCTGTCTAGAGTTTCTAATCATTTCTACAACTCTTATTTGTTTGTGATAGAGTGATTGGAGCACATACTTGTTGGTCACAAAAAACATTCATGAAGTTTGGTTCTTTTATGAATTTATTATAGGTCTACTGAAAATATGACCAAATCTGCTGGGTCAAAAGTATACATACAGCTAGGGATGTCCCGATCCGATATTTGGATCGGATCGGCCGCCGATATTTGCCAAAAAATGCGTATCGGCAAGGCATGGGAAAATGCCGATCCAGATCCAGTTAAAAAAAAAAAACTCCGGTCTGTGTTTTCCAACGCAAAACAGGCCCAGAGCATAATACTACCACCACCATGCTTGACGGTAGGAATTTGTATTCCTGGGATTAAAGCCCTTCCCTTTTCTCCTCCGAACATATTGCTGGTATTGTGGCCAAACAGCTAAATTTTTCCTCCAGAAGGTCTTATCTTTGTCCATGTGATGTATGTGCTCCAATCACTCTATCACAAAAAAATAAGAGTTGTAGAAATTATTGGAAACTCAAGACAGCCATGACATTATGTTCTTTACAAGTGTATGTAAACTTTTGACCACTTATGTAGATATGGTCAAAATAACATCAATCTCACTGAGATTCCCGAGCAATTTTGAGATACAATGAGCAAGCCAGTCGGGGAACCACAAATCCCTTCCCCACCAACAACAACGCTAATCATGCAGACTTTGTGAGAGCCAACAATTGCTTTGATAAAAGTTTTGATCCAGAACCTTATTTTAAGGAGATTTTTTTATTTAACCTTTATTTAACCAGGAAAATATCCTATTGAGATTTAAAACCTCTTTTTCAAGTGAGTGGCCAAGGGGCATCAATGTTACACATACAATTACATTCACATTAAAATGACAGGATGGACATCAAGTAAAACAGTTAGAGATAACTGAGACTGCTTCACATTCTCTTTGATTTGAAAAAAATTCAGTCAGTTTCCAGTCTCTTTGTAACATATTCCGAGGTCAAGGAGCTGCATAGACAAAAGCTTTTTTCCCCAGCTCAGTGTGAACAAAAGGAACAGAGAGTAACAGCTGATCGTTGGATCTCAGTGCATAAGAGTCCGTACTTTTTATGTAATTAATGTACAAATGTAATCGGGCAAGAAGAGCCTTGTAAATAAAAGTGTACCAATTACACTGTCTCCTAGTGGACAGAGAAGACCATCCCACCTGAGAGTATAAGTCACAGTGGTGAGTCATGGCTCTACAGTTTGTGATGAACCTCAAAAAAGCACGGTTAACAGTCGACCATCCAAAGACGGGAACGAGTAGCATTCATATAAAAAAGATCACTATAATCTAGCACGGATAACAAATGTGGCAGAGACAAGGCGCTTTTTACACCAAAAGAAAAACAAATCTTATTATGGAAGAACAACTCCAATTTAAGTTTTAGTTTCTACACCAGTTTATCAATACAAGGTTTAAAAGTCAGAGAGTCATCAATTAAAACACTAAGGTATTTATATTAATGCACCACTTCTATGATATTCCATTCAAGAGTGGACACTACTGGGGGAGTTCGAGGCACCTTTTTATGTTTGGAAAACAGCATAAGTTTTTTGTCAACATTGAGAAACAGTTTAAAGTAAATAAGTGAATTCTGCACAGCAACAAAAGTTTTCTGCAGGGAATTAACAGCCTGTTCAAGAGATGTTCCAGAGGAGAGATGTCCGATAATATTGGCCAATAAATGCTTTAAAATGTAATATCGGAAATTATCGGTATAGTTTATTTTATTTTTTATCGGTATCGTTTTTTTTTTTGTTGTTTTTTTTTGTTTTGTTTTTCATTTTTATTAAATCAACATAAAAAACACAAGACACGCTTACAATTAGTACACCAACCCCAAAAACCTCCCTCCCCTATTTACACTCATTCACACTCTTTCACACAAAAGGGTTGTTTCTTTCTGTTATTAATATTCTGGTTCCTACATTATATATCAATATATATCAATACAGTCTGCAAGGGATACAGTCCGTAAGCACACATGATTGTGCGTGCTGCTGGTCCACTAATAGTACTAACCTTTAACGGTTAATTTTACTCATTTTCATTAATTATTAGTTTCTATGTAACTGTTTTTATATTGTTTTACTTTCTTTTTTATTCAAGAAAATGTTTTTAATTTATTTATCTTATTTTATTTTATTATTATTTTAAAAAAAGGACCTTATCTTCACCATACCTGGATGTCCAAATTAGGCATAATAATGTGTTAATTCCACGACTGTATATATCGGTATCGGTTGATATCGGTATCGGTTTATATCAGTATCGGTTGATATCGGTATCGGTAATTAAGAGTTGGACAATATCAAAATATCGGATATCGGCAAAAAGCCATTATCGGACATCCCTAATCCAGAGCAATAAATAATTGTATCGTCAGCATACATATGCATATTAGCATCAGAGAAATGTTGTTTGAGATCATTAATGTACAAGTTAAATAAGAGGGGCCGCAAAACCGATCCCTGAGGTACACCTTTATGAACAGTGACAAATTCTGAACAAAGGCTTTTACTGGGTCCTGTTTTCTAAAACATTCAAAAACCAAGTGAACAGCCTGTGTTTTAAAATAGCGTTGTCTACAGTGTCAAAAGCTTTGGAGATATCAATAAAAAGTGAGGCACAGGACTGTTTTTTATCAAGCGCTACAATAATGTAATTTACCACCTTCATTGAAGCAATGATTGTGTTTTGCTTTTTCCTGAAGCCTGATTGATATTTACAAATTATTTTATTTGAATAGAGGAACTCTATCACAAACAAGAGATTACAGAATTTTTGATGAGACACATACATTTTATATTGGCCTATAATTAGAAAGAACTTCTGGATCACCTCATTTTGGTATTAGGCCAGGTGGGAAAGTTGACCCACTGGGTAAGATTAACAGAATCACAAAACCTTCTAAATTCATCAGAAGCTGTGTTTAACCATGCCCAGTTAAAATCTCCTGACATAAGTATTTCAGTGTAATTTAACTTATCCAAAAGCTGTTTTAATGACTCTCACGCATCATTTGAAGCAGATGGAGGCCTGATTTTACAATTTCTACATTCAGAGCCAAAAATTCAATTAGTTTACTGAACAATTGAAGCATTAAATCTTGATTTTACATAAATACCTACACCCCCACCCTTTTTCGGTGCGGTAAACATTATACCCATAAATGTTAATGTCTTAATTTGTAATAGACTTTTAGTAAGCCAAGTTTCCGAAATCAAAACATCTGCCCGTGTTAAATTCACCCAAATTCTGACCATGTCCATCTTTGGTTGCAAGCTCCGTACATTCAAATTAACATTTTTAAGACCAGACAATGATTGAAAATCAAAGGGTGTCAGGAAGCACTAAACCTCAGGTCCAGGATTTGGTTGCACATTTCCGGACAAAAGTAGAAGTAAAGCCATCAACAGACTCAGCTTAGCAATTGATTTACTTTTAATTATTTGGCATGTTGAAGACCCTCCATTTAGTGGATTGGAGAGATACTTATGTAAAGCAAATAAACATTTGAGTTTTGTTAGGTCTCTGGGCAGAGCTGGAGACAGATGTATATAATTTTCCAATTGTACTGGAGGTTGCCCTGGATATAGAGAAGCTATAGGGCATGTGCCAAAACTTTTCACTATTAGGTGATTGTCATTAGAGTGTCCATAGCTCTTTAATGGGTGCAGCAAAGCCAAAAAGAGAAGAATAGTTACATGCTGATTCCAATGTAGCACAAGACAGGAATATCCAAGTTTTTTTAATTCACTGGATTAGACAATGACGTTGCATGACATCACGCGTAAACAGGAACTGAGGCCCGACAAAGCAACACAGCCGCGGTCTCAGGCAACAGGAAAATCTATTTCCAGCACCAGAAGAAAGAAACGCCTTCCTTACTTCCCAGTCCAGGCAGACGGATCGACGCGGTGGTCCCTACTAGGCACGACGTGAAGAACGTGAAGTCTGACGCCGGTCTTCCCAAGTCCAGGCAGATGGGTCGACGCGGTGGAACCCAAAAGGCAAGACTTGAGCAGGAGCGCAGGACAGCAAGCCAAGATGCCGGACAGGTTAGGATCCAGGAGGCTTGGATGCTACACCAGCAGTCTGCCTTAGGCTTTCCTGTCCAGGCAGATAAATCGACCCGACCACCTTCAACAGACACACAGAAGCAGACTTCGTTGGAGCAGTAGGCAACAACGCCGTACAGTTCACCAGTTCTCAGGTGTAGATGGACAGGCCCCAACCGCCTGCCGGGTGCAGCAGGAGCCACATGCCCCGCTGAGCTTGAACACTGCACCCAAACAACGTCCACAATCCTCCATGCAAAAATGTTTGTTAAAAGACTAAAACAAATTTTAAAGGACTGGATTGGATACCTCCAATAAGAATACTAAAAATAACACTAAAAAGACTAGACATAAAACAAATAAAATCTAGTGAGGACAAACACAGACATCACTCAAGCCGCGCTCACAAGCTGCCATCTTGGTTTGACATGCACTCTGAGCTACAAGTTTTAGAAGCTGTGTGCAAACTGATCCAGTTTTAGGGAAACACTATAGCATCATGTTGCAATATTGTTAAGTGCTAAACAAGTAATACAAACTACGAACATAATAAAATAACCCCTAATTTACAATGTCTGCTTTCACTGCTAAGACGACTGATATGATGTCCATATCTTCCCGTTTAGATGAAGAATTATATCATAATCCACACGAAGAGTTAAAAGAAAATGTTGCTTCCTGCAGTCATCGTGTTCGGTTGTCCTGTCTTCGTCTCCATGCCCACGTATGAATTGAATGTCACAGATGAACAACTTCTAAATTTATGACTAAACCACATGAGAGGCATGATTTGTAATCTAGAATGACTTTGACGAGCCGAGACGCGATTAAGCAGCGGGACATCGGCCAGCTCAATGCTGCAGCATTAACTAGTTAACTCTCTGTTATCAATGCTGTGCTAAAAAAATAGTTTGTCTGCATTGGCGCTTATAATAACAACATCGGTGTTATTGACGGCGGGTTTTGGATGGTTATTTAGAGGGCTTTGTGAGCGAAATAAAGACCCCCCCCCCCATTGACACAACTGTGAGCGAACTTGTTTGGCACAGGGGTTAGTGCGTGTGCCTCACAATAAGAAGGTCCTGGGTTCGATCTCCGGGCTCTGGGTCTTTCTGTGTGGAGTTTGCATGGTCTCTCCGTGACTGCTCCCACTTCTAAAGACATGCACCTTGGGATAGGGCAGTGCATCTCAATTATTTTCTGTCACGCCCCCCTAGGAAGAAGAAAATATTGTATGCCCCCCCCACACTCTCCACTGTGACTATAAATAGTATAATTTGTCTATAAAATTGTTATAACTATACCTCTGCATAACATTGTAAGCTTATTACCATTAAAGGAAACAACACACATCCCCCACCGTGGTTACAGTGAAGCGCTTCATCACATTCTGGTAGGGCACAAAAAACCATGTTCCCAGAGGTCACACGCGTCCCCCCTGGCATCGCACCACGCCCCCCCAGGGGGGCCTGCTTGGGCCTGACTGTTTGAGAAGCACTGGGATAGGGTAATTGGCAACACTAGATTGGCCCTAGTGTGTGAATGTGAGCGCGAATGTTGTTAATATTGGATCTGCGATGAGGTGGCGACTTGTCCTGGGTGTACACCACCTTCTGTCCAGCTTGGATAGGCTCCAGCATCTCCCACGACCCAGACAGGGACAAGCGGTAGAAAATGGATGGATGGATTTATTTACGACTTAAAATGTCACAGTCGGTACACGACATGTCGGGGCGTGGGGCGCTATCCATAAATTACCCAAAAAGGGACAAGCAGTAGAAATGGATGGATGGATGGATATCAAGGGTGTAATCAATACATAATTGATACCAGAGTGATTAGGTCGATATATTTTTGTTCTCTTTATTTATTTATTTTTGTTAATGTTTAGAAACTTGGGGAATAATTCACTGGACACAGGAGGACTTTGAGGTCAAAAACCAAATGATTTAAATGAGTAGCAGATAGTTGTCTTTGTTTAGTTATTGTGTACTATTGACTTTGTTTTGCTCAAACAATTGTATGAAAATAAGAGAAGAAGCTAATTTAGCTTTTGTGTTGATATTGGTAAACTGTCAATAGTACTCACCATTTGAGACATTTGTGACTAAGAGCTATATAAGTAAACTTTGATTGATTGATTGACCATAAATAAATTGAAATATTTACAGGCAATACATGTAATCGGTATGTGTATTGGTATCTGCCGATCTCACTCGTGGATGATCAGTATCAGAATTGGCAGAATAAAACCCTGATTGGAAAATCCTTAAACTAATCAGTTACCAATTGGTATCAGTATGCCCATTTCTAATTTAGTGCATGCCAAATACAAGTACCACGTCTTAAATGACTCTCCTTACTTAATGACAAAAACACTTTACATAGTAGTAAGACTACTTCTTCCTACTCCTTTTTGGACATATTGAGCTTTGTGTGACAATGTAAATATGTGCTGTATTAATGTGTAATTTTGTTTGCAATTTCGAAAATAATTTTTTTTATGTTAACAAGCCAAATTACTATCCTGCTTTTAAGATTTTTATTTAGTGACTACTTTGTCAAATCAAATCTTTCGTCTTTAATTCCTCCTGTGATAGTCCTTTCTTTTAGCTTTTTGATAGGTCATAATTTCAATTTACCCTTTCTATCTAAATGTATTCCGTTTTCACTTGCCAGGTACGGGGTCCTGGTGGACCCGATTCAAGTGGTTTCCTTATTTCTGAAAGACCCCTACAGCTGGCCAGCGGTGTGCCTTGTAATTGGTAGGTAGACGTGCAGCTCGGGGTAGCCCTGAGAGGAAACTTATTGTTAAATAAGTCATTGACAATTATGCTGCATGATTACTGTAATTAATAATAGAGCCTTTGGGGTGGCGTGGCTCGGTTGTTAGAGCGGCCGTGCCAGCAACTTTACGGTCCCAGGTTCAATTCCCGCTTCCGCCATCCCAGTTACAGCCATTGTGTCCTTGGGCAAGAAACTTTACCCACCTGCTCCCAGTGCCTACCACACTGGTTTAAATGTAGCTTAAAGATGTAGACAATGGGTTTCACTATGTGAAGTGCTTGAGTCACCCGAGAAAAACTGCTTTATAAATATAATTCACTTAATTTCAATTGTAATGATATTAACCTTTTTAGCCCAATTACTGGCTTGCGGTTCCGCAGACCTCTGGTGGCCCACTGGGAAGGCCGGTGGGGGAGTGGACGTTATTCATATTACATAACAATGTAATATGAATAAACTATTACAGTGTCACAAATATATCAGTGTTGCGTCAGCTGGCCGGGGTTCTCACAGACATCTTCAACATCTCGCTGACCCAGGCTGTGGTACCATCATGTTTTAAGACGGCCACAATCATTCCAGTGCCAAAAAACCCCACAATCTCCTCCCTCAATGATTATCGCCCCGTTGCACTCACCCCCATCATAATGAAGTGCTTCGAGGGGCTGGTAAAGGAATATATTGTCTCCAGACTTCCCCCCACATTCGACCCATACCAGTTTGCTTATCGCCCTAACCGCGCCACAGATGACGCCATCTCCTCTGCACTCCACCTGAGCTTAGAACATCTGGAAAGAAAGGACACACACGTGCGGATGTTGTTTCTGGACTTCAGCTCAGCATTCAACACCATCATCCCACAGCACTTGGTGAGCAAACTGGCCCCCCTTGGATTCAGTACCCCCCTATGCAACTGGCTGCTTGACTTCCTCACTGACAGACCCCAATCTGTGAGAGTGGGCAACAACACCTCCAGTGCCATCTCCTTGAGCACCGGCTCCCCCCAGGGCTGCGTCCTGAGTCCGCTGCTGTTCACTTTGATGACCCATGACTGCTGCGCCAGGTCCACTACTAACCACATTGTGAAGTATGCGGAAGACACGACAGTAGTGGGCCTCATCCGTGACAACAACGACATGGACTACAGGGAAGAGGTGAAACATCTGGTTGACTGTTGCAAAACCAACAACCTGGTCCTGAACGTCGACAAGACCAAGGAGATCATCGTTGACTTCAGGAAGCACCAGTCCAGCCACACTCCACTCTTCATCAACGTCACAGCGGTGGAGATGGTAAGCAGCACCAAGTTCCTGGGGGTGCAGATAACTGACAATATAACCTGGTCCCTACACACCAAAGCTCTTGTAAAAAGAGCTCAGCAGCGCATGCACTTTTTGCATCGGATGAAAAGAGCACAGCTCCCTCCCCCCATTCTCACCACATTCTACAGAGGCACTATAGAGAGCCTACTGACCAACAGCATCTCTGTCTGGACTGGAGCCTGCAGTGCCTCAGACTGGAAGTCTCTCCAGAGAGTGGTGAGGACGGCGGAAAAGATCATCAGGACTCCTCTTCCTCCTATCCAGGAGATCGCAAAAAGCCGCTGCCTGACCAGGGCTCAGAAAATCTGCAAAGACTTCTCCCACCCCCACCAAGGACTGTTTTCACTGCTGGACTCTAAAAAGAGGTTCCGCAGCTTCTGAAGCAGAACCTCCAGGTTCTGTAACAGCTTCTTCCCTCAGGCCGTAAGACTTTTGAACGCATCATAATTATCCCCTCAACTCCCCCCAAAATGGATTAACTCGCTGGAATAAAAAAGACAATACAACATACATCCATAAACGTGGATGCATATGAAAAAGTGCAATATATTTATCTGTACAGTAACCTATTTATTTATTTATATATGCACCTTATTGCTTTTTTATCCTGCACTACCATGAGCTAATGCAACAAAATTTCGTTCTTATCTGTACTGTAAAGTTCAAATTTTAATGACAATAAAAAGGAAGTCTAGTCTAGTCTAGTTTATATTTTTGTTCAGTGTAGTTTGGCTCTATATAAGCCTCTTGGTAACACTTTTATCTGATCAGTTTTTGAAAAGTCAGACTAACACTCCTGGATTATGCGATTGGAAACCAGATCTCTCGAGAGACTATGTGTGGCCGGAGAGGACCCTACTTATAGTCTCAACGTGCGTAATACCACCTGGAAACAGATACAATTCAATAAAAACATAGCAACAATTGTATTGAAGAGGAAACTATTTATTTGCATCACAAATTAAAAGAACAATTTGAAGTGCATTAATGGTAGTAAAAATGAACGGTGACTTATTTGAGAAGATTGCTGAGGCAATGTAAAATGCCGGCTTAATTTGCACTCCCGAACAAAGTACAAATGAGATGAAAGAGAATGAAGCAGGTATATTAAAGTCGAATAATAAAGCGTACACAGACCTATTCATGCTGCATTTGTGCAAGCCAACTGATTAACTTTCCGCACAACGGGCAAAATAGTCCAGGACAATAGCAACCTTCCTCTGGATACCAGTCGGGGCACGAACGATCTATTTCTTCAGATTTAAAACTCCTTCCATCAATCCACAGAGCCCTTAGAATAAACTTTGAGACATTCAAAAGTTTTGTTTCCATGATTTTGTCCGAAAATTCCTTCAAATAAACTCATCCACCGCCATTCATTGCATTTGACCCAATACATTCTTGGTGGTGGCGTTATATCCGTAGCGCAATCCAAGATCATTTATTAATGCTGTCTGCTATTTAACATCAGCATCGCCGTTAGAGACGTAATATTTACATTCTGATGTAAATATTACTGCGAACATCAGTTAAAACAAGTTGTAAGGAGCCGCAAATCCTAGTGTGACATCATAGGTCAACCGGAAAAGTCATTCAGTTATCCGCACTAAAAGGAAATAAGCGCTCCCTAGTTTACGGGAGGCACATGGTGTATGAACAATAGTCGCATTTGAGAGTGTGCATTGACACTTGGACTTCACACGTAGGTGTGAAAATAAAAAATAAAAAAACTATTTGAGACTTCAGACTAATTTAGTGCAATGAAACATAGTGACTAACATTCACTATGCCATCTCGCGGTGGGGAAGCTCGTAACTCGAATTTTTGCTAGTACTCTAAAGCATAACAATTGGTCGAGAGTCAGCTTGTATCCCGAAAAACTTTTAAACTGGGCCAGTTGTATCCCGAGATACCAGTGTATATGTTATATATATCTAAAGATGTGGACTTCCGCGTCAGCCATCTTGGATCACATGTCATGTAAGGCGCATTAATTTTGGTCATTGCACGTGTCACAAAAGGAGAAATAAAGGTGCAACAAAGATAAGATAAAACAAGATAATTCGCAGTTTCAGTGTTTATCTAAACCCTATTGCAGCACTAACATATCAAGATATTATCGTTATAAACCAAATGTCTCATCGTGGGATACCCTGAGTTTGCTAGCTCCAGTACATTATGAGATGCAATATGTCAGTAATTCTAATGTGACTCTTTATTATAACTGCACATGGAACTTTTTTCTTAATATACGACCTATTGGCCTGTTTTTTAATGCATAATTTCAAAGTCTGCAGTGGTACAGCCTACTATGTCTCCAGGGGGTTTTCCACCTGGCCTATATACTAAAATACTGCATAGGTATTTTGCTGCAATGGAAAAAAGCAACATAAGCCACTTTTCTACCACCTGACCGTCCTGAGTTAACTTTGTTCTGTAACACACATCCTTCCTCAAACACAACTAGCCCTACTAAATTTAAAAAAAACAAGAAAAAATGCAATGCGAACTAATTATTACGCACATATTTTTCATATTGCGGTACAATGTTTTATTTATTTTTTATTGTTCTCAAGTTGCTGCACATATGTAACATGTATTTAGTTTTAAGCACAAACTGTGCTACAGTCTGTTAAGGGTCTTCTTTTTCCTCAGGAAGACTCAGTAAAATAAGTTATGCTTGCACATACTTGGCTTTAACATAATTAAGTCTTTTTCAGTATTCAACTACATACACATGAGTGCTTTGAGACCTTACGTAACATAATGTCATTCATTGTAGTACCTTGGGACACATTTTACACATCAGTAACAGGAGCAGCCACCATTATTAAACGTCTACATTCAATAAACATTGGCCAGCGAACCAAATGAGAGAAAAAGGAATTACTTGCAATTGTGTACGCATACGTTCTGTGCAAAACATTTGATTGGTTTGTTCTTGTTCATGTCGTTTGGCAGTATTGCTGGCATTAAAACTTGTGTGATTGATTGCGCACCTGGTGTTGTCTCGATGATGTGATCGTCTATTTTTCTAACTGGCCATAACGCATATGATATTTAATCTGTGTCTTTGACGTGTTTAGGGTGAAATTTAACCATACTTGCAATGTTTTCACCTGTGTCTTTTCAGTGGCCGCAGCCATTTTTCTCTTACGGCTTGTTGCTTTGTGTTTACAAGTCTAGCTGATAAGAGCATGTTTGTTTCCATCTGAAAAAACACAAGCAATGACGTTATTGACAATTATAGGCGACATGTCGTTGCACCTCTTGTGGAAAGCTTTACATTGCACTGAAGTTTAAGCCTACAAGATATGATGCAATGACCCAATATGTATGCATGTCCTCAAAGCCTTGCTTTGACAATTTAGTAAAATAAAAAAAAAAAGACAGCGTTTTGTCGCATTTGATAACTTGTATCAATACCAAAATGTATTTATTTTTTTTGTCCTGTCCAGCTTCTCAGGCAAATCATATAGTTGATGTAGATGCCCATATCGGCTGTTCAGATTTACTTTACAAAAGAGAAGTGTAGGATACTTCTCTTGTTGCCTTATTTGTAATTGACTTTATTAAATGTATTTATATTATCATTTGGTGCAGCCGGGCCAGAGCAGGAGGGGATAGAAAGAGAAAAAAAAGGAAGACAGAGGGGGGAATTGTGGGGACAAGAGGGGGATTAGACAGAGAGACAAAAACAACAACAGCAAACACAACAACAGCAACAACAATAGAGCAACATCAGCAAATACGACATGTACAAATATGATGGTAAAAGTAATAGTAAATAAGCAGTTAGCAAAAATGAAAAATAATACAGAAATGACAATGAGCATTATTACACTACAAATGGATCAATACAAATACCAATAGAAATAACGCTATTGATAATGAACAATACCAATACTTTACCTCTATTATCAACAATACAGTTGTTCAAATGCAACAATACATATACGTAATGATTACTTGAGATACGAAAGAATGCAGCCATGTGTTATACCCAGTTTACCCTAGGGCAACAACATTAATATATGTTTGATGAAACGTGATTATGTGCATGAGTGTACGTATGCATATGTACTTGTATATGTACAGAATGTGTATATGTGTTTGTACAGTGAATGTATATGTACAGTATGTGTATATGTATGTTTGTACAGTGAATGTATATGTCCAGTATGTGTATATGTATGTTTGTACAGTGAATGTATATGTCCAGTATGTGTATATGTATGTTTGTACAGTGAATGTATATGTACAGTATGTGTATGTTTGTATAATGAATGTGCGTGTGGATGTACGAACTTTGAGTATGTAAATATGTACTGTATTTGTAAATGTAATTTTTTTTACCAGGGCAGTGTGGCTGAAATTCTGTTTAATTCTATATTTTTAGAATTTACTGCTGGCCAGTAAAATACAAGCTGCAGTTTAGTGAGTGTCATTACTGTGGTCACAAATGTACTTTAATTTGTTTCCTGCCCTAACTAATGCCACATTTTGAAACTTTCAATAATGGCAGTAATAACTCCACCAAATGTTTTTTGTAGGCAAAGCCAATGTCATTTGTTGACTTTCTCAGTACTGTCTCATTTTCTTCCCAACAGTGTCCAATGTGTTTATTGTGGTTGCTCTTTATACGGAGAGGCAGTTGTCCAAGGTGAGTGAAGGATTATTAAGTTTCATTATTTCATTTGATTGTTAATGCCCCAGTGCTAGAATTTTGACTTAACTTTAAAATTCATACCACTGCCTTAATCCTAGATGGGGATTATTTTTTCTACAGCCATCCATCAAAACTGACTAAGTGACCCTCCCCAGATGCATCTGCACAATGTTTTACCAGTAAAACATGAAATTAGTTTCACCATCGGCATTCAGGGCATAGTCAGTCATGCTCTGTCTGTTATATAGCATTATAATATTTTTGAAACTTTTGCAGGCCTTCATAAAGTCCTAATGTGGTTGTGTTCTGCTCAAGTAATCGCACAGAGTATTTGCACCTGTGATCTCAATATGTTCAATGTCGTCTGCTGATTTATTGCTGCCAATCACGATGACCCTGTGCGTCTTTCTCCTCCTGCTCAGGGTTCTTTCAGCGAGCGCGTGGGCTTACTTGTTCACTTTGTTAATATGACGGTCATGCTAACATTCCCCGCTGCAGTGGTCCTCGCCGTGCCCTCCATGACCCCAGGTAAAGTGTTGTTTACTGTTGTTAAAATACCATTTCTCTTGGCCTACCAAATTAACTGCCAAACAGATAGCAGCGTGGCAGGCTAGTTGACTGGAATATTGTCATCTATTGTCTCTGAGCAGCAATACTATCACCAATAACCTAACACGATGTGTGTGGAATAGAAAATATTGTCATTGCAGTAAAGATTAAGAGGACATCCGTGTCTTTGTCCTTCAAAGAAACGGTTGAGCCATTTGATTGTGCTGTAAAAGACGACTCCTATAAGGCAGTCATAATTGGAACCGGTTAGTGGTAATGAACCAGTTGGTCATGACTGGATCATATCCAGCTGGCAGACAAGGAGGAAAGCAGTAAAAGGAGGAGAGAAGTGATGCCAAAGAGTGTATGGTTTGCAGGACAGGGTCATCCAAGGGTCATTGTCTACTCTCTTCATCACGCTGCCTTGTGGAAATTACGGCCAAATACCACAAGACAGAATGCATGCATGCATCGTATGCTACATAATAAACCGTGATGTTATGTTTAGGACACAAGATTAGCTTTCTGGTAATGGATGACCAACCTTTTATGTGCAATACAACCTCTGAATTTGAATGCCAATAAAACGTACAAACAAAAAAAATGTACATCCAAAAGTCGCACTAAAAACTGGTAGTTTGCATCATATATGGTATCATCATATCATCTGTCAGTGAAACATCTAAATATCATGAATATGTGTTTTTGTGCATTTTGTTAAGCATAGAAATGTAATTAGAAGTACAGTGGTAACCTATTCAACAAAGACTGAATCGTATGAATGCGTGTTTCCCATATAGAAAATAATTCAAATCCAATTAATCCGTTTCAGACACACACAAATATGAACACATTCATGATCATTAAAGGGGTCCTATGATGATTTTAATGTAATTTAAAACAATTCCTTGTGGTCTACACCAGTGTTTCATTGATGGGCCGCATGCACCCCCTAGAGGGTCGCCACAAAATATCTGTTTCTCAGTTGTGGTCCGTATGGGCCGCAGCGGTACTCGGTTATAATACACTTTGCCACAACTTGTGGAAGTAATGACAATATCAAACAAACAGAAGTAGTCTGGAGCAAAGAGTCATAAATATTTAAGTGACAAAATACATATTTCAAACAATGAACAAAGAAAAATATGTACTTGACCAAAAATCACTTCATATTCTGTACTGCTCACTAGAGTTACCATATCGGAGTTATTTTGTTGAAATATAGGTAATAACTACAAAAGTACACTTCACTTGCTAACTGTGTTACAAAAAATATCACTTCGAATAATACATAACGTTGGATATAGAGAACATACAAATCCTTTATTTATTGAATCAAATATATTGAATTTCAATGATTTGGTGAATTTGCAAACCGCTTAAATTATGTACAAACCCCGTTTCCATATGAGTTGGGAAATTGTGTTGGATGGAAATATAAACGGAATACAATGATTTGCAAATCCTTTTCAACCCATATTCAATTGAATGCACTACAAAGACAAGATATTTGATGTTCAAACTCATAAACTTTATTTTTTTTTGCAAATAATAATTAACTTAGAATTTCATGGCTGCAACATGTGCCAAAGTAGTTGGGAAAGGGCATGTTCACCACTGTGTTACATGGCCTTTCCTTTTAACAACACTCAGTAAACGTTTGGGAACTGAGGAGACACATTTTTGAAGCTTCTCAGGTGGAACTCTTTCCCATTCTTGCTTGATGTACAGCTTAAGTTGTTCAACAGTCCGGGGGTCTCCGTTGTGGTATTTTAGGCTTCATAATGCGCCACACATTTTCAATGGGAGACAGGTCTGGACTACAGGCAGGCCAGTCTAGTACCCGCACTCTTTTACTATGAAGCCACGTTGATGTAACACGTGGCTTAACATTGTCTTGCTGAAATAAGCAGGGGCGTCCATGGTAACGTTGCTTGGATGGCAACATATGTTGCTCCAAAACCTGTATGTACCTTTCAGCATTAATGGCGCCTTCACAGATGTGTAAGTTACCCATGTCTTGGGCACTAATACACCCCCATACCATCACAGATGCTGGCTTTTATACTTTGCGCCTATAACAATCCGGATGGTTCTTTTCCTCTTTGGTCCGGAGGACACGACATCCACAGTTTCCAAAAACAATTTGAAATGTGGACTCGTCAGACCACAGAACACTTTTCCACTTTGTATCAGTCCATCTTAGATGAGCTCAGGTCCAGCGAAGCCGACGGTGTTTCTGGGTGTTGTTGATAAACGGTTTTCGCCTTGCATAGGAGAGTTTTAACTTGCACTTACAGATGTAGCGACCAACTGTAGTTACTGACAGTGGGTTTCTGAAGTGTTCCTGAGCCCATGTGGTGATATCCTTTACACACTGATGTCGCTTGTTGATGCAGTACAGCCTGAGGGATCGAAGGTCACGGGCTTAGCTGCTTACATGCAGTGATTTTTCCAGATTCTCTGAACCCTTTGATGATATTACGGACCGTAGATGGTGAAATCCCTAAATTCCTTGCAATAGCTGGTTGAGAAAGGTTTTTCTTAAACTGTTCCACAATTTGCTCACGCATTTGTTGACAAAGTGGTGACCCTCGCCCCATCCTTGTTTGTGAATGACTGAGCATTTCTTGGAACCTACTTTTATACCCAATCATGGCACCCACCTGTTCCCAATTTGCCTGTTCACCTGTGGGATGTTCCAAATAAGTGTTTGATTAGCATTCCTCAACTTTATCAGTATTTATTGCCACCTTTTCCAACTTCTTTGTCACGTGTTGCTGGAATCAAATTCTAAAGTTAATGATTATTTGCAAAACAAAAAATGTTTATCAGTTTGAACATACAATATGTTGTCTTTGTAGCATATTCAACTGAATATGGGTTGTAAATGATTTGCAAATCATTGTATTCCGTTTATATTTACATCTAACACAATTTCTCAACTCATATGGAAACGGGGTTTGTACAATGCAAACTATAACCTGCTACCCAAGAATGTACAATACTTCTTAACAAAATAGGAGAAATATAATCAAAATATCTCATTTCAAACATTTGTTTGCATGTACAACACTTAAAACATTAGTATATCAGTATGTTTAAATAAGTTAAACAATGTAATAATATGGTCCAGTTTAAGAGGCTGTTCAAACTAAAAATGCTTATAAAGTACTAGGAAGACACATTTTGATGGACATCTTGAACTTTATTGAAAAAGAGATATTATTATTATTATTCATCTCATATGTGAATCATAACTGACTTAACTATCATTAAGAGATCTGTTGTATTTCATTGTTGTAAATTGTGTTACAAAATGAGGACAGCATGGGAACATATGTGCTACTAAATTGCTATGAAATGGAAAAGGTGTGGGATTAAATAATCTTAACTTCTTCCTTTTCGAAAATGTAAAGAGAAATGTAAATATGTAAACTATAGTATGTATCATTTGTAATCCCATACATGTTTGAAATTTTTTTAAACCAAACCAAAATTATGACTAAAGTGGTGAAGCTGTTTTTTCATTTGCACTTAAATTGTATTGACAGTTTATTTAAGAAACATATACTGTATATTATTATTATTATTAATTACTGATTTAGTAAGAATGTATTTATTTCAGCCCTGTGATATAACTAATTCAGTGTAAATAGTTGAGTGGGTTTGAGGTCAAAAAGGTTAAGAACCCCTTGTCCAGACAATACAGTGCATCTGAAAAGGATTGACAGCCCTTCACTTTTTACAAATTGTGCGATGTTTTAGCCTTATTGCAAAATGGAATAAATTAATTTTTGTCCTTAAATTTCTAAAGGCAATACCCCACAATGACGATGTAAAACATTTTTTAATTTTATTTTACAAATGTATTTAAAAACAACCCCAAAAAATCGCATGCACATAAATATTCACAGCCTTTGCTCAATACTTTTCTTATGCACTTTAGGCCGTAATTACAGCCTTAAGTCTTTTTGAATACAATGCTACAAACTTGGCACACTTATCATAGGGCAGTTTCGCCCATTCCTCTTTGGCCATTCCTTTTTGCCTTTCAAGCGCCATCAGGTTTGATTGAAAGCGTTGGTTTTCATCCAGGATGTCTCTGTACATTGTTGCATTCACCTTTCCCTCTATCGTGATTAGTCTCCCAGTTCCTGCCGCTGAAAAACAACCACAGAGCATGATTATGCCACCACCATGCTTCACTGTAGGGATGGTATTGGCCTGGTGATGAGCTGTGCCTGGTATCATCCAAACATGATGCCTGGCATACACGCCAAAGAGTTCAATCTTTGTCTCATCAGACCAGATAATTGTGTTTCTCATGGTATGAGAGTCTTTCATGTGCATTTTGCCAAATGTTTTACGAAGAAATGGCTTCTGTCTGGCCACTATAGCATACGAGCCTGTTTGGTGGATTGCTGCAGTGATGGTTGTCCTTCTGGAAGGTTCTCCTCTCTCCACAGAGGAATGCTGTAGCTCTGATAGTGACCATCGTTTTCTTGGTCACCTCCCAGACTAAACTAAAATGAATGCAGTAATGTACAGAGAAATCCTACATGAAAACCAATGCTTCCCATCCAACCTGATTGAGCTTGAGAAGTGCTGCAAAGAGGAATTTATATTCAAATGACTTGAGGTTGTAATTGTTGTCATAGGCGCATCAACAAAGCATTGCGAAAAGGCTGTCAATACTTATGTACATTTTTTTTAGTTTCAATAAATCTGCTTTTTTTTTTTTAACCTTTTTACGTTGTCATCATGGGGAATTGTCTGAAGAATTTTGAGGACTAAAATTAATTTCGAGGACTAAACTTAATGTATTCCTTTTTGGAATAAGGCTTTAACATGTGGAAAAGTGAAGTGCTGTGAATACTTTCCGGATGCACTGTAAGTATTTGATATGATTTAGTGTAAAATTTGCATTAATATTCCTCCACAATCACCTTCAGAACCAGTTTTTTCAGTTTGTCTGCAAGATATGCGTTTGTGGAGCCATTTCCAGATTGCAAATGAAACCACACCCCACCCTCTCCAAAATATCACAATGTATATTTTGAAAATGTACACAGTTGAATACTTTTTTTAAGACGAACAACACCTATTTTTTCTTTCAAGCAAGTTTAAAAATAAACTTCATACAGTAAACATTATACACAGTAGATTCACCCGCTCACAACATTAAGTACACCTGCCCACTCTAGGCTTTATAGAGCTCTGCATCAATTATGTCACTGCATGTTGCACGTGGCTGTTAATGTGCACATGTCAAGATTTGCTTCGATGTTGCACTGCATCTTTTTACAGCCCTCGTTTCTGATGCTTTTTTATCTTTTGTTAATCACCTGGATATTTCCGTTCATGTGCTGTAGGACCTACATAGACACCTCAGTAATGATGATGACTGTAATTTGTTTATTTACTGTAGTGGTTTTTTGTGTCTAAGATGTGCGTATCTGTGCTTTACTTGCTGCATTGCACTGCAATACTGTGTATGCTTGTACAACACCTGGATAAAAATATGGAATCAGCAGTCTTGGATGATGTTCATTCATGTTTAATTTTGTAGAAAAAAGCAGAAAACATGCATTACAAAAACTATAATTATTTAAAATGACAATTAACATAAATAAATCTAGAAAATAAATTGTGATAGTCAGTAACAGTTTAATTTTTAGATCAAGCACAGTAACACAATTATGGATTTAAAAAAAAATGATTGCATTACCCTGTAAATTTTCACTTGAGAAGAAAGCATAAATCTGCATAAGATTCAATCTCTTTATTAGTCTGCAGTTAAAAAGGAGCGCTTACAACTTGGAGAGCTCTTCCACCAGGTAGATTGACATGAATCATGGCTCCAACATAAGATATTTCCATTGTAAACAAAGAAGGAGATTATCAAAGTTCTTCAAAAATAACTTCTTCACGCAATTTTGGATTTGATTGTTCACAGTTAGCTGTGTCTAAAATGTGGACCAACAACATGGATGTTTTGTAAAGGGCAAGCATATTAGTAGACCAAGGAAAACATCAAAACGTGAAGACAGGAAACTTCAAGCAATATGTTTTGAAAGCAGAAAATGCACAACAAAACAAATGAAGAACAGATTGGTGAAAACTGGAGTCACCACCGTCTTTGACCAAACTGTAAGAAAGCACGTAAAAGAAATGGGATTAAAATACAGAAACGCTAAACAAAAGTCATCATCAACACCTTAACAGAAAAAAACAAGGTTCCGTTAAGCTAAGGAAATCATCATCACCTTGCCCAATGCAGATTCACAATCACTAAGCATTGATAGTCCACCATTGCTTTTCCTTAGCCCATTGCAACCTTGTTTTTTATGTTTAGCTGATAATGACGACTCTCGTTTAGGTTTTCTGTATTTCAATACCATTTCCTTCCGGTGCTTTTTTACAGTTCAGTCACAAACAGTGACTGCAGTTTTCGCCCATTTGTTCTTCTTTAGTTTTGCTGTGCATTTTCTGTCTTCAAGACATATTGCTTGAAGTTTTCTGTCTTGACGCTCCGTTTTCTTTGGTCTACCAGTAAGCTTGCCTTTTCCAACCTTCCCGTGTTGTTTGTACTTAGTCCAGATTTTAGACACAGCTGATTGTGAACAATCAACATCTTTTACACTACTGAAAAGGATTTACCTTTTTGAAGAAGTTTGATAATCTTCTACTTTGTTTCTATTGACATCTCTCGTGTTAGAGCCATGACTCATGTCAATTCACCAGGTGCAGCAGCTCTCCAAAGTGTGAACACTGCTTTTTAACTGCAGACTACCGAACACATTGAATGTGATGCAGGTGTTAGCTTTAAGAATTAACATTTACAGAGTGATTGCATAACTTTTTCCTCAACATTGAGTGATTCCATTTTTTTTAACTCTGCTTGATCTAAAAAAATAAACTGTTACTGACTATCACAGTTTATATTCTTGATTTATTTTAGTGTTTCTTAAAGCCAGAAAATTGCCATTTGTCATGTGTGTTGTACAAAACCCAAAACCTGTGAAGTTGGCATGTTGTGTAATTCGTAAATCAAAACAGATTACAATGATTTGCATATCCTTTTCAACCTATATTCAATTGGATAGACTGCAAAGACAAGATATTTAATGTTCGAATTGAGAAACGTATTTTTTTTTTTTGCAAAAAATCATTAACTTAGAATTTAATGGCAGCAACACATTGCATAAAAGTTGGCACGGGAGCAGTTTTACTATTGTGTTACATGGCCTTTCCTTTTACCAACACTCAGTAAACATTTGGGAACTGAGGAGACACATTTTTTATGCTTTTCAGGTGGAATTCTTTCCCATTCTTGCTTGAGGTACAGCTTAAGTTGTTCAACAGTCCGGGGTCTCCGTTGTGGTATTTTAGGCTTCATATTGCGCCACACATTTTCAATTGGAAACAGGTCTGAACTACAGGCAGGCCAGTCTAGTACCTGCACTCTTTTACTATGAAGCCATGCTGTTGTAACACGTGGCTTGGCATTGTCTTGCTGAAATAAGCAGGGGCGTCCATGATAAAGTTGCTTGGATGGCAACATGTGTTGCTCCAAAACCTGTATTTACCTTTCAGCATTAATGGTGCCTTCACAGATGTGTAAGTTACCCATGTCTTGGGCACTAATACACTCCCATTCCATTACAGATGCTGGCATTGGCACTTTGCGCCTATGACAATCTGGATGGTTCTTTTCCTCTTTGTTCCGAAGGACACGACGTCCACAGTTTAAAAAAAAAAAACAATTTGAAATGTGGACTCGTCAGACCACAGAACACTTTTACACTTTGCATCATTCCATCTTAGATGAGCTCGGGCACAGCGAAGCCGGCGGCGTTTCTGGGTGTTGTTGAAAAATGGCTTTCGCTTTGCATAGTAGAGTTTTAACTTGCACTTACAAATGTAGCGACAAACTGTAGTTACTAACAGTGGTTTTCTGAAGAGCCAATGTGGTGATACCCTTTACACACTGATGTCGGTTTTTGATACAGTACCGCCTAAGGCATGGGTGTCAAACTCTGGCCCGCGGGCCAAATTTGGCCCTTGAGGCAATATCAAATTAACACTAGAGCTGGCCCGCCGATTATATACAGCGGCGGTGACACCGCATTCACCGCTAATTCTCATACTTGCCAACCCTCCCGGGAGACTCCCAAATTTCAGTTCCCCTCCCGAAAATCGTCACGTCCGCTTTTCACCCAGTCCAACGAGTGCTGGCCCAGTCACATATGTGCGGCTTCTGCACGCACACACAAGTGAATGCAATGCATACTTGATCAACAGCGACACAGGTTACACTGAGGGTGGCCGTATAAACAACTTTAACACTGTTAGAAATATACACCACACTGTGAACTCAAACCAAACAAGAATGACAAACCCATTTCGGGAGAACATCCGCACCGTAACACAACATAAAGACAACAGAACAAATACCCAAAACACCTTGCAGCCCTAACTCTTCCGGGCTGCAATATACACCCCCGCTACCACCAAACCACGCCCCCCCAACCCCGCCCACCTCAACCGATGCACGGAGGGGTGGTGGGGGGGGTGTATATTGCAGCCTGGAAAAGTTAGGGCTGCATGGGATTCTGGGTGTTTGTTCTGTTGTCTTTATGTTGTGTTACGGTGCGGATGTTCTCCCGAAATGTGTTTGTCCTGAATGGTTGGTTTATTCATTGTTATTTTATTTTCAAATTTATTAGCCTGTGGAAAAAGTTAATGTTGATATTTACCTCAGAAGGCCGCAAATAGAAAAGAGGCATTACAGTTTTATTTAGATTGTATTTGATATGCCATTGACATTTTTTAATTATTATTATTATTATTTGAAACTCGATTTTGCATGTCACTATAAAGTTGTATAAGCCTTGCTTGTTCAATATTCAATGCAAAACTTGTTTGGGTCCCTATTAAAAGGTTAATTTGTTCAACCTTGGCCCGCGGCTTTGTTCAGTTTTAAATTTTGGCCCACTCTGTACTTGGGTTTGACACCCCTGGCCTAAGGGATCAAAGGTAACGGGCATTCAATGTTCATTTTCAGCTTTGCTGCTTAAGTGCAGTGATTTCTCCAGATTATCTAAACGTTTTGATGATATTACGGACCGTAGGTGATGAAATCCCTAAATTCTTTGCAATACCTGGTTGAGAAATTTTGTTCTTAAACAATTTGCTCAGGCATTTGTTCACAAAGTGGTGACCCTCACCCCATCTTTGTTTGTGAATGACTGAGCATTTCATGGAAGCTGCTTTTGTACCCAATCATGGCACCCACCTGTTCCCAATTAGCCTTTTCACCTGTGGGATTTTCCAAATAAGTGTTTGATGAGCATTCCTCAACCTTGTCAGTCTTTTTTGCCACTTGCGCCAGCTTTTTTGAAACATGTTGCAGGCATCAAATTGCAAATGAGCTAATATTTGCAAAAAATAACGTTTACCAGTTAAACGTTAAGTGTCTTGTTTTTGCAGTTTATTCAATTGAATATAGGTTGAAAAGGATTCGCAAATCATTGTATTCTGTTTTCATTTACGATTTACGAAACGTGCCAACTTTACTGATTTTGGGTTTTGTATGATTTTATTTTTTTCTACAAACTTAAACAAGTGAATGAACATTCTCCAAGACTGCTGATTCCATAATTTTTCCAGGGGTTGTATACTAACTAGATTCCTTTTGTTCACCTCTTCACAAAGAGTCTACCTGAGGTTAGGTAAAATTGTTTATAAATGTTTATACTCTTTCCCCCCCAATCTACTAACTAATGTGAAGAACATCCACTTCAAGGTCACTTTTGTCACCTAACCCCCAAAAAGTTTCACACCATTAACATAATACAGTATGATGAGTACAGATTCTTGGCATTGCTCCTGTCCTTTATTCTACGCTCTAGTGCGGGCATGTATAATTTTATGAGACATATTATGAGGTGGATAATGGGTTTCTTGCCAATGCATGGTAATTTGGTTGTTGTCTTGAATGTATTACTCCAAGATGTTGACTTGGCATTGAGATTAGTTTAATGTCCAAACGCCGTAAAAGGCGGAATGTGTCGCTTCTGTTTTTGCCCCCTGCCTCCCCTGTCCTCTCCTCTTACTGGGAGGTGAATGAGTAAAGGAATCAGCCCATCTGTCTGTTCTCCTTCTCGTTCTGCTGTTTACACCGGAAGGGCAGTAAAAGAGGGCAGGTGTGTGTGTATGACCATGAGTGTGTATGCACATACACTTGCCTCCAAGGTGGAAAACGAATATAGACAGACACAAAAACTGCAGTATTTGCTATATACAAGAAAGTATTTGGGCCACACTGAAAGAAAAAAAAAACAATACCAGGAGAATAAAGTTATTATATTGCGAGAATTTGTAACATATACTTTAAATCGATGTGTTACAGCAGGGGTCGGGAACCTTTTTGGCTGAGAGAGCCATGAAAGCCAAATATTTTAAAATGTATTTCCGTGAGAGCCATATAATATTTTTTAACACTGAATACAACTAAATGCGTGCGTTTTTAAGTAAGACCAACATTTTTAGAGTATAATAAGTCTCTCATTCTTTTTAATAACATTGTTATTCTGAAGCTAACCAATAATAAATGAAACACTTCTTACCATTAATGCGACTTCTTGAACAGGTGCAGTAGAAAACAGATGGATGGATTAAAATGCATGAAAATGTTTTATATTTTGAACGTTATTTTTAACACTGTGATTACCAGCGGAATTATTCAGTACTTATCCTGTTAAGTAATGTCAGCTAAGATTTATCTGAGAGCCAGATGCAGTCATCAAAAGAGCCACATCTGGCTCTAGAGCCATAGGTTCCCTACCCCTGGGTTACAGCAACATCATCATCAATACAAGAGTTGAGCGTGTTTGTGCAAACCTTTCTCTGTACGAATGCTCAGAAATAATATTTAAATCATAGATTAGGGGTCTAACAAGTGAGAATAGCTGCGAGGGAATTTTGTTTTTAATATATATTTCTCATATATTAAATGAATAATTTATTGTTGTAATATTGTAACATTTCCCCCTACAAAATTTGCTATTGTTTCCTTATGACTTCTAATCTATTGTTAACTGTTTATTATTCAAAGAAAACATAAGGTGACATTAGTAGAGGTAGTAATCTTTGGGCACCTCACGATTTGATTTGATTCCGATTCTTGGGGTCACGGTTCGATTCAACTTGATTCTCGATCCAAATTGATTCTTGCAATGTAAATCGATTCTCGCAATGTATTATTTGGTATAATAATTTGAACAGCTTTTCAAAACAGGTTACAGATTACAAAACCTCCTTGAGGTTGGTAACGTATACACACAGAGAGTAAACTTAGAAATGGCCTAAAATGTCTTTTTTTTTTATTGTTATATATATGTATATATATATACAGTCGTGGTCAAAAGTTTACATACACTTGTAAAGAGCATAAATGTCTTGAGTTTCCAATCATTTCTACAACTCATATTTTCTTGTGATAGAGTGATTGGAGCACATACTTGTTTGTCACAAAAAACATTCATGAAGTTTGGTTCTTTTATGATTATTATTATGGGTCTACTGAAAATGTGACCAAATCTGCTGGGTCAAAAGTATACATACAGCAATGTTAATATTTGGTTACATGTCCCTTGGCAAGTTTTACTGCAATAAGGCGCTTTTGGTAGCCATCCACAAGCTTCTGGCAAGCTTTGAATTTTGTGAATATTTGAACACTCCTCTTGACAAAATTGGTGCAGTTCAGCTAAATGTGTTGGTTTTCTGACATGGACTTGTTTCTTCAGCATTGTTCACATGTTCTCAATGGGGTTTAAGTCAGGACTTTCGGAAGGCCATTCTAAAACCTTAATTCTAGCCTAATTTAGCTATTCCTTTACCGCTTTTGACGTGTGTTTGGGGTCATTGTCCTGTTGGAACACCCAACAAGACCCAACCTCCGGGCTGATGAGTTTAGGTTGTCCTGAAGAATTGGGAGGTAATCCTCCTTTTTTATTGTCCAATTTACTCTCTGTAAAGCACCAGTTTCATTGGCAGCAAAACAGGCCCAGAGCATAATACTACCACCACCATGCTTGACGGTAGGAATTGGTGTTCCTGGGATTAAAAGCCTCACCTTTTCTCCTCCAAACATATTGCTGGGTATTGTGGCCAAACAGCTCAATTTTTGTTTCATCTGACCACAGAACTTTTCTCCAGAAAGTCTTATCTTTGTCCATGTGATCAGCAGCAAACTTAAGACGAGCCTTAAGGGGTCGCTTCTGGAGCAAGGGCTTCCTTCTTGCATGGTAGCCTCTCAGTCCATGGCGATGCAAAACAAGCTTGACTGTGGACACTGTCACCTGTGTTCCAGCAGCTTCCAATTCATTGCAAACCTGCTTTTTGGTGGTTCTCGGTTGACTCTTGATCATCCTGACCAATTTTCTCTCAGCAGCAGGTAATAGCTTGCATTTTCTTCCTGATCGTGGCAGTGACAAAACTGTGTTAAGCACTTTATACTTACGAACAATTGTCTGCACAGTTGCTCTTCGGACCTTAAGCTGCCTTGACATGGCTCCAAGTGACTTTCCTGACTTGTTCAAGTCAATGATTCGTTTTTTCAGATCTGTGCTGAGTTCCTTTGACTTTCCCATTGTCGCGTTTGTAACCGAGTCTAATGACTGCATCACATGAGCCCTATTTAAATGGGCTCAGAGAAGTCAACAGGTGTCGTCAATCATAATCACTCACACTTTCTCTAACATGCCAGAGGCTGTTCACCTTGGAGACCTGCTGCGGATATGTTAAGTTAAGAGGCTATGCCATGAAGCTAATTTGATTTGATTGTAACTTTTCTACATCACCAACATTGATAATGTATATTGCTGTATGTATACTTTTGACCCAGCAGATTTGGTCACATTTTCAGTAGACCCATAATAAATTCATAAAAGAACCAAACTACATGAATATTTTTTGTGACCAAGTATGTGCTCCAATCATTCTATCACAAAAAATAAGAGTTGTAGAAATGATTGGAAACTCAAGACAGCCGTGACATTATGTCCTTCACAAGTGTATGTAAACTTTTGACCACAACTGTGTGTGTGCGTGCGTGCGTGCGTGCGTGTGTGTGTGTGTGCGTGTATATATGTGTGTGTATATATATATATATATATATATATACATACATATGTATGTGTGTGTGTGTGTGTATATATATATATACTCTGTGTGTATGTGTGTACATATATTTTTATCTTATTTTATTTTCTGTCTTTTTTGTATTGATTTTATTTGTATTGATTTTTGAAAATTATGAACCGTTTTTTTAAATAAAAATCCCGATTCGGATGTGAATCTATTTTTCTTAGCACCCCTAATAAATGAACATAATTAGCAATGTTAACCAAAGTGTGTGTGGAGGGGTACGGGATCCCCTCCACAAAGATTTGTACATATCATTTTAGTAGTTTTTGCCTAATGCTGCTGACAATCCGATGACCATTACACGGCATTTGTTGTTTGCAGTGTTAATTAGTCTGCTGTTAGAATAGTTTTCTTTATTGTGGTGTGTGTTTGTCACAATGATCACCATGGTCACTCGTGGCTAAAGGCCACATTAAGCCAGAGAGACAGATGGTAGTGAAAATATCTGCTGTGATTAGACGCCAGGTGTTCTGACCCGCACCCTAACCTACTGGCAAAACAGTCTTAACCTGTGGGTACTTGTGTTCGTGTGATAATGTGCATGCATCACAAGAAGGTACTACTAATTCTCTTCCTCTCCTTTAGTTGGTGGTGCCTTCGTATTGGGTACTTACACCATTCTCTTCCTAAAGCTGTACTCCTATAAAGACGTCAACCTGTGGTGTAGGGAGCTGAGCCGTATGAAGGCGAAGAAACTGGCGAGATCACTGTCTTGTAAGTTACACTGAAGCACAGAATACTAGCAAAGGCCTTACCTACATTTACTTAATAAGTGATGCTGATGCCAGATGGTGGCCACATTCTTTGGTCATGTTCTTACAGTGACATCTGTAGGCAGGCAGATGTAACTGCAGTGGCACGTATTGCTGTTTTTGGCCATAATGTATCATTTTCCTCAATAGGTCCATCAACACAGTACTCCACTGGAGATGACTGTAAGGTGTGTTACCCTGGCAACCTCACCATCAAAGGTACTTTAATGCACTTTATGTTTAACGTGTGCCTTGAGTTCTTCTTGAACACAGTGTTTCCTAACACCCATTTTTGGGCAGCCAAAAAATATCGGTTTCTCAGCTGTGGTCCATATGGGCCGCAGCAGTACACAGTTGTAATACATTTTTCTACCACTTGTGGCAGTAATGACAATATCAAACAGAAGAAAGTTTGGAGCTAAGGTCGTACAGAAGTTTCTTAAACGCAATAAGTATGACTCAAGTGGTGAAGCTTTATTTTCATTTGCTTTTTTTGTTGCACTTATTAATAATTCAGTTAGAATTTATTAATTTTAATACTATGTAATTGTATGTAAATTATTCTTAATCAGTTTTTGAGTCCCTTCTTTTGCAGTATGTTTGATTTGTATTTATTTTTGTAATCTGCCTGACCTAATGTTTGTGATTAACACATGTTTTCATATAATTTGACAAGGTTTATCCTGTTAAACTATTTGTAGGTTAGCTATAATTGTTGAATATTATTAAAATCAAGGGTAAGATTACTAATATTTACTGAGGATTTGCACTTATTTTGGATGATCATTCACAATCCTTATATAAGACGAGCACACATGTCTTTCTTTTTTCTATGCATTTAACTAGTAAATAAATGCAATCAAAAGTCCGCTTACAATGGAATATATTGGTGTCGGTCTATTCTGCCTTTAACGCTCTTAAAAAAACTCCAAACACCAACATTAAGGTTTTATATACACTTGCTGTAATGCATGCAATATATAATGTAGTAACAGGTGCATTCATAATAACATGTAATATTTACGTATTTTGAGCGTATGCCTATCCATCCATTTTCTACCGCTTGTCCCTTTCGGCATTGCGGGGGACGCGAGTGCCTATCTCAGCTGCATTCGGGCGGAAGGCGGCGTACACCCTGGACAAGTCGCGCAGGGCCAACACAGATAGACGGACAACATTCACACTCACATTCACACACTAGGGCCAATTTTTAGTGTTGCCAATCAACATATCCTCAGGTGCATGTCTATGGTGGCGCATTCATTTCACAAACACATCACAACATTCGCTTTTTCCTCCCAACATCATCACTGATTTTTACTATTTACTGAAGACTGTGAGAGCCAACAAACATAAAACATCACTTACTGTACAATGTCTGCTGTCACTTGGATGATGACTGATGGGATGCTGATATATTCCCGTTTAGATTAAGAATGACTCATTATCCTCGCAAAGAAAACAGTGGTGTGCAACTATTGATTGATTGATTTAAACTTTTATTAGTAGATTACACAGTACAGTACATATTCCGTACAATTGACCACTAAATGGTAACACCCGAATAAGTTTTTCAACTTGTTTAAGTCGGGGTCCACGTAAATCAATTCATGGCAAGCATTTATTGGTGTCTTTCTCGCCTTGTCAGGGTCTAAATTGGATGCCAATGTTAACCATCCGCTCGGATTATGTCCTCGTTTTTCTACTGTCAGATTGAGAGATATTTTTTATAATCTAGAATAAACTTTCACAAGCTCTGGGGCAAGAAAGCAGCTCACCAGCCGATGATGTCATTAGCAGCACAAGCTAGTTAGTTCTCTCTCATCACGTAGCCGCTAAAAATTGTTTGTCTGCGTTAGCGCTTATAATAACAATATCACTGATACTTGACTAATATTCAGGTCATGAAATTTAAACAGATTATGTATGGCATTTTTTGGATGGTTATTTAGAGGTTTTAGAGCAGTGGTCCCCAACCACCGGGCCGCGGTCCGGTACCGGTCCGTGGATCGATTGGTACCGGGCCGCACAAGAAATAAAAAAAATAAAAAAATAAAATCAACACAAAAACACAAGATACACTTACAATTAGTGCACCAACCCAAAAAACCTCCCTCTCCCATTTATACTCATTCACACTCATTCGCACAAAATGGTTGTTTCTTTCTGTTATTAATATTTCTGGTTCTTACATTATATATCAATATAGATCAATACAGTCTGCAGGGATACAATCCCCGCCCCCCCCCGGACAAATTTTCAAACGTTGACCGGTCCGCAGTTACAAAAAGGTTGGGGACCACTGTTTTAGAGGACTTACAATTGACTCCATTGTAAGCTGACTTTTATTTACGTTAACATACAAGTTCGAATGCATAAACAGAATTCATCTGTCTTCTTGTCTCACATAAAGATTGTGAACAATAGGACAAAATTCCCCAAAAAGTGCTGTTCCCCTTTAAATGGGTTCAGGGCTACTTTGTAGTGGAAAAGGTTAAAGGTGCCATATGTAGAAACTTCATGTGAAGTCATCATTAAATGGCCCTAATATGTCAAAAGGTATTAATAAATCATGTTTTTTTCGAATACCTCTATAACTGATAACGGTAGTTCAGCCGGGGTATGATCATTTCAAAATTAGATTTACAGTCCCAAAATCCTGTTATTGTTTTCATTTCAATGCCCTGCCCTCCACCGTTTGACCAATTAGAAAATCTGTGAGTGTGTCACATCCAGGTTGCCAGTTACGCAGAGCCACCTTCTTCTAGGTACTACCACTGGTAAAGGTACTAAACATGTCAGACCTTAGTAAATGTAAAGGGCCTTGTTACGATTCTCAACTTATTCATGACAAAGCCAGGAACAAAACAAGGATTTGCATCGGGGATGCCTTTGAAAGATGGAGACGATTGAAGGCGGAGATTTTTTCATCTGACACCAAACTTGATAGTTAAGTAAGGCATGTACGTTTTCTTATTACTTGTAGTACATGTAAATGGACATTTCGTATGTAAACTATATTGTCCAATACAGTTTATGACCTTTTATAACAAAGCCAGTATGTTCATGCAACGAATGCTTAGTGTGAGGGTGCTTAGCTTCTGGTGTAATGCTTGGCATGCTATTTCGGTCAATGACACATGGACATATAACGGGGGATATATATGCCCGTTAGCCTGTATGTCGATGTGTCATCCAACCTACAGGGAAAAGTATATTTTCGACAAATAAAGCATATGTGGATATGGGTAGTGTAAGTGCCTATTTCGTTCTCTATATGCAGATTCGCTGAGGAATTGGGTTCCAACATTAGCACGGCTAATTGCGGTTTCTGGTACTGTATGTGCATCAGGCACATATGGGGTGGTATTTGCTTGGCACAATATAATGCATTACATGTAATGATTTTCTACTTTGTGTACTGACATGGTAGTAGGCTATATGATTTATGCGTAACGTGGTTTTTGCGTAATGTGGGTTTGCTCATAGAATTGCAACCTGCATTAAAAGATGGTGATGTGCGTACATGGAAGAGAATGCAGTGTGTCAGGTTGGATGCAACATGAAGTTATGCTGAACAAAATGTGGCGATTATATTACTGTTGGCCTTGACTTGCCATCAAAGTAGGCCTATGCGATAGATTATATATTATTATACATAATATATTTCGATGGTGGTTCATGTGGTCAAACTAGACATTTTAGCAGGGTAATGCCAACAATCTGTCTTGACTACCGACGAAAATATTGCTGCGTAACTTTACAAATACATTTGGCTAATCGACATTAGTAAAATGTGGCATAATTACCGTATTTTCCGCACTATAAGGCGCACCTGATTATAAGGCGCACCTTCAATGAATGGACTATTTTAAAACTTTGTTCATATATAAGGCGCACCGCATTATAAGGCGCATAGAATAGACGCTACAGTAGAGGCTAGGGTTACGTTATGCATAAATTAGATGGAGCAGCGCTAAAGGGAATGTCAACAAAACAAATAGTGATTGTACTGACACTTCTACTTGCTGCTCTCTGTTCAACAACTCACTGTTCGAGTTTGTCCTCCAACTGTAGCCACCTCGCTTTGTTCCTTCGGAAACTCTGTTTAGTTTTCTTTACTTGGCGCAGGTCATCATGTTGCTTCCTCCACTTCCGCACCATTGATTCGTTAATGTGAAAAATTCTCTCGCTGATGCTCTATTCCCGTGTTCTACTGTGTGACTGATCGCCTCGAGTTTAAACTCTGCGTCGTAAGCGTGTCTCTTAATAGGAGCCATTTTTGGGTCTTTACATAAAGTTTAGGTCTCGCAACTACGGTAAGCAGCCGCCAACTTTATTTTCCCCCGTAGAAGAAGAAGCGCTTCTTCTTCTACAGTAAGCAGCCGTAGAAGGGGGGAAATGAAGTCGGCGTAGTTACCGTAGTTGCGAGACCTGTTGTGGCTCAATATTGGTCCATATATAAGGCGCACCGGATTATACTGTCAGCTTTTGAGGAAATTGGAGGTTTTTAGGTGCGCCTTATAGTGCGGAAAATACGGTACTTCGTAAACCATCTTGCAAGAAGCATAAACAAGAGATACCTACAGCGTAGGACTCGTTGATTGTCATTTGAAGTTCCTTGGAGTAGGAATCGAATTTGGTGGTGTATCTGGCAACCTCAGTCATGGAGAGTGGGAGGGAACTACAGAATGTTGACCGTGATTGCAGTACCATTTCTGCCCAGATTACTACATATGGCTCCTTTAAGAACCTCTGCTCAAAGACACACTGAGAATGTGACATTTCAGAACCAGAATCAGCTTTATTGGCCAACTATGTTCTCATTAGCTCCTACTTGTGTATCTGTAGACTTGTACTACTTTACCTTTGCTCCGACGCTGTGCTACGAGCTCAACTTTCCTCGCTCTCCCAAGATTCGCATGAGTTTCCTCCTGAGGAGACTTTTTGAAATGGTGAGGAAATATTTCATCAAGATGTATCTGCTGTTTTATGGTTTCAGTATTCATCTCAATATTGCTGTATATAACAATTTGATTACCATATTATCCTAAATACGGTGGAACCTCGATTTACAGACTTAATTGGTTCTTGAACAGGGTTCTTAAAAAAGAAAAGTTCATATTTTAGAACAAAGTTCTCCATAATAAACAATATAAAGATGAATAATGAGTTCCAGCCTCGACAAAAAAGAACAATTTGTAAAAGTTAGCACACTTTGAACACAATAAAAAGCGCTATACATGACTGCATATCAAACAAACATAAGGCGGTGATGGATCAACTTTATTTAATAACAAAGTCAAAACAACAACAACAACTAGCTTAACATTTTCAACCGCCCTGCTGACACGCACACACACTGTCGCGAGCCCTGTGGTGCACTCACAGTTTCAAATCACAAAACGCCTTAATTTTAACAGCCAAGTGGCTAAAATGATTACAGATAAACATTAAATACCACTTTATAATAATAATAATGGATTAGATTTTATATAGCGCTTTTCTATCGACTAGATACTCAAAGTGCTCACAGAGAAGTGAGAACCCATTATTCATTCACTCCATATTCACACGTAGGTGGTGGTAAGTTACATTTGTAGCCACAGCTGCCCTGGGGTAGACTGACGGAAGCGTGGCTGCCAATTTGCGCCTATGGCCCCTCCGACCACCACCTACCATTCATTCACCAGTGGGAGCGGCACTGGGAGCAAGGGTGAAGTGTCCTGCCCAAAGACACAACGGCAGTGACTTGGATGGCCACAGACGGGGATCAAACCTGGAACCCTCAAGTTGCTGGCACGGTCGTTCTACCCGCCACGCTGTTGGTTAATCTTTTTAGTGTTCAGCGGGAGAAAGAAGGGCAGTTTCAACAACGCTGTGGATGCTTCCTGAATGTTTCAAACCACATTAATGTCTTTCTTTGAACTCAAATAAGCTCTCAAAACTAAAAAAATGTTGTAAAAAGGCTTAAAACACCTGAATTATCAATTAGCACAGTAGCTCACGACAGCTTTGCTGTGCTGCCAGGCACAGAATGGTTGCGGTGCGAGGCACATGATGGCCGGATGAAACGTTTGTACACGGACACAATGTTTGTACAACAAACCATTTTTTTTCCCAGTTTGTGGTTCGTAAATCAAAAAGTTTGTACAATGATGAGTTAGTAAGTCGAGGTGCCACTTAATAAAATTTCAGCAAGAGTCATCGAAAAAAATATGATATTACTCATAATAAAAACATAAAGTGTATTATTAACGTATATCCGGGTCAATACGATTGATGTCGTGCTTTAACATAAAGAACTGTAAAAGTAATGGTGTATGTGTTTGTCCCCAGCTGTTCCTCATCCAGATGTTAGTTGGTCTTACTCAACAGGTGCGCAAACATACTTTTAACTGTGACATGGCATGCAAGTGAATTAAAGGTTTCCTTTCAAATCAATTCAAAGCTCTTTCTCGTCTTCTCTCTCCCAGTGGATGATTCCAATCATTCAAAGCTCCATGAAGCCACTCGAGGTGAGCAAAGCACAGCAACATGGGTTCATGTTCTTTTTACAATAAATACCATTTCCTCTTTTCTCTCTTTTATCGTAGGACATGGATCTATCTCGCATGATTGAGAGACTTTTGAGATTGGCTGTGAGTCAACATGAGTTACTTATATTTGTTATACTGAGCTTTGCAGATAGCAGATGGTAAGATGCTGATTATTTTGTTATGTATTAGATGATATATCCTCATGTTTATGTGGATCTTGGTCTATCTACAGGTTCCCAACCACTTGCTTTGGTTGATGTTTTTTTACTGGTTCTTCCACTCATCTTTGAACTTCACAGCTGAGCTTTTGCGCTTCGGAGACCGACAGTTCTACAAAGACTGGTGGTAGATATTTGTCTCTGTGGTTTTTTTTTTTAGTTTTCCTCTTATAGTTCCTTTGCATAGTTGAGAGCACATGATTAAGAATGGTGTTTGTGAGTAAGTCTCCCATGGCTGATGGAGGGGTGAGAGACTATTAAAAATATGTGATAGTAAGTCAGTATTAATGAAAGTGTCATATTTAAGCTCTGTAAAGTCTTACTATCCCTTTTTGCTGACTCATCTTTCAGGAACTCCGAGTCGGTGACATTTTTCTGGCAGAACTGGAACATCCCCGTTCACAAGTGGTGTCTCCGGTGAGATATTCACACACTTCAACTTGGGAAGTCACTGCCGTGAAATTCATAGAAGCTTACTCACTGCAGGAGCAGTTTGGATGCAGGCAGACTGTACAATGGCGCTGTAATTGCTCAAAATTAGCACTAGTCACAAGTACAGTGCGAGAAAAAAGATGAACTGACAGAGGAAATGCAATGCATACAATACAGTAGTTGATCTTGATGTGTTTCTCTGCTCTTTGTCTTGCAGGCACTTTTACAAGCCGTTACTGAGGAGAGGTTTTAGTAAGATAGTCAGCCAATCAGCAGTCTTCTTCTTGTCCGCTTTCTTCCATGAGGTGAAAGGACACTGAACTACTTATGTTAAATCTGAGAACCGCACGGTCGTACTTTTTAAGGTTTTTGACGCCATTTTACTGTTTTTGTTTTGTTTCGTTCTTTTCTGTGCGGTAGTATCTGGTGAGTGTCCCTCTGAGGATGTTCCGACTGTGGGCCTTCATGGGCATGATGGCTCAGGTAAGCAGATTCTGAAAATGAAAATGCAATACAATCATTATTGTGGAACATATTAGTAGCAAGAAATAACAATTACCTAATTAACTACCTTTTGTTCAATGCCTGTTCAATGGGCTTCACGGTGGCAGAGGGGTTAGTGCATCTGCCTCACAATACGAAGGTCCTGAGTAGTCTTGGGTTCAATCCCGGGCTCGGGATCTTTCTGTGTGGAGTTTGCATGTTCTCCCCGTGACTGCGTGGGTTCCCTCCGGGTACTCCGGCTTCCTCCCACCTCCAAAGACATGCACCTGGGGATAAGTTGATTGGCAACACTAAATTGGCCCTAGTGTGTGGATGTGAGTGTGAATGTTGTCTGTCTATCTGTGTTGGCCCTGCGATGAGGTGGCGACTTGTCCAGGGTGTACCCCGCCTTCCGCCCGATTGTAGCTGAGATAGGCTCCAGCGCCCCCCGCGACCCCAAAGGGAATAAGCGGTAGAAAATGGATGGATGGGATGGGTTAAAAATATTTTTTGCACAAAAGTAATTATAATCCGTAAATAATGTGGCAGAGTAACCATGTTATACTCGTCCATATCAGTATCAATTGCTTTGTTGGTGTCGGTAACACGTCGTGTCATGATCACAATATGAAGAGGACAGCGGGAAGCAGCGTGCAGGTAAAAAGGTATTTTATGCTTAAACCAAAAATAAATAAAAGGCGAGTGCCGCTAAGAAAAGGCATTGAAGCTTAGGCATGGCTATGCAAAACGAAACTAAAACTGAACTGGCTGCAAAGTAAACAAAACAGAATGCTGGACGACAGCAAAGACTTATAGTGTGTGGAGCAGACGGCGTCCACAAAGTACATCCGTACATGACATGACAATCAACAATGTCCCCACAAAGAAGGAAAGCGTCCGCACAACTTAAATAGTCTGGATTGCGAAAACCAAGCAGGTGTGGAGAATAGCGCTCAAGGAAGACATATAACTGCAACAGGAAAACACCAACAAAACCGGAAAAAACACCAAAATAGGAGCGCAAGACAAGGACTAAAACACTACACACAGGAAAACACTTAAAACCTCAAAATAAGTCACGGCATGATGTAACAGGTTGTGACAGTACACCTACACCTACTTTGAGATAAGAGCTATAGTGATGCATGATTGGTTATGGTTTGAATTCATATCCAACAATTGCGAGAACAACTTTTTATTGTCAATATCGGCTACTGAGCTTCGTTTTTTAATGATTTCTGCTTGTGGTGTGCCTCAGGATTTTTTCAATGAAAAAAATGTGTCTTGGCTCAAAAAAGGTTGAAAAACACTGCCTTATAGGACACACGTTAACATACTTAAACATTCTAAATTGTTAGTAATTGTAGTATGTAATTATTATTGTGTACTACAGCAGTTTTTTTAAATGTGGGAAGGGCCTCCCCTAAGAGATTGCCTGAAGAGTTTAGGAGAGGTGCAGCAACTTGAGAAAAATGAAGAAAAACATTTAAAACATGTAACAGTGGTGCTTTGGTACAAATTATGCATAGATGATGTTTTACAGACCACCTTCAAGCTGCTTTCTGACCGTCTCTTAAGATGTCCCATTTTGTGTGCGGTCTTATTTACGTGCCTCCACTTCGACTGCGTCCTCTCCCCGTTGTCCTTGTTGTAGTTTTTAGCACTTCCACATGGAGTCTACTGACAGATATACGTTTGAACTTTATGCTACTTTGTATTAGAAATGGCAACAGAGGAGAATGCATGTGCATGTACGAGCCAGTCTGCCCCACATCAAGTGGGTAGATAAAAAGAAGGAACCTAGTGACTACAACGTCGAACTACGATGGCGTACTCGTGTAAACCTCTTTGAATAAATCTCTACAATATATGGAGATATCCACTGACGTCACAACTGGGGGAAAAAGTCACAATTTGGGCAAATTCCAAATGGCTCGTTAGGAGAAAGTGTGAAGAAAGGCAAGATTGTTTTATAAATTTGTGGTTTGATTTCACATTTTCAGGACTTATGCAGATCCCAATTACACAAAAACAGATACCAATAGGTAAGAAAGGTTGGTTTTGCATAAAAGGCCCCCATTAAGATAACTCCAGTTGTATCAAAGGAACAACATTGTTTCCCACAGGACTGCACTCTATCTTGGCCATCTGCTGTATGGAGTTGTAACGACAAGCAGATGGCCATTCAGTCAGTCCCATTATAATGTGTTTGAGTGAGGACGTAACCGGGAGCACCAAATGCAATCTCTAAGGGGGGGCTTACTGCCCCACATTTTTAAAACAACCCCTGGTGTATAACAATATTTTATTCTTAACGGCAATGCATTTATATGTCATCACAATATATATATACTTATTTATTAGCATGGCAGGTCAGAGACTCTTCCCTCCTGTGCCTAAAAAGCATTAATGTTGTTGTTTTATTTTTTTGTAGCTTCCATTAGCCTGGCTTGTTGGTCACTATCTGCGTGGCAACTATGGCAATGCTGCAGTGTGGATATCGCTCATAATTGGTCAACCATTTGCTGTCCTCATGTACGTCCATGACTACTACGTCCTTCACCACAGGCAAGAAGCTGACTGATTCTTTCCCTCTTTGTAGACAGTTTTAGGTATTTTTTGCAATTACATCTCGACAGCTTCTCATTTGGGTCATCCATTCGAGAATTATTTTTTTTACATCCATCCATCCATTTTCTACCGCTTGTCCCTTTCATTATGAAGTATTTAAAAATGTTAAGAATGACACATCCTTTCCCATATCTGATCATGTACATCAGGGGTGTCAAAATCAAGGCCCGCAGGCCAGATCTGGAATTATCTATGGCCCCCGGGATGATATTTGATTAGTATTAGAACACCTGCTGCTGTTTTGCACGCACCAATACTCCATCAGTGTTGGCGCTAGGAATTTTCAAAATGGGGTCCCAGTAGCCCCATCAAGTCATAAAAATTGGGTCCCACAGTAAATATTTGGGTTCCCACTTTTTTTTAAGCGTTTTGAAAACAATTGATAAATGTATGCATTATCCTATTATATCTCACATTCTATATTGTGTTTTGGAAAAAGGTTGTCATACACGTTACTTAATTCATTTAAAAAAATTATACAAAAGAAAACATTTTTATGCATATGTAAATGTATTCAGTTATAAACATTCATTCACTTTCTTCTTTCCTTCATGGACCTAAACTTTACTGCTTCCGGTATGTTTTTCTATATTTTTATTGTAATATTTTCAGAATGTGTTTGTTCTATTTTTGGCCAAAGTAAAACAAAGAAAACAATCTGAAGTTGTCTATATTTTTTAGTTTTAGTGCCATGATTTTAATAGCGTGCACAGATTTCCCTCCATGCAGCCCCCGAGCTAAAATGAGTTTGACACCCCTGCTGTACATGAACATTGCTGTCCTCATGTGTGCACTGTGCAAGGGTGGAACATTTCTTCAACAAAAAGTAATGTCTAACTTACCCTACGGTAGAGGCTTTTATTGTACATGCATGCAAGCAGCAACTTTTCATCAGTGTCTTTCTGCAGTTTGGTTTCGAAACAATTTAGTAAGACAACATAGAAAGAGAAACAACACACCTAAAACAATGGCCATTATGCTGCTGTGAAAACATGTTCTTTTTCCATAATAATACCTTAAATTGTGTTGCTCTATTTTTCTGGTACAAGTTAAACAATTCTTATGAGGACATGTTTTTAGGCTTTTTTGTTGGGGTACTAAGGGGAATGATGTTTGGGTTTTTTTTATGTACAAACCTCGTTTCCATATGAGTTGGGAAATTGTGTTAGATGTAAATATAAACAGAATACAATGATTTGCAAATCATTTTCAACCCATATTCAGTTGAATATGCTACAAAGACAAGATATTTGATGTTCAAACTGATAAACTTTTTTTTTTTGCAAATCATTAACTTTAGAATTTGATGCCAGCAACACGTGACAAAGAAGTTGGGAAAGGTGGCAATAAATACTGATAAAGTTGAAGAATGCTCATCAAACACTTATTTGGAACATCCCACAAGTGTGCAGGCTAATTGGGAACAGGTGGGTGCCATGATTGGGTATAAAAACAGCTTCCCAAGAAATGCTCAGTCTTTCACAAGAAAGGATGGGGCGAGGTACACCCCTTTGTCCACAACTGCGTGAGCAAATAGTCAAACAGTTTAAGAACAACGTTTCTCAAAGTGCAATTGCAAGAAATTTAGGGATTTCAACATCTACGGTCCATAATATCATCAAAAGGTTCAGAGAATCTGGAGAAATCACTCCACGTAAGCGGCATGGCCGGAAACCAACATTGAACGACAGTGACCTTCGATCCCTCAGACAGTACTGTATCAAAAACCGACATCAATCTCTAAAGGATATCACCACATGGGCTCAGGAACACTTCAGAAAACCACTGTCACTAAATACAGTTTGTCGCTACATCTGTAAGTGCAAGTTAAAGCTCTACTATGCAAAGCGAAAGCCATTTATTAACAACATCCAGAAACGCCGCCGGCTTCTCTGGGCCCGAGATCATCTAAGATGGACTGATGCAAAGTGGAAAAGTGTTCTGTGGTCTGACGAGTTCACATTTCAAATTGTTTTTGGAAATATTCGACATAGTGTCATCCGGACCAAAGGGGAAGCGAACCATCCAGACTGTTATCGACGCAAAGTTCAAAAGCCAGCATCTGTGATGGTATGGGGGTGCATTAGTGCCCAAGACATGGGTAACTTACACATCAGTGAAGGCACCATTAATGCTGAAAGGTACATACAGGTTTTGAAACAACATATGCTGCCATCTAAGCGCCGTCTTTTTCATGGACGCCCCTGCTTATTTTAGCAAGACAATGCCAAGCCACATTCAGCACGTGTTACAACAACGTGGCTTCGTAAAAAAAAGAGTGCGGGTACTTTCCTGTCCCGCCTGCAGTCCAGACCTGTCTCCCATCGAAAATGTGTGGTGCATTATGAAGCGTAAAATACGACAGTGTAGACCCCGGACTGTTGAACGACTGAAGCTCTACATAAAACAAGAATGGGAAATAATTCCACTTTTAAAGCTTCAACAATTAGTTTCCTCAGTTCCCAATCGTTTATTGAGTGTTGTTAAAAGAAAAGGTAATGTAACACAGTGGTGAACATGCCCTTTCCCAACTACTTTGGCAGGTGTTGCAGCCATGAAATTCTAAGTTAATTTTTATTTGCAAAAAAAAAATTGTTTATGAGTTTGAACATCAAATATCTTGTCTTTGTAGTGCATTCAATTGAATATGGGTTGAAAAGGATTTGCAAATCATTGTATTCCGTTTATATTTACATCTAACACAATTTCCCAACTCATATGGAAACAGGATTTGTACAATGTTGACTGTTTGAAGTGCCTTGGTGATATAATACTGTACTTGTGTTAAAGGGCTTTACTCTGTCCGGTTTTACTGTGAAATGAGCACTAAAATTAAACAATGTATGCTGGTTAGACATTTTAAGGTACACTTTTTCCATCCATCTGTTTATATTTTTGTCATATTTCTTTCAAGAAACTCATGTAAACTGGTGATTGCTTTAGTGGCCTTGTCAATTGTTTTATACAATAAATGAGACTTTTTACAGCGAACAAGTGTATTTATTTGCATACATACCGTAAGATGTCAGATGGAACCCAGAACTTATTAGACTAATGTTAGCAATGTGGGACATGGCTAGGCTCCAAACACGAGCCGCATATGACACTTAAACCATGCAGCGTCAGGTCAGGTCTGCTTTTCATCGCGCTGATAGCAAATTAAACAGTGGGTCTTCAGCACATCACCGAGTGTGTCTATAGACATATGGGTGTGACATTTGGTTAAACAAAGATCTGTGGAAATTACACCAAAATATACAGGGCACATCAAAATAACTCCTTAAAAAACCTTGTTGCCACCAGAATTGTAATGAGCTGTAATAAGCTCAAGATGATTCAACCCCCATTATAAATTACTACTTGCAGTAGTTTGGGATACATCTGCAAAACAATTTAAATAGGTCAACACAATTATATTACAAAATATATTGAAATTATCCATCCATAGACAGTTAGTATACAAATGTAATTTATAATGAGGGAAACCTGTGAAAGTATTATTGTTACAAAATCATTTGCAAATGCTTACCGTGCGTGCAATCAGATTTGCATGTCTGTCTTCTAATTTGTGTTTTTAGTGGTATTTTGCACTACAATTGTGACACAATTATTTAATGATAATGACAAAAAATATCAGTCTGGTGTCGCCCACCATTCAAAATCGGAAACTAACTTCAGCCTTGTTATACTCACAAATTGCAACACAGACTACATATTGTTTTTATACACACACACACACACACTCTCACACCTCTTTATTTTCTATTTATTTATTTCTGTCTTGTCTAGCTACTCAGGCAAATCATATTGTCGATGTAGATGCCCATATTTGCTGTACAGATTTACTTTACAAAAGAGAAGTGTTGATATCTTATTTGTTTTTGACGTTATTAAATTGATTTATATTAATGTTTGGAGCAGCTGGACCGGAGCAGGAGGGGTTAGAAAGAGAAAAAGGAAGACAGAGGGGGAAATTGAGGGGACAAGAGGGGGATAAGGCAGAGAAGCAATAACATCCACAACAACATGGTTTACCATGAATTGATGGTACTTAAACAAGTTGAAAAACTTATTCGGGTGTTACCATTTAGTGGTCAATTGTACGGAATATGTACTGTACTGTGTAAACTGTACATTTTCATATATTCTCTTCCTTTACAATCTATTAATAAAAGTTTCAATCAATCAATCAAAACAGAACAGCATCACCAAATAGGATATGTACATATACGATACAAAAAGTGATGGCATAGAAGCAGTTAGTGAAGTAGATATTAGGAACACAGAAATGACAATGAACATTATTGCACTACAAATGGAGCATTCTAACAATAATTATCTTTATTTTCAAAAATACAATTGTTTCAAATGCAACTAAACATCCCAGTGTGTGCGGGAGCTAAAGTACGGCCCCAGCCAACCAGACAGCCCAACCCAAAACAGCAGTTACGGTGCCCAGGGAGCAAGGGACCACCGGCCTCACGCAGCCAGGCAGTAGGAACCCAGCAGGGCCAGCAACAAGCCTTAGATGCGCCCAGCAGAGGACAAGGCACGGGAGAAGCAGGGGACAGCCAGCCCCCCAAGCCAGCGAGAGGCCACACCTCATGCGGGCAGAAAGACGGGACGCCCTGCCCCGAGGGGCCCAGAGACTCCCTGCAGCCGGATGGGAAGACCGCCCCAGCCTTACCAGCACCCCACGAGCCCAATTTAAATATATATAATATGGAATATAAAAACATTTAATGGAAATACCTTATGTCTTAATTCAGCAAGTGCTGGAAAATGGCGTACCAGTCATGGCAAACTAATAAATCAAATAAGTACTATAGACCATAAATTGAACTTATTGCCACATATAGGTAGTACAAACAGTTCATACATTTATTTCCTGGTTAGTGGTTACTCAGTAAAACATGTTACATCAGTAATAAAAATAAAAGAAAATGGAATGTACACCGTGATGTTTAACTGTGTCTAATCTACATGTGAAGCAATGTGCCTCCTGAAAGCTTTCCTCTCCCCTTGAGCAAGACTACCTCTGCACTTCATCAAAGGGTGAGTGCTTTTATTTATTGTTTTAGTTTGTCTTATTGTATAGTTTTCAATTAGAGTTGTGACAGTTTGTAGAGGACAACAGTAGAACCTTGATGTATGACCTTAATCGGTTGTTGAACAGGGTTTGTAAATCGCAAAAGTCGTATTGTGAAACTAATTTATCCATAAGAAACAATGTAAATATGATTAATGGGTTCTAGTGACGACAAAAGTCCATATTTTAGTGAAGGTTTGTACACTTTGAACACAATATTAAATGCGTACAGTACTGTATACCAAACAAACATAACAAGAGGGTGATGGATCAACTTTATTTTTATTATCCAGCTAAATCGAGCTGAACGGTGCCAACAAACGAGTCCCTATGATGTCCTCACAAACGATCAGAAATCACAAAAGTCCTTAGAGGGGGGCTGCACTTTTTGGGGGGGTATTTTTCGGTAACAAAGAATATGAAAGACGTGACAGATGGATTTTATTTTTTTAATGCATTTGAACTTTTAAATAAACGTAAATAAAGGTCAGCTTACAGCATAGCCAACGGGAGGTCCTCTATTTCACCCATAAATAGCCATTCAAAAATGCCAAAAATGCTCCATTTACATTTCAAGACTTTAATATTAACTAAGTAGTAGTAATATTGTTAATATAAGCGCTAACGCAGACAAACTATTCATAGCGGCGCCCTGATCATTACCGTATGTCCCTATGTTTACATCATCGAGTGGTCTGCTGCTTCCTTGCTTCCTTCTTCTCTGGAGATTATTCTAGATCATAAATCATGCATCTCACCTGGACAGAAGAAGTCTGACGAGGTATTCCGACAATTTGGTACACTTTGACAGCAATGCACACGGATGCATATTTGAATTTTGTTACTGGAAAAGTTCTCAAAAAGAGGGATCTGTGCTGTGAGTCGAGGTTCCACTGAATATGCAATAGTGTGCCGCATGCCATCCATCCCTTAACATTGGATCATTTCATTAAACTGACAAAAAAAAAGGGAGAGGAGTGAAGGACAGACACCTTGATCTATCCCTGAAAAATGCATCACGTCATGCTCCATGAGAACAGAGGCAGTGAAGGAAAAGGTGCAGAGGCTTCATCGTCCATCATCGACTAATTCCTGACATAGACGCAGCCATCCGCTTCTCCTTGTTTGACTCACACATCGGAACGTCATTGTTGACCCTCACTCTCCCACACACACATCCGTCACACACTCATCCATCCCTCACTTTTATGTTCATACACACAAAAGACACCGTCTAACTTCTTTTGGACACCTCGCCCTTCACTTCTCTTTTCTGTCCTCACGTCCTGCGTCTTCCCTTTCTACCAGTAACAAGTTGATCCACGGCCTCTTCTCCAGACATCCGTTATTGCGGAAGTTTCAGGAACCCTGCCAAGTCGTGAGTGACGGTGATCCTCTGGACAGGAAGCCAGGAGACACAAACCTGTCTCATTATGTCAGATGGGTGCAGGAGGCCTGGGGACAGGTTATAAAAAGACTGTCCACGCTTTATTCAAGCATGTCAGTACTTTGCAGTCATTGACCCAAATATAAGGCAACCCTGGATGTAAGACAACCTCTTTTTCAAGACGTTTCCCGAAAAAAAGGAATTTCTCTTTAACCAAACCATCATCAATCAAAGTTTATTTATATAGCCCTTAATCACAAATGTCTCAAAGGGCTGCACAAGCCACAACGACATCCTCGGCTCGGATCCCACATCAGGGCAAGAAAAAACTCAACCCAATGGGCACAATGACAAATTAGAACTTTACTTCCTGTCACTTACATATACACGGTCTCTTAGAGCAGTGTTTTTCAACCACACTAGTGTGCCGTGAGACACAGTCTGGTGTGCCGTGGGAGATTATCTAATTTCACCTATCACCTACCGTATTTTTCGGACTATAAGTCGCAGTTTTTTTCATAGTTTGGCCGGGGGTGCGACTTATACTCAGGAGCGACTTATGTGTGAAATTATGAACACATTACCGTAAAATATCAAATAACATTATTTATCTCATTCACGTAAGAGACTAGACGTATAAGATTTCATGGGATTTAGCGGTTAGGAGTGACAGATTGTTTAGTAAACGTATAGCATGTTCTATATGTTATATTTTTTTGAATGACTCTTACCATAATATGTTACGTTAACCAACCAGGCACGTTCTCAGTTGGTTATTTATGCCTCATATAACGTACACTTATTCAGCCTGTTGTTCACTATTCTTTATTTATTTTAAATTGCCTTTCAAATGTCTATTCTTGTTGTTGGGTCTTATCAAATAAATTTCCCCAAAAAATGCGACTTATAAAGGTTTTTTTCCTTCTTTATTATGCATTTTCAGCCGGTGCGACTTATACTCCGGAGCGATTTATACTCTGAAAAATACGGTAATTATAGTCAGCAAATTATGTGTTGTTGTTGAGTGTCGGTGCTGTCCAGAGAGTGCCCCTAAGAAAAGGCATTGAAGCTTAGGGAAGGCTATGCAGAACAAAACTAAAACTAAACTGGCTACAAAGTAAACAAAAACAGAATGATGGACGACAGCAAAAACAAACTGCGTGTGGAGCAGATGGCGTCCACAAAGTACATCCGTGCATGACATGACAATCAACACCAAAATAGGAGCGCAAGACAAGAACTAAAACACTACACACAGGAAAACACCGAAAAACTCAAAATAAGTCACGGCGGGATGTGACAGGTGGTGACAGTACACCTACTTTGAGACAAGTGCTATACTGATGCATGGTTGGTTATGGTTTAAATTCATATCCGACAATTACGACTTTTTACTGTCAACTGAGTTTTGATTTTTAACGATTTCTGCTGGTGGTGTGCCTCTGGATTTTTTCAACGCAAAAAATGTGCCTTGGCTCAAAAAAGGTTGAAAAGCACTGTCTTAGAGGTTGTTAGCTAACAAGGGAAGAGGTGTGATGAAATGTTTTAAATAACGGTAATCAATGAAGTAAGTCTTCAAACAACGGTCAAGTTGAACTTTTTTAAATAGACAAATATCCATGTTGGACACACATGCAATTGTATTGTCAGAATGTCATGGACCAGGGGTGTCAAACTCATTTTAGATTTAGAATCTTACTCCCAAGTGGGCCGGACTGGTAAAATCACGGCACGATAACTTAAAAATAAAGAAAACTTCAGATTGTTTTCTTTGTTTAAAAATAGAACACGCACATTCTGAAAATGAACAAATCATAATGTTGTGGGGGTTTTTTACACTTACATGTTGCGGTTAATAGTATTTTATCTTCATTTGTCATTATTTATACTTTCTGGATAAATTATGTGATAATGTTCATCAGTCAACTCAATGGTGTTCATTTTTTTAATCTAACAAGATAAAAAAAATAATATCAAAATCACATTACAGGATGTTATTTACCGTATTTTTCGAAGTATAAGTTGCACCGGAGTTAAGTCGCACCTGCCGAAAATGCATAATAAAGAAGAACAAAAACATAAATCGCACTGGAGCCCAGCCAAAGTATGAAAAAAACTGCGACTTATAGTCCGAAAAATACGGTATGTAGTTTGCTCATTTTCCTCGACTGGTGCACTAAGATCATGTGTTTTTTACATATGTAGCATCATCTACAAATAATTGCTATTGCGACATCTAGTGGACACATGTAGAACAGCGGTTTCTTTCATTAAAAAAATTTGGCTAATTTTTTACTTAGCAAACTCATCCCGCGGGCCGGATGAAACCTGTTCGTACGTTTGACACCCCTGTCATGGACAAATATTTTTAAAATGTTTTACTTCAATATAAGTCATTCATTCATTTGCTCAAAACTAGCTAACAATATAGTGTAAAAAGTCTTGTCGGGTTTATTTTGAACTATGCATTGTTCTGATCACTCAACTTACAGTACAACAAAACACACCTTTCAGGTAACCGCCACACTTAAGGTAAATGGGCATGTGCGGACTAAAAAAAATTGCATGGTTAGTCCGTGTTTATACATGATTAATGCTATATTTTCGTAATTAATTGCATGAGTTAATTAATTCAATTTGACAAACCTAATCTAAATACGAAAGGTCATATGTTAATTAATCTAATTAAAATAGTGTATCATTTGACAGCACTGATCTTGATACATCTGAAAGTCAGATGAATTATGATTGATCTAATTTTGCATGTCATAAAGGTACATTTTTAAATATTTTATTATACAGGATGTCCTTTATTTGCTCAAAACCTTTTAACAATATGATTTAAAGTCCTGTCTGAGTTTATGTTCTCCACCACCGACGCTGAGATCAGTATTAGTGCGATCGTAATGTCTCGTCTTGATTACTGTAACGTATTATTTTCAGGTCTCCTTATGTATGACGTTAAAGTTGGTACAAAATGCGGCTGCAAGACTTTTGACAAGAAGATTGATCATATTAGGCCTATACTGGCTCACCTGCACTGGCTTCCTGTGCACTTAAGATGTGACTTTAAGGTTTTACTACTTACCTTAAACGGTCTAGCTCCATCCTATCTTGCTGATTGTATTGTACCATATGTCCCGGCCAGAAACCTACTTTCCAAAAATTCCAGGGTATTAGTGATTCCTAGAGCCCAAAAAAAGTCTGCGGGCTATAGAGCGTTTTCTATTTGGACTCCAGTACTCTGGAATACCCTCCCGGTAACAGTTAGAGATGCTACCTCAGTATAAGCATTTAAGTCCCATCTTAAAACTCATTTATACACCCTAGCCTTTAAATAGACACATTTGTTAGACCAGTTGATCTGCTCTCACTCTTTTATGCTCTACCGCCTCTGAAAAATACCGGTCCGAACGCCATTGGTGGATCTACACCTAACATCCACTGTAATGATACCAAGTACAGTAGCGTATCTAGTCGATACTACTATGATTACGTCAATATTTTTTGGCATCACAACATCTTCTTTCATTTTTTTATTTTTATATTATGTTTATAAACATGAGGACTTTGAATATGACCAATGTATGATCATCTTGATATCGGATCGATACCCAAATTTGTGGTATCATCCAAAACTAATGTAAAGTATCAAACAACAGAAGAATAAGTGATTGTTACATTTGAACAGAAGTGTAGATAGAACATGTTAAAAAAGAGAAAGTAAGCAGATATTAACAGTAAATGAACAAGTAGATTAATAATCAATTTTCTACCACTTGTCCTTCATAATGTTGACAAAATAATAGAATGGAAAAATGACACAATATGTTACTGCATCAGTGACATGCAGTCAGGGGAGGCAGGTGAGGCCCCGCCTCACCTGCCATTATGGAAAGAAAAATAATTGAAAAATAAATAATTAAATTGTTATATGTATCCAGTGATTATACTATAAAGTTATTTTCCATTTAACTTCACCAGTAACTGCATACATCAGCAGACTAAATTAGGAGCCTTTGTTTGCTTACTTACTACTAAAAGACAAGTTGTCTTGTATTTTCACTATTTTATTTAAGGACAAACTTGCAAAAAGAAACATATGTTTGATGTACCCAAAGATTTTTTGTTAAAATAAAGTCAAAAATGACATTTTTTGTGGTCCCCTTTAATTAGAAAAGTACCGAAAAGTATCGGTATCGGGACAACACTAGGCAGATATTTAAAAATGTTTTGTAATGTATTTATTTTTTAAATAACCTAAAAACTAGTAGCCTATATTATACTGCAATATATATATATATTTTCCAGCTGAAATTATATTTAAATTTCTTTACTGTTACCCATTTATCCCGAACAAAGGTTTTCAATCCTACTGTATTATATTTACTTTTGATTTTGTACATGTAGTGGAGAGTTCACATGTCTGATATAAAATGTAAACAGATACTCAGACTTCCTGTCTGAAGACCAAAATAAGAGGGAGGGCCGTAGGACATGGGAGGTTAGGAGGGATGTTAATAGGAGAAGAGAAGACACACTATGGGACATTTCACAAGAACCTACATGGACGCACGCTGATGACATTTGACATTTTGTCTACAGGGAAAGGTAGAGACGTTGAAGATGCAAAGTCCTGCTGGGAAAACATCTAATGTCACATTCCTGGACACCAAACACACACCTGGATCTAGAGGGAGTCCAACCAAAGAACTTTAACTGGACTGCTTTTCCTTTAAGGTAAGCTAAAAGTATATCCATCTATCTACATTACCATCTTTGCATTCTGTTTCCTATGAAATTGACTTTTTCTACAACCACAACATTTCTATGACACTTAAATCAAAGTTATTGCTGCAACAGAATGTCCAGTTTGCCTTAAGGGGCTCTCTAAAATGCAATAATTTGATGCAAGACAGCGTGAGATCTTTGTTCTCCTTCTCCTTTTTTATCGTACACACACACACACACACACACACACACACACACACACACACATACAGTCAAGGACTCCCACGCTGCTGGGATTTATTTGTGATGTGCTTCTGAGCCCTCTGGGACCTCTCTCTCTAGTGGCATTTTGCGGCAGCCATTGCATCATCACCATCTTTGATGTAGCAGCCATATGACGACAACATGCATTGATGTAATAAATCAAATGTAGACGCCATTAAGACTTTTATAGTTTTATACATTTATAGCCACTGAGAGCAGTTTCCAGAGTTTATATTTCCATAATTTATTACAAGAATCAGAGGTTAAATATGTCAAATTGATAATTACATTTACGTCAATGATGCTAGAAAAAACGTGAGATAGCAAGCTCACTTATGTGAATGTATAACTTTGATAACCCTCTGCTCTCACCAGCATACCTGGATACACAACTAATTGACATGCAATAATTGCATTTTTAATGGACATGCGTTGCTACAATTATGATTTTTTTATTATGTTTATACAAGTCTCCTGTGATGAGAGGATGTTTGTTTTTATAGTGCAATCATTTTCGGTGTGCATTATGTATATGAGGTTACTGTGCTGTTATTATCTGTACATAGTTTAACCGTTTTTTGTACTATAGTGTGTGCTCAGTGTGTATTATGAGTGTTATCATTCACATGTTTTTCTACTTCCATTTTATTATTATTTTTACTCTTTTCTGTATGCAAAATCTTCACTGCAACCATGGAATGCATACATAACATTTTCATTTTATAATCTTTTTTAAATGCTTTTTTTTGGAGGATTTTTGAAATTGTTTTTTAATATGCATTTACATACTGAATCCTTTTTTTAATCCCAAAAGAATTTGCTGTTGTTTTTCTTTTTGATATGTTATAAAGTTTAATTAATTTGTTTTTTTGTGTGTTTTTTTTTACATTGACAACTTTGCAATATAGGTTTAAAAAATCTATATTTTCTCCAGTCATTAGACCCATACTGCACTCAATTTGGTAAATGATGCAATTATATTAGTGTGGGTCATGTGATTGTGATCTTTATATGACGTTATATTCAATATATGGGCAGCACGGTGATAGAGGGGTTAGTGCGTCTGCCTCACAATACGAAGGTCCTGAGTAGTCGTGAGTTCAATCCCGGCCTTGGGATCTTTCTGTGTGGAGTTTGCATGTTCTCCCCGTGACTGCGTGGGTTCCCTCTGGGTACTCCGGCTTCCTCCCACCTCCAAAGACATTCACCTGGGGATAGGTTGATTGGCGACACTAAATTGGCCCTAGTGTGTGAATGTGAGTGTGAATGTTGTCTGTCTATCTGTGTTGGCCCTGCGATGAGGTGGCGACATGTCCAGGGTGTACCCCGCCTTCCGCCCAATTGTAGCTGAGATAGGCTCCAGCGCCCCCCGCGACCCCAAAGGTAATAAGCGGTAGAAAATGGATGGGATGGATGGATATATTCAATATACTACAAACCCCGTTTCCATATGAATTGGGAAATTGTGTTAGATGTAAATATAAATGGAATACAATGATTTGCGAATCATTTTCAAGGTGAACAGGCAAATTAGGAACAGGTGGGTGCCATGATTGGGTATAAAAGTAGATTCCATGAAATGCTCAGTCATTCACAAACAAGGATGGGGCGAGGGTCACCACAGTTTAAGAAAAGCCTTTCTCAACCAGCTATTGCAAGGAATATAGGGATTTCACCATCTACGGTCCGTAATACCATCAAAGGGTTCAGAGAATCTGGAGAAATCACTGCACGTAAGCAGCTAAGCCCGTGACCTTCGATCCCTCAGGCTGTACTGCATCAACAAGCGACATCAGTGTGTAAAGGATATCACCACATGGGCTCAGGAACACTTCAGAAACCCACTGTCAGTAACTACAGTTGGCCGCTACATCTGTAAGTGCAAGTTAAAACTCTCCTATGCAAGGCGAAAACCGTTTATCAACAAAACCCAGAAACACCGTCGGCTTCGCTGGGCCTGAGCTTATCTAAGATGGACTGATACAAAGTGGAAAGTGTTCTGTGTACATACAGGTTTTGGAGCAACATATGTTGCCATCCAAGCAACGTTACCATGGACGCCCCTGCTTATTTCAGCAAGACAATGCCAAGCCACGTGTTACATCAACGTGGCTTCATAGTAAAAGAGTGCGGGTACTAGACTGGCCTGCCTGTAGTCCAGACCTGTCTCCCATTGAAAATGTGTGGCGCATTATGAAGCCTAAAATACCACAATGGAGACCCCCGAACTGTTGAACAACTTAAGCTGTACATCAAGCAAGAATGGGAAAGAATTCCACCTGAGAAGCTTAAAAAATGTGTCTCCTCAGTTCCCAAACGTTTACTGAGTGTTGTTAAAAGGAAAGGTGATGTAACACAGTGGTGAACATGCCCTTTCCCAACTACTTTGGCACGTGTTGCAGCCATGAAATTCTAATTTAATTATTATTTGCAAAAAAAAAACAAGTTTATGAATTTGAACATCAAATATCTTGTCTTTGTAGTGCATTCAATTGAATATTGGTTGAAAATGATTTGCAAATCATTGTATTCCGTTTATATTTACATCTAACACAATTTCCCAACTCATATTGAAACGGGGTTTGTATATATGGGGTATAATGTCTTTTGTCTTATGGCTGTAAAGTAGCTTCCAATGACACAAGATGACTTGTTGTTCTGCCATTTATAAAGGTCACTGTGATGTATTATTTTGGTATTTATTTCCAAAAATATTGATGCTCCTTATGTCAGAGAAGTATAGTGAACCAAGTAAAGATAAAAAATATTATATATTTTTTTTATCCAAGATGAGTCCCATTTCTTACATTCAATGCAATGTTAGTCATTTTGTTTTACACTCCCCTTTACAAAATAAGTTGAATATTTACTGTTTTGTACTGTACATACTGTCCATTCTTCTATTCTAGCTTTAAAACTTCTTTAAAACACACTTTGCTGCTCTTCACTGTCACTTTTATGGAGATGTTCATAAGTAAGAGGTTGATGTTACTTTTTTTGATGAGAACTACAAATTAATGTATTTATACTCCCTGCAGACCAATGCTGTATCAACAAATGAGTAGCGTTATAAATAGATAGAAAAAATAAACAGAAGATGATCTCCTTAAAGGTTAGCCATTATGGAAATACCATGCTAACAACTACAACCAAAATTATTATATTTTCCACAAAGAAAAGCTTGCATGTCTAAATCTCATTTGTTCCCCCAATAAAAGACATGTATTTTCAAAATGCGTCTATTAGTCTTAAATGAGTATAGCCTGTTTCTCTCTGATTAGTTTTTCATCTACAAATCCAAATTCTTTACATTTTGTTTGCACCTTCATGATTGTTTTTTGTTTTGCTAAATGAAAAGCATATATTTCCAAAATGTGTTTTCCCCAAATGAGTGACATGTGTTTCTAAATGTTATGTTTTTTTTTCAATTACTGTAATAAACAATTAATCTCTAAGTATGTTGTTCTGTCTAAAGTTAGTAAGTTTCCACCCCAATAAAAAGCATGCATCTAAATTTTTTTGGATTGAATACATTGTTTGCCAGTAAAAAAAGACAAAAAAAACCATTTATCTCCAAATATTGGACTTTTGTCTGTCCAATTTAACCATGTATATTCCCCTATTGTTGAGTTTGTTTTGCCCATTTAGAGGCATGTACTCTATCTCCATTTATTTTAAATGAAAAGCCCATTTCTCCAAATTTTAAGGGCTTTTTTCTAACAGCTTTTATGGCCTTCATTCATTTTTCTTTAGATTTTTTAACCCCAATAAAAAATATCCACCTCCAAATTTAAAAATGTTTTGCAACTATAATATATCTGTTTATACAGTATTAGTGTACATATAAAATAAAAAAAATCCAGTCAAAAACAATTTATCTCCACATGTTCTGTTTTTTCTGTCCAATGCATGCATGATAAATATGTATCTTCAAATGTAATACTTTTTTGCCACGATGAAAGCATATATACATATAATTTTCTGATTTTATTAGCCAATTAAAAACATTTAATCTCCACATTTGTACCATTTTTCTAATGTTAATGGCATATCTCCAAATTATTTTTTCCTCAATTACAAACCCTGTTTCCATATGAGTTGGGAAATTGTGTTAGATGTAAATATAAACGGAATACAATGATTTGCAAATCATTTTCAACCCATATTCAGTTGAATATGCTACAAAGACAACATATTTGATGTTCAAACTGTTAAACATTTTTTTGTGCAAATAATCATTAACTTTAGAATTTGATGCCAGCAACACGTGACAAAGAAGTTGGGAAAGGTGGCAATAAATACTGATAAAGTTGAGGAATGCTCATCAAACACTTATTTGGAACATCTCACAGGTGAACAGGCAAATTGGGAACAGGTGGGTGCCATGATTGGGTATAAAAGCAGCTTCCTAAAAAATGCTCAGTCTTTCACAAGAAAGGATGGGGCGAGGTACACCCCTTTGTCCACAACTGCATGAGCAAATAATCAAACAGTTTAAGAACAACGTTTCTCAAAGTGCAATTGCAAGAAATTTAGGGATTTCAACATCTACGGTCCATAATATCATCAAAAGGTTCAGAGAATCTGGAGAAATCACTCCACATAAGCAGCATGGCCGGAAACCAACGGAATGACCGTGACCTTCGATCCCTCAGACGGCACTGTATCAAAAACCGACATCAATCTCTAAAGGATATCACCACATGGGCTCAGGAACACTTCAGAAAACCACTGTCACTAAATACAGTTTGTCGCTACATCTGTAATAGCAAGTTAAAGCTCTACTATGCAAAGCGAAAGCCATTTATCAACAACATCCAGAAACGCCGCCGGCTTCTCTGGGCCCGAGATCATCTAAGATGGACTCATGCAAAGTGGAAAAGTGTTCTGTGGTCTGACGACTCCACATTTTAAATTGTTTTTGGAAATATTCGACATTGTGTCATCCGGACCAAAGGGGAAGCGAACCATCCAGACTGTTATCGATGCAAAGTTCAAAAACCAGCATCTGTGATGGTATGGGGGTGCATTAGAGCCCAAGGCATGGGTAACTTACACATCTGTGAAGGCACCATTAATGCTGAAAGGTACATACAGGTTTTGGAACAACATATGCTGCCATCTAAGCGCCGTCTTTTTCATGAACGCCCCTGCTTATTTCAGCAAGACAATGCCAAGCCACATTCAGCACGTGTTACAACAGCATGGCTTTGTAAAAAAAGAGTGCAGGTACTTACCTGGCCCGCCTGCAGTCCAGACCTGTCTCCCATCGAAAATGTGTGGCGCATTATGAAGCGCAAAATACGATAGCGGAGACCCCGGACTGTTGAACGACTGAAACTCAACATAAAACAAGATTGGGAAAGAATTCCACTTTCAAAGCTTCAACAATTAGTTTCGTCAGTTCCCAATCGTTTATTGTGTTTTGTTAAAAGAAAAGGTGATGTAACACAGTGGTGAATATGCCCTTTCCCAACTACTTTGGCACGTGTTGCAGCCATGAAATTCTAAGTTAATTATTATTTGCAAAAAAAAAAAAAAAGTTTATGAGTTTGAACATCTCCTCTCTGAGCTGCCACCTTACCGTGGTGGAGGAGTTTGCGTGTCCCAATGATCCTAGGAGCTATGTTGTCCGGGGGCTTTATGCCCCCTGGTAGGGTCTCCCAAGACAAACTGGTCCTAGGTGAGGGATCAGACAAAGAGCAGCTCGAAGACCTCCATGAAGAATAAAAATAAAGGACCCAGATTTCCCTCGCCCGGACGCGGGTCACCGGGGCCCCCCTCCGGAGCCAGGCCCGGAGGCGGGGTACGATGGCGAGCGCCTGGTGGCCGGGCCTGTCCCCATGGGGCCCGGCCGGGGACAGCCCGAAGAGGCAACGTGGGTCCCCCCTCCAATGGGCTCACCACCCATAGCAGGGGCCATAGAGGTCGGGTGCAGTGTGAGCTGGGCGGAAGCCGAAGGCAGGGCACTTGGCGGTCCGATCCTCGGCTACAGAAGCTAGCTCTTGGGACGTGGAACGTCACCTCGCTGGGGGGGAAGGAGCCTGAGCTAGTGCGCGAGGTCGAGAAGTTCCGGCTAGATATAGTCGGACTCACTTCGACGCACAGCAAGGGCTCTGGAACCAGTTCTCTCGAGAGGGGCTGGACTCTCTTCCACTCTGGCGTTGCCGGCAATGAGAGGCGACGGGCTGGGGTGGCAATTCTTGTTGCCCCCCGGCTCAGAGCCTGCACGTTGGAGTTCAACCCGGTGGACGAGAGGGTAGCCTCCCTCCGCCTTCGGGTGGGGGGAAGGGTCCTGACTGTGGTTTGCGCTTACGCGCCAAACGGCAGCTCAGAGTACCCACCCTTTTTGGATTCGCTCGAGGAAGTACTTGAGAGTGCTCCCCGGGTGATTCCCTCGTTCTACTGGGGAACTTCAATGCTCATGTTGGCAGCGACAATGAAACCTGGAGAGGCGTGATTGGGAAGAATGGCCGCTCGGATCTGAACCCGAGTGGTGTTTTGTTATTGGACTTTTGTGCCCGTCACAGATTGTCCATAATGAACACCATGTTCAAACATAAGGGTGTCCATATGTGCACTTGGCACCAGGACACCCTAGGCCGCAGCTCCATGATCGACTTTGTAGTTGTGTCATCGGATTTGCGGCCTCATGTTTTGGACACTCGGGTGAAGAGAGGGGCGGAGCTTTCAACCGATCACCACCTGGTGGTGAGTTGGCTGCGATGGTGGGGGAGGATGCCGGACAGACCTGGCAGGCCCAAACATATTGTGAGGGTTTGCTGGGAACGTCTGGCAGAGTCTCCTGTCAGAGAGAGTTTCAATTCCCACCTCCGGAAGAACTTTGAACATGTCACGAGGGAGGTGCTGGACATTGAGTCCGAGTGGACCATGTTCCGCGCCTCTATTGTCGAAGCAGCTGATTGGAGCTGTGGCCGCAAGGTAGTTGGTGCCTGTCGTGGCGGTAATCCTAGAACCCATTGGTGGACACCAGCGGTGAGGGATGCCGTCAAGCTGAAGAAGGAGTCCAATCGGGTTCTTTTGGCTCATAGGACTCCTGAGGCAGCGGACAGGTACCGACAGGCCAAGCGGTGTGCGGCTTCAGCAGTTGCGGAGGAAAAAACTCGGACATGGGAGGAGTTCGGGGAAGCCATGGAAAACGACTTCCGGACGGCTTCGAAGCGATTCTGGACCACCATCCGCCGCCTCAGGAAGGGGAAGCAGTGCACTATCAACACCGTGTATGGTGAGGATGGTGTTCTGCTGACCTCGACTGCGGATGTTGTGGATCGGTGGAGGGAATACTTCGAAAACCTCCTCAATCCCACCAACACGTCTTCTTATGAGGAAGCAGTGCCTGGGGAATCTGTGGTGGGCTCTTCTATTTCTGGGGCTGAGGTTGCTGAGGTAGTTAAAAAGCTCCTCGGTGGCAAGGCCCCGGGGGTGGATGAGATCCGCCCGGAGTTCCTTAAGGCTCTGGATGCTGTGGGGCTGTCTTGGTTGACAAGCCTCTGCAGCATCGCGTGGACATCGGGGGCGGTACCTCTGGATTGGCAGACCAGGGTGGTGGTTCCTCTCTTTAAGAAGGGGAACCGGAGGGTGTGTTCTAACTATCGTGGGATCACACTCCTCAGCCTTCCCGGTAAGGTCTATTCAGGTGTACTGTAGAGGAGACTACGCCGGATAGTCGAACCTCGGATTCAGAAGGAACAGTGTGGTTTTCGTCCTGGTCGTGGAACGGTGGACCAGCTCTATACTCTCGGCAGGGTCCTTGAGGGTGCATGGGAGTTTGCCCAACCAGTCTACATGTGCTTTGTGGACTTGGAGAAGGCATTCGACCGTGTCCCTCGGGAAGTCCTGTGGGGAGTGCTCAGAGAGTATGGGGTATCGGACTGTCTGATTTTGGCGGTCCGCTCCCTGTATGATCAGTGTCAGAGCTTGGTCCGCATTGCCGGCAGTAAGTCGGACACGTTTCCAGTGAGGGTTGGACTCCGCCAAGGCTGCCCTTTGTCACCGATTCTGTTCATAACTTTTATGGACATAATTTCTAGGCGCAGTCAAGGCGTTGAGGGGATCCGGTTTGGTGGCTGCAGGATTAGGTCTCTGCTTTTTGCAGATGATGTGGTCCTGATGGCTTCATCTGGCCAGGGTCTTCAGCTCTCGCTGGATCGGTTCGCAGCCGAGTGTGAAGCGACTGGGATGAGAATCAGCACCTCCAAGTCCGAGTCCATGGTTCTCGCACGGAAAAGGGTGGAGTGCCATCTCCGGGTTGGGGAGGAGACCCTGCCCCAAGTGGAGGAGTTCAAGTACCTCGGAGTCTTGTTCACGAGTGAGGGAAGAGTGGATCGTGAGATCGACAGGCGGATCGGTGCGGCATCTTCAGTAATGCGGACGCTGTATCGATCCGTTGTGGTGAAGAAGGAGCTGAGCCGGAAGGCAAAGCTCTCAATTTACCGGTCGATCTACGTTCCCATCCTCACCTATGGTCATGAGCTTTGGGTTATGACCGAAAGGACAAGATCACGGGTACAAGCGGCTGAAATGAGTTTCCTCCGCCGGGTGGCAGGGCTCTCCCTTAGAGATAGGGTGAGAAGCTCTGTCATCCGCGGGGAGCTCAAAGTAAAGTCGCTGCTCCTCCACATTGAGAGGAGCCAGATGAGGTGGTTCGGGCATCTGGTCAGGATGCCACCCGATCGCCTCCCTCAGGAGGTGTTTAGGGCACGTCCGACCGGTAGGAGGCCACGGGGAAGACCCAGGACACGTTGGGAAGACTATGTCTCCCGGCTGGCCTGGGAACGCCTCGGGATCCCCCGGGAGGAGCTGGACGAAGTGGCTGGGGAGAGGGAAGTCTGGGCTTCCCTGCTTAGGCTGCTGCCCCCGCGACCCGACCTCGGATAAGCGGAAGAAGATGGATGGATGGATGGATGGAGTTTGAACATCAAATATCTTGTCTTTGTAGCATATTCAACTGAATATGGGTTGAAAAGGATTTGCAAATCATTGTATTCTGTTTATATTTACATCTAACACAATTTCCCAACTCATATGGAAACGGGGTTTGTAAAATTAGTGTATCTATCTATGCACTTTTTGACAATTAACAATTTATTTCTAAATTTATCGTTAGTGTAGACTTGTTTATGTCTAATGTTAAGCGTGTACGCATGGAAAGCATGTATCTCAAAATATAAAAAATGTTTTGCAAATAACGATGATATATCTTCAAATTTAAAACAAAAAAGTCATTTTGTTTTGTCCAATATTTTTGGTCATTTTTTCAATCAAAAACAATTTACATCCATATGGAGTAGCTTTTTTTATGATCAATGTTAATCATGTATTCCCAAAATATTTGTTTGTGCCAATTAAGGTTAAGTATCTCCAAATGTACTCTCGTACCATTTTTCCAATACACGAGGCACATCTCCAAATTGTGTTATCCACAATAAAAAGATATCTCCATATCTAAAAATTTCACTCAAAAACGTTTTCTCTCTAATTTCAGTAACTTTGTGTGTAATGTCGAGCATATACGCATGAAAATAATGTATTCCAAATGTGTTTTTTGCTAATGAAGAGCATATATTGCCAATATTTTCGCACATTAGGATTATGTATCTTTAAATTCAGTACCTTTGTAATGTAATAATGTTAAGTAAAAGTGTATCTCCGAATTATTATTTGTCCTTAATAAAAATAATATTTCCACATAGAATGTGTGAGTGAAGGCAAGGCCAATAAATTTGTACCCTCACTCTCAAACTCAAAAGCTGAAGACTGATGTGGACTTGATCCACTTTTACTGAAGAAATACAAAGAGGATTTTGAAAGACCAATAACATACCATATTTTCCAGACTATAAAGCGCAATTAAAATCTATTTTTTTTCTCAAAACTCAACAGTGCGCCTTACAACCCGGTGCGCCTAATGTAGAGAATAATTCTAGTTTTGCTTACTGACCTCAAAGCAATTTTATTTGGTACATGGTGAAATGATAAGTGTGAACAGTAGATGGCAGTCAAACATAAGAGATACGTGTAGACTGCACTATGATGGCAATATGACTCAGTAAACAACACCAACATTTTATATGTTCCATTGAAAATATAGAACATTACACACAGCGCTCAAAAATCTATCAATATATTTTAGTACGACTTTGGAAAGCTATGAAGCCGCACCGCTTAATGTGCTTCAACATACAAGTATTATTATGATACGGTATGTGTGAATAAAGTAAGACATTATCTGGCATTTTGTTTCGCAATATTATGCAAAATCAACTTTTCTTACCTTCTGGTACTTGCTGATGTGTATTTGGGATATGCATAAATCCTGAAAAATTGTGCGCGTCCGCCTTTGTAGTCCGTGATGACACCGTAGTCGATAAGCTTCTTCCTGTTATGTGACATTCATCCTCCGCTGTTGCCATTTCTAACATAAAGTAGTGTGAAGTTCTTACTTATATCTGTCAGTAAACTCACCATGAAAGCGCTAAAACATACCGGTGTAGTGAGTTTACATTATTCACCCAAGGAACTTTAGTTATTAGAGTTCCGGTCGGACGGTTTTTCACGGGACACATTTCCTGTGTTGTTGTTTCCGGATGAGGAGATGCGGCTCCATTATTGATATAGGTAAAGTCTGAATGTCATTAAAACAGTTAGTTCCATCTTTTGACACTTCTTCCACTTTCGTCCTTGCACACTACACCGCTACAACAAAGATGACGGGGAGAAGACGCGTAAATAAGACCGCACACAAAACGGCCCTTCCGGAAGCGACTATCAAAAAGCGGCTTGAAGATGATCTGTAAGACATAATTTATGCAACATTTTGACCAAAGAACCACCATTACATGTATGTAGACCACAAGGAAGTGTTTTCCATCCATCCATACATTTTCTACCGCTTGTCTCTTTCGGGGTCGCGGTAGGTGCTGGAGCCTATCTCAACTGCATTCGGGTGGAAGGAGGGGTACACCCTGGACAAGTCGCTACCTCATCGCAGGGCCAACACAGATAGACAGACAACATTCACACTCACATTCACAAACTATCCAAGACAATGACTAAAGCAACATAGTGGCTGAACGAATCTTGCCTTTCGGTGAACACAGATAAAACTGTCACATTGTATTTTTCAAACAAACCAAATCAAAATGCTCTCCCAAACATCTTTGTCAATAGCTAGAGGATCAATAATGCTGAGGAAGTTAAATACCTCGGCATGATACTGGATCCTACACTAAATTTTAAATATCATGTTAAAACGGTATATCATGTTCTGAAATATAACATAGCAAACTTGCAGCACATCAGGAGCTTTTTAATCATTGGAATCAGCTAAATCGTTTTTCAATGCAATGATCATATCATATATCTTGTACTGTATGTCACCACGGTCTCAAGCCAAACAGACTGTTTTAAATTCTCTCAGATCATTATATAATCAAGCACTGAAAATCCTTGATAAAAAGCCTCGGCGGCACCACCATTGTAACATACTTGAAAATGCGGTTTACTTGGCTTTGAAATCTTGATCAGGTACTCCAATATCCGCCTGGTACATAGGATCCTAAATGATGCAGCTCCTCCTCCCTTAAAAACATACGTACAGTGTTAAAGGCCTACTGAAATGCTATTTTCTTATTTAAACTGGGATAGCAGGTCCTTTCTATGTGTCATACTTGATCATTTCACGATATTGCCATATTTTTGCTGAAAGGATTTAGTAGAGAACATCGACGATAAAGTTCGCAACTTTTGGTCGCTGATAAAAAAGCCTTGCCTGTACCGGAAGTGCCAGACGATATGTGCGTGACGTCACAGGTTGTGGAGCTCCTCACATCTGCACATTGTTTACAATCATGGCCACCAGCAGCGAGAGCGATTCGGACCGAGAAAGTGACGATTTCCCCATTAAATTGAGCGAGGATGAAAGATTCGTGGATGAGGAAAGTGAGAGTGAAGGACTAGAGGGCAGTGGGAGCGATTCAGATAGGGAAGATGCTGTGAGAGGCGGGTAGGACCTGATATTCAGCTGGGAATGACTAAAACAGTAAATAAACACAAGACATATATATACTCTATTAGCCACAACACAACCAGGCTTATATTTAATATGCCACAAATTAATCCCGCATAACAAACACCTTCCCCCTCCCGTCCATATAACCCGCCAATACATGCATGTGTACTCACGGTACCGCGTCTGCGCATCCAACTCAGAGTCCTCCTGGTAAGAGTCTTTGTTGTCCCAGTTCTCCACAGGCCAATGGTAAAGCTTGACTGTCATCTTCCGGGAATGTAAACAATGAAACACCGGCTGTGTTTGTGTTGCTGCAGTCGGCCGCAATACACCGCTTCCCACCTACAGCATTCTTCTTTGCTGTCTCCATTGTTCATTGAACAAATTGCAAAAGATTCAGCAACACAGATGTACAGAATACTGTGGAATTCTGCGATGAAAACAGACGACTTAATAGCTGGCCACCATGCTGTCCCAAAATGTCCTCCACAATCCGTGACGTCACACGCTGACGTCATCATACCGAGACGTTTTCAGCAGGATATTTCGCGCAAAATTTAAAATTGCACTTTAGTAAGCTAACCCGGCCGTATTGGCATGTGTTGCAATGTTAAGATTTCATCATTGATATATAAACTATCAGACTGCGTGGTCGGTCGTAGTGGGTTTCAGTAGGCCTTTAAGGTCTGTATCCAGGGGTGACCGTAATGTTCTAAAAAGAAAGTCTGCCTTCTCCCAATCAGCCTTTTTCTACCAAGCCATCAAAGAATGGAATGCTCTCCCAGACAATCTACAACTCAAGTTTTCACAGCTTCTCACAGGCAGTCAAAGACTGGCTTATAGACCACCAGTCCTGCTCACATTAACAAGAGCAGGCAGGTAGTTGACCATCTGATGATATCCTAGTGGGAGCAGTCTGATGGCCTCCAGAGTACCAGTCTGATCGTGTAACATCGCAATCTCATTTACGTATGCAATACCAATGGGGTATATAGCTATTGAATGATACCATTATGGGTACCATCTGATGGCTACTGCACTGTATGCTGTGTTATGTGGACTTTGATAAAGTGTTGCTCTTGATCTACTTCTGCACTTTAAATGAAGCTGCTAAAATACTGTGACTTGACCGCCCACCGATTTGTAACTTGCATATTCTCTATGTATTGCACTTGTACTTTAAGTTGCTTATCATTATGTAATTTCAATTTTGTTGTGTATTTTTAACCATGTGTAATTTTAATTGTGGATGTTAAAAGGGCCATAAAAGAACTACAGATGGAAACTAGCATGTTGCTAAATGTGGTGCAGCCATCTTTTTAATTTAACTGCACATTGTCCTTCAAATAAACAAATACAAAGAAATATGTTTGTAAATTTTTCAACCAAAAAACTAATAATTATCACTAAATTAAGCAACTTTTTTCTGTCCAATATGTATCTGTGTCTCTAAATGTTGTTTTCCCCCTCACATAAAGGTTATTTGTGTCACCAGATTTACTGTAGTACCATTTTTCGAATGCTATAGGCATATCTCCAAATAAGTTGTTCATCAATAAAATATTTATCTCCATATTTTTACAAGGATATTCCAATCAAAAGCTATTTCTCGCCAAATTAAATGTTTGAAGAGCATACATCTTCAAACTTCATTCTTTTTCGCCACAATGCAAATCCTCTATTTGTCAAATAAAAGTTGCTTATTCTCCAAATTTTGACCATTAATGTTAAATCTCCAAATGCGATTGTTCCTAAACTCAAATATTAATGTATCTATCCATACATGTTTTGCCAATTAAAACCAGTTCATCTCCACATTTTTACAAACCCCGTTTCCATATGAGTTGGGAAATTGTGTTAGATGTAAATATAAACGGAATACAATGATTTGCAAATCATTTTCAACCCATATTCAGTTGAATATGCTACAAAGACAACATATTTGATGTTCAAACTCATAAACTTTATTTTTTTTTGCAAATAATAATTAACTTAGAATGTCATGGCTGCAACACGTGCCAAAGTAGTTGGGAAAGGGCATGTTCACCACTGTGTTACATGGCCTTTCCTTTTAACAACACTCAGTAAACGTTTGGGAACTGAGAAGACACATTTTTTAAGCTTCTCAGGTGGAATTCTTTCCCATTCTTGCTTGACGTACAGTTTAAGTTGTTCAACAGTCCGGGGGTCTCCATTGTGGTATTTTAGGCTTCATAATGCGCCACACATTTTCAATGGGAGACAGGTCTGGACTACAAAATAACATGTAATGTATTTTTCCCAGTCAAAAACAATTCATCTCCAAATTCAGTAACTTTTCTGTCCGGCGTATACAATAAAAGTATATACTGTATTTCCAAATTATTTTTTTGTGCTATTGAAAAGCATATATCGTCAAATGTAATTTTTCCAAATAAAGATTATCCATCTCCTAATTTAGAATATCCATCCATCCCTTTCTAATTCATGTGTTCGTTAAGCCCAGCCCACTTTCTAATTCATGTGTTCGTTAAGCCCAACCCACTTTCTAATTCATGTGTTCACTTAGCCCACACTACTTTTATTCATGTGATCATTGAGCCCAACCCACTGTTTTATTCATGTGTTCATTGAGCCCAACCCACTTTCTTATTCATGTGTTCATTAAGCCCAGCCCACTTTCTTATTAATGTGTTCATTAAGCCAACCCACTTTCTAATTCATGTGTTCATTAAGCCCAACCCACTTTCTTATTCATGTGTTCATTTAGCCCAGCCCTCTTTATAATTCATGTGTTCATTAAGCCCAGCCCACTTTCTTATTCATGTGTTCATTAAGCCCAGCCCACTTTCTAATTCATGTATCCGTTAAGCCCAGCCCACTTTCTAATTCATGTGTTCATTAAGCCCAGCCCACTTTTTAATTCATGTGTTCACAGGGTGAAATCTTTCCTTCCTTCCCACACTTGTCTTTCTCCCTCGGGACCATTTGTGTTGACTTTGTACAGATATTTGTTTGACGTGTGACTTATTTATTCCATCAGTAGTTAGCTTTTTATCGTTGGATTCTCTTGTTTTCTTAATAAAACTCACAAAAGGTGAAAAAAAAAAAAGAATAAAAATAGAATTTCCATCCATCCATGCATTTTCTACCGCTTGTCCCTTTTGGGGTCGCGGGCATACTTGCCAACCTTGAGACCTCCGATTTCGGGAGGTGGGGGGCGTGGTGGGGTGTGGGGCGGGGGGCGTGGTTAAGATATAAATATATATATATAAGAAATACTTGACTTTCAGTGAATTCTAGCTATATATATATATATTTTATTACATACATATATATATATATATATATATATATATATATATATATATATATATATATATATATATATATATATATATATATAAATAAAAGAAATACTTGAATTTCAGTGATCATTTATTTACACATATACACACACATAACACTCATCTACTCATTGTTGAGTTAAGGGTTGAATTGTCCATCCTTGTTCTATTCTCTGTCACTATTTCAGAACACACACATTATACAAATATACGTACATTATAAAATCAATAAGAAAACGGGAGCTCTAATGTGGGAGTCTGAATTAGGATCAGAAGTTCCTATATAAACATTGCGCACTCACGTCGCCTTTTTGTATTGATTACTGCAGCTGTGCACTGGATTCATTCACAGATACAAACTACAATTCACAAACACTTTAGAGTTAGGCTCCACCATCAGAATGTGTACTTAAACTTATAAAGATCACATGGATATTATTCAGTGAGTTGATTCACCAAAACTAACCTGTTATACAGGAGGAAAAAGCACACAGGACGTTTCAATTGTTCACAGACTGGTCGCGCTCATCAGAATGACAAGACACTTCCGGTCTGCAGGTGATAGCATTCAATTGGGAAGAAACGCCCTACTGCCCCCTACTGACCAATGTGAATACTGATAAATGTGTAATGACAGCTCCAAAAACGAATTCAAACCACAAAATAAAATAAATAAATCAACACAAAAATGTGACACATTATGGGTGGGTCACATATGCATGTACAGTAGATGGCAGTATTGTCCTGTTTAAAAGTGTCACAACATTGCTGTTTACGGCAGACGAACTGCTTTACGGTAGACGAAAACTTGACTGCTGTTGTTGTGTGTTGTTACCGCGCTGGGAGGACGTTAATGAAACTGCCTAACAATAAACCCACATAAGAAACCAAGAACTCGCCCTCGATCATTAGCTGTTTATATTGTGAGAAAGCGGACGTGTGAACAGGCTGTCAACACGTCACTCAGGTCCGCATGGAGCTGGAGGGGGCGTGGCCTCCAGCTCCGCCTGAATTTTGGGAGATTTTCGAGAGAAAATTTGTCCCGGGAGGTTTTCGGGAGAGGAGCTGAATTTCGGGAGTCTCCCGGAAAATCCGAGAGGGTTGGCAAGTATGGTCGCGGGGGGTGCTTGGGCCTATCTCAGCTGCATTATTTCTCCCCAAATGAAATGCATTATGATAATCATGGGTAATCATAATACAGTATGTTTGTCTATATCACACTAACATTTTCCTTTGCATCATCATTATCAGGTGCGCATCCCTGCATCCCCGTCAGTGTCAGTCATGGTCACCTTAGGTGCAAACAGCACAGATCCCTGGACTATGAGCAACACTTCACTCCCCACACGTGCAAATGTCTCCAGTTTCAGCAACAAAAGTGGCATGGAAGCGTATCTTCAAATGCTGGCTCATTTGGACGAAGGACTTTATAACGACTTCTATGGACTTTGGATAGCGCTGATGGTCGTCAACTCCCTCATATTCCTGGTAGGCATCTCTTGGGGAATGAACATTTAGCGAAATGTTCACAGGACCTGCTCTTCTGTTTCAGGTGGGCATGGTGCTCAACACGTTGGCCCTTTATGTGTTCTGTTTCCGCACCAAGCAAAAGAGCACGTCTGTGATCTACACCATCAACCTGGCCGTGACTGACCTGCTGGTCAATCTCTCTCTGCCTACGCGTATCCTGCTTTACTACAGCAGAGGAGCTTGCCTCACCTGCTCCTACTTGCACATCTTCAGCTACTTTGTCAACATGTACTGCAGCATCCTCTTCCTCACCTGCATATGTGTGGACCGCTACCTGGCCATTGTTCAAGTGAGTCTAAAGCGTTAGGAAACATTTTGTTCGGTTTTCTTAAGCCTTTTTTTATTTTTTATTATAGGTTGAAGCATCCCGTCGGTGGCGTAACCCCGGCGTGGCCAAATGTGTGTGTGTCTCAGTGTGGCTGTTCGCCATTGTGGTCACCTACTCCTTCCTGTCCACAGCCTTCCAGCAAACAGGCTGCTGCCTCTCCAAGCTCCTTTTCCTCACCATAACAGAGTTCTTTCTACCCCTCATCATCATCGTGGTGTTCACCCTGCGGATCGTGTGGGCGCTGGCGGACCGCTGCCTGATGCAGCAGAGCAGGTACTGTACGTGTGCGTGTAATGTGGCCTGGTTAAACGCTCTGCAAGGTTCAGGAGCCTCATCTGTAAAAACTGTGTGACATTTTGACAAAAAAATTCTCCATACGCCAGAACCCCCACATCTGCGTGCGTACTGTACCTACAAAAACATTCTAAATATTATAAAACCTGGCGGTCGTATGTATCCTTTTTGATATGCTGTCATGTTTAAATGGAAAAGATTGCAGACCAAATATTACATAGTTTTCACATACAACTCTAAACAGGCTGTGAGTGGGCTACTGTATGAAAACGTGTGTTACACAATTATATTTATATTGGGTGTAATCAATGTCACACACTTCTTATAAAATTTGACGAATTATTGCAGGGACTAACTTTTCATTGCTTTTTCTCTGGTACACTTGCCTGTTTTGGCCATGCACAACCATCTTCTTTTTTTTACCTTTTGTACCTAATTCACAACTCCTCCAACACGAACATTATTGTTTTTGCACTGTTTGGCTTCTTATTAAATAACTTTTGTAACCTATTTTTATGGGCTTTCCTCTTTGTGATGTTAAGTTCCTGTTATGCGCTGTTATACAGTATATGCCTTGAGCTCTCATTTTGAAGGCGCTAAGAGCGGAATTTTAACACGTTGGAGTGGAGCGGAAGTTTTTGAAAGAAGGTAAATAAAGTGGTCCTCGTGTAAACTGGAGCCTCCGTGTTGGTTATTTTGTAGTTTCATACAGTATAGGCGACATTTATAAACCCTCGGTTACACTTTTTTAAATAGATTCAATCTTGCACGTGGAAAGTTGAAGTGAGGGCTTTAGTTGATATGACACTCCCGTCAGGGGGTTCATTAATCCAGCACAACAGCAGCGCATTTATAAGTAAAGGTAAGACCATAATAACGTTTTTTTATTAAATGTGCTTTTTTGTGTGCTACAGTTTGTATGTGTAAAATTAAAGTTAAGTTAAAGTACCAATGATTGTCACACACACACTAGGTGTAATGAAATTTGTCCTCTGCAGTTGACCCATCCCCTTGTTCACCCCCTGGGAGGTGAGGGGAGCAGTGGGCAGCAGCGGCGCCGCGCCCGGGAACCATTTTTGGTGATTTAACCCCCAATTCCAACCCTTGATGCTGAGTGCCAAGCAGGGAAGAATGCTGGTATGAGCTTTTAAACATAACCCGTTAACTGCTGCCAATCAAATGGTGAATAAGATACTCTTTAGGGTTCATATGTTTGTAAATCTGACTGTGATGAAGTCAGTGCCTCACCAGTCATGAACCTCACCGCACGTCATTGCCTCCTACTGAAGTCTGATTGGGCAGAGTGTGCATCCCGGGTTGAAAAGATGGTCTCTGAAACTGACAGTTCACAATATTTATTCACCTTCCTTTTTGTGAACACACCGTAAGAGCTACAAGAATAAAAATAAACAAACCCTGTTTCCATATGAGTTGGGAAATTGTGTTAGATGTAAATATAAACGGAATACAATGATTTGCAAATTCTTTTCAACCCATATTCAATTGAATGCACTACAAAGACAAGATATTTGATGTTCAAACTCAGAAACTTTTTTTTTTTTTTTTTGCACATAATTAACTTAGAATTTCATGGCTGCAACACGTGCCAAAGTAGTTGGGAAAGGGCATGTTCACCACTGTGTTACATGGCCTTTCCTTTTAACAACTTTCAGTAAACGTTTGGGAACTGAGGAGACACATTTTTTGAGCTTCTCCGGTGGAATTCTTTCCCATTCTTGCTTGATGTACAGCTTAAGTTGTTCAACAGTCCGGGGGTCTCCGTTGTGGTATTTTAGGCTTCATGATGCGCCACACATTTTCAATGGGAGGCAGGTCTGGACTACAGGCAGGCCAGTCTAGTACCCGCACTCTTTTACTATGAAGCCACGTTGATGTAACACGTGGCTTGGCATTGTCTTGCTGAAATAAGCAGGGCGTCCATGGTAACATTGCTTGGATGGCAACATATGTTGCTCCAAAACCTGTATGTACCTTTCAGCATTAATGGCGCCTTCACAGATGTGTAAGTTACCCATGTCTTGGGCACTAATACACCCCCATACCATCACAGATGCTGGCTTTTCAACTTTGCGCCTATAACAATCCGGATGGTTCTTTCCTCTTTGGTCCGGAGGACACGACGTCCACAGTTTCCAAAAACAATTTGAAATGTGGGCTCGTCAGACCACAGAACACTTTTCCACTTTGTATCAGTCCATCTTAGATGAGCTCAGGCCCAGCGAAGCCGACGGCATTTCTGGGTGTTGTTGATAAACGGTTTTCGCCTTGCATAGGAGAGTTTTATCTTCCACTTACAGATGTAGTGACCAACTGTAGTTACTGACAGTGGGTTTCTGAAGTGTTCCTGAGCCCATGTGGTGATATCCTTTACACACTGATGTCGCTTGTTGATGCAGTACAGCCTGAGGGATCGAAAGTCACGGGCTTACGTGCAGTGATTTCTCCAGATTCTCTGAACCCTTTGATGATATTACGGACCGTAGATGGTGAAATCCCTAAATTCCTTGCAATAGCTGGTTGAGAAAGGTTTTTCTTAAACTGTTCAACAATTTGCTCACGCATTTGTTGACAAAGTGTTGACCCTCGCCCCATCCTTGTTTGTGAATGACTGAGCATTTCATGGAAACTACTTTTATACCCAATCATGGCACCCGCCTGTTCCCAATTTGCCTGTTCACCTGTGGGATGTTCCAAATTAGTGTTTGATGAGCATTCCTCAACTTTATCAGTATTTATTGCCACCTTTCCCAACTTCTTTGTCACGTGTTGCTGGCATCAAATTCTAAAGTTAATGATTATTTGCAAAAAAAAAAAAAGTTGATCAGTTTGAACATCAAATATGTTGTCTGTGTAGCATATTCAACTGAATATGGGTTGAAAATTATTTGCAAATCATTGTATTCCGTTTATATTTACATCTAACACAAGTTCCCAACTCATATGTTGAACAACTTAAGCTGTACATCGAGCAAGAATGGGAAATAATTCCACCTGAGAAGCTTAAAAAATGTGTCTCCTCAGTTCCCAAACGTGTACTGAGTGTTGTTAAAAGGAAAGGCTATGTAACACAGTGGTGAACATGCCCTTTCCCAACTACTTGGGCACGTGTTGCAGCCATGAAATTCTAAGTTTATTATTATTTACAAAAAATAAATAAAGTTTATGAGTTTGAACATCAAATATGTTGTCTTTGTAGTGCATTCAATTGAATATGGGTTGAAAATGATTTGCAAATCATTGTATTCTGTTTATTTTTACATCTAACACAATTTCCCAACTCATATGGAAATGGGTTTGTAAAAGACAATATACACTTCATTGCACATGTACCATGTACCATATCACTATATTGATGATTAAATGCTTTATAATTCCTTTAATATGCGAAATGGTTTCATCGGCTCGTTAGTGCATGCTGATTTTAGAAATAATGTACACTTCACTGCACACATTATACATCACCATGTTGCTGAACATGTTTTAATACAATGAGTGTTAGGTTTTAGCAGCACAGGCGTGCATTTGCTCTTTAATAATGTTCCCAGGGATCTGTGTGCGTGCAGGCTGGTTTTAAAGATAATGTACATGTCATTGTGCGTCTAAAGTATATCAAAGTTAACATAATAGGAGGTGTAATGCCACCAAGTCAGCCATTGCTGCTTATTTCAGGCTTCTGATTGGACAAAATGTGCATGACAGCAGGTGTATGTGTTTGTGTGTAGACATAGACAGTTTTGAAACTACACTTGTGTGGATGGAGATTGTTTTAACCCCAAATATGTGTTTTTGAAACTCTCCGTGTTCGTGTAGATATGGCCTAAACCTTGGTAACATTGCAATTACTAGCTACAAATAAGTTTTACTACAGTAGACAGCACCCTCTAGTGGGCGATATATAATCCAACAGTAACATGCAGTAGTTAATTCTACACTCGATAAAACACAACATTAAATACATTTACATCACATATTGTATCACGTGTTTCCAAATCAAGCAGGTGCTACGAGACTGTGAATAGGTTTGTTGTGCACTTTAGAAGTAACTTTAACTTCGATGAAACTGTGGAGCACACTTTTCTCTGAACCTTGTGGCTTTTCCCGCTGCCGTACCTTTTTCAGCAGTTGAGACTGATTTACGACACTTTTCTGGCTAGCTTGTTGACAGCATTTTAAAATAAACGTTTCATACATATTTTCATTACAATACAACTAAATCACTTTTACAACGAGGAAAACATTAAAGTCATTTACAGCCACCTGGTTAATTTCAATATGATTTTGCATATGTATAAGGGGCGTGGCCTAGATGTGCCCAGCCAAGCAAACATCTGCAGTGAATTCCACATTGTTTGGGATGTAACAAAAAAATGTGCTTAGATTAGTGCATGTGCACACTTTAATACAGGGGTGTCAAACTCAAATACAGAGTGGGCCAAAATTTCAAACTGAACAAAGCCGCGGGCCAAGGTTGAACAAATTAACCTTTTAATAGGGACCCAAACAAGTTTTGCATTGAAGATTGAACAAGCAAGGCTTATATAACTTCATAGTGACATGCTAAATTGAGTTTCAAATAATAATAGTAACAATTAAAAAATATCAAATATAATTTAAATAAAAATTGAATGCCTCTTTTCTATTTGCAGCCTTCTGAGGTAAATATCAACATTAACTTTAACAGGCTAATACATTTGAAAATAAAATAACAATGAATAAAACAACCATTCAGGACTTTAAACTGCTCAGTTTGCAACACACTGATCTAATCTGATGTGCCCAAGCCAGATACCTGCCATCTTTTCTTGGATGCTAGTTCATTAATGTCGGGGATCAGGCTTTGAGCTGAGGCAACCTTCATTATCAAACGAAGGTGTTCATCAGTCATTATATCTCGTAGTCCACCCGGACCACAGTCTTGGGGGCGTGCCTTAAAGGCACTGTCTTTAACGGCCTCTACGAGCTGTCGTCATGTCTGCTTTTCATCCATTCTAACAACGTGCCGGCCCAGTCACAAGATATGTGACTTCTGTACGCACACACAAGTGAATGCAACGCATACTTGATCAACAGCGATACAGTTTACACTGAGGGTGGCCGCATAAACAACTTTAACACTGTTAGAAATATACGCCACACTGTGAATCCACACCAAACAAGAATGACAACCACATTTCGGGAGAACATCCGCACCGTAACACAACATAAACACAAGAGAACAAATACCCAGAACCCTTTGCAGCATTAACTCTTCCGGGACGCTACAAAATGCCCCCCCGCTACCACCAACCAACCGCCCCCCCCCAACACACACACACACACATACACACGCTGCAAAGGGTTCTGGGTATTTGTTCTGTTGTGTTTATGTTGTGTTACGGTGCGGATGTTCTCCCGAAATGTGTTTGCCATTCTTGTTTGGTGTGGGTTCACAGTGTGGCGTATATTCTAACAGTGTTAAAGTTGTTTATACGGCCACCCTCAGTGTAGCCTGTATCGCTGTTGAGCAACTATGTGTTGCATTCACTTGTGTGTGCGTGCAGAAGCCGCACATGTTATATGACTGGGCCAGCACTCGTTGGACTGGATGAAAAACGGACATGACGATTTTCGGGAGGGGCACCGCCGCTGTATATAATCGGCGGGCCGGCTCTAGTATTAATTTGATATCGCCTCAAGGGCCAAGTGAAATTACACGGCGGTCCAAATTTGGCCAGCGGGCCAGAGTTTGACACCCATGCTTTAATACATCTGATTTTTTTCTGGCATAGGCTGTTTTCTAGATTTGAACAAATGGCAATTTTTAGTTGGAAATCCACGTCACTCTTAATACACGAGGCTTTAATATTTTGAGCAGATCTTACAGGGTTCACTGTGACATTTGCTAGGCCAATTAATGTCGGGGACACTTGTAACTCAACATTTGGCTTGCAACTTAAAGCAAACCTATTAGCCGAGACTCAAAATACTCTTAAGTTGAGAGTCCCCCAATAGGACCATGTTTAAAACACTATAATTCAGGGGTGTCAAACTCATTTTAGGGGCCACATGGAGAAAAATCTACTCCCAAGTGGGCCGGACTGGTAAAATCACGGCACGATAACTTAAAAATGAAGACAACTTCAGATTGTTTTCTTTGTTTAAAAATAGAACAAGCACATTCTGAAAATGTACATCAGAATGTTGTTGGGCTGTCATTATTTATACTTTCTGAATAAATTATGTGATAATGCTCATCAGTCAAATCATTTATGTTAATTTTCAATCTATCAAGATAAAAAAATAATTACAGGATGTTATTTATGTAGTTTGCTCATTTTCCCCGACTGGTGCACTAACATAATGTGTGTTTTTTTTTGTGTGTTTTTTTACATATGTAGCATCATCTACAAAGATACAAACAATTGCTATTGCAACATCTAGTGGACACATTTAGAACAGCTGTTTCTTTTATTCAAAACAGGAAACAATACGTGAAGCTAGGCGAACACACATCTACAACTCTAAATATATCCTGTGGTGTACCTCAGAGATCAATACTAGGACCAAAAGTATTCTATCTCTATATCAGTGGTTCTTAACCTTGTTGGAAGTACCGAACCCCACCAGTTTCAAATGCGCATTCGCCGAACCCTTCTTTAGTGGAAAATATTATTATATATATTTTTTTTAAATTCAAGACAAAGTTATATGTTTTTTTACTGGTGCACAAAATGAACCGTGCATGAACATCACCTTGTTCAAAGAACAAAACCAACACAGTGCATGAACGCACAACAAATTACTGTCAGGTTCAAACACCGAACTATCTATTACACAAGACAAGAAGAAGGAATCAAGCAGAGACAGAGTTGGATTTTACTCATGAGGAGAGACGTATTGGGCTGTACACTCAGTTACAGTTTCCCCCTATGCTCTAAGGTACAGTCCCACGTGCTCCTCTATTTATTCGGGAGGTCCCTAGTTAACATCACTGAGGCTGCTTCTGAAGGGAGGGGTAATGCATGCAGCCCCAGGAGACACAATATGTGATTATTCAGAATGGAAATGTGATTTCGCCCTGTCGCTGATTTGTCTGCGTTGAGGTACTCGATGTCCGTCCTTGGCTGTCAGCAGGCAGGGTCTGGAAACAAACTGCTGACACGAGACAACTCGCAAAGCAAGATTGCAAGATGTGTCTTTGCACAGATAGAAAAGTACAACTTCAGCGCAATTGATAATAACTATAGCAACGACCTTTAAGCATAAGAGTTGTGTGATAACTTATACATAATTATTCTAACATTTACACACCTGCAAATCAGATGGAACATTAAAGGGAACATTGTTTGGGGGTATCCATAACACAGCGATAGGGAGAAGTTTTTATTTACACGATGAGTCGGGTGTGTCTTGACCTTCGCCGAACCCCTGAAACCGACTCACCGAACCCCTAGGGTTCGATCGAACCCAGGTTAAGAACCACTGCTCTATATAAATGACGTGTAAAGTTACAAAAGATTTAAAGTTAGTATTATTTGCGGATGATGCAACTGCGTTTTGTTCAGGAGAGAACACACAGAAGATAATACACATAATAACAGAAGAAATGAACAAATTAAAAAGATGGTTTGACAAAAACAGACTATCTTTGAATCTCAGTAAAACTAAAATAATGCTATTTGGTAACAGTAGAACAGAAAGTCAAACACAAATACAAATAGACGGAATAGAAATTGAAAGAGTGAATGAAACCAAATTTCTAGGTATAATGATTGATGATAAATTGAACTGGAAATCTCATGTAAAAAATATACAACATAAAGTAGCAAGAAACACGTCAATAATGAATAAAGCAAAACATGTTCTGGACCAAAAATCACTTCATATTCTCTACTGCTCACTAGTGTTACCATATCTGAGTTATTGTGTAGAAATATGGGGAAATAACTACAAAAGTACACTTCATTCATTAACGGTGTTACAAAAAAGATCTGTTAGAATAATACATAATGTTGGATATAGAGAACATACAAACCCTTTATTTATTGAATCAAAAACACTGAAATTCCACGACATAGTGAATTTGCAAACAACTAACATTGTACATAAAGCAAACTATAACCTGCTACCCAAGAATATACAAAAATCCTGCTCAAAAAAAGAGGCGAAATATAATCTTAGAGAAAAATGTAATTTAAAACATTTGTATGCACGTACAACACTTAAGACCTTCAGTATATCTGTATGTGGAATTAAATTATGGAATGGATTAAGCAAAGCAATCAAACAATGTACTAATATGATCCACTTCAAGAAACTCTTCAAACGTAAAGTGTTTACAAACTACAAAGAAGAAGAGCCATGATAAACATTCTGAATTTATTTCATCCATCCATTCATTTTCAAAATAATCTTTCTCATCTCACCATATGAAATATAACTTACTTCACAGAGTATTATTTGTTTATTTATTTTTATTGTGATTACTTATGGAGTATATTGTGAATACATTGAGAACAGAAAGTGATCAAAAGTTTTAGCAACTGTTATGTAAAAGAAAAGGGGTAGGATTAAATAAGCTCTGCTTCTTTCTACTCCTTTTCGAACATGTTGAAAAGAGAAACTGGAAATTGTGATGTATCATGTTGTATGCTTGCATGTTCGAAATAAACTCAAACTCAAAGCAAAAATTTCGACTCATTTTTATACTTAGCAAACTCATCTCGAGGGCCGGATAAAACCTGTTCGCGGGCCTGATCCGGCTTGCGGGCCGTACGTTTGACACCCCTGCTATAATTCAATTGTGAAAAAAAGGTTTTGCATAGTATGGCTAGCACTGCATCATCATGTCTTCTCCGGGTTTTGTTCATGCAGGAAAAGAAGAAAGCGGGCCGTCCAACTGCTGACCACAGTGCTGATCATCTTCACAGTGTGCTTCACACCCTTCCACATACGGCAGGTGAGTGAGAGGTGCTGACACCCTGTTATTAAACACAATTATTAGGCAATTAATATTATTAAGTGACACAATATACAATATACCGTAGGTGGTGGTGTACATCTACCCCGATTTGCCTCACCACGCCATAGTCTACCATTTGACCGTCACTCTCAGCAGTCTCAACAGCTGCATGGATCCAGTGGTCTACTGCTTTGTCACTAACAATTTCCAGGTAAGATCAAACCACCAGGATGTTTAAGTACAGTGGAATCTCTACAGTCCACAAATCAAATTTGACAAAATGTTTGGGGAAAATATCCTAAATTTATTCTCAAAACTGTTTAAACTGCTGTCATGCTCATGCAGTATTTTATAAATCAGAGGCGGGGCGAGGGGGATTTCAAATCATCAGCCAGCAGAAGACTTCAGGGGAGGTGCAGCAGCTAAAAAAATAATAATTAAAAAAGAAAAATCGTTATTCTTAATTTTTAGTAGTGAGACTCACAAAAAACCTTCACACATTATGATCCAAAATCAGTTTTTAGTACCACGGTACATTATAGTTTCTGAAGAGGCTCACCTTTCAAAATAAATCATTAATTCTGTATCTTTTTAAATTATTTGGCTTTGATGGATTATGCCAAGTCTTAACAGTACAAGACCTCATTGTAGCTCACAGCCATACTTGCCAACCCTCCCGAATTTTCCGGGAGACTCCCGAAATTCGGCGCCTCACCCGAAAACCTCCCGGGACAAATATTCTCCCGAAAATCTCCCGATTTTCAGCCGGAGCTGGAGGCCACGTCCCCTCCAGCTCCATGCGGACCTGAGTGAGGACAGCCTACGACGGGAGGACAACAGGGTGACAAGAACTAAATCATCCAGACTAGAGATACATTGTATTATTATGTTTATCTTACCTAAAAATAAATATATTTATTAATTTAAAAAAAATAAATACATAAATGTTTACTATATTTTGCTAAAAACATCAACATTAATTGTATTTTTATTTTTATTTTTTCTGACTCCTTATTACATCCAGCCATAGAATTATACCGGTACATTAAAATAAACATATTTGGAATAATTAATTTTAAATTATCATAATAATTCATTTAAAATGACCATATTTAATTATTAAAATAATTGTTTGTTTATCAAAAACTTTAGCATTTTATTTATTACATTTTGAAGCTCTCAGAAGCCAAGTTATGTTATATCCATGTTATATTTATGCAAGTTTGAAGTATCAATGATCTAAACACAGTTTTGTTTGCATATTTTCAGGATATATATATATATATATATATATATATATATATATATATATATATATATATATGTATATATATATATATATATATATATATATATATATATATATATATATGTATATATATATATATATATATATATATATATATATATATATATATATATATATATATATATATATATATATATATGTATATATATATATATATATATATATATATGTATATATATATATATATATATATATATATATATAAATATAAATATATATATGAAATACTTGACTTGGTGAATTCTAGCTGTCAATATACTCCTCCCCTCTTAACCACGCCCCCAACAACACCCGCCCCACCCCCGACCACGCCCCCAACCCCCACCCCCCACCCCCCGAAATCGGAGGTCTGAAGGTTGGCAAGTATGCTCACAGCTCAATTCATTATGTATTGCAAATTAACCATATTGTTGTCGGCATTATGTTGGGACCAAATTAAGCAGGAATTTAATCATTACATATAATAACCCTCTTGCACTCTGTTCGAAAGCGAGGGATGAAGATAACAAACCCACACAGGCATGGCAATTTATCGAGGGCCGCACATTTATCGAGGTAATTTTCATTTGCCATTCTATTAATTGATTTATTGACGGACCAGGCCTAATTCTTGGCTTTTTTTTTTTACTTTGAACAATACAGATTCAGAAAGAACATGCTTCAATAAAAAGTGTTAGGAAAGGACGTTACGTTCAAGTTAACCGTCCTAGTGCGTCTTGTTGTTAGTGCATTTTGCACTTCTTCTTACACTTGTATGACAGGTTTGCCTTTATCATTTGTCAATACAGTTCAATTAATTGCTTTTACGCCCTTACTGACTTACAAACCCCGTTTCCATATGAGTTGGGAAATTGTGTTAGATGTAAATATAAACGGAATACAATGATTTGCAAATCCTTTTCAACCCATATTCAATTGAATATGCTACAAAGACAACATATTTGATGTTCAAATATTTTTTTTGCAAATAATAATTAACTTAGAATTTCATGGCTGCAACAAATGCCAAAGTAGTTGGGAAAGAGCATGTTCACCACTGTGTTACATCACCTTTTCTTTTAACAACACTCAATAAACGATTGGGAACTGAGGAAACTAATTGTTGAAGCTTTGAAAGTGGAATTCTTTCCCATTCTTGTTTTATGTAGAGCTTCAGTCGTTCAACAGTCCGGGGTCTCCGCTGTCGTATTTTACGCTTCATAATGAGCCACACATTATCGATCGGAGATAGGTCTGGACTGCAGGCGGGCCAGGAAAGTACCCACATTCTTTTTTTACGAAGCCACGCTGTTGTAACACGTGCTGAATGTGGCTTGGCATTGTCTTGCTGAAATAAGCAGCGGCGTCCATGAAAAAGACGGCGCTTTAACTTGCACTTACAGATGTAGCGACAAACTGTATTTAGTGACAGTGGTTTTCTGAAGTGTTCCTGAGCCCATGTGGTGATATCCTTTAGAGACTGATGTCGGTTTTTGATACAGTGCCGTCTGAGGGATCGAAGGTCACGGTCATTCAATGTTAGTTTCCGGCCATGCCGCTTACGTGGAGTGATTTCTCCAGATTCTCTGAACCTTTTGAGGATATTATGGACCGTAGATGTTGAAATCCCTAAATTTCTTGCAATTGCACTTTGAGAAACGTTGTTCTTAAACTGTTTGACTATTTGCTCACGCAGTTGTGGACAAAAGGGTGTACCTCGCCCCATCCTTTCTTGTGAAAGACTGAGCATTTTTTTTGGAAGCTGTTTTTATACCCAATCATGTCACCCACCTGTTCCCAATCAACCCGCACACCTGTGGGATGTTCCAAATAAGTGTTTGATGAGCATTCCTCAACTTTATCAGTATTTATTGCCACCTTTCCCAACTTCTTTGTCACGTGTTGCTGGCATCAAATTCTAAAGTTAATGATTATTTGCAAAAAAAAATGTTTATCAGTTAGAACATCAAATATGTTGTCTTTGTAGCATATTCAACTGAATATGGGTTGAAAATGATTTGCAAATCATTGTATTTTGTTTATATTTACATCTAACACAACTCATATGGAAACGGGGTTTGTACTTATTTATCACACTTGAATGGCAGTCAAGAATGTTAAAATGTTTAAACTCAATGATGGTAACAGTTTGACCCACTCTGTGTCATAATTTGAACAAATCAACTTTTAAGGTTCCACTGTACAAACAAATACGACTATTCTTCTCCATTGATTAATTTACCAGTGCTACTTATGATATTTAATAATAAAACATATAAAAAATTGTTTCTACAGGCAACTATGAGAAATATTTTTCGGCGTGCAGAGGCAGAGCAAAGCAGCGGGGACATCATAAGCATGCAACACAGCTCTAAGGCCTCAGGAGGGCCCGCTACTCCAGTCCCTAATAATGTCATCATGATGAGGGTGATTCCCTCCTCACCTCGGAAAGATTTGCACAAAAGTACTCTTCACAGTAAATCCACCATCACACCAGCAATTTGAAGCGGGGGCAGTTTTGGACAAAGATGAACAAATGCAACCATCCATTTTCAGTGCTCCTTGTGAGCTGGACCCCATCACAGCTGACTTGGGTTTACATTCACTCCTACAAGCCTACCATGCAGCGTACTGGAATACCAGGAGAAAACCCACGCAAGCATGGGGACAAAATGCAAACTCCACAATTTTCCTGAATATAGAGCCAAAACAAATATATATTAGGTGAAATAGATCAGTGTTTTTCAACCTTTTTTGAGCAAAGGCACATTTTTGTCATTGAAAAAATCCTGAGGCACACCAAAAGCACAAATCATTAAAAAATGAAACTCAGTTCTCGCAATTTTTGGATATGACTTTAAACCATAACCAAGCATGCATCACTATAGCTCTTGTCTCAAAGTAGGTGTACTGTCACGACCTGTCACATCACGCCGAGACTTACTTGGACTTCTTTGGTGTTTTCCTGTGTGTAGTGTTTTAGTCCTTGTCTTGCGCTCTTATTTTGGTGTTTTTTCCTGTTTTGTTGGTATTTTCCTATTGCAGTTTCAAGTCTTCCTTGAGCGCTATTCTCCACCCCAGCTTTGTTTTCGCAATCCAGACTATTTAAGTTGTGCGTGTATGTTTCCTTCTTTGTGGGGACATTGTCGATTGTCGGGTCATGTGCGGATGTACTTTGTGGACGCCGTTTCCGCTCCACACACTGTAAGTCTTTGCTGTCGTCCAGCATTTTGTGTTTTGTTTACTTCGCAGTCAGTTCAGTTTTAGTTTAGTTTTGCATAGCCATGCCTAAGCTTCAATACCCTTTCATAGCGGCACTCGCCTTTTGTTTATTTTTGGTTTAAGCATAAGATACCTTTTTACCTGCACGCTGCTTCCCGCTGTCGTCTTCATATTGTGATCATGACACGACGTGTTCCCGACATCTATAAAGCAATTAGCTACTTGCTGCCACCTACTGATATGGACGAGTATAACATGGTTACTCTGCTACATTATTTACGGATTATAATTACTTGCGTGCAAAAAATATTTGTTACCCAATTAGGTGAAATTACATAATAGAATAGAATAGAATAAAAAGTACTTTATTGATACCTGGGGGAAATTCAGCACCACAGTTCGCTCACAATAGACCAGGGGTCTGCAACCCGCGGCTCCGGAGCCGCATGCGGCTCTTTGATCACTCTGATGCGGCTCAGCTGCATACTTGCCGACCCTCCCGATTTTTCCGGGAGACTTCCAGATTTCAGTGCCTCTCCCGGGGCAAACATTCTCTGATTTTCACCCAGACAACAATATTGACGGCGTGCCCTGATGGCACTGCCTTTAGCATCCTCTACAACCTGTCGTCGCATCCGCTTTTTCACCATACTATCTGCGTGCCGGCCCAATCACATAAAATCTTCTTTTCACACACACAAGTGAATGCAATGCAGGGTGGCCGTATAAACAACTTTAACACTGTTACAAATATGCGCCACACTGTGAACCCACACCAAACAAGAATGACAAACACATTTCGGGAGAACATCCGCACCGTAACACAACATAAACACAACAGAACAAATACCCAGAACCCCTTGCAGCACTAACTCTTCCGGGCTACATTATACACCCCTGCTACCACCAAACCCCATGCCCCCCAACCCCGCCCACCTCAACCGACGCACGGAGGTGGGCGGATGTTTTCCCGAAATGTGTTTGTCATTCTTGTTTGATGAGGGTTCACAGTGTGGCGCATATTTGTAACAGTGTTAAAGTTGTTTATACGGCCACCCTCAGTGTTACCTGTTTGGCTGTTGACCAAGTATGCCTTGCAGTCACTCATGTGTGTTTGCAGAAGCCTCATATGACATGTAACCGGGCTGGCACGCTGTTGGTACAAGTTGTAGAGGGCGCTAAAGGCAGTGCCATCACGGCACGCCCTTATTATTGTTGTTTGGGTGAAAATCAGCAGGCATTCGAGAGAATAGTTGCCACGAAATTCGAGAGTCTCCCTGGAAAAATCGGGAGGGTTGGCAAGTATGATGCTGTCAAGCGCCATTCATATAAAACTTGCGGGCCGCACTAACATTCAATTTTCGTATTAAGGTGCGGGCCGCGTGTCTGAGACCCCTGGTTTATACATAGCACAAAGCAAAAACAATTTTTTGTATGCAGTGTTTCAATCAACCAATCAATCAATGTTTATTTATATAGCCCTAAATCACAAGTGTCTCAAAGGGCTGCACAAGCCACAACGACATCCTCGATACAGAGCCCACATAAGGGCAAGGAAAAACTCACCCCAGTGGGACGTCGATGTGAATGACTATGAGAAACCTTGGAGAGGACCGCATATGTGGGTAACCCCCCCCCTCTAGGGGAGACCGAATGCAATGGATGTCGAGTGGGTTTGACATAATATTGTGAGAGTACAGTCCATAGTGGATCCAACATAATAGTAAGAGTCCAGTCCATAGTGGGGTCAGCAGTTTATTTCATTTTAAATTTCAAAAGAGTTTTGTGGCTCTCATTGTTTTCTTTAATTTGTGAAACGGGTCAAAATGGCTCTTTGAATGGTAAAGGTTGCCGACCCCTGCAATAGACAGTAATAATAATAAATAACATAATATATATAATATCCACAATAATCTCCCACGGCACACCAGACTGGATTGGTTGAAAAACACAGATTTACAAATTATAGTTTCTTGTGTGCAAAATGTTTTTTTAACCCAATTAGGTGAAATTACATAATCTCCCACGGCACATTGGTTGAAAAACACTGCAACCCATTAACTCCCTGCTTGGCACTCAGCATCAAGGGTTGGAACTGGGGGTTAAATCACCAAAATGATTCCTGGGCGCGGCCACCGCTGCTGCCCACTGCTCCCCTCACCTCCCAGGGGGTGATCAAGGGTGATGGGTCAAATGCAGAGAATAATATCGCCACACCTAGTGTGCGTGTGACAATCACTGGTACTTTAACTTTAACTTAATAGAAGAATGAGGGAAGTTAGAAAATAAACATGAACACAGTACTTTATAGCTTTGTACAGCAGAGGGCGACAATAACCCCCGAAAATGATACCTATTTATACATTAATACATGCTAATATTTGTTTTGTTATATGTTTAATGGAAAATACTTAATGTGAAGCTAAATTAATAACAATTGTCATATGTATTCTTTGAATTCGATTTATTTTATTCAACGCACCGTTACGTTGTAACCCCGCCTTCCGGAAGTGAACCTACGATGACGTTGAACGCTTTCGATTTTGGCCACGCCTCTCTTTGTTACTGTGGAAACCGGCGAGGTTGAGGGGGGGTTCGTTGAAGCGCACCCATCTCGTAGCTGGCAAAGGTTAGCCAGCCTGTTAGCCAACATTCACACTTTCGCTGTCCGCGGTATCGAACACAGTTCCGGCGGGACGACTTGACAAATAACATCCTCAGGTATGTTGTGTGTGTTCATAACTCCCTTTACGAACGTGTCGTGTTTCCGCCGGGCGAGCGCTTAAAGTTGAATGTTAGCCAACAATATGCAGTGTTTTTGCCATCCATCTGAACTTGACGCATACCTTTTTAATGTTTATTGCACTCTAGCGGGCAGCCTGCTGCTAGTGTTGGCTACACGCTGAAGAGCAAAGGTATGTTGCAATATCAACAGGTAAGACTAAGTTATGGTTAGCTTGACAAAAACATGTCCTGACTGGCTCAACAATCCCCTCAAGACATCTACACTACCACTAGTCCAATACCAATCATTCCACCTCAATTTCACTCTGGAGAATATGTGGACCCATCAGCTTGGAAAGTATCGGATATGTCCTATATGTGGTTTCTTGACCACAACCACATGTTCAGAGAGAAAAAAAAGTCCCTCAAAACATCAGCAAATCTTGCAATACTGCTTTTTATTTGGCATTTGGTGTATCTCCTTTTGTGATGCCACCACAGAATACTTGCATAAAGTTGCCCGCCACCACCTTGTCAAAGGGTCCCGCAAACTTATTCTATTCGTTTGAGCTGCCAAAGTTTTCGTTTGTGCCTGTACAGTTTTTAAGTTATTCAAAAATAAATGTTCTGACTAGTGACGTCATCCAGCCACCCCACCTTGTCAAAATCTCCTCAAACTTGTCTCATTTGTTTGTGCTGCAAAACGTTTTTTTTGTCTAACTCAGTGTTTTTCAGCCAACCACAATTTTTTGTGGTCCCCTTTATTTAGAAAAGTATCGAAAAGTATCTAAGTAATTTTAGTACCGGTACCAAAATATTGGTATCGGGACAACACTAATAGAAGGTTAATAACATCCATCCATCCATTTTCTACCGCTTGTCCCTTTTTGACTGGTTGACTGGTGCAGAACCAACAACCTGGTCCTGAATGTCAACAAGACCAAGGAGATCATCGTTGACTTCAGGAAGCACCAGTCCAGCCAAGCAGCACCAAGTTCCTGGGGGTGCAGATAACTGACAATATAACCTGGTCTCTACACACCGGAGCTCTTGTAAAAAGAGCTCAGCAGCGCATACACTTTTTGCATCGGATGAAAAGAGCACAGCTCCCTCCCCCCATTCTCACCACATTCTACAGAGGCACTATAGAGAGCCTGCTGACCAACAGCATCTCTGTCTGGTCTGGAGCCTGCAATGCCTCAGACTGGAAGTCTCTCCAGAGAGTGGTGAGGACGGCGGAAAAGATCATCAGGACTCCTCTTCCTCCTATCCAGGAGATCGCAAAAAGCCTGACCAGGGCTTAGAAAATCTGCAAAGACTCCTCCCACCCCCACCAAGGACTTTTTTCACTGCTGGACTCTAGAAAGAGGTTCCGCAGCCTCCGAAGCAGAACCTCCAGGTTCGTTAACAGCTTCTTCCCTCAAGCCTTAAGACTCTTGAACGCATCATAATTATCCCCTCAACTCCCCCCAAAATGGATTAACTCGCTGGAATAAAAAAGACAATATAACATACATCCATAAACGTGGACGCATGTGAAAAAGTGCAATATATTTATCTGTACAGTAATCTATTTATTTATTTATATATATTTATTTATTTTGTATGTATATTTATATATTATTTATATATATTTATTTATTTATATATGCACCTTATTGCTTTTTTATCCTGCACTACCATGAGCTTATGTAACGAAATGTTGTTCTTATCTGTGCTGTAAAGTTCAAATTTGAATGACAATAAAAAGGAAGTCTAAGTCTAAGTTTTGGGGTCGCGGGGGGTGCTGGAGCTTATCGCAGCTGCATTCGGGCGGAAGGGGGTGTACACCCTGGACGAGTCGCCACCTCATCGCAGGGCCAACACAGATAGACAGACAACATTCACACACTAGGGCCAATTTAGACTAGACTTGGACTTAGACTTCCTTTTTATTGTCATTCAAATTTGAACTTTACAGCACAGATAAGAACAACATTTCATTACATAAGCTCATGGTAGTGCAGGATAAAAAAGCAATAAGGTGCATATATAAATAAATAAATATATATAAATAATATATATAATATATATAAAAAATAAATATATATATATATAAATAAATAAATAGATTACTGTACAGATAAATATATTGCACTTTTTCACATGCGTCCACGTTTATGGATGTATGTTATATTGTCTTTTTTATTCCAGCGAGTTAATCCATTTTGGGGGGAGTTGAGGGGATAAATGGAGTTTGCATGTTCTCCCCGTGACTGCTTGGGTTCCCTCCGGGTACTCCGGCTTCCAAAGACATGCACCTGGGGATAGGTTGACTGGCAACACTAAATTGACTCTAACACTAAAATGACTCTAGAAAGAGGTTCCGCAGCCTCCGAAGCAGAACCTCCAGGTTCTGTAACAGCTTCTTCCCTCAGGCCGTAAGTCTCTTAAACGCATCATAATTAATTTATCCCCTCAACTCCCCCCAAAATGGATTAACTCGCTGGAATAAAAAAGACAATATAACATACATCCATAAACGTGGACGCATGTGAAAAAGTGCAATATATTTATCTGTACAGTAATCTATTTATTTATTTATATATATATTTATTTTTTTTATATATTATATATATTATTTATATATATTTATTTATTTATATATGCACCTTATTGCTTTTTTATCCTGCACTACCATGAGCTTATGTAACGAAATGTTGTTCTTATCTGTGCTCCCGAAAATCTCCCGAAATTCAGGCGGAGCTGGCGGCCACGCCCCCTCCAGCTCCATGCGGACCTGAGTCCGCTTTCCCACAATATAAAGAACGTCTACAGTAAAGCAGTCCGTCTGCCGTAAACAGCAATGTTGTGACACTCTTAAACAGGACAATACTGCCATCTAGTGCATTTGATGAAAGCACTTTTGTGCGTGCCACACAGCAATGCATAATCAGAGAGGGTGTTCAGCATGGTTAGAAAGATAGTGACAGAGAATAGAACAAGGATGGACAATTCAACCCTTAACTCAACAATGAGTAGATGAGTGTTATGTGTGTGTATAGGTGTAAATAAATGAACACTGAAATTCAAGTATTTCTTTTATTTATATATATATATATATATATATATAATTCACTGAAACTCAATTATTTCTTATATATATATATATATATATATATATATATACCGTATTTTCCGCACTATAAGGCGCACCGGATTATTAGCCGCACCTTCTATGAATTACATATTTCATAATTTTGTCCACCAATAAGCCGCCCCGGACTATAAGCCGCGCCTACGCTGCGCTAAAGTGAATGTCAAAAAAACGCTGCGCTAAAGTGAATGTCAAAAAAACAGTCAGATAGTTCAGTCAAACTTTAATAATATATTGAAAACCAGCGTTCTAACAACTCTGTCCCAAAATGTACGCAAATGTGCAATCACAAACATAGTAAAATTCAAAATGGTGTAGAGCAATAGTAACATAATGTTGCTCGAAAGTTAATGTCACAACACACAAAATAAACATAGCGCTCACCTTCTGAAGTTATTCTTCATTCGTAAATCCTTCGAATTCTTCGTCTTCGGTGTCCGAATTGAAAAGTTGCGCAAGCGTGGTATCCAAAATGGCCGGTTCCGTCTCGTAGAAGTCATCGGGAGTCAGTGTCGCTGTTGTTCTGTGAATCCTGCCTTCCGGAAAGCTCGGACCACAGTTGTGACCGAAATATCTGCCCAAGCATTTACGATCCACTGGCAGATGTTGGCGTATGTCGTCCGAGGCTGTCTGCCCGTCTTAGTGAAGGTGTGTTCGCCTTCGGAGCTGTGTGAAAAAAGCCACCCGGCCTCTTCGCGTAAACTTCCCTTAACCACTCGCTCATCTTTTCTTCATCCATCCATCCCTTCGAGTTAGCTTTTATGATGACGCCGGCTGGAAAGGTCTCTTTTGGCAAGGTCTTCCTTTTGAATATCACCATGAGTGGAAGTTAGCATGGCAAGCTAGAACCACAGTGAAGGATGACTTCTCATTCCCTGTGGTGCAAATATTCACCGTACGTGCTCCCGTTCCACAGTGCGGTTCAGTTGCTGTGAAATACGGTAGTAATCCGTGTGCGGATGGAGAGATTGCGTCTTTTTATGAACCGGATCGCTTAGTAGGAGCCATTTTGTGGTCTTTACAGATGTAAACAGGAAATGAAACGTACGGTGATATCCGCGCGTTTTTTCTTCTTCTTCCGGGGGCGGGTGAAGCGCTTCCTGTTCTATGGGGGCGGGTGAAGCGCTTCCTGTTCTATGGGGGCGGGTGCTTTCCTTGGCGGTTGCTTGCGTAGAAGAAGAAGCGCTTCCTGTTCTACCGGGAAAAAAGATGGCGGCTGTTTACCGAAGTTGCGAGATCGAAACTTTATGAAAATTAATCGTAATAAAGCGCACCGGGTTATAAGGCGCACTGTTAGCTTTTGAGAAAATTTGTGGTTTTTAGGTGCGCCTTATAGTGCGGAAAATACGGTATATATATATATATATATATATATATACATCCATCCATCCAGCCATTTTCTACCGCTTATTCCCTTCGGGTTCGCAGGGATATATATATATATATATATATATATATATATAAAATACTTGACTTGGTGAATTCTAGTTGTAAATATACTCCTCCCCTCTTAACCACGCCCTCAACCACGCCCCCCGCACCCACCCCCCCACCTCTCGAAATTGGAGGTCTCAAGGTTGGCAAGTATGAGTTAAGAATAATGAAATGTGAACAGAAAAACTATAATTGACAAAATAATTTGCAGCACAAACGAAAGGGACACACATTTGGGGATGGATGACGTCACGAGTCAGAAAATGTATTTTAGAATAACTTAAACACTGTAACGGTACAGACAAAAATGTTTACAGCACAAGCCAGCACAACTGTAGCACAAATGATTGAGACAAGAAGAAACATATTAAAACTGTTCTTGCTTATCAATAGCATGTTGCTAAAGTCAGCAATAAAAATTGAAAAACAAAATGTATCTGTTCTTTGTGATGCTACACAGGATACCAGTGACAACAAAAAATGTGACCCTAACCACAAAACTGGAAATGCAAAAAAAAGTCTGTCCTGAAGTACAACGTAGTAACGTCTATCATAACAATAATAACAGAATGTACACCACAAATTGAGCTGTGTTCGTCTTTGCTAGCACACAAGTAGACAGTGTAAGTGATGGCAAAGAGAAAAAGTTTATGGAGTTTAATTTGTGTCTTTTTTGCGTTTGAATTTTGTGAATTTAGTTTAACATCAAATTATGCTGACAACTTCATTGAATACAAAATGTGTGTGTTTAAAAATTCAGTTTGTCAAGATACAGTGTTTTGAAATTTAGTGTAAAAAAAAAAAATCAGTGCAGAAAAATTTGTTGCTTCAAAACTCAAGACCCTCTTCCAGTAAATTAAGAGTGAAACAATCAATCTCAGATCCAGCAAATGCACTGCTTCAGTCTTAATTCACCTCAAGTAAGTCTTAAGTTGGCAGCACGGTGGCGCAGTTGTTAGTACTGGTGCCGCACAATGAGAAGGTACTCGGTTCTTTTCCCGGATTCAGGGTCTTTCTGTGTCGAGTTTGCATGTTCTCCCCGTGACTGCATGGGTTCCCTCCGGGTGCTCCGGCTTCCTCTCACCTCCAAAGACATGCACCTGGGGATAGACTGATTAGCAACACTAAATTGGCCCTAGTGTGTGAATGTTGTCTGTCTATCTGTGTTGGCCCTGCGATGAGGTGGCAACTTTTCCAGGGTGTAGCCCGCCTTCCGCCCGAATGCAACTGGGATAGGCTCCAGACCCCGTGGCCCCGAAAGGGACAAGCGGTAGAAAATGGATGGAGTCTTTAGTTTTGAAGCAACAAATATTTCTGCACTGATTTTTTTTCACTGAAACACTGTATTTTAACAAATAGATCTTTAGAGCACTGTGTTTTTAACAAACTAAATTTTTAAACACACAAATCTTGCTCACAATGTTGTATTCAATAAATTGTCAGCGTAGTTTGATATAAGAAAAATCACTACACAAAAGTGAAATACCAAAAAATTATATACCCTAAATCAGGGGTCACCAACGCGGTGCCCGCGGGCACCAGGTAGCCCGTAAGGACCAGATGAGTAGCCCGCTGGCCTGTTCTAAAAATAGCTCAAATAGCAGCACTTACCAGTGAGCTGCCTCTATTTTTCAAATTTTATTTATTTACTAGCAAGCTGATCTTGCTTTGCTCGACATTTTTAATTCTAAGAGAGACAAAACTCAAATAGAATTTGAAAATCCAAGAAAATATTTTAAAGACTTGGTCTTCACTAACTGACAAAGAAACAGATAACAGATTTGGTGTCCAGTTCAAAGTGTGACATGATTTATTTAACAATTTGAGAGTTGACTTTTGTATTTTACATGAGTTATTATTTGTACAAACATGGTGCAAAGTAATTCATGATTTGTTAAAAAAAGCTAGTTAAAATGGGATATTGTGATTTCACAAGACTGTCTTAGAAGTGATCATTTGAAAATTTTCAATTTGAAAAATGTGCACTTAGAGAAAATATAAAAATAAAGTGTTGCATATTGATATTTATCTGTTTCTATATATATTTATTGTGAGAAATCATTAAGATGATCAGTGTTTGCACAAAGATAAATATAATTAATTATTAATAATGACATGGAGTTAAAGGTAAATTGAGCAAATTGGCTATTTCTGGCAATTTATTTAAGTGTGTATCAAACTGGTAGCCCCTGCGATGAGGTGGCGACTTGTCCAGGGTGTACCCCGCCTTCCGCCCGATTGTAGCTGAGATAGGCTCCAGCGCCCCCCGCAACCCCAAAGGGAATAAGCGGTAGAAAATGGATGGATGGAAACTGGTAGCCCTTCGCATTAATCAGTACCCAAGAAGTAGCTCTTGGTTTCAAAAAGGTTGGTGACCCCTGTCCTAAATACATTGTCAAAATTTTTTTTTCGTAATAAAGATACAAATTAACCCCACAAGTGTGAAAATAACCATAGAGCCAAAAATACACATGCATTGTGGCTACTAACAACAATAGCAATAGTAAAGAAACGGATTGCACACCACAAATTGAGTCAGGTTTAGTCTTTATGAGATACAAATTGGGATAGTTTTTTGTCCACTTGCTTTAAGGGCATTTAAGTTTACAAACTACTAAAATATTGAACAAATGCTTTTTTGTTCAAGCATTGTGCTTACATTTTGACATCTTCAACATGAACGTGTTTCCTATCTTGACATTTGCCTGGTATTAGTCACGTGTTATACAACGTGAGACATTTATTAATCTTTGGCATTTTTAGCTTTAATGACAACTTTCAACTGCTGTAATATAAACCTCAGGACATCAGAAGTAAAAATGAGCGAATGCAAACTAACTTCAATGTAAAATCAGGCTCCAAGGTTGTCTAATTATCACAGTGGTTCTCAAACTTTTTTGCCGTGTCCCCCTTTTGGAACATAAAAATATGGCTCTGGGGCCCTCCCAAATACACGCTGCGTGTGTAGACAAAAATACCGTGTGAGAACAATCTGTCAATAGCGTTGTTTGCAGTCAAGTACATGTATTTTTTAGAATTGATCTGATATTTGCCAAAAACGGAATGGCAGCATCTACTGCATGTGTGAGGGTTAAACTTAAACAAAAATCAATCAAGACTCAGTGGTCACCAACATTTTTGAGCCCAAGATATGCGGACTAAGGTTAGGAAAGTGATACACATTTAAAGACAAATGTTATGGTATTGTTAGTTATTGTTTATTAGTAACATTTAAGCCCTTTTTCTTTAAGCCTTTCTTCTTTGTCTTTTGAGTTTTGTTTATCCATCGTTGTCCCTCGACACCAATACCGCTTAACGCCTTCACGTTGTTGCGCCACACCCACTTTAGGAACCACTGGTTTTTCCAGAAAAGTGGATTAATTTTGCATGCAACTTTTGCTGCCTTGTATAACAGCATTTGCATGGTAACTACAGTTTGTGAAAAATAAAAAATACACACACTGTCACATTTAAGCAAACTTGTTTACCATATCCTCTCAAGGGACAATTCTATAGAAATGAAGCTTGAATATGCTTTAGCTTCGAAAATATTATAGATTTGCTATCCTATGGCAGCACAAGTGAGTACACCTCATGTCCAAATTGTGTTCAAAGTGTGACTATTTAGTCTAGGTACCTTTATCATGTAGCACTGCCTTATCAATCCTCCTGAAAAATGGAATTGAACAAAGCTACACATGTTGTTTTACTGGAATCATCAGGGTGTACCCCGCCTTGCACCCGAGTGCAGCTGCGTTAGGCTCCAGCACCCCCACGACCCCGAGAGGGACAAGCGGTAGGAAATGGGTGGATGGATGGATCTTTCACTCCTCCATGATGACATCACTGGTTGATGTTAGACACTTTGCACCCCCCCCTCCTCTCCTCCTTCCTTCCGCTTAAGGATGCCATGTCTTTGTCTTCCGCTTCAGCTTCTTCAGCAAGGCACTTGTCATCTTGGATGAGAGTTTGTGTTTTGGATAATTGCCATGTGGCCCACTTTCCAAAGAAGGGGCTCACAATATCACAGTACAAAATTGGACTTCATGTTTCCCTTAATGAACAACAGCTCTTGACTATTGGCAAGAATCATGCAGCCTCGAACCGTGACGCTACCACCACCGTGCTTAACTGTAGGCGAGAAACAAATATCTCTTGGAAAAAGTGTCACCCCTCTGTGCCCTTCTTAATATCTTTTTATACCCATACTAATATATCTTTGTCTTTTATACTATCTTAAATCGTGCTGTCGACTATCTAACTACAGTATGTGCCAAATAAAGCAGAGGAGGTCTAGGAAGTGCGTCCAAGACACTGCTGTTCTGGCATACATGCCGGAAAGTTTAGGGTAAGACATGATCTCTGTGGTGAGAGCTACTGTGGGTGAGACATCGAGAGACTAGTGCCGGGTAGAAGAGGGATGGAAAAGAAAGCAGAGGATTTGAAGAGCGAGTCGCAAGTTGTAACAACCGCTGCAGTAGGACAAAGTCAATCAATCAATCAATGTTTATTTATATAGCCCTAAATCACAAGTGTCTCAAAGGGCTGCACAAGCCACAATGACATTCTCGGTACAGAGCCCACATAAGGGCAAGGAAAAACTCACCCCAGTGGGACGTCGATGTGAATGACTATAAGAAACCTTGCAGAGGACCGCATATTCATATGTGGGGTAAACCCCCCCCCCCCCCCAGGGGAGACCGAAAGCAATGGATGTCGAGTGGGTCTGACATAGTATTGTGAGAGTCCAGTCCATAGTGGGGCCAGCAGGAAACCATCCCGAGCGGAGACAAATGACAGCAGCACGGAGATGTCTGCAACCGATGCACAGGCGAGCGGTCCACCCCGGGTCCCGACTCTGGACAGCCAGTTCTTCATCCATGGCCACCGGACCTGTGTGTCTCCCTCTCCACAAGGGAGAGGTGGGCAGAGGAGAAAAGAAAAGAAACGGCAGATTAACTGGTCTAAAAAGGGGGTCTATTTAAAGGCTAGAGTATACAAATGAGTTTTAAGATGGGACTTAAATGCTTCTACTGAGGTAGCATCTCTAACTGTTACCGGGATGGCATTCCAGAGTACTGGAGCCTGAATAGAAAACGCTCTATAGCCCGCAGACTTTTTTTGGGCTCTGGGAATCACTAATAAGCCGTACTTCTTTGAACGTAGATTTCTTGCCGGGACATATGGTACAATACAATCGGCAAGATAGGATGGAGCTAGACCGTGTAGTATTTTATACGTAAGTAGTAAAACCTTAAAGTCACATCTTAAGTGCACAGGAAGCCAGTGCAGGTGAGCCAGTATAGGCGTAATATGATCAAACTTTCTTGTTCTTGTCAAAAGTCTAGCAGCCGCATTTTGTACCAACTGTAATCTTTTAAAGGGGAACATTATCACCAGACCTATGTAAGCGTCAATATATACCTTGATGTTGCAGAAAAAAGACCATATATTTTTTTAACCGATTTCCGAACTCTAAATGGGTGATTTTTGGCGAATTAAACACCTTTCTAATAATCGCTCTCGGAGCGATGACGTCACAACGTGACGTCGCATCGGGAAGCAATCCGCCATTTTCTCAAACAGCGAGTCAAATCAGCTCTGTTATTTTCCGTTTTTTCAACTGTTTTCCGTACCTTGGAGACATCATGCCTCGTCGGTGTGTTGTCGGAGGGTGTAACAACACGAACAGGGACGGATTCAAGTTGCACCAGTGGCCCAAAGATGCGAAAGTGGCAAGAAATTGGACGTTTGTTCCGCACACTTTACCGACGAAAGCTATGCTACGACAGAGATGGCAAGAATGTGTGGATACCCTGCGACACTCAAAGCAGATGCATCTCCAACGATAAAGTCAAAGAAATCTGCCGCCAGACCCCCGTTGAATCTGCCGGAGTGTGTGAGCAATTCAGGGACAAAGGACCTCGGTAGCACGGCAAGCAATGGCGGCAGTTTGTTCCCGCAGACGAGCGAGCTAAACCCCCCTGGATGTCTTGGCTCACACCGCTTCTACCGTCCCTTATGCCACCGAAGATGATCAAGAGAAGAATATCGACCCTAGCTTCCCTGGCCTGCTGACATGAGGGTATGTCTACAGAATATATTAATTGATGAAAATTGGGCTGTCTGCACTCTCAAAGTGCATGTTGTTGCCAAATGTATTTCATATGCTGTAAACCTAGTTCATAGTTGTTAGTTTCCTTTAATGTCAAACAAACACATAACAATCGTTGGTTAGAAGGCGATCGCCGAATTCGTCCTCGCTTTCTCCCGTGTCGCTGGCTGTCGTGTCGTTTTCGTCGGTTTCGCTTGCATACGGTTCAAACCGATATGGCTCAATAGCTTCAGTTTCTTCTTCAATTTCGTTTTCGCTACCTGCCTCCACACTACAACCATCCGTTTCAATACATGCGTAATCTGTTGAATCGCTTAAGCCGCTGAAATCCGAGTCTGAATCCGAGCTAATGTCGCTATAGCTTGCTGTTCTTTCCGCCATGTTTGTTTGTGTTGGCTTCACTATGTGACGTCACAGGAAAATGGACGGGTGGTTAAAGTCAGGCACTTTGAAGCTTTTTTTAGGGATATTGCGAGATGGGTAAAATTTTGAAAAAAACTTTGATAAATATAATAAGCCACTGGGAACTGATTTTTAATGGTTTTAACAATCAGGCATGTGATTTTCCGTCTAAAGTCGGAATTCCGTCTTTTTTAATCTCGGGGGGAAAAAATTATCTCCCGTTTTTCCGTTCTTTTTCCGACCCTAAATCAAGATTCGAGACGTAGTTGATATTACGCCGTAGTTGATTGGTCGATATGTTCCTTGTGACCAATCAGGACATCTGTTATGAATGATGACGTTAATAACGTCATCATTCATAATGGTTATTACCGCCATTTTCCATATGTAAACGATGTCGGTTCTCGAGAGAAAGGACGCTTTACGAGTAAAAGAAATTGATAAACATGTCAAAAATAAGTTTCGATGGAAAGGGAAATCACTGATACTGTTGGGAAGAAGGAAGTTACGACTTTGTTCGGTGATTTTATTCGGAAAATCGATCGTCCCGGAAAGGTTTTGTGCACGTGGTGTCATGATAATATTGACTATGGATCACGAGGTTTCAAGGCTTTGGAAGTACATGCGAAACGCCAAAAACATATGAAACAACTTGAAGCAAGGAAAACAAACTTTTCACTAGCTGGTACTTTTGGATGTCAACCGAAAGTGAGCAAACCTTACGGACTTCATCCTTTGTTTACATCGACAACTGCCGTAGACATCGAGAGGAAAGATCCACCCAAACAACCCACTTCAGTTGCAGACAGGTTGTTAATAATGCGGTAAGCTAAAAAATATTTGCTTGCGAAATACGCATGTTTGTTTTAAATATTCACCAATTATTGCTTTGCGAAATATAAATGGATTTTTCTAAAAATAAAAAGCCACGTGAAAATATATTTTGAAATTACAGAAATTCAAAGAGTCGCATTATTGATTCCAGTTAACAATTTATTTGAAATAAATTTGCATATAATACTATTTTGTAATATTAAGTTCTTATGTAGTCTCTTGAAACAATATTGTCAGTGGTGTAACAATCTTGAATGTAAATATTTTCACACTTGTTTCATGCAATATGTCAGTGTCCGCACATTATTATTATTTCCTATTTTCAAATATGAGTAAACAATACTAAACATGTTTAATTATTTTCATAAATTTATATCCTATTTTGGCGAAAAGAATGAAATGTTTACATTTGGTATTTTGTTATATTTATAACTAAACCTGTAGGCAATTAGGCATATACATTAAAACTGTGAATTGTTATTAGTGGTTATGTATTTTACAATTAATGCTACTTTCTGATAGCATATATCATGTAATAGTCTTAACTTTAAAATATATGTTGTATAATAATAAATCTTGGCAAACCTGTTACACCACTGATCATTTTTTAGTGACTAAATACTGTTGGGACTGAACCATATACAGTGATTCATTAAGATAATTGGGTTATGTATGTTCTATTAATGATGTTTTCATGTCTTTAAACACTAAAATATTTTCTTCAAATGGTGCTGTCTTTGTTAATTTTAGCATGTTAAATTGGTCCCCCAGACCCCCAGAAATTTTTTCAGTCTTTTTCATTGTGGTCAAATCACATGCCTGAACAATTCTGAAATTGTGATAATGTTCCCCTTTAATGTTAGACATAAGGAGACCCGAAAATAATACGTTACAGTAATCGAGACGAGATGTAACGAGCGCATGAAAAATGATCTCAGCGTCGCTAGTGGACAAAATGGAACGAATTTTAGCAATATTACGGAGATGAAAGAAGGCCGTTTTAGTAACACTTTTAATGTGTGCCTCAAACGAGAGAGTTGGGTCGAAGATAATACCCAGATTCTTTACGGAGTCGCCTTGTGTAATTGTTTGGTTGTCAAATGTTAAGGTGGTATTATTAAATAGATGTCGGTGTCTATCAGGACCGATATTCAGCATTTCCGTTTTCTTGGCGTTGAGTTGCAAAAAGTTAGCGGACATCAATTGTTTAATTTCATTAAGACACGCCTCCAGCTGACTACAATCCGGTTGGTCAGCTTTAGTGGCATGTAGAGTTGGGTGTCATCAGCATAACAGTGAAAGCTAACACCGTATTTGCGTATGATGTCGCCTAGCGGCAGCATGGAGGTACTAAAAAGTCAGGCAGGTGTAGGCTGGTATGAGGAACATTTCAGACAAAGCATAAAAGGAGGATCGCTGTCTGATAATGATAAGTGTCTGGTCATTAAAGGCCTACTGAAACCCACTACTACCGATCACGCAGTCTGATAGTTTATATATCAATGATGAAATCTTAACATTGCAACACATGCCAATACGGCCGGGTTAGTTTACTAAAGTGCAATTTTAAATTTTGCGCGAAATATCCTGCTGAAAACGTCTCTGATGACGCCTGCGCGTGACGTCACGGATTGTAGAGGACATTTTGGGACAGCATGGTGGCCTGCTATTAAGTCGTCTGTTTTCATCGCACAATTCCACAGTATTCTGGACATCTGTCAGTGTTTCCCACACATTCATTTATTTGTGGCGGCCCGCCACGAAAGAATTACGTCCGCCACAAATGGATTTTTCGGCTTTTGACTCGGTCGACTGCTCATAAAAGCAATGGGACTGTCTGTGAATGTTGCTTGTAGTTACACCTCAGGTGCAGTAGGTGGCGGTAGCCTACTATGCACTATGCAATAGCACTTAATTCACCTGGTGGGCCAGAAGAAGAAGAAGAAGAAGAAGAGGGACGGACGGACAGACGGACGGAATCAAAATACTCGCCGGCTACTTTTCATAATGATGGCGCTTCCTACGTTTCTACCTCAAACGTCCAAAAGCTGCTGAAAGCCTTTATCCAGGATGCCATGGGGAAAAAAACTTAAATGGTGCCTTTTGGCGACAGTTAGCAGCTTGGTGGCTCATAGCCGGCTAGCTAACGCTTGCTAGCGTGGTAGCATTGCTTCATTTTTACAGGTGTTATAGGTAGATAGTAGTGATGGGTCCGGCAACACCGATGCATCGGCGCATGCGTCGAGCTCATAGAGCGAAACCCTGTGTCGGTGCGCGTACCGCTTTTAGAAAGTCACGTGACCGATCATGAGCTGTTTTGGTCACGTGACCGATACGCGAACTGTGTCGCACTGACGCCTCCTCTGTGCCCTGTGAGCGGCTCTTTTCTACAGCCGGAGAAATAATAACTAAGAAGAGAAAACGTCTAAAATTGAATACGTTGGAAAAACTGTTTTTTTTTTTAAATAAAAATGTGTAAAAATAAATAAATAATAATTTCCAGGTCCACAAGCATCCTCATTCACAACACGTTCTCTTAGATTTCCATGTTATGATACATGTTCACATTATTTATTGACTGTATCTAAAAAAGACAAAAAATATATTTTTATTTAAATGAAGTTATGAAATAATCCTAAATGAAATACAATGACTTGGTTTATATTATTGTATATACTAGGTCAGTGGTTCTCAACCTTTTTTCAGCAATGTACCCCCTGTGATTTTTTTTTAAATTCAAGTACCCCCTAATCAGAGCAAAGCATTTTTGGTTGAAAAAAAAAGATAAAGAAGTAAAATACAGCACTATGTCATCAGTTTCTGATTTATTAAATTGTATAACAGTGCAAAATATTGCTCATTTGTAGTGGTCTTTCTTGAACTATTTGGAAAAAAAAGATATAAAAATAACTAAAAACGTGTTGAAAAATAAACAAGTGATTCAATTATAAATAAAGATTTCTACACCTAGAAGTAATAATCAACTTAAAGTGCCCTCTTTGGGGATTGTATTAGAGATCCATCTGGATTCATGAACTTAATTCTAAACATTTCTTCACAAAAAAAATAAATCTTTAACATCAATATTTATGGAACACGTCCACAAAAAATCTAGCTGTCAACACTGAATATTGCATTGTTGCATTTCTTTTCACAGTTCTTTTTGACAGACATTTTAGTGACAAACCTGAGCTTGTGCTTCACTGAGTTTATGAACTTACATTCATATTTTGTTGAAGTATTATTCAATAAATATATTTATAAAGGATTTTTGAATTGTTGCTATTTTTAGAATATTTAAAAAAAATCTCACGTACCCCTTGGCATACCTTCAAGTACCCCCAGGGGTTCGCGTACCCCCATTTGAGAACCACTGTACTAGGTCATAAAATCAGTGTCAGTTGAGTCGGTCCACAGGTTGCCTGTAGGGATTTTTAATGTCCAGCAGATGTCATTATTTAGTGACACAGTATCGACACAGTATCAATACAGTTTTGCAATGTGTCAAAACGCTTCATGACGCCTCATCAACCCATCACTAGTAGATAGGTTATAGCTGCATCGCTCGCGGCTCGTCATATATTTAACGTTAATCCGTGATTTCACCAAGCGTTTCACTGACGGTGAGCAGCCTGACGCTGCTTCATTAACACCACCGCTGTTTGACTCGTGGCCCGGGGCAGACGCTCGTAGTAACAGTCACGTGTTACAATACCGACGAGCTAACGTGTCCAGGTTATAACCATGTTGTCAATAAACACACGTGGACTGAAGCTAAATTGTCCACTGTCCACTGCAGCATGTGAATGCAATGAAAATAATAAAATCTGAGCCAACCAGCTGTTAAAATGTTGTCCAGGTTAATGTTTTGGCCATTAAAGACCATTCATTTCAAGATTTCAACTGTGATTGGGCTTTAAACAGGTGGCTGACCTGTTCAGATGAGTGTGACTGCTACTGGTCAAATAATGTGAAATAGCATTTAATTTTACATGTATGCAATGCCATTTAAATGCAATTATAGATAATAATAATAATAATAATAATAAATACTGTGTAGTGTTGTAAATAGTCAACGGGAAGGATTCTATTAAGATATAAGCCATGAGCACTACACAGCCAGAAAAAAACCTAGGCAGGACAAGTAAAAATATTGGGGCAAGTAGATTTGAGAAGTCAGGCAAGTAGAAAAAAACCTTAATGTTGAACCCTGCATGTGTTGAGCTGCTGCCGCTTAAGGTTAGACGGCACTGTACATAGAGCGGTTCTGCTCGTTAGTAATAAATTCTAATGTTGGATGTTCACTCCTTCACACAGATGAGTATAGAAAAATATTTTCAACGGCCGAAAAGGGCTCGACTTGGAGAGGAGGTAGGCCTACAGTTCGGACCACAGGTGCGACCTGTTCAGCAGCAGCAGCAGGAGGAGGAGGAGGAGGAGGTTGACTGACTGTGGCAGGACACCTCTGCTTCTGTTTCACTTCATGTTGCTGGTAAATAATATGGTTGTAGTAGTAGGCTAAAGTTAAATTATTTAGTATTCACTAATTAAAGGGGCAGAGCTTTAAGAGACATTTTAGCTTTTATATTTTATAAGATATATTTTTTGTAAGAACCACAATTAATAAATATATTTCAGTGAATCACTAATTGTTCAAATCTGTATATAAATATGTACATAAAATGTTGTAATTATATTCCAACTCCGCGTTCTTCTTGGTCATCGCCGCTGCCCCCCCAAACCCCCCCCCCCAACCGCCGACCACACCACCACAAATAGATGCCTGTCCTGTGGGAAACACTGCATCTGTGTTGGTGAATCTTTTGCAATTTGTTCAATGAACAATGGAGATAGCAAAGAAGAAAGCTGTAGGTGGGAAGCGGTGTATTGCGGCAGGTGTTGTGCCGGATAACGCACCCCCGCCGTAGAATGAACCCCCTGACTGTTGTGCCGGATAACACAGCCGGTGTTTCATTGTTTACATTCCCGGAAGATGACAGTCAAGCTTTACCATTGGCCTGTGGAGAACTGGGACAACAGAGACTCTTACCAGGAGGACTTTGAGTTGGATGCGCAGATGCGGTACCGTGAGTACGCATGCAGCTGCGGCTTCCAAACATTTGATCGCTTGCCCGTACGTGCGTGCCGCTATGTGCATGTCACGTACGTAACTTTGGGGACTTTGGGGAAATATATGTGCTGTATGAACTTTGGGGAGGTGAACGGTACTTTGGGCTGTGGGATTGAGTGTGTTGTGCAGGTGTTTGAGTTGTATTGGCGAATTATATGGACGGAAGGGGGGAGGTGTTTGTTATGCGGGATTAATTTGTGGCATATTAAATATAAGCCTGGTTGTGTTGTGGCTAATGTCTTGTGTTTATTCACTGTTTTAGTCCTTCCCAGCTGAATATCAGGTCCCACCCACCTCTCTGAATCGCTCCCACTGCCCTCTCGTCCTTCACTCTCACTTTCCTCATCCACGAATCTTTCATCCTCGCTCAAATTAATGGGGAAATTGTCGCTTGAAATTGGCCATGATTGTAAACAATGTGCAGATGTGAGGAGCTCCACAACCTGTGACGTCACGCTACTCGTCTGCTACTTCCGGTACAGGCAAGACTTTTTTATCAGCGACCAAAAGTTGCGAACTTTATCGTCGATGTTCTCTACTAAATCCTTTCAGCAAAAATATGGCAATATCGCAAAATGATCAAGTATGACACATAGAATGGACTTGCTATCCCCGTTTAAATAAGAAAATCGCATTTCAGTAGGCCTTTAAGGATCTAAACAGATTTTTAACATATTTTACAGCCCCCTTGCAATCTTGGTCCTTCCAGTCCAGGTGCTGAGCCCACTTCCATCGCTCCTACCACCCTATAGCTTGTCCTCACCATCTGCTCAGTGTCCAAACTGTTAGACTCCTTCAGTGGGAGTCTCTCTCTGCAACCCAGGTCAAAAGGGAGTTACACTGTCTGAAACCAGTTAATGCTGTGGGACCTGAAAAAAAACAGTTATATGCTGCTGAAGACCTGGGGCCTCATGTACAGAGAGCTGCATAGCTTTCCTAGTAAAATGGACGTACGATCTAAGTCAGAAAATGGCGTACACCAGTAAAAATTCAGATGTATGAAGTTGTTCGCACGCACAAATCCAAGCAGAATTGTTTGTTAAATCGCAATCTACTAATTTGTGTAATTTAAAACAAATTGTGCTCATATAATAGCCTGCTGGTCACAGCGAGCTTAGTTGTGTGAACATTTTTTATAATATTTTGTGTGTAGCTAAAGTATCCACACTTGTAGAAATGTGCATACAGCAGCTATGAAGTTGCCGTTACACAAATATATATATATATACACACATATTTATATATATATATATATATATATATATATATATATATATATATATATATATATATATATATATATACTTAGTGTGTATACAAAACGTTGATGGAAGGTTTTGAAGTTGTTTTACAGGGCTTTGAAGGCATAATAGGGGACTCCCATTAACCGCACCGAGCAAGCGTTTTTTTTTAAATGTTTAGAATCCTTAAAAAAAAAGACATGTGTTCTTGTCTGTCATAATGATTGTGAATGATAGGCACAATTCCCCAAAAATTGCAGTTCCTTTTTAAACTATCTGTCTATTTTGGTACTCCCTTCTGACATACTGTATACAGTACAGACATACAAGCTGTACACTCACTGCTCTAAAGTACATCCATGGTTCATTTTTATAGAATTGTCTTTTGGAAAGATACAATAAAGATGCTTGCTGAAATGTGGTGGATGTACTTGCTTTTGTGAGATACTCTTAAGTGCAGGAAATAACTGAAGTTGCACTGGAACAGAAATTTAGCATATGAAAGATGATAGCCTCTAATAATTAGTGGGTGTCTATGCAATGCAATGTTCTGTCTGTTTCTCTACAGGTTGCCATAGGAGTCAAGCTTCAAGCACCCTTTGGCTCTCCTGGACACAATGCTGACTTGCACACTCAAATCTTGTGCAATCCAAAAGCTTCAGACACCCCTTCAGAAACTAATTAGAGTTACAGAATAACTGTAAAACTGAACTTTGGCTAACACACAAACACACACACTTATAAAGTTAAAGTACCAATGATTGTCACACATACTCTAGGTGTGGCAAAATTATTATATATATATACACCCATTATCCCTTACTGGAGCTGGATTTTAATTGTCATGAGACATTTTAATCGTTTTTTCTGCAAACAAAGAGCACAATGGACAGGATCACCTTTTTACTATCAGGAAGTTCCAGGTGTGCCCTCCATCAATATATACTGTAGATTAGACCTTGTGACTGATGGAAATAAAACCATGAATGTTTTTATATTCCCATATAGGGCGTCAATCACAGTTTAACTGTACAAAGTTATATTGAGAAGCAATAATGGGAGAAGTGGCAGCTCCAGCGAAGAGAAAACCGATGAAAAATGCAAACGACTGCAAGAGCGACAAAGATGCGGAAGAAGCAGTGGACGAGGACGTACGTAGGCAGATCCCTATGCACCGCTGGGTAATGCACGGAGCAGTGATGTTTGGCCGGGAGTTCTGCTACGCCATGGAAACTGCCTTGGTCACACCAGTGCTTCTCCAGATAGGTAAGAACTAAGAAGACATAAAAACATTAATTTGAAAGCCTCACCACTCAATTTAAATTACAAACCCCGTTTCCATATGAGTTGGGAAATTGTGTTAGATGTAAATATAAACGGAATACAATGATTTGCAAATCCTTTTCAACACATATTCAATTGAATGCACTACAAAGACAACATATTTGATGTTCAAACTCATAAACTTTTTTTTTTTTTTTTTGCACATAATAATTAACTTAGAATTTCATGGCTGCAACACATGCCAAAGTAGTTGGGAATGTGCATGTTCACCACTGTGTTACATTGCCTTTCTTTTTAACAACACTCAGTAAACGTTTGGGAACTGAGGAGACCAATTTTTGAAGCTTCTCAGGTGGAATTCTTTCCCATTCTTGCTTGATGTACAGCTTTAGTTGTTCAACAGTCCGGGGGTCTCCGTTGTGGTATTTTAGGCTTCATAATGCGCCACACATTTTCAATGGGAGACAGGTCTGGACTACAGGCAGGCCAGTCTAGTACACGCACTCTTTTACTATGAAGCCACGTTGATGTAACACGTGGCTTGGCATTGTCTTGCTGAAATAAGCAGGGGCGTCCTTGGTAACGTTGCTTGGATGGCAACATATGTTGCTCCAAAACCTGTATGTACCTTTCAGCATTAATGGCGCCTTCACAGATGTGTAAGTTACCCATGTCTTGGGCACTAATACACCCCCATACCATCACAGATACTGGCTTTTCAACTTTGCGCCTATAACAATCCGGATGGTTCTTTTCCTCTTTGGTCCGGAGGACACGACGTCCACAGTTTCCAAAAACAATTTGAAATGTGGACTCGTCAGACCACAGAACACTTTTCCACTTTGTATCAGTCCATCTTCGATGAGCTCAGGCCCAGCGAAGCCGACGGCGTTTCTGGGTGTTGTTGATCAACGGTTTTCGCCTTGCATAGGAGAGTTTTAACTTGCACTTACAGATGTAGCGACCAACTGTAGTTACTGACAGTGGGTTTCTGAAGTGTTCCTGAGCACATGTGGTGATATCCTTTACACACTGATGTCGCTTATTGATGCAGTACAGCCTGAGGGATCAAAGGTCACGGGCTTAGTTGCTTACGTGCAGTGATTTCTCCAGATTCTCTGAACCCAGACCGTAGATGGTGAAATCCCTAAATTCCTTGCAATAGCTGGTTGAGAAATGTTTTTCTTAAACTGTTCAACAATTTGCTCACGCATTTGTTGACAAAGTGGTGACCCTCGCCCCATCCATGTTTTTGAATGACTGAGCATTTCATGGAATCTACTTTTATACCCAATCATGGCACCCACCTGTTCCCAATTTGCCTGTTCACCTGTGGGATGTTCCAAATAAGTGTTTGATGAGCATTCCTCAACTTTATCAGTATTTATTGCCAACTTCTTTGTCACGTGTTGCTGGCATCAAATTCTAAAGTTAATGATTATTTGCAAAAAAAAATGTTTATCAGTTTGAACATCAAATATGTTGACTTTGTAGCATATTCAACTGAATATGGGTTGAAAATGATTTGCAAATCATTGTATTCCGTTTATATTTACATCTAACACAATTTCCCAACTCATATGGAAACGGGGTTTGTAGTTGCCCTCCAAGTTATAGAGCATACACATGCTTGCAACAAAAACACGTCTCTGTTCTAAGACTCTAAGTTCAAAGTAATGAAGCATGCATTTCAGCTTAAGTAATCAAATATGGGTTCTTTGCAAGCTAACAGGTAGTTAAATAGTGAAAACACCAAGTGATTTATAATGTGATGCAATACACACTACACCAATTCCTAAGTTTGACGTGTGTATGGAACTAAAGAGAATAGAATAGAATAGAATAGAATAGAATATATATTTATTGTCATTGTACATTGTACAACGAAATTGTAAGCAAAAACTAATTTAGTGCAAATTCATAATAACACATAAAAACATAAGAACATAGATAAATAGATAAAAATACATAAAATACATAAAAATACCAAGCACACAGCTCACATGCACAGTCATTATTGTCTTGTGTTCAGCGACACTATTGCTCTCGGGTAAAAAGTGTTCTTAAATTGGTTTGTCCGGCATTTTATTGTCCTGTATCTCCTGCCCGAGGGCAGCAGTTCAAAAAGTTTATGTCCAGGGTGAGATGGGTCCCTTATGATGTTTTGGGCCTTTTGAGGCACCTGGCTCTGTACAGTTCATTCAGGGAGGGGAGAGAGCAGCCAGTGATCTTCATGGCAGTTTTTATGACCCTCTGAAGTGCATTTCTAAAATCCATCCATCCATTTTATACCGCTTGTCCCTTTTGGGGTCGCGGGGGGTGCTGGAGCCTATCTCAGCTGCACTCGGGCGGAAGGCGGTGTACACCCTGGACAAGTCGCCATCTCATCACAGGGCCAACACAGATAGACAGACAACATTCACACTCACATTCACACACTAGGGCCACTTTAGTGTTGCCAATCAACCTATCCCCAGGTGCATGTTTTTGGCGGTGGGAGGCAGCCGGAGTACCCGCAGGGAACCCGCGCAGTCACGGGGAGAACATGCAAACTCCACACAGAAAGATCCCGAGCCCGGGATTGAACCCAGGACTACACAGGACCTTCGTATTGTGAGGCACATGCACTAACCCCTGTTCCACCGTGCTGCCAATGCATTTCTAAAATGATGGCCAAAATATTTTTTTTACTTTTAAAACTGAAAAATATCAGTGTATTCAAAATAAAAATAGGTGCACACATATTTTTTTCAAGTTTAATATATTTATGATTCACTCTGGTAATTATTTTCAATATTTTTTAAATTTTTGACTTTCCTATATCTGGATTTTTGTGTCTATTTTTTTTAATTCAGATATGTTTTCACAGTTTTAATTTAGTTTTGTTCTCAATTTTCGATTTTTTGTTTTTGGATTCAAATCTTTTTTTCACAAATTCAGACTTTTGGCCCGATTTTCTTGTTGGGCACTTTCCCCTAGGGAAAGTGTGAATGTGGGGACTAAAGCAATTCAACTCACCACTTTTGTGTAGGCGACATCAGAGGTCCCCAACCGCCGAACCACGGCCGCAATTATTTTATTGGAAAAATAATATACTGTTAGAAAAATCTCCTGTTTTAGCATGTTTATGTTGTTTTGTTTAACTGTACTTCGCTAAGCTTATAATTTTTCCACTTTATTTTTCGCCGTCCTTGAACACACCATAGCTGTGTACGATGAGACAAGTAAACCAATGTTGCAAAATTCATTATTATAAGTGATTTGGGGCTCATTTTGTAACATGTAGTTGCCTATGTGTGTATGCATGACTCTCTCAATTGCTCCCCACAATAAACATAATTGAGGTAGGTATGCTCTCCACACTGTGTCGGCTCGGCATCTCATACGAGACGCCAGAAATAGAGCGTGAGAATGAGTGGCAGTAAGTGGGGAAAATGTGTGAAATATAGAATGAAGAATAGGAGAACAGATGCTCAACATGCAGGTATAATTTAGAATGCTAATATAAACGAGGCTAAAGGACACGAGACAATGAGACAAGACACATTAATTGGCTAAAATTGTAGCTTATCGTCACATAATCACAGTTTAAAAAAAGAAAGTTATTTTGTATTCCTTTTTGTGTCATTAATTTGATGTTGTGCCTGTCTTGGTTTTATACACAAAACCAAATAAATAAATAGTATTACATTAGTGTACATCCTATGAAGACAACACAAAAGGGGACACCCCCTATGTTTTTGCAAAGCTGTCTGTCATGATTCCACACCTCTCTCATTTGATCACACACCCCAATTCAGAAATCCAGACGTCTAAATCTGAAAAAGAATGATATGTAACTGGAAAAAAAGGAACCTGGAAAAAATAAGACTTGAATCTGAGACATAATTATTAAAATATATGAAACGTGAACATTTAAATAAAGAATGTATTCAAAATAAATCTGAGTAAACCCGAATGATCTACAACCTGAATATAAAATGTTTGCATTTATTTTTATTTTGAATACACTAATGTACAGTATTTTTCAAAATTCAATATCAAAGCTTTATTTTTCATTTTCAGAATTAGTTTTTTCAAGTACAAAACTTTTGGCCCTTTTTAGCTCCATATCCGTATCCCCTTTGTGTCTCATCGAGTTATACAATCAGAGAGTAAACACTCTTGTTGTATGTAAAAGCAGATGTTTACTCTTGGTTCAATGCATGTGAAAGGCTCTGTTTACACTGTTTACCAAGTAACCGATTGTCATCCATGTTTCCTATGTTACTGTAAGTCAAGTCAAGACTGATGCCTCACACAAGTTTATTTCATATTTTGTATCGATCTATTGGAGCAGCTGGTTTAAATGAGGCGAAAAAACATGCAAAAGCGAAAAGGTTTGGAAACAGCACTGTCATAGCACGTGTTGCAACACAGTGTCATGTAACTAACCTGCATGCCCCGCAATAGCTGGCTATGTCAATAGAAAACTGAACAAAAGCATTTTTTCCTGGTATGTCAAGAATGTCCGGCACAGCACATTTCTGTCTCACCTTCTTTCCCTTTGTCAGCATATTGGAAGAAATCAAATGGAGGCAGCCGTTTTATTTTCTCGATATGCAGCTTTTCAGTGTTAGTTCAAATCTTCAGGAATCTCCGTAAAGCAGGTGCAGTTTGTTTCTTTTCGTGTTGTCTTGTGCTTTTACTATAGATTTGTAGTTTAGCGTACCATTAAGCCCCTGGCAGGTGGTAAACATGCATCTGTTGACAATGACTGTCAGGCGCAAGGACCTCGATTTGACTAAATTGTGGCAACTTTGGAAAGAAATAGATCAATCGTATTTTTTCTAATATTTTTAACGGGAGAATCTTTAAATGGTCTTAACCCTTTCCATGCCAGTGTTGCATTGAAAAATCATTTTTATTTATTGTCATTGTAAATGCAATACAAACCCTTTCAGTGACCAATAATAGGAGCACCAGAACACAATAAAACAGCTTGAAACATTAAAATAAGGTGCCTTCAAACTTGTTTCTTAAAGCACTTCTTGGGGATCAGTGTAGCCACAGGGCAGTAGTCAGTGAAACTGGCGTTGACTGATATTTTAGGTTGGGGACAATAACTGACTACAGGCAGAGTGTACGGATGTAAGCCAAATTACATAATGGAACAGCGTGGTTCGGTCGGTAGAGCGGCCATGCCAGCAACCTGAGGGTTATGGGTTTGATCCTGTCTGTTGTGTCCAATGGTTATGGCCTTGCATTGCAGCACCGCCATCAGTGTGTGAATGTGGAAATAGTGTCAAAGCGCTTTGAGTACTTTGAAGGTAGAATTGCGCTATACAAGTATAACCCATCCATCCATCCATCCATCTTCTTCCGCTTATCCGAGGTCGGTTCGCGGGGGCAGCAGCTTAAGCAGGGAAGCCCAGACTTCCCTCTCCCCAGCCACTTCGTCCAGCTCCTCCCGGGGGATCCCGAGGCGTTCCCAGGCCAGCCGGGAGAGATAGTCTTCCCAGCGTGTCCTGGGTCTTCCCCGTGGCCTCCTACCTGTCGGACGTACCCGAAACACCTTCCTAGGGAGGCGTTCGGATGGCATCCTGACCAGATGCCCGAACCACCTCATCTGGCTCCTCTCGATGTGGAGGAGCAGCGGCTTTACTTTGAGCTCCCCCCGAATGACAGAGCTTCTCACACTATCTCTAAGGGAGAGCCCCGCCACTCGGCGGAGGAAACTCATTTCGGCCGCTTGTAGCCGTGATCTTGTCCTTTCGGTCATGACCCAAAGCTCATGACCATAGGTGAGGATGGGAACGTAGATTGACCGGTAAATCGAGAGCTTTGCCTTCCGGCTCAGCTCCTTCTTCACCACAACGGATCGATACAGCGTCCGCATTACTGAAGACGCCGCACCGCGATCTGCCTGTCGATCTCACGATCAACTCTTCCCCCACTCGTGAACAAGACTCGAAGGTACTTGAACTCCTCCACTTGGGGCAAGATCTCCTCCCCAACCCGGAGATGGCACTCCACCCTTTTCCGGGAGAGAACCATGGACTCGGACTTGGAGGTGCTGATTCTCATCCCAGTCGCTTCACACTCGGCTGCGAACCGATCCAGTGAGAGCTGAAGATCTTGGCCGGAGGAAGCCATCAGGACCACATCATCTGCAAATAGCAGAGACCTAATCCTGCAGCCACCAAACCAGATCCCCTCAACGCCCTGACTGCGCCTAGAAATTCTGTCCATAAAGGTTATGAACAGAATCGGTGACAAAGGGCAGCCTTGGCGGAGTCCAACCATCACTGGAAACGTGTCCGACTTACTGCCGGCAATGCGGACCAAGCTCTGACACTGATTATACAGGGAGCGAACTGCCACAATAAGACAGTCCGTTACCCCATACTCTCTGAGCACTCCCCACAGGACTTCCCGGGGTACACGGTCGAATGCCTTCTCCAAGTCCACAAAGCACATGTAGACTGGTTGGGCAAACTCCCATGCACCCTCAAGGACCCTGCCGAGAGTATAGAGCTGGTCCACAGTTCCACGACCAGTACAAAAACCACACTGTTCCTCCTGAATCCGAGGTTCGACTATCCGGCGTAGCCTCCTCTCCAGTACACCTGAATAGACCTTACCGGGAAAGCTGAGGAGTGTGATCCCACGATAGTTGGAACACACCCTCCTGTTCCCCTTCTTAAAGAGAGGAATCACCACCCCGGTCTGCCAATCCAGAGGTACCTCCCCCGATGTCCACGCGATGTTGCAGAGTCTTGTCAACCAAGACAGCCCCACAACATCCAGAGCCTTAAGGAACTCCGGGCGGATCTCATCCACCCCCGGGGCCTTGCCACCGAGGAGCTTTTTAACTACCTCGGCAACCTCAGCCCCAGAAATAGGAGAGCCCACCACAGATTCCCCAGGCCCTGCTTCCTCATAGGAAGACGTGCTGGTAGGATTGAGGAGGTCTTCGAAGTATTCTCCCCACCGATCCACAACATCCGCAGTCGAGGTCAGCAGAGCACCATCCCCACCATACACGGTGTTGACACTGCACTGCTTCCCCTTCCTGAGGCGGTGGATGGTGGTCCAGAATTGCTTCGAAGCCGTCCGGAAGTCTTTTTCCATGGCCTCCTCGAACTCCTCCCATGTCCGAGTTTTTGCCTCCGCGACCGCTGAAGCCGCACACCGCTTGGCCTGTCGGTACCTGTCCGCTGCCTCAGGAGTCCCATGAGCCAAAAGAACCCGATAGGACTCCTTCTTCAGCCTGACGGCATCCCTCACCGCCGGCGTCCACCAACGGGTTCTAGGATTACCGCCACGACAGGCACCAACTACCTTGCGGCCACAGCTCCAATCGGCCGCCTCGACAACAGAGGTACGGAACATCGTCCACTCGGACTCAATGTCCAGCACCTCCCTCGTGACATGTTCAAAGTTCTTCCGGAGGTGGGAATTGAAACTCTCTCTGACAGGAGACTCTGCCAGGCGTTCCCAGCAAACCCTCACAATGTCCGGCATCCTCCCCCACCATCGCAGCCAACTCACCACCAGGTGGTGATCAGTAGAAAGCTCCGCCCCTCTCTTCACCCGAGTGTCCAAAACATGAGACCGCAAATCCGATGACACAACTACAAAGTCGATCATGGAACTGCGGCCTAGGGTGTCCTGGTGCCAAGTGCACATATGGACACCCTTATGTTTGAACATGGTGTTTGTTATCGACAATCTGTGACGAGCACAAAAGTCCAATAACAGAACACCACTCGGGTTCAGATCCGGGCGGCCATTCTTCCCAATCACACCTCTCCAGGTTTCACTGTCGCTGCCAACATGAGCGTTGAAGTCCCCCAGTAGAACGAGGGAATCACCCGGGGGAGCACTCTCCAGTACTCCCTCGAGTGAATCCAAAAAGGGTGGGTACTCTGAGCTGCCGTTTGGCGCGTAAACGCAAACAACAGTCAGGACCCGTCCCCCCACCCAAAGGCGGAGGGAAGCTACCCTCTCGTCCACCGGGTTGAACTCCAACGTGCAGGCTTTGAGCCGAGGGGCAACAAGAATTGCCACCCCAGCCCGTCGCCTCTCACTGCCGGCAACGCCAGAGTGGAAGAGAGTCCAGCCCCTCTCAAGAGAAGTGGTTCCAGAGCCCTTGCTGTGCGTCGAAGTGAGTCCGACTATATCTAGCCGGAACTTCTCCACCTCACGCACTAGCTCAGGCTCCTTCCCCCCCAGCGAAGTGACGTTCCACGTCCCAAGAGCCAGCTTATGTAGCCGAGGATCGGACCACCAAGTGCCCTGCCCTCGGCTGCCGCCCAGCTCACACTGCACCCGACCTCTATGGCCCCTGCTATGGGTGGTGAGCCCATTGGAGGGGGGACCCACGTTGCCTCTTCGGGCTGTGCCCGGCCGGCCACCAGGCGCTCGCCATCGTGCCCCACCTCCGGGCCTGGCTCCAGAGGGGGGCCCCGGTGACCCGCGTCCGGGCGAGGGAAATCTGCGTCCTTTGTTTGTGTTCTTCATCGAGGTCTTCGAGCTGCTCTTTGTCTGATCCCTCACCTAGGACCAGTTTGCCTTGGGAGACCCTACCAGGGGGCATAGATACCCCCGGACAACATAGCTCCTAGGATCATTGGGACACGCAAACTCCTCTACCATGGTAAGGTGGCAGCTCAGAGAGGAGCAAGTATAACCCATTTTCAATTTATTCTCTAAAAGCCAAATACGCCCCCTACAACCATAACAGTAAATTAAATAGATAAATAAAGTATTAAAAGTTGCACTTTTATTAAACACGTAGGCAGAGGTAGAGTTGTACAATAACTGACAAGCTAAGACCTTCTTAAACTAAAGTGCAAAAGTAATACAATTAACACTACAGTTTAAACAGATGCATTAACAGGTCATATGCAAAACTAAAATAAGTTTGGCAGATTCCGAGTGAGGAACACCAACATGACATGACAATATGACAACACTTACATTTTTATTTTATTTTTTAAAGTAGTTTTATAACAGTATTGAATGGCAGCATGTCTTTGGCAATGTAATTAACCACACTTTCTGTGAGCGCACACCGTTTTGCACTGTTTTGTTTAAACCAGTGTTCATTTTGACTGCTATTTTTAATTAAGTTTAGGTCATAGTCTTTTGACGAAAATGTATTTTGGTTTTAGTCATATTTAGTCATTTAAATTAATTTAGTTTTAGTCATGTTTTAGTCAACAATATTCCTCAACATTTTAGTAGACTAAAATTACAGTAAATTTTGTCAACTAAAATATAAAGTATGGCGGACAACGTATCTTTGAAGTTGTCTTAAAAGCACTTTTCCATCCATCGTCCATTTTCTACCGCTTGTCCCTTTTGGGGTCGCGGGGGGTCGCTGGAGCCTATTAAAAGCACTTTTATTAATTATTATTGCAGAGCATCTCAAAAAATAAATTCACTCCATGAATATTTGAAGTACAAAACCCAAAACCAGTGAAGTTGGCACGTTGTGTAAACCATAAATAAAAACAGAATACAATGATTTGCAAATCATTTATAACATAAATTCAATTGAATAAACTGCAAAGACAAGATATTTAATGTTCGAACTGAGAAACTTAATTTTTTTTTGGTATATAATCATTAACTTATAATTTAATGGCAGCAACACAGTGCAAAAAAGTTGTCACAGGGGCATTTTTACCACTGTGTTACATAGCCTTTCCTTTTAACAACACTCAGTAAACGTTTGAGAACTGAGGAGACCAATTTTTGAAGCTTCTCAGGTGGAATTATTTCCCATTTTTGTGAAAAATCTAAACACCGTTTCTTCGTAGTTGTAGTTCTGATTGGATCCCCGCCGTAAGATACCCCCAACCCTCTCCTGCCAGCTCCTGTGATTGGATAGATTCATAAATTGTCCCACCCACCTAAAGACAAAATTAAACATGATTGGATTTCGTCTCTGTAAATTATTTCCGTCGACTAAATTGTCAATTAATTTTGCCATTGTTTTCGTCATCGGGCTTTGGTTTGACTCGCTATCGTCCTATTTTAGTCAGGGGAAAATAGGTTGTTGACGATAACTAAGACGGAAATTTTTAGGCAACAAAATTAACACTGGTTTACACTGGCCTGGCTTGTTTACCAAAGGCAAAGTGAGTGCGAAGTGAGTGTGGACTGTCGAGTGGTTGTTGCGTTTCAAGTGGCCGTGCAGGTTTGTTGTAGTCGTACACATTCGGCAAACGGCTTCTCGGTGTTGAGGTTTGAACTGAAATATTCCCACACTGGTGCGGTGGCATTTGGTTTTGTGATCATTTGGTCCATGTTAGCTGCTGTTAAAATCAAGAGTAAGATAACTAATTCAGTGTTAATATTTGAGTGTTCCCCGGGCCCCTCTTAAATGGACAAGTTGAGCCCCGATGAACCATTGATGTAATCAATTATTATGCCCTTTTCTTAAAGGTTGATTTCGCTTTGGGATGGATTCCGGTTTACCCATGATCCTGTAAACATTTCTGGTTGCGAGTCTCAACTCCAAATGGACACATTTCTTGACTTAGTACAAATAGTTCATGTCTCTGTTGGCAAAATCATGCACTGTATGAATGACTTAAGAGCCCCACTCAAACATAATAAAAAATACCACATTTTGTTAACCACCAAAAGGGTTCATATGTGAAAAGTTCCCGCTCAAAACAAAACAGCAAACTCAGAAGTGTCTTCGTTTGGCGTCTACCATGCTGTGAAAGTGTAGCTGCTGGTATGTTGACTTAGGAGAGGAGTGAAGACCTCAGAGGAGGAAGGCAGCGTGGGTAATGCGTTCTTCCCGTGAGAACCAACCGACTGACTTGCTTGGAATCCAATACAGATGAAAACAAAGCTACTTTTCTCTAGAAGGGATGGAAAATCTTGTTTTTGTTGTTTTGCTGGCAGGAATGTGCTCACTTTGGATCTGCCAATGTGAGCACAGTGCATACGTAAGGCTCATTGTATTGAGTATTTCTGTGCTATTAATAGATTTCCCTCTTTTCTGACTGTTGGATAAAACATGTTATAAATGTGACTGTAGGACAAAATTTACACCAAAGCATATCCAATACCACAAGAAAGTGTATTTAATGTAGACTCATACTCCATCATCATCGGTTCCCGTTATCTACACTTTGTTTTTTTATTTGCTTTACATGAAAAAACTTGTTGGTAAAATGTCACAAAATACCTGTTTACTTCTAGCGTCCAGTGACTTATTCAGTGTATGTCAACACATGACAGGAATGTTTCAAATAGGATTTTTTTCTTAGATAACCGTTCAAAATTGCCTCATAAAGAAATGATTCATTGAATTTTTTATTATTTTTTTACTTTGATTAAAATACTAAAGGTACTGCTGAATATGATTGCCTTGTCTCGGAGACTGGAGTTGTAAACAAGGTTCTCTTGTCGAATTCAACAGTTTCCTGTCCTATGACTTTCTCCCTTTGAATGCATCGACTGTATTGTGTACGTGTGTTTGTTTCAGGCCTTCCTGAGCAATATTACAGTTTGACATGGTTCCTCAGTCCTGTCCTGGGTCTCCTCCTCACGCCTGTGATGGGCTCAGCCAGCGACAGATGTACGCTGCGCTGGGGCCGCAGGAGGCCGTTCATACTTGCCCTGTGTGTTGGTGTCTTGCTGGGTATGGCGCTGTTTTTAAACGGATCATTAATTGGTGAGTGGAATGTTAATTGATCGAAAATCTAATTTCCATGTGAATAGAGATGAACCCCAGGCTTATCACTTTGGGCTTTGTTTTTCAAAGGCCTATCCATCGGTGATCATGTGGGAAGCCAGCCAATAGGCATCGTTCTTACAGTTTTGGGAGTGGTGGTGCTGGACTTTAGTGCTGATGCGTGTGATGGACCAATCAGAGCTTACCTTCTAGATGTGGCAGTCACAGAGGAGCAAGATATAGCCCTAAATATCCACACCTTTTCTTCAGGTAAGTGTTGAATGCAGGAGAGAACATTCTAATTGAATGTCTGTTGAGTTGTGTTGACGCAGAGGTAACACACAACAGACATGTTTCCTGTTTCAATAAGTCAGACGAAAACGGAATCGTACAAACACCAAAACAATTTTTTGTACAGGACATCATGTAAATCCAATGAATCTGTTCCAAACACACAACAATATTAACACATACACATTTTATAGAGAATTATTATAGATTTACATGCAGATTTTCACTGCTGGACTCTAGAAAGAGGTTCCGCAGCCTGCGTAGCAGAATCTCCAGGTTCTATAACAGCTTCTTCCCTCAAGCCGTAAGACTCTTGAACGCATTAAAATAATCCCCTCAATTCCCCCCCAAAATGGATTAACTCGCTGGAATATAAAGACAATATAATATACATCCATAAACGTGGATGCATATGCAAAAGTGCAGTATATTTATCTGTACAGTAATCTATGTATTTATATCTGAACCTTATTGCTTTTTTATCCTTTTTTATCCTGCACTACCATGAGCTAATGCAATGAAATTTCATTCTTATCTGTACTGTAAAGTACAGATAAGAATCGCCACCATAAGTGGCCATAAGTCCATAAGTCCATAAGGCCACTTATGGCCACCATAAGTGGCCATAAGTGCCATAAGTCGCCACCTCATCTGCGATGAGGTGGCGACTTGTCCAGGGTGTACCCCGCCTTCCGCCCGATTGTAGCTGAGATAGGCTCCAGCGCCCCCCGCGACCCCAAAGGGAATAAGCGGTAGAAAATGGATGGATGGATGGATGGATCTGTACTGTAAAGTTCCAATTTAAATGACAATAAAAAAAGGAAGTCTAAGCAAACAGTTCAGTTTCAGTTTGTTTCGAACATGCATACGATACAGTGTAATGCATCACATATTTCCAGTTGTTTCATTACAGCACGTCCGAAAAGGAGTAGGAAGAAGCAGAGCTTATTTCATCCTACCCCTTTTCATATCATAGCAATTTTATCCCATTTCCTTGTTCTCTGTTTGTAACATGACAGTAAATAAATAAATAAATAATAAATATACCATAGTAAGTAAACACAAAAATAATCGTTATCTCAAAAAAAAAAAAGGTTCAAGATGTTAGTTATAATTGTTCTTCTTTGTACTTTGTGACACTTGTGGTTTGAACAGTCTCTTTAACTGGATCATATTGGTGCTTTGTTGGATTTATTTGGTTAATCCATTCCATAATTTAATTCCACATACAGATATGCTACAGGTTTTAAGTGTTGTACGCGCATTTGTAGTTGTTTCCCCATATTTCTACACAATAACTAGTGGTAACACTAGCGAGCAGTAGAGAATATAAAGTGATTTTTGGTCCAGAACATATTATGCTTTATTCATTATTGACGTGTTTCTTGCTACTTTATGTTGTATATTTTTTACATGAGGTTTCCAGTTAATTTGATAATCTATTATTTTACCCTAAAATGTGTTGTATTTTACCCTTTAAATGTCTCCTCCGTCTATTTGTATTTGTGTTTGACTTTCCCTTCTACTGTTACCAAATAACATTATTGTAGTTTTACTGAGATTCAAAGATAGTCTGTTTTTGTCAAACCATATTTTTTATTTGTTTATTTATTTTGTTATTGTTTGTATTAGCTTGTGTGTGTTCTCTGCTGAACAAAACACAGTTTTATCATCTGCAAATAATACTAACTTCAAGTCCTTTGTAACTTTAAAAATGTTGTTTATATAAAGATTGAACAATTTTAGTCTAAGTATTGATCCCTGATGTACGCCACAACATTTCTTTAGCTCTAGAAATGTGTACGCCTATCTTCACGTAATGCTTCCTGTTGGTTAAGTAGCTTCTAACCCAGTTCAAGACCAACCCTCTGATTCCATACCTCTCTAATTTGTTTCTTAAGATACTGTGATTAATTGTGTCAAATGCTTTTGTTAATTCCATAAACACTGCAGTAGCACATTCTTTGCTATCTATTGCATTGGTAATATCTTCCGTTATTTCGATTAATGCCATTGATTTTAAGATGTTGGCTTTGTATACGTATTGGTTGTCTGTGAGTGCCTCATTTTTATTTATGAATTTGTCTAATCTGTTGTATAACAGTTTTTCAATAATTTTAGAAAATTGTGGAAGTAGAGAAACAGGTCTGTAGTTTGTAAACTGGTGTTTGCCACCAGTCTTATAAGTTGGTACGACTTTTGCTATTTTCATTTTATCTGGGAATTTGCCTGTTTGAAATGATAGGTTGCTAATATATGTTAAAGGTTCTGAAATCGCTTCAATAACCTTTTTTATCGTTGCCATATCAATGCCGTTACAATGAGTTGATGTCTTGGATTTACATTTTTTCACTATATTGATTATTTCCTCCTTCGAGGAACAGAGCGTTGGGGTTTCTGTCGACAGTGTCATTCAAGTCCTCAACTGACTCGGGATCTGGAATCTTTTCCTCCAGATTTGGTCCAATGTTCGCAAAATACTTATTAAAGCTTTCAGCTACTTTGTTCATATTGTAATTTTTTACATTTCCATCTTAGAAGTATTTAGGATAATTCTTCTTAGCACCATTTTTAATCAAGCTGATTAGGATGCCCCATGTTACTCTCATATTGTTTTTGTTCCGGTCTAATAATGGACTGTAATATACTTTCCTCTGTGTTTGTAGTATGCCAGTTAGCTTGTTCTTATACATTTTGTACTAGTTTTCTGCCTCTGTAGATCTTTGTGTTATAAATGTTCTAAATAATGTATTATTTTTGTTGCAAGCATTTTTCAGTCCTTTTGTCATCCATGGTTGATTGTTTTTCTTTTGCTTCTTACTAAGTTGTTTCAATGGACAGTGTTTGTCATAAAGCATTTCAAAGGTATGCATCATCTGCATAATTTTCACTGTATACATTGTCCTAACTTTGATTTCTCAGATCATTTTTGAAAGCTGTCATACTTTGTTCTGTACATATTCTTCGAAATGTCTTTTTGTCATCAGTGTTCCTCTTTTTGTAGTTTCCGCCATAATTTATGAAAACTGGCAGATGATCCCTGATGGCGGATATTAGCAGGCCACTTGTGGTATTATTATCAAAATCATTAGTAAAAAATATCATCAATAAGTGTGGCGCTGTGTCCTGAGATTCTGCTTAGCTTTGTGATTTTAGGATATAAACTCAGGCAATGCATTGTGTCAATAAAGTCATCTCTGGGCTTTTGTTTGCTAGGGTTCAAGAGGTCAATGTTGAAGTCTCCACATAAGAAAGTAATATTTTGACGGATTTCAGTAAAAGTTGCCTTAATACAGTTCTCAAACGTATCAATGTTTGACTTTGGTGATCTATTTATACAACTGATCAGTACGTTTTTGCTTTTTTAATGACATATTTCAATGGTTATACATTCTAAACTATTATCAATAGCTAATGACATAATTATTTACCACTTTGTAGTATAGATTCTTCATCATGTACACAGCTACTCCCCCTCCGTTCGTGTTGGTTTTGTTGATATAATTTAGTTCATATCCTTCCAGGTCAAAATCCATTCCTTTTTTAGCATCTATCCATGTTTCTGAGATAGCGATAACTTTGAAGGGTTCGTTGAATTGTTCCAAAAAATGCTTCACGTTGTTGTAGTTTGCTTACAAACTTCTCCTGTTTAAATTAATAATCGACAGTTTGTCATCAATTTTAATGTTTCCATTATATTGTCCGTCTGTATAATAAAAACAATTATTCCTGGTGTAAAAGAAACAATTTGTATCTGGATCTATATCCTTATCTAATTCTTATTGTAATCTATGCTGCTGAAGGTTTTCAGTTCCATACATTCCTGTTCACCAATCATTTGTGTTGCTCTATGAATATCTAGATGAGTGTGCACCTGAGTAAATATGTTCTTGTTCGGTAATCCCTTGGAGCGTTGTAATTTTGTAGTCGAATGTCAATGTTTGTTTTCCGTCAGACTCCATTATCGTTGTTGTTGTAGTTGCTGGGAGTTCTGATATTGATGTCTTTGACAACTAGGACTCTTGCTTGTCAATTATGAATCAATTTAGAATCGGCATTAAGTAAAAATCGAGATTAGGATATAAATAAAAAAATTTGAGCACCTCTACAATATATAGATTTTCTAATGAAAATTTAAGCTTTTCCACTTTGTGTTATTATTGTAACAATAGCATTTCAACTTTTTTTTGTTATATTACACCTGTTTGCTCTTTTTTTGCACATTTTTTTTTTCAGTAAACATATTTTGTAGAATGTGCAGCGGATCATTAAAATAATAGCTGTGAGCCATGAATGGCCCCCAGGAAACCCGTGGTTTAAGCACTTAATTCACTGGAATGATATGCGGGGAAACTGATATATAAACACACACACACACACACACATATATGACAGTTTGCGCACATGGGTCATGTAATAACCGAGACGGTGTACGAAAATTAGGGCAAACTTTGTGATAGCAATTTAGTCTAAGTGGGGCGTATGAAAACAGAGATACCACTTTAAAATTCCACTTTAGAATTATTCTCACAAGTATTCAAATATATGTCCTGTCATATTTGGGAGGATCTCACTGGATCGGTTCGCAGCTGAGTGTGAAGCGACTGGGATGAGAATCAGCACCTCCAAGTCCGAGTTCATGGTTCTCGCCCGGAAAAGGGTGGAGTGCCATCTCCGGGTTGGGGAGGAGATCTTGCCCCAAGTGGAGGAGTTCAAGTACCTCGGAGTCTTGTTCACGAGTGGGGGAAGAGTGGATCGTGAGATCGACAGGCGGATCGGTGCGGCGTCTTCAGTAATGCGGACGCTGTATCGATCCGTTGTGGTGAAGAAGGAGCTGAGCCGGAAGGCAAAGCTCTCAATTTACCGGTCGATCTACATTCCCATCCTCACCTATGGTCATTATTATTATTAGTATTAGCCTTTATTTAACCAGGTAAAATCCCATTGAGATCAAAGATCTATTTTCCAAGGGAGACCTGGCCAAGAGGGCAGCAGCAAGGTTACATTAAAAACAGTAAACAAATACATAAAACATCACATTTACAACATTAAAACTTGCTCACATGACACATGTGCATACAGACAAGGTAGACTGCAATCCTTTCACAGAAGCTTTAAACTCATTCAACGTAACTAGGGTTTGAAGTTTAATGTTCGATTGTAGGTTATTCCAAGCCTTCGGTGCTGAAAACCTAAATGCTTTCTTGCCCAGTTCAGTTCTTACTTTGGGGACGACAAATTGCAGAACATTCATTGAACGAAGATTGATCATGAGCTTTGGGTTATGACCGAAAGGACAAGATCACGGGTACAAGCGGCCGAAATGAGTTTCCTCCGCCGGGTGGCGGGGCTCTCCCTTAGAGATAGGGTGAGAAGCTCTGTCATTCGGGGGGAGCTCAAAGTAAAGCCGCTGCTCCTCCACATCGAGAGGAGCCAGATGAGGTGGTTCGGGCATCTGGTCAGGATGCCACCCGAACGCCTCCCTAGGGAGGTGTTTAGGGCACGTCCCACCGGTAGGAGGCCGCGGGGAAGACCCAGGACACGTTGGGAAGACTATGTCTCCCGGCTGGCCTGGGAACGCCTCGGGGTCCCACAGGAAGAGCTGGACGAAGTGGCTGGGGAGAGGGAAGTCTGGGCTTCCCTGCTTAAGCTGCTGCCCCCGCGACCCGACCTCGGATAAGCGGAAGAAGATGGATGGATGGATGGATATTTGGGAGGAGTTGATGACCGAGTATTTTTTATTGTTTAAAAAATAAACCAAAAAAATTGGGCTATAGCAACAAGGGCAAAAAGGGGCAGTTGTCTGTCTGCGCATGTGCCTGGTTCTACCTCTGAATCACTGCACAACGAAGTGTGGCAATTTGGCAAGCAGTGGAAAAGAAAGCGTAATTCCTAATTGTGTGAAATTACGAGTTTGTTTATATACAGTAAGCACTGGTGCTATCTTCTTTGTGTCCTCTCTAGGGCTTGGTGGCGCAATTGGCTACATGCTCGGTGGTCTTGACTGGACTGGCACAGCATTAGGTCAAGCTTTTAAGTCACAGCAGCAAGTGCTCTTCCTTTTTGCAGCCATCTTCTTCATCACCTCTGTCATACTGCACATGTTTAGCATCCCCGAGAGGCCCTTAGGGCCAGCTCAGCAGCCTATAGCCGCAAAAAGAAGAAAGTTGAGCAGCCAATTGTCCTCCAGACCAGTTAGTCACATACCACCACTTCTGGATATAATCACAGAGGAGGACGCCTCTTTTAGAGAAGATGACCAATCGGATTCCGAGGCCAGAGAAATGGACTTCCTGGTTATGGAGCGACTGCGTAGTAAAAGTGACTCCGTCTTAGCCATGCCAGACACTACAATCAAGCTGGATCCTGATCTAGACCTGGAGGTCCAGCTTTTCTTGCCAGAGGTGCAAAAAGGTTTAACTGAGATCCAAGAAGGTCTACAAGATTCTTTCACATTTTCAGACCAGGGTACTGTTGGATCTTCCAAACTCACAGATGGGATGGTGCTTGTGGAATCTGGAGGTTCTGCTTCTTCTGAGCTTAATGGTCACACAAATAGTCCGTCCACTGAGGGATCACATGTGAAACCAATGGTGAAGTAGAGCTCACATGTGATTCATGCTTAAATAGCTTTTTGTTAACATTGTTCCTTTCTTTCCTTGAGCAGACAAAGCCGTCCAATGGCGTCACTGAGCACTGCAATTCAAACAAAAGCCACATCTCCAACAAACCTGGCACCCGTCTCCTTGGCGCCGCCGCTTCGCCCCGGCCACACAAGCACACATTCTACCGACAAGTAATTTTATGCCTTTGGAGAAGAATTGTTAATTTGAAAAATGACAAATGTGTCTTTCTATTTCTTCAGCCGTCTTTCACCTTCTCCTACTATGGACGAGTGGGCTCACAGCGACACAGACTGCGACGGACAACTGCCTCAAGCCCGCCGCCCATCACCACTTCCCGCAGTCTCAACGATTTGAGCGATCTGCAGCAGTGTCTGGACAGAAGGGAGTTTCAGCTTTCCACGAGCAGTCTATCCTCTGAGGCCTCCAGTAGCGACAGCGAGTCTGACAAGGGCACCACCGTGCGCCTCCTCTGGTTGTCCATGTTGAAGGTGAGGGCAATTATCAGCAACATATCTTTAAATATTCATTTTTGTGCGAAGTAATCATAGTTCCTTCTCTTGTGCTTTACAGATGCCAAAGCAGCTGTGGAGGCTGTGTGTGTGCCACCTGGTCACATGGTTCTCCTACATAGCGGAAGCTGTTTTTTACACGGATTTCATGGGGCAAGTCATTTACAATGGAGACCCCCAGGTATACACACACACTCCTTGCTGTTGTTGCATGATACACTGCAAGTAGAGCACATTCGTCAAATTAAAAATGTCTGCCTAGATCAGGGGTCACCAACCTTTTTGAAACCAAGAGCTACTTCTTGGGTACTGATTAATGCGAAGGGCTACCAGTTTGATACACACTTAAATAAATTGCCAGAAATAGCCAATTTGCTCAATTTACCTTTAACTCTATGTTATTATTAATAATTAATGATATTTATCTTTATGGAAACACTGATCATCTTAATGATTTCTCACAATAAATATATATAGAAACAGATAAATATCAAAATGCAACACTTTATTTTTATATTTTCTCTAAGTGCACATTTTTCAAATTGAACATTTTCAAATGATCACTTCTAAGACAGTCTTGTGAAATCACAATATCCCATTTTAACTAGCTAGCCACTAACATTTTTTAACAAATCATGAATTACTTTGCACCATGTTTGTACAAATAATAACTCATGTAAAATACAAAAGTCAACTCTCAAATTTTTAAATAAATCATGTCACACTTTGAACTGGACACCAAATCTGTTATCTGTTTCTTTGTCAGTTAGTGAAGACCAAGACTTTAAAATATTTTCTTGGATTTTCAAATTCTATTTGAGTTTTGTCTCTCTTAGAATTAAAAATGTCGAGCAAAGCGAGACCAGCTTGCTAGTAAATAAATTAAAAAAAAAAAAAATAGAGGCAGCTCACTGGTAAGTGCTGCTATTTGAGCTATTTTTAGAACAGGCCAGCGAGCTACTCATCTGGTCCTTACGGGCGACCTGGTGCCCTTGGGCACCGCGTTGGTGACCCCTGGCTTAGATTGTAAAATCATGATGTGCTATGTAGGCCTGGACCGATAACAAATTTTGCTCAACAATATATTGACCTTCAAATTATTGCCGATAAACGATATTATTGCCATTATTTTTTGGGAAAACCAAAATAACCACTAATGTAATGGTAATGCATAATAATACTTGTGTATAATACTTGTATTTCTCATATGTTTTAACATTGTAATTGAGATGTAAACTTGTAAATCTCTGCGTTGAATAAAACAAACAAATAATAACAATAAAATATACTTAAGCCCAATCCTAATACACCTCCTTGCCCTACTTTTTAGCCCTATCCCTACATTTTGCGTGGTCCCATGAAGGTAGTTGTGTCCCAATGACTCTTTGAAGGACTCTTGGAACGTTAGTTTGTAATGCTAGCCAAGCTAGCTAACGTTAAGCTAAAATACTAAATAATAAAACTAAAATACTAAAACTTTAATGCTCGGGAACGTGAAAACATTAACATTGCACACTTTCAAAAAATTCACAAGAGACAACAGCCGTAGATGGTGGCTTCTTCTCCGTGTAGTTCTTTGTTTGTATGTTATTTTTCATCCACATGTGCTCAGCAATGTCACCGCCGCATTCGTGTGTCAAAACGCAACACAGAGCGCATACAATCATAGTAATCGTCCAAAAGAATAATGACAAAATAACAGCAATTCTACTGGTTAATAAAAAATGGTGTGTGAAAGGCAATATGAAGGTATTTGGGCTTTAGAACTGTCAATAAAGATGACAGTAGATACAAGTCATGCATACAGCTGGTTGGCTTGTTGAAAATTATTAGTGCAGTCCAAGCAGCCCACGTAATGTAAAATAATATAAGTGAATTGACTGAAATTCATAACAAATTCCCACTTTTTCATTTGTGTTTTATCTTTAACGATGTGTGTTTTACATGTTACTTATCTGTGTATTTTTAGCCTTGTTTTCAGTGTTTACAAGTTATTGTATTTGTCTTAAAGCACAGGTCAAAATTGGCAACCATAAATCATGAGGCATTTAATACAATGTCAATAACTCTTTCTATTCTATTCTAACCTAATTCTAGATTATGGCAGGCTTTATCTAATATGTAAAATATTTGTAAACTGTTATTTGAGTGCAATAAGAAACATGTTAATCATTAGTTTTATCATAAATGTTCTGTTAAAATGAAGCCTATAATGACATTTTTTGTGTTTTCCTTTTATTTTGAAAAGTATTGAAATACATAACGATATACATTTTGGTACCAAAATATTGGTGTCGGTACAACTCTAGGTGGGACGTATGTGCAAAAGTAACTATGTAGTCGCTTACGTGCCCGAACGTAATCTATGCAGTGACGTGCACTGAAGGCATCAAAACTATGAATGTGGACATACATGTGGAGTTAAGGTGAAATAACTGAAAACATGTTTTATATTCTAGTTTCTTCAAAATAGCCACCATTTGCTCTGATTAGGCAAAGGGGCCAACACGTGCTAAACACCTCTGGGAACTCCTTCAAGACTGTTGGAAAACCATTTCAGGTGACTACCTCTTGAAGCTCATCGAGAGAATGCCAAGAGTGTGCAAAGCAGTAATCAGAGCAAAGCGTGGCTATTTTGAAGAAACTACAATATAAAACATGTTTTCAGTTATTTCACCTTTTTTTGTTTAGTACATACTGTAACTCCACATGTGTTCATTCATAGTTTTGATGCCTTCAGTGACAATCTACAATGTAAATACCGGTAGTCATGAAAATAAAGAAAACACATTGAATTACAAGGTGTGTCCAATATTTATATATATATATATATATATATATATATATATATATATATATATATATATATATATATATATATATATATATATATATATATATATACACATATATATAGGTGACACTTTAAACAAGGAAGCAACTTAGACTTAGACAAACTTTAATGATCCACAAGGGAAATTCTTCAACACAGTAGCTCAGTTACAATGATGGAAAGTGTAAGGATGGAAAGGACAATGCAGGTATAAATAGACTAAATATAGCGATATAAAATATAACATATATACAAATATATATGAATATATACATAATATGTGTACAGTATATTATATATACAGATATATTATATTATGTTTATAACATATATACAATATATAACAATTACCATGTATAATATTACAGGATATGTGACAGCAGCAGCATAAAATAGAGAGTAGATCCAGCAGAAAATAGACATTAAAAACAAAGAGAAGTAGCTGACATAGAAGGTGTCAGGTAATACCGGTACGCAGATATCACCTATTGCTGTATGGCGAGTGATTATACAGCTGGATGGAGTGCGGAATGAAGGAGTTCTTGAATCGCACAGTGCGGGAAGGAAGCTGAAGGAGCCTGTTAGAGTATGAACTCCGCTGTCCCTCAATTGTCAGGTGGAGTCACCGGCAGGATTGTCCATGATGGCCAGCAGTTTGTCCAGTGTCTTTCTGTCTTTCACTGACACAAACGCCTCCAACTGCGTGCCAATAGTTTGGCCGGCTTTCCGGATCAGTTTATCAATCTGGTTTGAGTCCCTTTTGCTGGTGCTGCTCCCCCAACAAACCACTGCAAAGTACAGGGCACTGGCCACAACAGACTGATAAAATATCTCCAACAGCTTGCTGCACACATTAAAGGACCTAAGCTTCCTCAGGAAAAAGAGTCTGCTCATGCCCTTCTTGTAAACAGCTTTGCAGTTGTCCTTACAGTCCAGTCTGCTGTTCAAATGGACTCCCAGGTACTTATACTGCCCCACTACTGCCACCTCCCGGCCCTGGATCTTGATGGGCTCCACCGGGGTCATTCTCTTTCTGAAGTCGATGACCAGCTCCTTGGTATTGTCCACATTAAGGACCAGATGGTTCGCCTGAGACCACTCCACAAAGTCAGCGATCAGTGTCCTGTACTCCAATTCCTGTCCCTCTCTGATACACCCGACCACAGCAGAGTCGTCAGAGTATTTCTGCAGGTGGCAGGACCTGGAACTGTACTGGAAGTCTGAGGTGTACAGGGTGAACAGGAAAGGAGACAGGACGGTCCCCTGTGGAGCGCCGACACCACTGACCACAGTATCCGACAGGGAGCTCCCCAGTCGCCTGTCAGACAAGTAATCAGTGATCCAGGAGACAATGGATGAACTGACACCCATCCTGAGCAACTTGTCACTCATCAGAATTGACTGAATGGTGTTAAAGGCACTGGAGAAATCAAAGAACATGATCCTCACAGTGCCCTCCCCACCATCCAGGTAAGAGTGAGCATGCTGCAGCAGGTAGATAACAACATCCTCCACTCCTACATGGGGCTGATATGCAAACTGTAGAGGATCCAGGGAAGGAGCCACCAGGGGTCTCAGATGATCCAGCACGGACCTTCATGACCTGGGACGTCAGGGCAACAGGTCTGAAGTCGTTCAAGCCCGATGGGATGGGCTTCTTTGGCACCGGCACTATGCAGGATGTTTTCCATAGCACTGGTATCCGTTCTAGCTTCAGACTCAAGTTGAAGATGAAGTGCAGGATCTCAGTTAGCTGAGCAGCACAAGTCTTCAGGACCCAGGGGTTGACTTGGTCAGGGCCTGCTGACTTGGCTGGATTGACTCTCTCCAGCTGTCAACGCACTTCAAGTGTTGCTTTAAAGCACGCCTCGCCAAATGTGGCGATTAGTATTACCACCTTTGCTTCAAACTTAGGTAAACATTTAAAAAATAAGCATTCAGATATGCACAAGGAGTTCAAAGAGTGACAGGTAATATTGTTGTTAGATCTGTGCTGCTGTTCGGCTCCGATGCAGACTGTAGTGGAGGAGCACAGGGCAGACGTTCCCTTCAGGGTCCATGTTTTCGTCGGGGTAACACCCTTCACTTTACCCGTCAATGGGTCTGCTAAGCTCCACTCCACTCAGTGGCCTAGTGGTTAGAGTGTCCGCCCTGAGATCGGTAGGTTGTGAGTTCAAACCCCGGCCGAGTCATACCAAAGACTATAAAAATGGGACCCATTACCTCCCTGCTTGGCACTCAGCATCAAGGGTTGGAATTGGGGGTTAAATCACCAAAATGATTCCCGGGCGCGGCCACCGCTGCTGCCCACTGCTCCCCTCACCTCCCAGGGGGTGATCAAGGGTGATGGGTCAAATGCAGAGAATAATCTCGCCACACCTAGTGTGTGTGTGACAATCATTGGTACTTTAACTTTAACTTTAACGTCAGAATGACAAAACCGCCAATTTGTGACAATCTGGTTGCTTTATTATTAGTTTTGCAGGACACAACCAGACCTATTCATTATTCTACTGCGCAGTGTAAGCGCTACCTCTCCCACTCACTTCTGACGTCACTCAGCCAAAACGTTGCCTTTTGTTGCACCCATGTCGGATTGATGGCAACTTACAATCTTTAAAATAATTTTTGAAAAATCGATCTTGTTGTTGTTAATTACTGTATGTCGCGAGTTTGGTCCATTTTACAGAACAAAAGAGTCACAAATCATATAGTCTATAATTGACAAAGCCTAACCAGGGTTTATTGTGGACGATAATTAACTAATGACTCAATCATCTTGACTTTGAACATCTGCACATGAAGAGCATACTTAATCAACAGCCATACATGTCACACTAAAGGTGGCAGTATGAACAATGCCAACACTGTCATAAACATGTACCATATAGTGAAACCACACTAAACAACAACGACAAACACATTTTGGAAGAATATTTGCCCCGCAACACAACATAAACACTACAGAACAAATTCCCAGAATTCCCTGCAGCACCAACTCTTCCGGGACGCTACTATATAAACAAACGCCATTGGTGGAGCTACACCTAACATCCACTGTAATGATACCACGTACAATAGCATATCTAGTCGATACTACTATGATTACATCAATATTTTTTAACATCACAAAATCTTCTTTCGTTTATTTTAAATTTATATTATGTCTATAAACTCAGGAAATATGTACCTGGACACACGAATACTTTGAATATGACCAATGTATGATCCTGTAACTACTTGGTATCGGATTGATAGCCAAATTTGTGGTATCATCCAAAACTAATGTAAAGTATCAAACAAGAGAAGAATAAGGGATTATTACATTTTAACAGAAGTCCAGATAGAACATGTTAAAACAGAAAATAAGCCGATATTAACAGTAAATGAACAAGTAAATTAATAATCCATTTTTACAGTTTGTCCCTCATAATGTTGACAAAATAATAGAATGATAAATGACACAATATATTACTGCATATGTCAGCAGACTAATTAGGAGCCTTTGTTTGTTTACTTACTCCTAAAAGACAAGTTGTCTAGTATGTTCACTATTTTATTTAAGGACTAAATTGCAATAAGAAACATATGTTTAATATACCGTAAGTTTTTTTTGTTAAAATAAAGCCAATAATGACATTTTTTGTGGTCCCCTTTATTTAGAAAAGTACCGAAAAGTACAGAAATACTTGTATTGTATTGTATGGATTTTTTCCAGCACCCTCATGGCTTTTGATAGCGGAAACATGTTTTGTTGTAATGCAGTACAGTTCTGCACTACTGCAAACTAAAATGAGAACTACCATAGACATAAAACCACAATAATACATAATTGTATTTCTTTTTTCAAAGTAAGTTATTTTATATCATTTTGTTTTGCCAGGCACCACTCAACTCCACTGAGTTCCAGAATTATAACAGCGGAGTCCAGATGGGATGCTGGGGACTTGTGGTCTATGCTGGAACTGCTGCTGTCAGCTCAGGTAATAACAGACATCCATCCAAATAACCATTTCAACACTTTTTATTCATTTTTGTCCTCTTGTCTCCTTTCCAAACTTGGCAGCCATCCTTCAAAAATACCTGGATAATTTTGACTTGAGCATCAAAGTCGTCTACATTGTCGGCACTTTGGGCTTCTCAATCGGTCAGTTTCCATGACAGAACTAAAGCATAACAATATGTTTTTCAAATTATGTAAAAAAATAAATAAAAATAAAAATCAGCTTTTAGGTTTATCAAGAATCAGCTCATTTACTTTTCTAACCTAAGGAACCGCTGTGATGGCCATCTTCCCTAATGTGTATGTTGCCATGGTGATGATCAGCAGCATGGGTGTCAGCTCCATGAGCATATCTTACTGTCCGTATGCCTTACTAGGACAGTACCATGAAATCAAAGAGGTATTACCACCAGCCATCACTTTTTTTGAACATAAAAGTGAAAATGAAATGTGAAAAAAAAAGGAATTTGTGTCACTTTTGTTTCTTTCCGCAGTACATCCAGCACAGTCCAGCCAATACTAGAAGAGGTTTTGGTATTGACTGTGCTATTTTAACATGCCAGGTCAGTTATTCACTTTGTAGCACACTGCTAACTTTGCTATTGCTGAAAGGACCCAATAGAATACAATTTACATGACAAGTTCAACTCCAAGTGTACAATGTGGAATTCAATGCAAAACAAAAACAGTATGTAACATCATTTTACACTTGTTAGGAATGTTGAAATTGCCTTTTTATGACGGTATATGGCATGAAGGCTTTGCTGTCTTTTTTTAAACAACTTAGAAAATAAACACTAGTCAAAGATTCTCCATATGACAGCAGCACTTTGCTGTATTTAAGGACATATTGCAAGAATATATGACTGGAACAACAGGAGAGGATCTTTGACTAGTGTTTTTGTAGTAGGTCCTCTAAGACCAAAGCATTCTTGCCACATAGAGGATCTTTGATTAGTGTTTTTGTAGTAGGTCCTCAATAACAGTAAAGCATTCCTGCCACAAAGAGGATATTTGACTTGTGCTTTTGAAAGTCCTCCAAGAGAGAAAAGCATTCATGTAATATAAAGAATCTTTGATTTGTGTTTTTGTAGTAGGTCCTTAAAAAAACAGCAAAGTGCTGCAGCCATATAGGGCAGTGGTCCCCAACCTTTTGGGTTGGTATTTATTTTTATTTTATTTAGATTGTTTTTGTCATTAGAAAATACAATCATGAGTGCTTACGGACTGTATCCCTGCAGACTGTATTGATTTATAATGATGTATTATGTAGGAACCAGAAATATATAAAAAAAAAATAATAATAATTTTTATTTTTTTTATTTTTATTTTTTTTATTTCTTGTGCGGCCCGGTACCAATCGATCCACGGACCGGTGGTTGGGGACCACTGATATAGAGGATCTGTGAATACTGATTTGTAGTAGGTCCTTAAAAAATATTTAAATGTTCCTGGTGTATACTGTAAAAGATATTTGAGTAATGTTTTGTAGTCAGTCCTCAAAAACAGTAAAGCATTCCTGCCACAAAGAGGATATTTGACTTGTGCTTTTGAAAGTCTTCAAAGAGAGAAAAGCATTCCTGTAATATAAAGGATCTTTGATTTGTGTTTTTGTAGTAGGTCCTTAAAAAAACAGCAGAGTGCTGCTGCCATATAAAGATCTGAAAATACTGTTTTGTAGTAGGTCCTTAAAAATAGTAAAGTGTTCCTGGTGTATAATGTTAAAGATATTTGAGTAATGTTTTGTTGTCAGTCCTCAAAAACAGTTAAGCATTCCTGCCACAAAGGATCTTTGATTCATGTGTTTTAATTAAGTCCTCTAAATAAACAAAACATTCCTGCCATACAGAGGATTTTTGACTACTGCTTTTGTAGTGGGTCCTTACAAAACAGCAACATCTTCATGCCACATAGAATATTTTAGTAGTGTTTTTTTTTGGTAGGTTCTCAAAAACAGCAAAGCGTTCGTTCCACATAGAGACCTTTGACTACTGTTTTTGTAGTGGATCCTTTACAAAACAGCAACATCTTCATGCCACATAGAATATTTTAGTAGTGTTTTTTTTGATAGGTTCTCAAAAACAGCAAAGCATTCCTTCCATATAGAGGATCTTTGACTACTGTTTTTGTAGTGGGTTTTTAAAAACATGCAAAGCATCCCTGCAATATAGAACATTTTTGACAAGTGTTTGTGTTGTAGGTCCTTAAAAACAGCAAAGAATTTCTGCTATATACGTAGGTGATATTTGACTAGTGTTTTTGTAGTAGCAAAGCGCTGCTGCCATAGAGAAGATATTTGGCTTGTCATTTGTAGTAGGTCCTCAAAAACACCAGAGCATGTCTGCCATGTATAGGTTCTTTGATGTTTTGATAGCGTGTCCTTAAAAAACAGCTTGACTTCCTGCCATATAGAGGATTTGACTACTGTTTTTTTAGTGGGTCATTAAAACAGCAACGTCTTCCTGCCATATTATGGATCTTTGACTACTGTTTATGTAGTGGGTCCTTAAAAACAGCAAAGTCTTCCTGCCATATAGAAGATCTTTGACTACGGTTTTTGCAGTAGGTTCTTAAAAAAACAGCACAAAACTCGTGTCTATAGAAGATAGTTACCTTGTGTTTTTGTAGTTGGCCCTTAAAAAACAGCAACATGCTGCTGCTATATAGAGGATCTTGGACTAGTGGGTTTTTTTTTTTCTATATATCTAATTTTTTTTGCATAATTGCTATATGGAAAAACCATGACGAGTGTTTTTGTAGTGGGTCCGCAAAAACAGATCAGTGTTCCTGTCATATAGAAGATTTTCAACTATTGTTTCGGTAATAGTTCTTTAAAAACAGCACAGCGCTCCTGTTTATAGAAGATCTTTGACACGTTTTTTTTGTTGTATGTCCTTAAAAACCGCAAAAGCGCTCTGATATAGAGGATCTTTGACTAGTGTTCTTTTTTTCAGCTGTCCCTTAATGCTTGTGTTTGAGTTTGTTTTTTACTTGATATATCTTATTATATGACAGCCTTGCATTGACATTACACACTAAATATGAATAACAGTGAAGGAAGACGCCCTCAAAACAATTGCGTTCAATAGTCCTGCCTTAGAGGTTGTACTGTATATGTTCAACATTAAAGTTGGTGCTAACAATAGTTTATTTTCTATGTTTGCAGGTCTACATAAGCCAGATTCTTGTTGCGTCGGCGCTTGGATCCGTCATTAGGGCAGTGGGCACCGTACGGGTTATTCCCATGGTGGCCTCTGGCAGCTCCTTCCTCGGCTTCCTCACAGCCTGTTTCCTCGTCGTTTACCCCGACGAGGAGTCCAACAAGGATCAGGATTCGGCCCGCTTGTCAGCAGAGCTGAACCAGAATGGAAAGAAAAACAGCGACAGGTCGTCTCTGCAGAAGCTGACAGACAGAGATAGTGTGAAGAATAGGAAGAGTGTGAACAATGAACAGCATGAATAGTAAGGATGAATTTGCACAGTTTTTCTCGCATTTTGTGTGGGGGCTGTTCTGCTTGCCTCATTGCTACCTCAGCCCAACAGGCTAATGTGGGATAGATTTCAACAAAGCTAGCGAAGAGATGGCGCAGCAACTACTGAGGGGAAGCACACATAGCACTTTCTGACCATGCTGCAGTCTTACGCAATGCCTTCTATCTGCGGACAATCACAGTGTCACTTTCCTCTTGCTAACCTGCGATGTGTTCCGAGTCAGGTTCATGGTTTACCTAACCTTTAAAAGTCTTTGAACAATTTAATTGTTGTTTCACTGCAATCTCATTTAAGCATTTCCACAGCAGGCCAATTAATGCCTGTTTTATTTGATGTAAGAGATGCTGAGAAAATAAGCTCTTTCATACAATGACTCCAGTGGCATTCAATTGCAATGTGGAATGATACAGTAAGTCAGTTCATTGTATACCGCACAAAAATGTACAAACCCCGTTTCCATATGAGTTGGGAAATTGTGTTAGATGTAAATATAAACGGAATACAATGATTTGCAAATCATTTTCAACCCTTATTCAGTTGAATATGCTACAAAGACAACATATTTGATGTTCAAGCTGATAACCTTTTTTTTTTTTGCAAATAATCATTAACTTTAGAATTTGATGCCAGCAACACGTGACAAATAAGTTGGGAAAGGTGGCAATAAATACTGATAAAGTTGAGGAATGCTCATCAAACACTTATTTGGAACATCCCACAGGTGAACATGCAAATTGGGAACAGGTGGGTGCCATGATTGGGTATAAAAGTAGATTCCATGAAATGCTCAGTGATTCACAAACAAGGATGGGGCGAGGGTCACCACTTTGTCAACAAATGCGTGAGCAAATTGTTGAATAGTTTAAGAAAAACCTTTCTCAACCAGCTATTGCAAGAAATTTAGGGATTTCTCCATCTATGGTCCGTAATATCATCAAAGGGTTCAGAGAATCTGGAGAAATCGCTGCACGTAAGCAGCTAAGCTCGTGACCTTCGATCCCTCAGGCTGTACTGCATCAACAAGCGATATCAGTGTGTAAAGGATATCACCACATGGGCTCAGGAACACTTCAGAAACCCACTGTCAGTAACTACAGTTGGTCGCTACATCTGTAAGTGCAAGTTAAAACTCTCCTATGCAAGTCGAAAACCGTTTATCAACAACACCCAGAAACGCCGTCGGCTTCGCTGGGCCTGAGCTCATCTAAGATGGACTGATACAAAGTGGAAAAGTGTTCTGTGGTCTGACGAATCCACATTTCAAATTGTTTTTGGAAACTGTGGACGTCGTGTCCTCTGGACCAAAGAGGAAAAGAACCATCCGGATTGTTATAGGCGCAAAGTTTAAAAGCCAGCATCTGTGATGGTATGGGGGTGTATTAGTGCCCAAGGCATGGGTAACTTACACATCTGTGAAGGGGCCATTAATGCTGAAAGGTACATACAGGTTTTGGAGCAACATATGTTGCCATCCAAGCAACGTTACCATGGACGCCCCTGCTTATTTCAGCAAGACAATGCCAAGCCACGTTTTACATCAACGTAGCTTCATAGTAAAAGAGTGCGGGTACTAGACTGGCCTGCCTGTAGTCCAGACCCGTCTCCCATTGAAAATGTGTGGCACATTATGAAGCCTAAAATACCAAAACGGAGACCCCCGGACTGTTGAACAACTTAAGCTGTACATCAAGCAAGAATGGGAAAGAATTCCACCTGAGAAGCTTAAAAAATGTGTCTCCTCAGTTCCCAAACGTTTACTGAGTGTTGTTAAAAGGAAAGGCCATGTAACACAGTGGTGAACATGCCCTTTCCCAACTACTTTGGCACGTGTTGCAGCCATGAAATTCTAAGTTAATTATTATTTGCAAAAAAAAATAAAGTTTATGAGTTTGAACATCAAATATCTTGTCTTTGTAGTTCATTCAATTGAATATGGGTTGAAAAGGATTTGCAAATCATTGTATTCCGTTTATATTTACATCTAACACAATTTCCCAACTCATATGGAAACGGGGTTTGTATTAACTACTCTCACTATATTCCTCACTTTGTCAAGGGATCCTAATGTGAATGTTAAGTGTGTGATCTTTGTTATAGGGTGCTGACTTGTTTTACCTCTCGTGATTATCATATTTCTGAATCAGCATTGGAATTGTAACCACACTCAACATCCGGCCTGGCGAGAAATCTTTAACACCAAGAAATATGCAACACACAGTCACCCATCTCTTCGCCTATGCAGTCTCCTAAGGTCAAAGGCTGCAAGTGCCTTTGAGTTCAGCAAGGTCAGAGTGGCCGCATTGTTAGTGTCATAGGCGCCGATCCAGTGGGTGCTTCGGGGCCCGAGCACCCACAGACAATGCCGAGCACCCATATGGGATTGATGGCAACTTTCAATCTTTAAAATAATTTTTGAAAAATCAATCTTGTTGTCCTTAAAGGGGAACATTATCACCAGACCTATGTAAGCGTCAATATATACCTTGATGTTGCAGAAAAAAGACCATATATTTTTTAACCGATTTCCGAACTCTAAATGGGTGAATTTTGGCGAATTAAACGTCTTTCTAATATTCGCTCTCGGAGCGATGACGTCACAACGTGGCATCACATCGGGAAGCAATCCGCCATTTTCTCAAACATCGAGTCAAATCAGCTCTGTTATTTTCCATTTTTTCGACTGTTTTCCGTACCTTGGAGACATCATGCCTCGTCGGTGTGTTGTCGGAGGGTGTAACAACACGAACAGGGACGGATTCAAGTTGCACCAGTGGCCCAAAGATGCGAAAGTGGCAAGAAATTGGACGTTTGTTCCGCACACTTTACCGACAAAAGCTAAGCTATGACAGAGATGGCAAGAATGTGTGGATATCCTGCGACACTCAAAGCAGATGCATTTCCAACGATAAAGTCAAAGAAATCTGCCGCCAGACCCCCATTGAATCTGCCGGAGTGTGTGAGCAATTCAGGGACAAAGGACCTCCGTAGCACGGCAAGCTATGGCGGCAGTTTGTTCCCGCAGACGAGCGAGCTAAACCCCCTGGATGTCTTGTCTCATACCGTCCCTTAAACTGGACAGATCAGCTTTCAGGAAAAGAGTGCGGATGAGGGTATGTCTACAGAATATATTAATTGATGAAAATTGGGCTGTCTGCACTCTCAAAGTGCATGTTGTTGCCAAATGTATTTCATATGCTGTAAACCTAGTTCATAGTTGTTAGTTTCCTTTAATGCCAAACAAACACATACCAATCGTTGGTTAGAAGGTGATTGCCGAATTCGTCCTCGCTTTCTCCCGTGTTGCTGGCTGTCGTGTCGTTTTCGTCGGTTTCGCTTGCATACGGTTCAAACCGATATGGCTCAATAGCTTCAGTTTCTTCTTCAATTTCGTTTTCGCTACCTGCCTCCACACTACAACCATCCGTTTCAATACATTCGTAATCTGTTGAATCGCTTAAGCCGCTGAAATCCGAGTCTGAATCCGAGCTAATGTCGCTATAGCTTGCTGTTCTTTCCGCCATGTTTGTTTGTGTTGGCTTCACTATGTGACGTCACAGGAAAATGGACGGGTGTTTATAACAATGGTTAAAATCAGGCACTTTGAAGCTTTTTTTAGGGATATTATGGGTATATTAAATATTATGGGACGGCGTGGCGCAGTGGAAGAATGGCCGTGCGCGACCCAAGGGTCCCTGGTTCAATCCCCACCTAGTACCAACCTCGTCATGTCCGTTGTGTCCTGAGCAAGACACTTCACCCTTGCTCCTGATGGGTGCTGGTTAGCGCCTTGCATGGCAGCTCCCTCCATCAGTGTGTGAATGTGTGTGTGAATGGGTAAATGTGGAAGTAGTGTCAAAGCGCTTTGAGTACCTTGAAGGTAGAAAAGCGCTATACAAGTACAACCCATTTATATTGCGTGATGGGTAAAATTTTGAAAAAAACTTCGAAAAATATATTAAGCCACTGGGAACTGATTTTTAATGGTTTTAACCATTCTGAAATTGTGGTAATGTTCCCCTTTAATTTTGTAGCGAGTTTGGTCCGTTTTACAAAATAATAAAGTCATATGGGATATTAGCTTCGCTGAACGTCTATTTTTTTTTTTTAAATACACACATAGCGAACACCCACTAGCAGAAATGTAGATCGGCGCCTATGGTTAGTGTTCAGGATATAACGTGCTTTAAAATGCGCCACCTGTCCTCAGCGTTCAGCTCAGGATATGATGCCACTCACTTTGTTTTGTGCCACCAAAGGTTTATTACACGGCCGGTACTACTGGACACACCAGCATCTTCTTGTTGTGTAACTGCTGCAATTGTGGTCTTTTAAGTCCAGCATCCGCTGGGTGTTAGTTTGTGTTAAAACATAGTAATAACAATAAGTAAATGTACATTTTGTATTTCTTTTTTAAGATGTTCTCCTCTGTTTAAGTTGTAAATTGATCACCAATGTTTTTGATTGGTTACTTTTTGCTGCTGTACAGATTTTTTTATTGAAAAAAATGTTTTTTGGTTTTTTTCAGTTGATAGTTTGGGAAGAAAATGTTGAACTCTAACAATGGTCAGTCTTTTATTGATGAATTTTTTTAACTGCACTTAGTCCATAATTTCCTGGTTATAACTTTATTTTATTATAATAATTGTTTTGTAATATGATTTGTGAAAGTAAAAAGCTGCAAATTTGGAGGCAATTTACTATTTTAATTTACATGATCAAAGTTAATAAAATATTATCTTTCTGTGTGGACTACGTGGGTTCCCTCCGGGTCCCACCTCCAAAGACATGCACCTGGGGATAGGTTGACACTAAAACAAATGGCCCTAGTGTGTGAATGTGAATGTTGTCTGTCTATCTGTGTTGGCCCTGTGATGAGGTGGCGACTTGTCCAGGGTGTATCCTGCCTTCCGCCCGAATACAGCTGAGATAGGCTCCAGCACCCCCCGCCACCCCAAAAGGGACAAGCGGTAGAAAATGGATGGTTTAACCCAGTGTTTTTCAACCTTTTTTGAGCCAAGGCACATTTTTTTTCATAAAAAAATACGGAGGCACACCACCAGCAGAAAAGGTTAAAAAATGAAACTCCACCAGGTTGTCGTGGCTTATTTTGAGTTTGTTGTTGTTTCCTGTGTGTAGTGCTTTAGTTCCTGTCTTGCGCTGTTATTTTGGTGACCCTTCTGTAGCAGCTTCACGCCTTCCTTTGAGTGCTATTGCCCGCACCTGCTTTGTTTCGCAATCAAAACTATTTAAGTTGTGCGTACGCTATCCTTTGTGGGAACATTGTTGATTGTCATGTCATGTACGGATGTACTTTGTGGACACCGTCTCTGCTCCACACACTGTAAGTTTTTGCTGTCGTCCAGCATTCTGTTTTTGTTGACTTTGTAGCCAGTTCAGTTTTAGTTTTGTTTTACATAGCCATCCCTATGCTTCAGTGCCTTTTCCTAGCGGGATTTGCCTTTTGTTCATTTTTGGTTTAAGCGTTACATACCTTTTTACCTGCACACTGTCTCCCGCTGTGCTCTGCATATTGGGATCACGACAAACCATCCTTGACGCGTTCCGACTTCTACAAAGCAATGAACTACCTGCTGCCACCCACTGGTATGGAGTATTACATGGTTACCCTGCCGAGCTCTACACAGCACAGGCACTAGACAATGGCACATTGTTATGATTATTGATTTGCAAAAAATGTTTTTTGGACCAATTAGGTGAAGTTGCATAATTTCCCACGGCACACCAGACAATATCTCACGGCACACTAGTGTGCCGCGGCACAGTGGTTGAAAATCACTGGTTTAACCTGTCTTGTATTCAAAACAAAGAATAACAAACATAGACGTTTACTAATAATCTTGTTTTTTGACAGGCAGAATTGGCAACATTCTTTTATATGAGAAACATTTGCATGTCATTGTTTGACTGTTAGCATGAAGATATGTATCACTATAAAACAATTTATTTGAAGCCCAAGATCTCTGCTAGCTGGGTGTACAATTACAATATCTTTGTCGCGCACGCCCTCTGCTGGTCACTAGCAGCAACAGCAGGATGTTCCCAATAAATACATTACAGTACAATACAGTTAAATGCTCAGCCAGCCACCTGAGTTGTGTTTAAGTGTTGCTCGGAAAGTTTTGAATCAATCATTTTCCTTCTGTTAAACGATTAGTAACACTTAAACAAATAGTGGCGATACTTTAAAAACAAGCACACTAACGGGACAAGCGGTAGAAAATGGATGGGGATGGGATACTAACAACTGCTACTGTTACGTAATACTAATCACTGTGTGACTTTTGTGATGCCGCATTTGTAGTGTCCGACAAACGTCACGCGCACAGAGGACCCGGAAAAGAAGAAAAGTGAGCATTTAACTCTTGTGACATTTTACAAAGTGGATGAGGAGCGACGTCACTCTTTATGAAAAGGTTAGTCCCACACACACTTTGGAAATATGTAACGTGTTATGATTTATTTTGTTAACAGCTGCTTTTGCACTTGCTTTTATACAGCCTATATTTGAATACGGTAATGTTATAACTGTCATAGCGTAACATGGAGGAAATATGGACGTGTTGTTACTAATATATTTTTACACTGCTTTTTCCATCAAATATTTTCCCCAAACTCCTTACATCTGCTGTATGCCTATTTGTTCATCTTTTTAGTATTAATTTGAAAAAAAGACAATAATTGTATTTAATAATGAATAGTCCTTCATATTGGGCAGCACGGTACTGAAGGAGTTAGTGCAAGTGCCTCACAATAAGGAGTTCAATCCCGCGCGAGGGATCTTTCTCTGTGGAGTTTGCAAATTCAAAATGAGCTAATATTTGCAAAAAATTAAGTTTACCAGTTCAAACGTTAAATATCTTATCTTTGCAGTCTATTCAATTGAATATAGGTTGAAAAGGATTTGCAAATCATCGTATTCTGTATTTATGTACGATTTACATAAAGTGCCAACTTCACTGGTTTTGGGTTTTGTACATACATACATACACACACACACACACACACACACACACATATATATATATATATATATATATATATATATATATATATATATATATATATATATATATATATATATACAGGGGCGCCGCTAGGGATTTTGGGCCCCATAAAAATAATATTTACAGGGCCCCCAACACAGTGTCATTATTTTTTCTGTATTATAATTTCATCATCATTAGTGGCCTCTCTGGCCCCCCCTCCATCATGGGCCCCTAGAATCCGTCTCCTTTACACCCCCCCCCCCCCCCCCCCCCCCCTTTTCGGCGCCCCTGTATATATATATATATATATATATATATATATATATATATATATATATATATATATATATACATATATAAACTTTAGGGCTGCGAATCTTTGGGTGTCCCACGATTCGATTCAATATCGATTCTTGGGGTCACGATTCGATTCAAAATCGATTTTTTTTTTTTCGATTCAACGCGCTTCTCGATTCAAAAATGATTTTTTCCCGATTCAAAAGGATTCTCTATTCATTCAATACATAGGATTTCAGCAGGATCTACCCCAGTCTGCTGACATGCAAGCAGAGTAGTAGATTTTTGTAAAAAGCTTTTATAATTGTAAAGGACAATGTTTTATCAACTGATTGCAATAATGCAAATTTGTTTTAACTACTAAATGAACCAAAACTATGACTTATGTTATCTTTGTGAAAATATTGGACACAGTGTGTTGTCAAGCTTAAGAGATGCGATGCAAGTGTAAGCCACTGTGACACTATTGTTCTTTTTTTTATTTTTTATAAATGTCTAATGATAATGTCAATGAGAGATTTTTAATCACTGTTATGTTGAAATTGTAACTAATATTGATACTGTTGTTGATAATATTAATTTTTGTTTCACTACTTTTGGTTTGTTCTGTGTCGTGTTTGTGTCTCCTCTCAATTGCTCAGTTTATTGCAGTTCTGAGTGTTGCTGGGTTGGGTTTGGTTTTGGAATTGGATTGCATTGTTATAATATTGCTGTTTATTGTTTTGTTGGATTGATTAATTAAAAAAAAAAAAATAAATAAATAAAAAATAAAAAAATCGATTTTTAAAAAATGAGAATCGATTCTGAATCGCACAACGTGAGAATCGCGATTCGAATTCGAATCGATTTTTTTCCACACCCCTAATATATATATATATATATATATATATATATATATTTATACATATATATATATATATATATATATATATATATATATATATATATATATATATATATATACGCACACACACATATACATACATATATGTATATATACAGATATACAAACCCCGTTTCCGTATGAGTTGGGAAATTGTGTTACATGTAAATATAAACGGAATACAATGATTTGCAAATCCTTTTCAACCCATATTCAATTGAATGCACTACAAAGACAAGATATTTAATGTTCAAACTCATAAACTTTATTTTTTTTTTGCAAATAATAATTAACTTAGAATTTCATGGCTGCAACACGTGCCAAAGTAGTTGGGAAAGGGCATGTTCACCACTGTGTTACATCACCTTTTCTTTTAACAACACTCAATAAACGATTGGGAACTGAGGAAACTAATTGTTGAAGCTTTGAAAGTGGAATTCTTTCCCATTCTTGTTTTATGTAGAGCTTCAGTCGTTCAACAGTCCGGGGTATCCACTGTCGTATTTTAGTCTTCATAATGTGCCACACATTTTCGACGGGAGACAGGTCTGGACTGCAGGCGGACCAGGAAAGTACCCGCACTCTTTTTACGAAGCCACGCTGTTGTAACACGTGCTGAATGTGGCTTGGCATTGTCTTGCTGAAATAAGCAGGGGCGTCCATGAAAAAGACGGCGCTTAGATGGCAGCATATGTTGTTCCAAAACCTGTATGTACCTTTCAGCATTAATGGTGCCTTCACAGATGTGTAAGTTACCCATGCCTTGGCACTAATGCACCCCCATACCATCACAGATGCTGGCTTTTCAACTTTGCGTCGATAACAGTCTGGATGGTTCGCTTCCCCTTTGGTCCGGATGACACGATGTCGAATATTTCCAAAAACAATTTGAAATGTGGACTCGTCAGACCACAGAACACTTTTCCACTTTGCATCAGTCCATCTTAGATGATCTCGGGCCCAGAGAAGCCGGCGGCGTTTCTGGATGTTGTGGATAAATGGCTTTCGCTTTGCATAGTAGAGCTTTAACTTGCACTTACAGATGTAGCGACCAACTGTATTTAGTGACAGTGGTTTTCTGAAGTGTTCCTGAGCCCATGTGGTGATATCCTTTAGAGATTGATGTCGGTTTTTGATACAGTGCTGTCTGAGGGATCGAAGGTCACGGTCATTCAATGTTGGTTTCCGGCCATGCCGCTTACGTGGAGTGATTTCTCCAGATTCTCTGAACCTTTTGATGATATTATGGACCGTAAATGTTGAAATCCCTAAATTTCTTGCAATTGCACTTTGAGAAACGTTGTTCTTGAACTGTTTGACTATTTGCTCACGCAGTTGTGGACAAAGGGGTGTACCTCGCCCCATCCTTTCTTGTGAAAGACTGAGCATTTTTTGGGAATCTGTTTTTATACCCAATCATGGCACCCACCTGTTCCCAATTAGCCTGCACACCTGTGGGATGTTCCAAATAAATGTTTGATGAGCATTCCTCAACTTTATCAGTATTTATTGCCACCTTTCCCAACTTCTTTGTCACGTGTTGCTGGCATCAAATTCTAAAGTTAATGATTATTTGCAAAAAAAAAAAAAGTTTATCAGTTTGAACATCAAATATGTTGTCTTTGTAGCATATTCAACTGAATATGGGTTGGAAATGATTTTCAAATCATTGTATTCCGTTTATATTTACATCTAACACAATTTCACAACTCATATGGAAATGGGGTTTGTACATTCATACGCACGGTGGAACAGGGGTTAGCGCAAGTGCCTCACAATACGAAGGTCCTGAGTTCAATCCTTGGGCTCGGGATCTTTCTGTGTGGAGTTTGCATGTTCTCCCCTTGACTGCGTGGGTTCCCTCCGGGTACTCCGGCTTCCTCCCACCTCCAAAGACATGCACCTGGGGATAGGTTGATTGGCAACACTAAATTGGCCCTAGTGTGTGAACGTTGTCTGTCTATCTGTGTCGGCCCTGCGATGACGTGGCGACTTGTCCCGCCTTCCGCCCGAATGCAGCTGAGATAGGCTCCAGCACCCCCCGAGTCCCCGAATGGGACAAGCGGTAGAAAATTGATGGATGGTCCTTCATATTTTGTCATTATGTATACAATAATTGATGTTTTGAACAACGCTGCATAATAAAAATAACTAGTTTGCAGTTGAGTTGGAGGACAATGGACAAAAAAGTGTCTATAATATTTTGCACAACCAAAATATTACAAGCTTCTATATGACGTAGTGCAATCGTACACAATTATAAACACCATAATAAACATATTGTGGGAATAATGGATACAATTTCATTGAGCTAATGTACATTTCCTAAAAAAAAGTAAACCAGGCGTCAAATCAAATTGTATGACATACAATTAAAATATGCCAAGTAGCACCTCTCTCTGCATTCATTCTGTCCAAGTAGCTCTAATTTTGATGAAAGTTTAAATCAATTAAATGTCAGCATGTGTGAATGTCTTGTTTATTGCAATCACCACAATATGTTTGCAGTGTGTGCATTAATATTATTTTTAGCTGTACAATTGTTACATATGGCAAAGCCAAATCGAATTGGTGATTTTTTTACTAAAAAAAAACATACTTCTCTGTCGTATTTCAACTCTAGTTATGGTAATACTCATACTAATCCAGTCAAAATTTGTATTGGCCCATCTTAGATCACTTTAGTTCATTTCTGTGCAAGGTTCCTATGTCGAATATGACTTATTTGAGTAGTTAAAATGAGGGATGTAATGTAGCTCCACGGCGGTGTAGGATGTTGACATAAAGCGCTCTTCAGTGATACAACAAAAAATATTAAATATAAATAAGATTTATTTAACAGGACTGTGATGAGGTTGTTCTTTTGTTCTTCTGTATGATACAACTTCCTGTGGACTGTGATTCGTGGGATATTGACATTTTTGTTAATGTCTTAAGGAAGGAAATTAAAGTGTGAATTTTAACGACGGTATAAAAAAAAGATAATAAAATAAACCCATATATAGTTGTCATGAAGTGGTGGTGACGAACCCCAAGATGCAGAGATGACAGGCGGTGTACAAAAAAACATGGTTTTAATGTTAAAAAAAAAGGTGAAAACAAAAAGGCGCACAAGGCGAAGGCACAACTTAATGCAGGAAACAAAAGCTAACACTTAGCCTGAACTATGGACATGAAACAAAAGTCGCTAACTGTGGCATAAATAAACACAACTTACTTGGCAAGGCACGAGCAGCATGAACTAAGCATGAAATCATCAGCATGAACTATGGTATCTCCAGAAAACAAGCATGAACATAGCATTGCATGAAACAGGCAGTCCACAGCATACAGCAAACAATACTCCAGCCCTGACTGAGTGCTCGGGCAGCAGGTGAGCGGGCGGACACTAATCAGAGGCAGGAGGAAATAATAAGTAACCATGGTAACTAAAACAAACAAGGGTGCACAAAACACAAGAACTAATGAAGTCCAAAACGAACAGAACATAAAACATGATCTGGGACATGGATCATGACAATAGTATTGTAAAATTTGGATAAGGAGTGAGTGTAACACAAAGATGTAACAAATATAACATTAAATAAGGAGTCACATTTTAAGAATCTTATGTATTGTTCCATTGCTATTCATAACTCCCCTGAGAAATTTCTAGGAGCTTTAAAATACCATCCAGATAATAATCTGTGGTCTGGTCCGCAGCATTAAGCATAAAAATATGTATAGGCAAGAGCCAGAGCAATAATTTACAATCAAACACTTTATCTCTGGTTCTGCTGATGTTCTTTCCGTACACTTAAGTCTGCCTGATCGAATTACACTGTGAAAGTGTATTTATATCCACTACAAGGTGCCGTGCAGTTAAAAGTTTATAAATGACATGGGCGTTTGAACAAAGAGAAAGTTGCAGCTGTGGTGAGAGTTGTAGCACAGTCGACACAGTCATGCTCTTCCATTAAGGCACAATATGGAAAGTACAAGAATTGCAGCGGGAATTGTGCGATATCATCTGTGCACGTCTCATGGCCTTTATGCTGAACCAATACGTTGTGCGCGCTAAGTGTTGGATTAGTCTAAACAAAGATAGGCATTATCAGTCGGCGAGGAGAGGAAGGCACCTAACGGAAGCCGTGTGTCATGTGCCTTGACTTAATTTTCATTTAGACAGCACAAAATGTATTATTTATAATAAAACAGTGCAGTATTTCCCACAGATCTGCAATGTATTTATGGATTGCATGTGTATAGCTCAGGGGTTTCCACACTTTTTGACTGGGGGGCCCTCATTGAACTTAAAAAATTTGGCCGGGGGCCGAATTGGGACAGCATGCAAAGTAACTATACATATATGTATGTATATACATATATATATATATATATATATATATATATATATATATATATATATATATATATATATATATATATATATATATATATATATATATATATGTATTTTTATATATATATATATATATATATATATATATATATATATATATATATATGCATGTGTGTATGTGTGTGCGAACCACGCCCCCACTGCTACAGGTATCTTGGCAATCTCAGGGGAACCCTGAAACCGAAAGTGAAATAACTGATCACGCAATTCAATTTTTTTTTTTTTAAACATTCCTAAAACGTTTACAAATTAAAATAGAAGATTAACATATTCAAACACACAAATACAAATAGTATGGCTTTAATTAAGCCAGAACAACATGTGTTTCCTCTGCCAAGAAAGCACAGTATGGTGTAGCTATTTATTTTAGTTATTTGAAAAAACATTTTGTTAAAAGATTTTAGCGTGTGTATAATTACTTGTTTAGCACTTTAAACACTACCCCGATCATAATGATAACCATGATAATTTTGATCACAAGAAAATTGGCAACACTAAATTTGCCCTAGTGAGTGAATGTGAGTGTGAATGTTGTCTGTCTATCTGTGTTGGCCCTGTGATGAGGGGGCGACATGTCCAGGGTGTACCCCGCCTTCCACCCGTGTTCAGCTGGGATTGGCTCCCCCCCACCCCGCGGCTCCGAACGGGACAAGCTGTAGAAAATGGATGGATGCATGGAACTTTTTTTAGCCATTTTATATTTTGTTTTGGGTCAGCATGGTGGGGTTAGTGCATATGCCTCACCATAAGAAGGCCCGGGGTTCGACCCCCAGGCTTCGGAGTCTTTTTGTGTGGAGTTTGCATGTTCTGCCCGTGACTATGTGGGTTCTCTCCGGGCTTCCTCCCACCTCCAAAGACATGCATAGGTTGATTGGCAACACTAAATTGGCCCTAATGTGTGAGTGTGAATGTTATCTGTCTATCTGTGTTGGCCCTGCGATGAGGTGGCGACTTGTCCAGGGTGTACCCCGCCTTCTGCCCGAATGCAGCTGGGATAGGCTCCAGCACCCCCCACCAACATGTGCCAAGAGGTAGAAAATGGATATATTATTTTTTGGTTTCTTAACAAAGAAAGACCCTATGTTATTGCTTTGGGTTGTGATTTTTATTCAAGTGCAACTTTTTGCTTACAGAGTATATTTTATTTTTATTATTGTTTATTTTCATTTAACTTGGTATTTAAAAGTTTACATTTCAATTACAATATAGAATAATTACTATATGTAGAGGCAGGGATTTGTTTCTCACTTGTCACCTGGGATAGTGGGTGTGGCTACATGTGTGTGTGGGTGTGTGGGCGGTGTGTGTGGGGCTGAATGATTGCTGAATGAATAACACCTGTACCTGTCTGTGAATTGTTTGGCTTGTATGGAGAGAGTGTGAACCTGGGTGCCGTTACTTCTGTTGACCGCAAAGGGACCACAAACCATCTGCATGCTGTGTACATACATCTACTGATGCTTAGTCTGGACACATCCTCAGTGACCTCTTGGATTCACCGGGCGTTTCGGGTCTCTCAACTGGTCATACGCCCTCCTCCAAGCGACCCAACCGGGGGTGATCAAATCCCCCGGCTTGTGTCCAGATGGCTCGCTAGCTACCATGACTCCAAGGATCTCCTCTTTTGAGCCACAACCATCTCGAGGCCCTTTCCGCCGCTTCGGTGGTACTGCGGATGGCTCTCCTCTTTCTCTCTCCATCGATGCCCAAACTGCTGAAGGCTCTGACCAAGGAACGGGCTGCAAATCCTCTACATCCAACCTCCACAGGGAAACACCTTGCTCTCCAACCAGCCTGCTGACAGTCGCTGATCAGTCCTGCATACTTGGAGAGCTTCCTCTCGAAGGCTTCTTCCAGGCGATCTTCCCACGGGACTGTCAGCTCCAGCAGCACAGCTTGTTTGGTGGACTCAGACACAAGGACAATGTCTGGTCGCAGGGTGGTGACTGCGATATGGCTGGGGAACTTCAGCTGGTTTTCAAGGTCCACCAACAACTGCCAGTCTTTTGCAGACGTCAGGATGCCTGCTGATGTTTTCCTAGCAGGAGTTGGCATGTCCCCAGCTCTGACAAAGGCGATGGTTTTCTTGGAGGGGTGGAACTGTTTTGCCCATGCCAGTCCTGTGCTAATGGCTTCAGTGATGGTCTTCAGGACTTGGTCATGCCTCCACCTGTACCTTCCATCTTCAAGTGCCTTTGTACAGCAACTGAGGATGTGTTCCAGGGTTCCTCGCTTGGAGCACAGTGGGCATGCTGATGTCTCTGCTATGCCCCATGTGTGCAGGTTTGAAGGGCTTGGGAGCACATCATATACTGCCTGGATGAGAAATTTGATGCGTTGCGGCTCGGCTTTCCAAAGCTCAGCCCAGGTCACTCTCCTCTCAACCGCATTCTCCCATCTTGTCCAAGCTCCCTGTTGCTTCATTCCAACAGCCTTGCAGGTTCTTGTCTCCTCCACTGCCGCTCTCACCTCATCCTGAACAAAACGTCGGCCTTCCTTCCCCCTAGTGTTCAGTTGGGGAGTTGGAAAGGACCCTAGCCCAGCTCGACCCCGTGTAACTGCTCCAACCAGGCTCCTATGTCGCAGCCTTGCATATGCCTCTTGAACTGCTTCCTCTGCCCTCCATTTCCTGCCAGTCCTCACTTGGATCCCTGCTTTGGCCACCTTCGGATCACTTGAGTCCCTGTACTGTACCACTTCTCTGGCTCTAGTTACCTTAAATTCCTCCTCCAAGGATTTGAAAGGCAACTGCAGTTTGTTGCTGTTCCCGTAGAGTGCAATGCTACTCAGGCTCTTAGGTAGTCCCAGCCATCTCCGGAGGTGGTTGCTGACCCTCCGCTCTAGGATCTCAACTGTCGAGATGGGGAACGAGTAGATGAGGAGGGGCCACAGGATCCTGGGAAGAATGCCATGCTGGTAAATCCAGGCTTTAAACTTCCCAGGTAAGCCTGACTTGTCCACGGATTTCAGCCAGCCATCCAACTCAGCGCATGTCGACTGGATGCATGTTGTGTCTCTCAAAGAGCAGTCAAAAACCTTGCCCAAGCTCTTGACTGGCTTCTCTGAGATAGTTGGAATGGCCGTGCCTGAGATGTTAAACCGGAACTTGTCCTTCACCTTACCCTTCTTCAGCACCATTGATCTGGATTTGGCGGGTTTGAAATGCATTCGGGCCCACTCCACCAACTCCTCAAGTCCCTTCAGAATCCAACGGCAGCCTGGGACTGATTCTGTCATGACTGTGAGGTCATCCATGAATGCCCTGATGGGTGTATTGTATTTTTACTCAAAGGGAAAATAAATCACCCTCAAAACAGCAGTAATGACTTCATGTTGCATCCTTGGACCCAGCGTGTCAGACAGAGCTCTGCTTCCCACTCTCAATGACTAATTAATTTCTGATAGTCACACAACACTGTATTTTCCAACAACAAACCGTGGGTCACTAAAAAGTGTCATAAACATGAAGAAACACATCTTTTATACAGGGAGCATGCAGGAGAGGAAATATATCAACCGAGTGGTAAGGAGCAAGATAAGGGAAGCTAAAAGAGTTTATAGGGATAAGGTAGAACACAAATATACCAGTGGAGATCTTCGGGCAGCTTGGATTAGAATAAAAGCAATGACCTCCATCTCTCAGTGAGAGTAACAGGAATCCTATAAAAATTGAGGGAATAAATAGGGCTGACCTCCCAAATGAATTGAATAGTTTTTATTCTCGATTTGAAAAGAATGACTTTTCCAGTAATATTTCCCTCCTTAAAGGCCTACTGAAACCGACCACGCAGTCTGATAGTTTATGTATCAATGATGAAATCTTAACATTGCAAAACATGCCAATACGGCCGGGTTAGCTTACTAAAGTGCAATTTTAAATTTTGCGCGAAATATCCTGCTGAAAACGTCTCGGTATGATGACGTCTGCGCGTGACGTCACGGATTGTAGAGGGCATTTTGGGACAGCATGGTGGCCAGCTATTAAGTCGTCTGTTTTCATCGCAAAATACCACAGTATTCTGGACATCTGTGTTGGTGAATCTTTTGCAATTTGTTCAATGAACAATGGAGACAGCAAAGAAGAAAGCTGTAGGTGGGAAGCGGTGTATTGCGGCAGGTGTTGTGCCGGATAATGCACCTCCGCCGTAGAATGCACCTCCTGACTGCTGTGCCGGATAACACAGCCGGTGTTTCATTGTTTACATTCCCGAAAGATGACAGTCAAGATTTACCATTGGCCTATGGAGAACTGGGACAACAGAGACTCTTACCAGGAGGACTTTGAGTTGGAAGCGCAGACGCGGTACCGTGAGTACGCATGCAGCTGCGGCTTCCAAACATTTGATCGCTTGCCCGTACGTGCGTGCCGCTATGTGCATGTCACGTACGTAACTTTGGGGACTTTGGGGAAATATATGTGCTGTATGAACTTTGGGGAGGTGAACGGTACTTTGAGCTGTGGGATTGAGTGTGTTGTGCAGGTGTTTGAGTTGTATTGGCGGGTTATATGGACGGGAGGGGGAGGTGTTTGTTATGCGGGATTAATTTGTGGCATATTAAATATAAGCCTGGTTGTGTTGTGGCTAATAGAGTATATATATGTCTTGTGTTTATTTACTGTTTTAGTCATTCCCAGCTGAATATCAGGTCCCACCCGCCTCTCACAGCATCTTTTCTATCTGAATCGCTCCCACTGCCCTCTAGTCCTTCACTCTCACTTTCCTCATCCACAAATCTTTCATCCTCGCTCAAATTAATGGGGAAATTGTGGCTTTCTCGGTCCGAATCGCTCTCGCTGCTGGTGGCCATGATTGTAAACAATGTGCAGATGTGAGGAGCTCCACAACCTGTGACGTCACGCGCATAACATCTGCTACTTCCGGTAGAGGCAAGGCTTTTTTATCAGCGACCAAAAGTTGCGAACTTTATCGTCGATGTTCTCTACTAAATCCTTTCAGCAAAAATATGGCAATATCGCGAAATGATCAAGTATGACACATAGAATGGACCTGCTATCCCCGTTTAAATAAGAAAATCGCATTTCTGTAGGCCTTTAAAGAGTCTCTTACCCATGATCCAAACATTATCATCAAGCACGAGCATGTTAGAGAGCTTTTAAAACGAGTCAAAATAAGGAAGGCCCCTGGTCCAGACCTTATTTGTGGGCGCACTCTCCAATATTGTGCGGACCAACTTTGTAGTGTTCTCCAACATATGTTTCAAATGTCACTGAACTGTAACCAGATTTCTGGTATTTGGAAGTCTTCTATTGTGATCCCCATCCCAAAAACATGTAAATCTAAACAAATTAGTGATTTTTGACCAGTTGCATTAATGTCATCAATCATGAAAATCTTTGAGAAAATTGTTAAAGGCCTGGTCATGTCTTCTATAGAGGGACTTGATCCACTACAATTTACCTATCAAGCAGGGAAAGGTGTATATGATGCAAAGCTTTTTATACTCAACCACCTCTACAAACACTTAGAGAAGCCACGAGCCCAGGCCAGGCTCTTATTTGTTGATGTCTCTTCCGCATTTAATTCAATGCAGCCACATCTCTTAATAGAGAGGCTTGTGTCTAAATTTGAATTGTCTCACCAGCTTGTGCTGTGGATTTTAGACTTTTTAACTGGCAGAGAGCAAAGAGTCTCTGTAATAGGCTCTCTGACTCTGTAACCATCTCCACAGGTTCACCCCTAGGATCACCCTTACTTTTTATGATGTTTACTAATGAATGCAGGAGTAGGCAGGAAGACAGCTATCTGATTAAGTTCTCTGATGACACGGCACTGCTGTGCCTCCTCTATGGTTCACAATCAAAGCATGAGAGCGCCCTTACGGATTTGATCTCCTGGTGTGACTGTAACTTTTTGGATTTAAATGAAACCAAATAATGAATTATTGATTTTAGACTTAAGAAGGACATTTCTACAGAGTGCACCATACATAACAAAAAAGTAAACAGTGTTTCATCATATCAATATTTGGGGACCTTTTTTGACGACCAGCTTAAGTTTGATGTGAACACAGATTTTATAGTGAAGCGAGCACAACAGAGAATTCATCTTCTAAGGAAATTAAATTATTTCTCTGTCAGGCCTGTTATACTCTGTCGTTTTTATCAAACATTTGTTGAGAGTCTTTTGTGTTTTTCTTTTATTTGTTGGTTTCACTGTCTTTCAGTTAAAGACCGAAACAGCCTGACTAGTATTGTTAAGTCTTGCTCTAAGATTACCGGAGTAAAACTAAGAGACTTTTTCTGTAACCAGCAAATCCTCCGAAAAGCAAGGAGCATTTTAGCCTCCCCGAGCCATGTCCTTGCGGGGGAATTCTCTCTGTTGCCTTCAGGGCAACGCTATGCCCTTCCATTGAGTAAAACAAATCGCTTTTCCAAATCATTCGTCCCCTCTGCACTCGAACTCTTAAACTTTTTTCAACTTTTACATTTTTCAGAGTGTTGTATTGTTTATGTATATATTGGATTTTGATTTATTGTGAGCCATGTAGGCTTTCTGAACCACGACAACCTGCTGCTCAAATTGTATTGCCCCTTGAGGGATTAATAAAGTTGTTTGAATTGAATTGAATTGAACAATGTTAAAATATAAGAGAAATACAAATTTATTGCATTTGATTATTTCATATATTTTCATACTTGCCAATCCTCACGGATTTTCCGGGAGACTCCCGAAATTCAGCGCCTCTCCCGAAAACCTCCCGGGACAAATTTTCTCCCGAAAATCTCCCGAAATTCATGCGGACCTGAGTGACGTGTCGACAGCCTGTTTTCACGTCCGCTTTCCCACAATATAAACAGCGTGCCTGCCCGATGACGTTATAAGTGTTGAATGATCGAGGGCGAGTTATTGGTTTCTTATGTGGGTTTATTTTTAGGCAGTTTCATTAAAGTCCTCCCAGCGTGGCAACAACACACAACAACAGCAGTCACGTTTTCGTACCGTAAAGTAGTTTGTCTGCCGTAAACAGCAATGTTGTGACACTCTTTAACAGGACAATACTGCCATCTACTGCACATGCATATGTGACAATAACATCTAGGTCTTTTAGAGAGTGCAGTGCACAACAGCGCACACAACAAGGAGACGAAGCAGAATGCATCATCAGAGAGGGTGTTCAGCATGGTTAGAAAAATAGTGACAGAGAATAGAACAAGGATGGACAATTCAACCCTTAACGCAACAATGAGTAGATGAGTGTTATGTGTGTGTATGTGTGTAAATAAATGAACACTGAAATTCAAGTATTTCTCTTATTTATATATATATATATATATATATATATATATATATATATATATATATATATATATATATATATATATATATATGTATATATAATACAATAAATATATATATATATATAGCTAGAATTCACTGAAAGTCAAGTATTTCATATATATATATATATATATATATGAAATACTTGACTTGGTGAATTCTAGCTGTAAATATACTCCTCCCCTCTTAACCACCCCCCCCCCACACACACACACACACACCTCCCGAAATCGGAGGTCTCAAGGTTGGCAAGTATGTATATGTTAGATGCAAGCTGATATAAAAAGCTGATACTTTTTTTTCTTGCTGATATTGGATCGGAACACCAGTCAAATAGTGTGTTTTTTTATGTGGGTATTTCAACATCATAAGGTGTGTTGAAACAGAATTATGATGCCATTTACTGCATGAAGTTGGAACGACAAGGTCCATTCACACACTCATATTGGAGGGCAACAGGGGGCGCCAAATCCAATTGTGACTGTGTTGTCTTGTGCAGGTCTCTGGTCACGTTCTGTTGGTTCAGCGATGTCGAGCCGTCTGCTGGAGGTCTGTGTAGTGGTGGGAGCATCCCCTAAGAAACTGTGGGAGGTCTGCCAGGTACTGTCCACATTTTGACACACATTAATGAACGTTTTGATGACTTAAATACGCAGGTTCAAGATTTTAAGGACACCATTAAATATACATGGCAGGATATACACAGTAGGATCTTGATGAGATCAAGTCCAAGGTCTCCAAATTATCAACTGATCATAACACATAGGAGAGTAGGATGTGCATAATTTGTGATGGACTTGTCTCCCTGGAAACAAAAGCTGATTGTTCCTTCTCGACTGGTTTTACTAAATAATCTAATTTTTGATGGAGTTACAGATGTTTCTTCTCAGAAATGGGCGCATACTGAAATTCAAAAAAAAAAAAAATCATATCAAATAAGTTACAACTTGACGCAAAAACCATTAACATCGAAAGAGCTCGCCGTGTTAGAAAAAATTGACAATAGAGAAGATGGAGGTCGCTCAATACCAAATATAGTAAAGTTTGCAAAATACAAAGATAGAGAGCTGGTATGGAAAACAAGAAAAGCGCTAAGAAAGCCAGCTCCGTGGGTCTACATTCGAAAAGATTTCTCTGAGACTGGAAGGCAAAAAAGAAGAGAGTTGTTACCTAAAATGAAAGAAGCTTGTGAAAGAGGGCTAGTGACACATCCTCTTGCTGTGCGTCGAAGTGAGTCCGACTATATCTAGCCGGAACTTCTCCACCTCACGCACTAGCTCAGGCTCCTTCCCCCCCAGCGAGGTGACGCTCCACGTCCCAAGAGCTAGCTTATGTAGCCGAGGATCGGACCGCCAAGTACCCTGCTTTCGGCTGCCGCCCAGCTCACACTGCACCCGACCTCTATGGCCCCTGCTATGGGTGGTGAGCCCATTGGAGGGGGGACCCACGTTGCCTCTTCGGGCTGTGCCCTGCCGGGCCCCATGGGGACAGGCCCGGCCACCAGGCGCTCGCCATCGTGCCCCACCTCCGGGCCTGGCTCCAGAGGGGGGCCCCGGTGACCCGCGTCCGGGCGAGGGAAATCTGGGTTTCTTGTTAGTGTTCTTCATAGAGGTCTTCGAGCTGCTCTTTGTCTGATCCCTCACCTAGGACCAGTCTGCCTTGGGAGACCCTACCAGGGGGCATAGAAGCCCCCGGACAACATAGCTCCTAGGATCATTGGGACACTCAAACTCCTCTACCACGTTAAGGTGGCAGCTCAGAGAGGAGATCTTCCCAGGAAATGAAAAGAGAAAAAATGGAATACTGTATCAGCATCGTCGACCCCCAAAGTTCAACCAGAAAGTAGCATGAGTAAAGTGTGTCCTTGTTTTTGTTTAAATTAGTATTTCACACTGAGTATATATATATATATATATATATATATATATATATATATATATATATATATATATACATATATATACATAGGGATGGTGTGGCTCAGTTGGTAGAGCGGCCATGCCAGCAACCTGAGGGTTCCTGGTTCGATCCCCGGCTTCCGCTATCCAAGTCACGTCCATTGTGTCCCTGAGCAAGACACTTCCTCCTTCCTCCTGATGGGTCGTGGTTAGGGCAGCTCCAAGATCAGTTAGAATAATACATAATGTTGCATATAGAGAACATTCAAGCCCTTTATTTATTGAATCAAAAAATTTGAAATTCAATGATTTGGTGCATTTGCAAACAGCATAAATAATGCACAAGGCAAATTAGAACCTGATACCCAATGTACAATAACTCTTCTCAACAAAAGAGCAGACATATAATATTACAGAAAAAAATCACTTAAAACATGTGTATGCACATACAGCACTTACAACCTTTAGTATATCAGTATGTGGAATTAAATTATGGAATGGATTAAGCAAAGAAGTCAATGTGCTGATGTGAATAATTCTGGGAAATTATTCAAACTCAAAGTGTATACAATGTACGAGGAGGAATACTAATAATGCTTTTACTTAATGAACCTTTTAACTATCTTTGTTATTCCACTTTTTATCCTGTTTATCCTTTTTATGACTTTGCCCCAATTGTTTTGATTTAATTGTTGTATTAATTCACCGGTCTCTCCGGGTACTCCGGCTTCCTCCCACCTCCAAAGACATGCACCTGGGGATAAGTTGATTGGCAACACTAAATTGTCCCTAGTGTGTGATTGTGAGTGTGAATGTTGTCTGTCTATCTGTGTTGGCCCTGCGATGAGGTGGCGACTTGTCCAGGGTGTACCCCGCCTTCCGCCCGATTGTAGCTGAGATAGGCTCCAGCGCCCCCCGCGACCCCAACGGGAATAAGCGGTAGAAAATGGATGGATGGATTAATTCACCGGTTTTGTGCAGCGCTTTGTGATTGCTATCTGTAAATAGCACTTTGTAAATAAAATTTACTTTCTTACTTAACGTATTTTCCGCACTATAAGGCGCACCGGATTATAAGGTGCACCTTCAATGAATGGCCTATTTTAAAACGTTGTTCATATATAAGGTGCACCGTATTATAAGGTGCATAGAATAGATGCTACAGTAGAGCCTGGGGTTACGTTATGCATCCCGTAGTTGCGAGACCTGTTGTGGCTCAATATTGGTCCATATATAAGGCGCACCGGATTATAAGGCGCACTGTCAGATTTTGAGAAAATTGGAGGTTTTTAGGTGCGCCTTATAGTGCGGAAAATACGGTACTGATAAAAAATCTTGAACCTGATTGATGAATGAGACATAATCTGTCACATATTCAGTGAATTTTGTGAACCATTTAGTAAATTAACTACCTATTCATGACAACTGAATTGATATTTATTTATTCATTTACTGTTGTTGTGTTTAAGATTGAAAAGGGAAGTGAACAATTGTGTTACAAATTATTTCTAGACGGGAAAGGGGTAGAATTAAATACGCTCTGCTTCTTCCTACTCCTTTTCAGACATGTTAGAATGTGAAACTGTAAACATGTTTAAAAAAATCACTACGTTGTTATTTATTATATTATTATTTTGTTGTTGTTTTGTTTTGGGTTTCTTTTTCTTCATTGTTTTTAACATGTCTGCACGGTGGAAGAGGGGTTAGTGCATCTGCCTCACAATACGAAGGTCCTGAGTAGTCATGGGTTCAATCCCAGGCTCGGGATCTTTCTGTGTGGAGTTTGCATGTTCTCCCCGTGACTGCGTGGGTTCCCTCCGGGTACTCCGGCTTCCTCCCACCTCCAAAGACATGCACCTGGGGATAGGTTGATTGGAAACACTAAATTGGCCCTAGTGTGTGAATGTGAGTGTGAATGTTGTCTGTCTATCTGTGTTGGCCCTGCGATGAGGTGGCGACTTGTCCAGGGTGTACCCCGCCTTCCGCCCGATTGTAGCTGAGATAGGCTCCAGCGCCCCCCGTGACCCCAAAAGGGAATAAGCGGTAGAAAATGGATGGATGGATGGATGGAATAAATATTTACATTAACAACAACCTGAATGATGTTCAGTACAAGTACATGACTAAAGTCTTTCTTCAAGGCTGTTGACAGTCATGGAAGTCTGGAGAAGGTCCTTTTGGAGCCAGAGGTCCTGCACGTGCTAGCACCCCCTTTTGTCAGCAGACCACAAGCTGAGCGTAAAGCAGGCAGGTCTCATTGGAGGAGGCACCACTCCTTCTTGAGGAAGAAGAGGAAGCGACGTCCTTCAGCTGTCACAGCACCCATACAAGGTCTGTGATCGTAAACAATATCTACACATATACTGTACTGCAAGCTTTTGTAGGAGATTCTCTAATTCTTGTGTCCTACTGCATCAGACCATTTTTCAGGTGGAGATGCAGCAAATGGAAGAGAAGGAAGTGAAGACATCACAGTTCCCAAAGACATTGACCTCATAGCTTTGCCTCAACTCTGCTTTCCTGGTATGTAATATTTTTAGTGCAGTGTGTACACCATGACACTAGTGTATATACTAGTGCACACACACACACACACACACTCAGGACTGTGCCAACTGACCAATCAGACGACTTGTGGGAGGTTGGAGTTTACAGTAGATACTGTATGTATTGGGGGGTGTTTGAAGGATCGATTCCTAAAGGTCAGAGTGAAACTGAATTTCAATTTCTCCCATAAGAAATAATATATCAAGAAATCTCTATAAGACTGTGACAGTCTCTCACCGTCCGGGTTCCACTGACCACCAAATAGGGACACAACGTCAAGCAGATTGTGACTTTTCTTTATTATTTCAATAAATCTGCGTCTTCTTTCGCCGGGTCGCTTTTCAACTCCGACTCCACCTGCTCGCTCTTCCGCTTGCTTTTCAGCACCGCGTCTTCGTCTGTCTCTCGCTCTCCGTCGCCCTCGCTCTGCACGTGTTCGTTTTGCCTCTGCTTCTTCCGCCCCGTCGTTCACGGCTGCCGCCCTTTTACACACTGAGAGGAGATTATATAACTGTGCCCAGGTGGGCGATCCACGCACCTGACATTCATTACGGTGCCGCTGGTCCGCCGGCCACGCCTCCTCGCCGCCATCTCGCAGTCGGTCCCGGCGTGCCCCGCCTCACTGTCGGTCTGTCGGCCACACCTCCCTACAAAGACACACTCAAATATGAACACAACACACATTTTATTTTAAAAAATTATACTTTTGTAAGCAGAAAATAATGTGAATACAAACACGTGATGAATGAAATGGATTAATGAAAACATCACTTTTACTTTCATTGAAGACACTTGTTGGTGAAGACAGCAATGAGCGGAAAGGAAGGAGGGAGGGTAGAGCCACTTTTGTATTTTGCCACAAGTGTTTCTCACCTTCTTTATCAAAGTGCTGGCACACACAACTTTCTTTGGCCACATGATGGCTTATTTTGCTGTCATACTCGGGATCTTTCCTTGTGGAGTTTGCACGTTCTCCTCGTGACTGCGTGGGTTCCCTCCGGGTACTCCGGCTTCCTCCCACCTCTAAAGACATGCACCTGGGGATAGGTTGATTGGCAACACTAAATGGTCCCTAGTGTGTGAATGTTGTCTGTCTATCTGTGTTGGCCCTGTGATGAGGTGGCAACTTGTCCAGAGTGTACCCCGCCGCAGCTGAGGTATTCTCCAGCACCCTCGTGACCCCGAAAGGGACAAGCGGTAGAAAATGGATGGATGGATGGACGTGATAAAAATTAAAAAAAAGCAGAGACTGAGTCACCGGCACGTGAGATTTTTTGTTTAGGCACTCTATTCTGTGAAATGATGTGCAGGCAAACAGATTAGTTTGTTATGTGCACTAAAGCAATCAATCAATCAAACTTTATTTGTATAGCACTTATCATACAGGAGAGTAGCAACACAAAGTGCTTTACAAAAAAACACACGCATGCACACAGCACTACTGACCATAAGAAGACATAGAATGGCTAGAGAATTGGGGAAACATGCCACCTGTGAGGCGTCCAAATTGGGAAATAAGTAACACTTTACACCATCTCAAAAAAATAAAAAACATATATTTTAAATATATGTAAAAATAAAATATAAATACAAAATAAATGAAAACATAAAATAATCACCAGTACAGTAGTAATAATAACAATGAATAAAATGGAAAAATAAATTATTTATTTGGCCTATTCAAAAACTGGGGTAAAATTTGGCAAATATTTTCTGCAAAAATTAAATCATATGAAAAGCAGCCATCCATTAATCCATCCATCTTCTTCCGCTTATCCGAGGTCGGGTCGCGGGGGCAGCAGCCTAAGCAGGGAAGCCCAGACTTTCCTCTCCTCAGCCACTTTGTCCAGCTCCTCCCGGGGGATCCCGAGGCGTTCCCAGGCCAGCCGGGAGACATAGTCTTCCCAACGTGTCCTGGGTCTTCCCCGTGGCCTCCTACCGGTCGGGCGTGCCCTAAACACCTCCCGAGGGAGGCGTTCGGGTGGCATCCTGACCAGATGCCCGAACCACCTCATCTGGCTCCTCTCGATGTGGAGGAGCAGTGGCTTTACTTTGAGCTCCCCCTGAATGGCAGAGCTTCTCACCCTATCTCTAAGGGAGAGCCCCGCCACCCGGCGGAGGAAACTCATTTCGGCCGCCTGTACCCGTGATCTTGTCCTTTCAGTCATAACCCAAAGCTCATGACCATAGGTGAGGATGGGAACGTAGATCGACCGGTTAATTGAGAGCTTTGCCTTGCGGCTCAGCTCCTTCTTCACCACAACGGATCGATACAGCTTCCGCATTACTGAAGATGCCGCACCGATCCGCCTGTCGATCTCCCGATCTACTTTTCCCTCACTCGTGAACAAGACTACTAGGTAATTGAACTCCTCCACTTGGGGCAGGGTCTCTTCCCCAACCCGGAGATGGCACTCCACCCTTTTCCGGGCGAGAACCATGGACTCGGACTTGGAGGTGCTGATTCTCATCCCAGTCGCTTCACACTCGGCTACGAACCGATCCAGTGAGAGCTGAAGATCCTGGCCAGATGAAGCCATCAGGACCACATCATCTGCAAAAAGCAGAGACCTAATCCTGAAGCCACCAAACCGGATCCCCTCAACGCCTTGACTGCGCCTGGAAATTCTGTCCATAAAAGTTATGAACAGAATCGGTGACAAAGAGCAGCCTTGGTGGAGTCCAACCCTCACTGGAAACGTGTCCGACTTACTGCCGGCAATGCGGACCAAGCTCTGACACTGATCGTACAGGGAGCGGACAGCCACAATCAGACAGTCCAATACCCCATACTCTCTGAGCACTCTCCACAGGACCTCCCGAGGGACACGGTCGAATGCCTTCTCCAAGTCCACAAAGCACATGTAGACTGGTTGGGCAAACTCCCATGCACCCTTAAGGACCCTGCCGAGAGTATAGAGCTGAGCTGCCACCTTACCGTGGTAGAGGGCTTTCATGCCCCCTGGTAGGGTCTCCTAAGACAAACAGGTCCTAGGTGAGGGATCAGACAAAGAGCAGCTCAAAGACTTCTATGGGAATGAAACAACAAGGATTCAGATTTCCCTCGCCCGAACGTGGGTCACCGGGGCCCCCCTCTGGAGCCAGGCCCGGAGTTGGGTCACGATGGCGAGCGCCTGGTGGCCAGGCCTGTCCCCATGGGGCCCGGCCGGGCACAGCCCGAAGAGGCAACGTGGGTCCCCCCTCCAATGGGCTCACCACTCATGGGAGGGGCCATAGAGGTCGGGTGCAGTGTGAGCTGGGCGGCATCCGAAGGCAGGGCACTTGGCGGTCCGATCCTCGGCTACATAAGCTAGCTCTTGGGACGTGGAACGGTGAAAAGCAGCGCCTAGGAAAATCAAAGTACCACTCTATTACTATAAAAAGAAAGGAGAAAAAAATGTTGGTCTTGTATTATTATCATCAACTAATAAACAGCGTTGTAGTTTCGGTATCAGACATGAAAAGGTGATATCGGGCCATCCCTGGTAAATAGTGTCATATTGGCATTACTTCCAATACAGTTATAAAAGTGTATGTGTTGCCATTACTACATGCTGTTGTATCACCAGGTGGCCTCCAAGTGACCAATGTAAAGAGAGAGGATCAGTTCCACTTCCTGGTCTTCACCGACGTCTTTGGCAACAAGTCCCACGGAGTGGTGATGCAGTGTTATCGTCCCGTCCAGGTTGGTAAAGTACTCGACAGGACAAAAGACACGTGGGGATGCAGTGTGGTTGCATAAGGATCTGTTCAACAAAAATCAAAACAACAAGTGCTAAATAGCGTGTGAAAACTATGAAATTGTGTGTACTTTTAGTGGGTGTGCTGCGGGTGACCTAATTAAAAGAGAGTACAATTAATATCAAGTAGGGCAGACTGCACTATTTAAATGAGGATTTTATTTAGGGATGAGATTTATGACTCTTTGAAGGGAACCGGATCTTGCGGAGCCGTTCCTTTAAAAGAGCCGTTTAAAAGACTTGACTATATTCATTTTTTTATTAGGTAACTTGTTTTCATAAAGGAAACAATCACTCGTGGCAGTAAATAAGATAAAAGTTTTGTCAATAAATCAAAATGTATACATAACACCAATACAAACATATAGAATATAATTATTTTTGAAATGTTGATGAATGTGAGTGTGAATGTTGTCTGTCTATTTGTGTTGGCCCTGTAATGAGGTGGCGACTTGTCCAGGGTGTACACCGCCTACCACGCGACTGCAGCTGAGATAGGCTCCAGCACCACCCGCGACCCCGAAAGGGACAAGCGGTAGAAGATGGATGGATGGATGGATAATAATCTAATTTGGCTTTTGTTTTTGTTGAAAACATTCCACGAGATAGGGCCATTTCCCCATTCTTTGTCACTGGCATCATTTTATCTTGCATGTCATCACTCCCGCGGATTACACGAAAGGGCATCCAATTGCTACGTTTCCTTTGACTTCTGTTCATTTAGTTTTCTTTTTCCAGTTGCTAATATCTCTTTCTAATTCCAAATACAGCGGCTAAAAGGATGGAGTAGGTGCCTATTAAACTCCTCCCCTAAGTTAACTGCTTGCGTGAGTGCATGCGCATAATAGCGTTTAAATGAATAGAGCCTTCTGGGACAAATCTAACTTGGTGATGTCATGACTCCTAAAATAAAAAAACCCAACAAAGTGGATTTTTGATTCCAATTTTGAATTCGATTCTGAGAGGGTAGCAATGCGCAATTTGCATAAAGACCGGTTCTCAAAAGAACAAATTACAACTACGAATTGGTTCTCATTTCTCACTTCAAAGAGCCGTTTATAAGACTGGAGTCGTTTGCAAACGTCACATCTCTGCTGCTGGACGTACAGTACTTATTTAGACATTAAGTCAGAGAGGGGAAGCACAGTGGCACAGGAGTTAACGTGTGTGCTTTACAATATGAAGGTCCTGGGTTCGATCCTGGGCACAAGATCTTTCTGTGTGCTATTTGAACTATTTGCATGTTCTTCCGGTGACTGCGTGGGTTCCCTCTGGGTACTCCGGCTTCTTCCCACCTCCAAAGACATGCACCTGAGGATAAGTTGATTGGCAACATTAAATTTGCCTTACTGTGTGAATGTGAGTGTAAAGGTTGTCTGTCTATCTGTGTTGGCCCTGCGATGAGGTGGCGACTTGTCCAGGGTGTACACCGCCTTCTGCCCGAATGCAGCTGAGATAAGCTCCAGAACCCCCCGCGACCATGAAAGGGACACGTGGTAGAAAATGGATGGATGGATGGAGTCAGAGAGGGGGGAGGAGCTCCTCCCCCTCTGCTTTAGGGTGTGAGGAACCACAAAAGGTAAGGTCAAATCCATCCATTTTCTACCGCTTGTCACGTTCGATGTCGCGGGGGGTGCACAAGTCGCCACCTCATCAAATATTATTTTACTAAAAGCAGCTTCTTTATACTCTACATATACATACATATACATATACATACATACACTCTACATATACATACTATATACTCTGAATCGGTCGGCGAGTGTCCAGGTGTACCCAATGTTGTGTCTGGGAAAAATTAGCGGTGATGATGACTTCAAGATGTATATTTAAACAGTGTACATTTAAAATGTTTTAAAAATTATACTTTAGGAGAGGATGGGACGTGGTTTCATTTGTAATATGAACGCCTCCACAATCCAAACATCTTGCAAACAAACTCAAAAACAGGTTATAGAAGTGACAGTGAAGTAAAATATACTCCAAAGCATATCCAATACATATTGTCTGGACCACAGGAAAGTTTTAAATTGTTATTGTTGTTTTAAATGTAGATTAAAATAATCATAAATCCCCTTTAATATGTTGTGAAACATGCAGCATACAACTAAATCTGTGCCACCTTTAATATACTCTAAAAGCACAATCTAAACAACCTATTTTTAACATGCTGAACATGCGCTCTGCGTTGGTACATTGGAATGATCCAGCGCAATAAAATGCATGTTGGGAGAACTTTTTGCATAGGCGATATATTAATTATATATTTATAAACAACGATGAAAAATTGTCCTTCAAAAAAGTCAATTAAAATAAAAATGCAGCAGAGACCAAAACGAATCAATGGACGCTTCCGACTAAATCACACCGCTTTTGGTTACTGTTGCCATGCCCCGCACGGTTCTGTCAAAGTTGCAATCACTCTTCGAATTTCAGACAAAGTAAGCACATTTTACCTACCCAATGCTGAAAATCTGTTGCAGTGATCACTGAAGAGCGAACTAAACTACGCTACCCAAGGAATTTTTGTTTTGGAAGAAGGAAATTGTGGTGTGCGTGTTTATTTACTTTATTTTATTTACTTTATGTACTGTACTCCTCCGGGTTGCGGAGGAGACCCTGCCCCAAGTGGAGGAGTTCAAGTACCTCGGAGTTTTGTTCACGAGTGAGGGAAGAGTGGATCGTGAGATCGACAGGCGGATCGGTACGGCGTCTTCAGTAGTGCGGACACTGTATTGATCCGTTGTGGTGAAGAAGGAGCTGAGCCGGAAGGCAAAGCTCTCAATTTACCGGTCGATCTACGTTCCCATGCTCACCTATGGTCATGAGCTTTGGGTTATGACCGAAAGGACAAGATCACGAGTACAAGCGGCCGAAATTATATTCCTCCATCGGGTAAAGGGGCTCTCCCTTAGAGATAGGGCGAGAAGCTCTGTCATCCGGGAGGAGTTCAAAGTAAAGCCGCTGCTCCTCCACATCGAGAGGAGCCAGATGAGGTGGTTCGGGCATCTGGTCAGGATGCCACCCGAACGCCTCCCTAGGGAGGTGTTTAGGGCATGTCCGACCGATAGGAGGCCACGGGGAAGACCCAGGACACGTTGGGAAGACTATGTCTCCCGGCTGGCCTGGGAATGCCTCGAGATCCCCCGGCAGGAGCTGGACGAAGTGGCTGGGGAGACGAAAGTCTGGGCTTCCCTGCTTAGGCTGCTGCCCCCGTGACCCTACCTCAGATAAGCGGAAGAAGATGGATGGATGGATGGATGGATGGATAGTGTTTATTTAATTACTGAATTAACTTCTTTATGCTAATCTGAAAATGTGGTCTCTCACAAGCCTTGATCCATCAAAGATGTTTCTCATTGTTTGTGTTTTTTTTTTTTTAAATGGGATTAATTTTGCTGCCTCTAATCTTTCTACATTTCTAAACATTTCCCCGTTACAATTGCCCCATGCACACCTTAGGACCATTTTTTCTGAACTAAACCACAACTTTACCAGTGTAAGTATTGTGGGCATTCTAATAATAAGTGAAGACAGACACGATAAATGGATTGCACTCGTTATTTTGGTCATTTAAGAGATGTAATCCTTAGTGCACGAGATTAGTTGTTCATCCTTGCGTGCGCTATCAAGTTTGCACGTGTTTTAATACCCGCACACCTTTTAATAAATCAGGCCCTTTGTCTCTTGTGTGTTGTAGGACTGGATGTCCTCCTGTGAAAATGGAGGAAAGTCCAAGCTGTTTTCCGCTTATGGTTTCTGTGTGATATCCAAGTATCCATACTTCACTGTGCTGAAAGACTGTCTGTCATGGTGAGTGTAAACCAATGGTTCTCAAACTTTTTTAACCAAGAACCACCTCAGAAAACACTTGGCTCTCCAAATACTACCATAATGACCAACATTAAAATACAGTAGCAAATTAGGCCTAAGTATTCTTTAACAACGAGGCAGACATTTTATTCAACAAGTGTATTTAATATTTTTGGTCACTGTAACATTACACATAATGCACAAACATCAACAACGATACACCATATACAGCAGATATTCACTGACTTCTTCCACTGGATGGAACCCGTGTACCACTAGTGGTACCCGTACCACAGTTTTAGAATTCCTGGTGTTAAATAAGCATAGCCAAAGGAAGGGCCGTAGTCCCTTTACTTTCCTCCATACATTGTATTATATCTTTCTCCCCATCGATCTTCTTCTGTTTCTCTGTCAGTCTTCTAATCAAGCTCAGAACTTGTCGTTTTTTGGATGTTGAGGAGAAAGTAAAGGACTTTGCAGCCAAATTGGCGCTAGTACCTATCCCACCTCCTGGACAACTCCACTTGGTGCGTTGGCCTCCATGTACTTGTAATAACATTGCCTCATGTGGTTCCTAACAAAAACTGTTGGTCTCTCACAGATGTTTACCTTACATCATCTGACAATTGAACTACCATCCAGAGAAGACAAAGACCACCCAGCTGTAGATTTAGACCTTCACCTACCTTTCCTCTGCTTCCGTCCACAACCTCTTCTGCAGGTATCAGCTCCATGCTCCTTCTCTTTCTAAATCTGTCACCTTTGGGTTGAAAAATGTCCTCCCTTGTTTCTCGTTGCAGGTGTTGTCTTGTCTCCTCCAAGAGCAAAGGGTAGTGCTCTTTTCTGCCGACTGGGCCCGGCTGACACTGGTGGCAGAGGGCTTGCTGCTTTTTCTGCAGGTTTGTCAATAAACTGTCTTTGGCATTGCTTTGAAAGTATTTAATTAATTGAAGTGCTCCTTAATAATGCTATAAATACAATTCAACTTGATTGGATGAATATAATGTATACTCAATATTTTGACTTAAACCATATTGGGGGTTAAATCTAAAATGTGAAACTACAAACCCTGTTTCCATACGAATTGGGAAATTGTGTTAGATGTAAATATAAACGGAATACAATGATTTGCAAATCCTTTTCAACCCATATTCAATTGAATGCACTACAAAGACAAGATATTTGATGTTAAAACTCATAAACTTTATTTTTTTTTGCAAATAATAATGAACTTAGAATTTCATGGCTGCAACACGTGCCAAAGTAGTTGGGAAAGGGCATGTTCACCACTGTGTTACATGGCCTTTCCTTTTAATAACACTCAGTAAACGTTTGGGAACTGAGGAGACACATTTTTTAAGCTTCTCATGTGGAATTATTTCCCATTATTGCTTGATGTACAGCTTAAGTTGTTCAACAGTCCGAGGTCTCCGTTGTGGTATTTTAGGCTTCATAATGCGCCACACATTTTCAATGGGAGACAGGTCTGGACTACAGGCAGGCCAGTCTAGTACCCGTACTCTTTTACTATGAAGCCACGTTGATGGCTTGGCATTGTCTTGCTGAAATAAGCAGGGGCGTCCATGGTAACGTTGCTTGGATGGCAACATATGTTGCTCCAAAACCTGTATGTACCTTTCAGCATTAATGGTGCCTTCACAGATGTGTAAGTTACCCATGTCTTGGGCACTAATACACCCCCATACCAAGCCACATGCTGGCTTTTCAACTTTGCGCCTATAACAATCCAGATGGTTCTTTTCCTCTTTGGTCCAGAGGACACGACGTCCACAGTTTCCAAAAACAATTTGAAATGTGGACTCGTCAGACCACAGAACACTTTTCCACTTTGTATCAGTCCATCTTAGATGAGCTCAGGCCCAGTGAAGCCGACGGCGTTTCTGGGTGTTGTTGATAAACGGTTTTCGCCTTGCATAGGAGAGTTTTAACTTGCATTTACATATGTAGCGACCAACTGACAGTGGGTTTCTGAAGTGTTCCTGAGCCCATGTGGTGATATCCTTTACACACTGATGTCGCTTGTTGATGCAGTACAGCCTGAGGGATCGAAGGTCACGGGCTTAGCTGCTTACGTGCAGTGATTTCTCCAGATTCTCTGAACCCTAGATGGTGAAATCCCTAAATTCCTTGCAATAGCTGCTTGAGAAAGGTTTTTCTTTAACTGTTCAACAATTTGCTCACGCATTTGTTGACAAAGTGGTGACCCTCGCCCCATTCTTGTTTGTGAATGACTGACCTTTTATGGAATCTACTTTTATACCCAATCATGGCACCCACCTGTTCCCAATTTGCCTGTCCACCTGTGGGATGCTCCAAATAAGTGTTTGATGAGCATTCCTCAACTTTATCAGTATTTATTGCCACCTTTCCCAACTTCTTTGTCACGTGTTGCTGGCATCAAATTCTAAAGTTAATGATTATTTGCAAAAAAAAAAATGTTTATCAGTTTGAACATCAACTATCTTGTCTTTGTAGTGCATTCATTTGAATATGGGTTGAAAAGGATTTGCAAATCATTGTATTCCGTTTATATTTACAATTAACACAATTTCCCAACTCATATGGAAACAGGGTTTGTACAAATATATACCCTCAAACCCTTTATTCATTGGTTGAAAAATAAAAAAAAATGTTAAAATTCAATGATATGGTATATTTGCAAACAGCTAAATTTATGTACAAATCAAATTATAACCTGCTACTCAAAAATGCACAAGTGATCTCAACAAAAGAGGAGAAAAATGTAATCTTAGGGAAAAATATAAATTAAAACATTTGTATGCACGTTAAAAACGATTAATTAACTATTTATTAAGAACTATTTTATTCTTGGATTCAAATTGTGTACAAATTGAGAACACAAATTGAACAACTGTGTTAGTAATTGCTATGAAATGGAAAAGGGGTAAGATAAGGGATAAGCTCTGCTTCTTCTTACTCCTTTTGGGACATGTTGTAAAGACAAAACTGGAAAAATGCGATGTATCATATTGTTCGAAATAAACTTAGACTTATACCGTATTTTCTCAATACAACTCAAATTTCATTAAATGCCTATTAGTTTTACAAGATTTTTATAAGAACATAATTACTGTATTAATACAACTTTTTTTTTTCACATTTATTATAAGGTTGCACACAAATCACATTTACAGCATTCTCTTTGCATTTCGTTTTGCACATCCTGTACATTTTTTAATTTTTTTGTTGAAAAGAAAAATAAAACAAACTAATTTAAAATATAGGAGGGAGCATATTTTACCAAGTTCGGTTAACCGTCAGTAAAACTTTTATCTAGTTGGTTTCACAAATTGTGTTTGACAATGGATCACTTATTTTTTGCTACATATTTTCTGTTTGTTGTTTTCTCAACTGATAGGATATAAGCTTCAGTGACTTTGCCCTTGTCGAACAATATTGTTGTTTTACGAAAAGGAGTTTCTTTTGAATTTCTTGTGTTCGATATCATCCAATTCTTCCTTCAAACTTGTAATCTACACCTTGATGGACTCTCTTTTGATTTCTGAGTGTTTTTTCTGGAGCTTTTTCAATTTCACTTCTAAATGTTTTATTTTTGTAGCCTATTTTCTTCTCGTAAGAAGAGATAGATACTGTACTAGCCTTTCCCTAATCACTGCCTTCAACGTGTCGCAGAGTATAGGTGGCAAAACCTTGTCGTTATCATTACACTCCAAGTACGAGTCGATTTCTTTTTTCGGTCTATTTTTAATTCCAGGATTATTCAAAATGTTTGTGTTCAACCTCCACAAAGTCGTTTTAGTTTTGTTACCAAGGCAAACTGACATGTAAATGTGACCATCAATTTTGCATTCCCTTATTTTATGCAGGTCTTTTATTAATAGAAAAAAGTAGTCCATCCACGAGACTTTATGAGCTGTTGAGTAGTACGTGAAGTCCCAGATGTTTGGGTTTAGTTCTCTCCATACGTCCACAATCCCTATATCATTGATAAGCATATTGATTTTTTTGGCAATATTTCTGGCGTCTGACCTCCCATTGGATGAGTCCAGTTTTGGGTTTAGTCAAATGTTAAAGTCCCCACCACATATTAAGCACCCTTGACTCTTTGTTACCGTCCATCCATCCATTTTCTACCGCTTATTCCCTTCGGGGTCGCGGGGGGCGCTGGAGCCTATCTCAGCTACAATCGGGCGGAAGGCGGGGTACACCCTGGACAAGTCGCCACCTCATCGCAGGGCCAACACAGATAGACAGACAACATTCACACTCACATTCACACACTAGGACCAATTTTAGTGTTGCCAATCTACCATTTGTTCAAATTTGTGTTTATAAAAAGACCAATCACTATCCGGAGACTCGTCATGTTTCCTTCTCTATTGCCTGTAATCATTACTAATCTGCCTTCTTTGTCTTGCTATTCTGACAGATGTTAATAAAACAATTTTTATATCAATTTATAAAAATTCAACTACCGGTAACTAAAAATATAGTTAACCTAAATGATTAATTGTCAAAGCACATTTTGTATTTTTTAATTAACGAAATATAATACATACATTTAACAGAACAATTTTGATTAAAAATAACAAAAAAATTCAACATTCTAATCTAGATTTATACTATGGAAATTTTATTTAGATTTTAGATTTAGATTTAGATTTATTGGTCCCCTTGGGGAAATTCATTGTCACTGCCGTACATTTAAACAATAGACATTACACATCACAAAAAATAACAAAAAGACATCATACATGACCAACACACATTTACAGGCTTGTCAGACAGGTCGGCCGGGCCTGCTGTTAAGGGCGGCTATAGCTGCATGGATAAGGCTTTTCCTGAGGCGGGCCCTCCGGAATGTGATAGTTCTGTACCTGCGCCCTGATGGTAGTGGGATGATGTATTGGTGTAGTGGGTGAGTGATATCCTGGACTATTGTTTTTGCCAGTCGGGTGATGGACCTGTTGTTTAAGTCTGAAATGTTGGGTAGGCCGATGATTTTAGCTGCTATGTTTGTAATGCGTGTGAGTTTGGTCCGGTTGGTTACAGAAAGCATGGTGAAAAAACATGTGGAACAGTACATAAGGATGGGTTGAACAATGCTTTGGTAAAGTAATAACAGGAGATGAGGTGCAACGTATAGTCCTTTAAGTTTTCGGATGGCTGACAGTCTTTGTTGACTTCTTTTTTGAATGTCCGTGGTGTGCTGATCAAAGGTGAGTTTATTGTCCAAGGTTACGCCCAGGTATTTAAAAGTGTCAACTGTTTTAACTGTTTGTGTGTTTATGATGATGGGGTTCTGAGGTGAGGGGGGTTAAACCATATTTATTTTGTTTTATTGACATTGATTTCCAGGTAACTGGCTGTGCATGACTCTGTGAAATGTTTGACTGTGTTATGATAGTCCAGGATGGATTGACTGTTGGAGAGGAGTGCGAGAATGGCTGTGTCATCTGAGTATTTTAAGTATGTTGTGTATTATTTGATGCATTGTACTGCTTCATCGCTACTTATTAATACACTACTTTTTTCCTCTCAGCCTCTATCATGGCAGCAACCTTACGTTCCAGTGCTGGCCGAAGGAATGCTGGACTTCCTCATGGCACCCACCGCCTTCCTCATGGGCTGCCATCTCTGCCACTTTAAAGAAGTTGCGGCTGTGAGAACAATTAAAGGGCAAAATGAGGACGTGGTTGTCAGCTATTTGTTCAAAAATGTTGTTTTGTTTCCCTCCACGCAGGAAACAAATGACCTGATCCTCATCAACATTGATAATGGAAGTGTGTCTACTTCCTGTTCGGATACTGTTGACCTGCCAGAGATCCCCTCACTTGCAGCAGACTGCTTCACACAGAGGTAGAGTACATACTGTACATATGCTACAAACTTGCCATAATATAACTAAATAGCACCTGTGTGGTTCTGTAGATATCAGTCCTTGCAGGTCCACTTTGACTTGGACCAGTGTCTGCGTGTAAGTTGCAGCGACATCAACGATCAGCGCGCACAGAGACGAGTGTGGCAGCGCAATCTGAACCATCGCATCCAGGGCATCACGACTGAACTTATTGTCAACATATTCAGGTTGTCACTGTGTTATGCTCAATAAAACTTACTTTAATAAAGTAGAAGTGATGATGAAGTACGCAGGTGCAAAAATAAACATCACTTCATATGCATATGTGTTTTGCAGGGATGTTAGCAGTCACTTGAATTATGAACACCGAGTGTTTAATAGTGAGGAGTTCCTGAAAAGCAGAGAGCCAGCAGAACGGCTTTTCTACAAGAATGTAAATGTTTTTTTCCTTTGACACTCTAGCCATAATATTAGGTACACTTACTTGATGATATCCAACACAAGACTTGCTGTAAAAATATAATAATGATCTGTTTTAACTGTTTATTATTGTGTTATAGCCATGTGACTTTCTTTTTACAGGTTTTGGAGACACACATCTTCCATCGGTTCCTCAGGGACCGCCTCAACAAAAAGATGGATAATTTTGCACGACTGGAACTCAGCACTCGGTCAGAAATGCAACAGTAATTCGCTTCATCAAATCTTATCTTATCACATTGCATTGTCTTATAGCGTATCATGCTGCATTGTGCCGCGTCTCGATTTGGTTTAGTGTTTCCCCATTTTATAGTTGGCTGTGTTTGTCGTACACAATAGTACTAACGTAGCGTCGTCGTATCTTACCGTTTTCCTTTTTCTTCACAAGGATTAAAGCTTCAGTGGAAGTTCCACGCAGACCCACCATGCAGGAGATTCAAGCCCGCAGAACGAGCTCCCTCCTTGAAAACAGGCTGATTAATGGACAAAGAATGAGCCTTTCCAACCTGGTCGATGATCAAACCCTCAACTTCCAAAGAATCATCATGTTTGATCCTGGTAAGCAGCACCTAGGGCCTGATCTACTAAGATCCCAAATAACAAGTGCTAAACAGCGTGTGCAAACTTTAAAAGTGTGTGTACTACTAGTGGGTGTGTAGCAGGTGATCTACTAAGACTGTGTGTACTATTGTGAAGTGAATTATATTTATATAGCGCTTTTCTCTAGTGACTCAAAGCGCTTTTACATAGTGAAACCCAATATCTAAGTTACATTTAAACCAGTGTGGGTGGCACTGGGAGCAGGTGGGTAAAGTGTCTTGCCCAAGGATACAACGGCGGTGACTAGGATGGCGGAAGCGGGGATCGAACCTGGAACCCTCCAGTTGCTGACATTGCCACTCTACCAACCGAGCGATACCGGTTTTGATAGCAAGTGCAAAACTGGTACATACTGCCCTATTTAAATGAAAATTGTGTGTATACTATGCGGCTGTCACCATGGTGACATTCATTTCCCTCCACATTCAACCATCTGTAGTGTTTTACTATATCTGGAAACATGCGTCAGACATATATAATACGGACCACTTTTTCTGGGCATTTTAGAAGCAGTCTTGCGATTTACAATGGAACCCACTTGTTAGCGCCCTGAATGTGCGCTCTGGGAGAAGCTGCGGTAGTAACTAAGTAAGTGCGCACGTGCTTTGTAATGATTCAGACACACTGTATTTCAATGTTTTTTCATATACCAGATATGTTAATAATATACATCACATATGAAAAAATTAATAGCACAAAACAACTTCAAAATCAGCGCTTAAGTCATTCATCAGCTCAAAAATGGAATTGCAGTTTACAGATATGTTCATAATATTATCATATAATATTATATATATATGTATATATATATATATATATATATATATATATATATATATATATATATATATATATATAAATATAACCGAAATATGTCGATTGACAACACAAGCAACACATATTGCACTGATTGCCTCTTTTTGACCACGGCACAGCCATTTCAGTTTGTACGAATGTTCCAGAAGTGCTAAATATGGACGCAAAACAGTTTCAGTCTCGATAAATCACATTGCGAGCACTAAATGATTGTATTTGCATCTCCTCATCCTGACCTATTGTTGTGGGTGTTGTAATAATCGGCATATTTTCTGCATATACATAAAAACAGACACACTAAATGGATTGTGCCCTTTATTTTACTCATTTATGAATCGAACCATAAATGATAATAAACTTGATAATTTTTCCAGCATCAGTGTGCGTGTGTATGAACACGAGCTTGGTAGATCAGCTTTACGTGCGCTTTCAAGTTTTAATACGTGCAAACCTTTAGTAGATCAGGCCCCTACAGTACATATGGATAAATCGACTGCCGGCTTAGCTTTTTATCCACGCTCTTGTTTGTCTCCAAGCACAGAGGATGCCTCCCAAGCCTGTGAAGGTATTCCAGCTCCCAGAATTCCCAGAGACTCTGTCCTTCCATGCCGTCCAAAGCTATTACTGTGAGCTGATACAGCTTCTCGGCAAGGCTATCAACTCTGTCCAAATTGACAACTCCAGTTTGCTTGCCAGGTTTGTTTACATCGCCATCGGCTGCATTGTGTTGGTCACTGAAACCACTTGGCTCCAATGCAAGTGGACTGTTACAATGTGAAAAGTGAAAATACATTTTAAACTTTACCAAAACGTAATGGGTACTTGCTTGTCAGGTAATTGCCAAATTTCATGAAAAATTAGTTCTGTAGTTTGTAAAGAGTTATATGTTTACTTCTGCTATGAAGGTAATGCAGGATTTGTCATGACAAGCGTTAAGAAAAGAGATGTTACATAATAACAGCGTTACTAACAACAATAACAACAACCACCATCACAATAAAACAAACTTGATATCATATTGGAAGAGGCAACATTACACATCAAATGACAGACAAAATGTAAGTACAGATACACATTTGCACAACTACTAATACTATGAGGGAATAATGAACAACAAATCAATGGCTGAAGTGACAAGCTTGCAATCCTACAATACCCCATTTGTGGACGAGGAGATAAGACAGCGATGCAAGCCCATTCAATGTCTTTATTAATTAGCGCTAACACAATCCAGTAAAAAGATACAAAACTGTCCACAAAATGCTGCTGCTCGGCTAACAATCACAGCTGCTCTTTCTGCACGCGCTTTCGCTCATATCACCTGGATACAGGCACCGCCTTGTAAAGACACACAAACTCACACGCTGCTCTCATAAAACATCTCTCAACCAGATATTCGATTTAGTTTTTTTAAAGTAACACCTTAATTACTTTCCCAAGTAATTAATTATATTTATTAAATAGTAATTCCGTTTTGGTAAAGTAACCAGTAACTATAATGAATTACTATCCATCCATCCATCCATCCATCCATTTCCTACCGCATGTCCCTTTCGGGGTCGCAAGGGGTGCTGGAGCCTATCTCAGCTGCATTGGAGCGGGAGGCGGGGTACACCCTGGACAAGTCGCCACCTCATCGCAGTAATTGATTACTATTTTCTTCCCACTCCCTTTCAGGCAAAACTGGACAATCATGCATTACATATTATACATTACCTTTTGCACTATATTAATTTATATTATTATGTGTTGTCAACTTCGTACTTTTTTATGTCATTGCCTGAAATAAAGAAATAAATGAAAAAAATTTAAATGAAAAATGTAAAGTAATTTGCATAACACTGGTCATGACCCTCCATGACAGTTTATTTTTCTGTGCTTGGTGTTGTTTCTGTTCCATTGCTCGATTTCATTTCTCCCGCTTCCTGTGTGTGTTCCTTTCCCGCCACTTCACCTCTGGCCTGAGCGCTGCCTCCCTCACCTGTCGTTGATGGACAAACAGAACACATCTGTCCCTGGTTGTCAACCAGGTTGCTTCTTCTGCCCTAACTTGCTAACTTGACTTGTGTAGACCTTTTTGTGCACGTCCTAGTTGCATAAATTCTCATTTGCTTAAATCAGTGTTTACTTGCGCCACGCCTGCCGTCCCTGTATACCTGGGGTCACGCTTCAAGCTTCGCTTGTACAAACCTGACTATGTTAGGCAAAAACTAATCAAAATGTTTTTGTTTTTTTTGTAATAATTCCTGAATTCAAGTTATTACTTTTGGTTCCAGGGGTGAAAGAATATCCCACAGAATAACAGTAACCACAGCTTATCCAACTTTGCTTCCAAAACCAATCTGTGTGCATTTTCACACTAAAAATATGGCCCCCGTAATCATATTGGATTGGCATGATATAAAAACTATTTGTTAGATGGCGATATCTGCTTTCAACACAACAAGGTGGTAGAAATGACTGTCTGGGAGGGTAGACATTTCTGTCTGGGAGGAGTAACAGAAACAGAAAATCAGTGCTGTTCGCACACAACAGCAACAACACAAGAAAAGGCTGGCATTATTATGTTAAGACTAGGGATGTCCGATAATATCGGCCTGCCGATATTATCGGCCGATAAATGCTTTAAAATGTAACATCGGAAATTATCGGTATCGTTTTTTTTATTATCGGTATCGGTTTTTATTAGGGATGTCCGATAATGGCTTTTTGCCGATATCCGATATTCCGATATTGTCCAACTCTTTAATTACCGATACTGATATCAAGCGATACCGATATCAACCTATATATACAGTCGTGGAATTAACACATTATTATGCCTAACTTGGACAACCACGTATGGTGAAGATAAGGTACTTTTTTTTTTTTTTAAATCATAAAATAAAATAAGATAAATAAATTAAAAACATTTTCTTGAATAAAAAAGAAAGTAAAATAATATAAAAACAGTTACATTGAAACTAGTAATTAATGAACATTTGTAAAATTAACTGTTAAAGGTTAGTACTATTAGTGGACCAGCAGCACGCACAATCATGTGTGCTTACGGACTGTATCCCTTGCATTGATATATATTGATATATAATGTAGGAACCTCAATATTAACAACAGAAAGAAGCAACCCTTTTGTGTGAATGAGTGTGAATGGGGGAGGGAGGTTTTTTGGGTTGGTGCACTAATTGTAAGTGTATCTTGTGTTTTTTATGTTGATTTAATAAAAAATTAAAAAATGAATAAAAAACCGATACTGATAATAAAAAAAAAACGATGCCGATAATTTCCGATATTACATTTTAACGTATTTATCGGCCGATAATATCGGCAGGCCGATAGTATCGGACATCTCTAGTTTTTATTTTTTATTTTTTTTATTAAATCAACATAAAAAACACAAGATACACTTACAATTAGTGCACCAACCCAAACAAACTCCCTCCCCCACTCATTCACACAAAAGGGTTGTTTCTGTCTGTTATTAATATTCTGGTTCCTACATTATATATCAAGATATATCAATACAGTCTGCAAGGGATACAGTCCGTAAGCACACATGATAGTGCGTGCTGCTGGTCCACTAATAGTACTAACCTTTAACAGTAAATTTTACTCATTTTCATTAATTACTAGTTTCTATGTAACTGTTTTTATATTGTTTTACTTTCTTTTTTATTCAAGAAAATGTTTTTAATTTATTTATCTTATTTTATTTTATTAATATTTTTAAAAAAAAAAGGAACTTATCTTCACCATACCTGGTTGTCCAAATTAGGCATAATAATGCGTTAATTCCACAACTGTATACATCAGTATCGGTTGATATCGGTATCGGTTGATATCGGTAATTAAAGAGTTGGACAATATTGGAATATTGGATATCGGCAAAAAGCCATTATCGGACATCCCTAGTTAAGACATTTTTTTACCACAGCTTGTGCTGGTCCACCTAAAGAAGTGTCAATGAGCTAACAGGTGATGATATTTCTCCTCTTCAAGATACTTCTACCTGCGGGGTTTCATCAATCTGCTGTGCTCGCGGCGTCTTGATGCTCTGGCCGATTTCCAGACGCTCCACAAGACGGACACGGCCATCTTCCCCACACAGTTGGTCACACGGCTGGTGGACTCGCTCATGCAGGAAGAACAGCAGCAAGCCAAAAGACGGCCCGAGCTCAAAAGACTTATCCTCAAGGTCAGCGACCTCCCCCGTTTCGTGCATTTGGAGGATGTCAGCATCCGCAGGGTGGTGCCCACGTAAAAACGTATTTTGTTTCTTTGACATGACATTCAGGTGAAGACAGAAAACGAAAAGCCATCAGTGCAGCTTGATGACGACATCAAGAAGTTTGAGCTGCCCAGGAAAAATCTAGATCGAGAGGAGTTTGTGCGTTGCATCCAAGAAGGGGGAATAGTTAAAGATGTGGCAACCATACACCGTTTGTTTGACGCTTTCACTGTGGGTAAGTCTCTTACGGGGAATTTACTCACACTGGGCACAAATATAAGAGACATTTTCCATTGATTTATTAATACTTGGGTGGCATGAGTAATTTTAGATACCAAGAAGTCATTACAGCAGGACATGCACTGCAACGCTAATACAGTTTACACTTTTTGTTAAATTTGTTTTATTCTCTTTGATTCTGAGTTTAATTGTAATTCATATGCTTCACTAAAATGATTATATAGAGCAGGAGGATCCAAAGTGTGGCCTCCGGGCCATTTCCTGCCTGCAGCTTATTTTTTGTTGAAACGCAACACATTGTAGCAATGAAAATAAACTAAACAAACAAAATAAAAAAGGAAAGCAGAGCAAAAAGGCACTAGAGCAAAAAATCTGGAAAGTTTATATTAATCATTAATAAAACAAACTTTTGTCTTAAATGGGACTTATAGTGATGTTAATCTACATTTAAAACACTTAATTTTGGTCCAGATAATATCGGATATGCTTTGTGTAAATGTTGTGTAAGTTTTGCTCCACAGTCACTTTTATAACTTGTTTTTTGAGTGTGTCTGCAAAACGTTCGATTGTGGAGATGTTTCGAATTGCAAATGAAACCATACCCCGCTGTCTCCAAAAGTATCATATTTTTCACAACATTAGGTACACCTGCACACTCGCAGACCGATTCAGAGCAGCATAAAAAAGCTGCTTTTAGCAACGTTTATACCACTGCATGTTAATGTTATTATGCGCATGCCACGATTAGATAAAAATAATAAATAATAATTTATCTTACCTTGTTTTGTGGTTCCTCGCAGCCTAAAGCAGAGGGGGCACAGCGTCTCCCCTCTCTGGCTTTACTTCTATGTGTAATTAAGAACATCCACCTAGCAGTGATGTCACGACATAACCAGACTGCAAAACCATCCAAAATGCATTAACCTTATTATTTGACGCTTTGGCATGAGAATCCAACTTTGTAACATGTATACAGTGTCAGAAAAAAATAATTTAACCTTAGACCCCCTTTAAAGTGTAGCAGATTTTTTTTTTTTAGCCTTTCTGCAATATAAAAACATCAAAGTTACGCGCACATCATTTCGATTTGCCCGTGCAAAAAGTACAAGAAAACAATCCATCCATCCTTCCATTTTCTACCGCTTGTCCCTTTTGGGTCGCGGGGGGTGCTGGAGCCTATCTCAGCTGCATTCGGGCGGAAGGCGGGGTACATCCTGGACAAGTCGCCACCTCATCGCAGGGCCAACACAGAGAGACAGACAACATTCACACACACACACACACACACACACAATCCTGCTATAGAAAATCTTATCTTTGCTAAGTTTGGTCAGTTGTGAGGCACACAACTGCTGAGGTTGCTATTTTCATAGCATATTCAGCCTTATTCCACACATACATTTAAATTGTATTTCAAGTCCACCATGACATATTCAGCCAATCATCATAAAGACTCATTAATGCTAAAGTAATTTACATGACTGAAGTTACGGCAGCTTTCTAGCAGTGTGTCATGAGTCTTCAACACAAATCAGATCGATTCAATCTGAGTATTATGGCATGATATATATTTTAGATGACGTTGTGATACTGTAATGTCCATAGGAATGTGTATAAATATAGCCTCACATGAAAGAAGCTTAATATAGCAACAGAAAACGTTATCACATAATTGATTCAAGGCGGAGCGGCCATAGCGTGTTGCACGACTAGCAACCATTTTTATGGTTTGTGTTTGTCAACATTTAACATGACCGGCACTTCTTGCATGTTATGAAAGTTGTTTTTATTGATTTCTTGCAAAAACAATTGTTGCTTATATCTTCATAAATGTTATAATGTTGAAAAAATGGATTCACCCGTTAAAAGTAACATTTCCTAAATCTTTACAGTATATTTGCTATTGACTCTACTTTGGTGTTATGTGGTAGATTGGATGATTGACATCTAATTTGAACAAACAGGATATTCAGCAGCCTGACACCTCTGCCACATGCTGGTCACACACTGCTGTGGGATGGCATTCCACTTCTTAACAAGGATTGGTCTCAAACTTGACAACAGGGTTTCTAGTGTTGCTTGTCTCAAGTGGATCCCACACGTTTGAAGTCAGGACTAATTCATTATTTCCGAGCCCAAACAGTGGACGTAGTCTCTGACAAACACCACCCTGTGGGACAGACAGTCTCGGAATACGAAAGGAAGTTGTACTTGTATATTTTCCGTAAATTTAAAATATATTTTCACTGTAATGCGGATGACACCCAGCTCTACATCTCCACCAAACCAACTGCCTCTCTCCCTCCTTCCTCCCTTACAGACTGCCTCAGTGAACTCAAGCAGTGGTTCTCAGCCACTTTCCTTCAACTCAATAGTAATAAAACCAAAATCTTACTTGTCGGTACAAAAACCATTCTCGCCAAAACCAACAGCTTGTCCATTACTCTCTGCAATTCCTCTGTCTCACCCTCCTCCCGAGTTAAGAGTCTGGGTGTCATCCTCGACAGCACACTCTCCTTTAAAGCCCACATAAACAACATTACACGGTCTGCTTACTTTCATCTTCGGAACATTAATCGTCTTCGCCCATCCCTTACCCCTCATACTGCTGCCATACTAGTCCATAGCCTGGTCACCTCTCGCCTGGACTACTGCAACTCTCTCCTGTTTGGTCTCCCTCACAAGTCACTTCACAAACTTCAGCTTCTCCAGAACTCTGAAGCCCGGATAATCACCAGAACCCCTTCAATCCAGCACATCACCCCTGTTCTGCAGCAACTCCACTGGCTACCCATCAAACATCGCATCCACTTTAAAATAATTTTCCTCACTTTCAGAACCATCCATAACCTCTCTCCATCATATCTCTCTGACTTGATCCATGCCGCCACGCCCTCACGTTCCCTAAGATCCTCTTCATCCATCCACCTCACTGTCCCTTTATTTAAACTGTCCACCATGGGTGCCCGAGCTTTCAGCCGCTCTGCCCCACATCTTTGGAACTATTTACCACCAGACCTTTGTAACTTAGATTCAATATCCCTCTTCAAATCAAGACTCAAAACACACCTATTCCTGACTGCTTATTCATTGTAATCATCTTTTCTTCTCTCTTTGTTGTTGTTGTTGTTTTTTATCCAATTTGATTTTATTGTTGTGATTTTGTACGGTGTCCTTGAGTGCCCAGAAAGGCGCCTTATAAATAACATTTATTATTATTATTATTACTTGATCAAAGCTACACTTACCGTCTGATATTGGGAGTCGAGGGATTTATACATGCAAACCAACAGGTGGTGCAAAAAGACCTTGCAAGCGAGCAAGCTTTTCTTCTAGTCACTCACACAAATCAGCAATCTAAAGGGATGCAGGCGAGACACAGAGACACACACCAGGAAAAGTGTTTCTAGGGTTGTTACCAATCTAGCAAACAATAAAGGATGAGTTGTGGTGCTAATTTTAGGTAATCAAACTGTCAAAAAAGGAACAAAATATGATTCTTATTCCATCCGTTTTATGAAGGCTTTTTTTCCATGATTGTGTCTCAAAAAAGAGGAATCGTCGTTTATCCCTCTGAGTATGTGTAAGCAAGGTTCTCGCTTCAAAGGACGCTTGGTTGACGTATATTGTTCTACACAATTTAGAATGGCACTCAGTAAGGTGCAGACCTCCACCAGGGCTAAACAATTCATTATTTAAGTCATCATGACACTACGTAGCCCGATACAAGTGGACTACAGCAGTACGAAATTGAGTGAGTTCAAAGAAATTGGTGGGAAAGTTTTTGTGTAATACAGAAAAACTAAAAACTTATAGCGTTTAAAATTATACATCTCCTTGCCCAAACAGGCAAGTCCAAACAAGTGAACCCAGAGCTCTTCAAGAGTTTCTACACCTTCTGGAAGGAAACAGAGACTGAGGCTCAAGACGTCAACCTCCCCACCGAGGTCATCGACCACCTGGATCACAGCGAGTGCGTCTACAAGTTGTCGTCCTGTGTCAAGACCTCTCACGGCGTGGGTAAAATCGGCATGACCCAGAAGCGTCTCTTCTTGCTTCCTGAGGGGCAGCCGGGCTTCTTGGAGATCACAATGTTTAGAGACCTGCAGGTAGTCATTTTGCTCAACAAGCTACTTTCTTCTTTAAAATGTGTGTCAGCTAACTGTCTTGTTTCTGTGCAGGAAGTGAAGATCGCTTCCGCTCCTTTTCTCCTGGTTCGAATTCCTTCTCTCCGTATCAGAACTTCAGGCAGGCTTGAGGCGTTCGAGGCCAACCTGAAGACAGAAACTGAACTTTGGGACCTTATGGTCAAAGAGATGTGGGCCGGACGCAAAATGGCCGATCAACACAAGGTAAGGCTCACAATTAAACTCAACATGATTTTTTTTTTACAGTGTTAAGACATTAAAAATGGTGTAATTTTTAGGACCCTCAATACATGACTCAGGCTCTGACCAATGTGCTGCTGATGGATGCTGTGGTGGGCTGTCTGCAGACCCAAAGGTCCATCTGTGCTGCCTCAAAGCTTGCCTATTTTGACAAAATCAAACATGAAGGTGAGGCATGAGTTCTTCCCTCAATTATTATTATTCCAATTAAAGTGGTGCCCCAGTTTTCATACACCCAACTTTTTTTTTTACTAAGATTTTCGCCAAGCTTCAAATTTGCTCCGGTTTTTGTTTACCGTCTTGTTTATCGCACGGCCAAACATTACATATAAACAAATCAGAGTTAGGACACTATAGATCAGTGGTTCTTAACCTTGTTGGAGGTACTGAACCCCACCAGTTTCATATGCACTTTCACCGAACCCTTCTTTAGTGAAAAATAAAATGTTTTTTTCTTAATTTAATCTTAATTTATAAATAATAATCATGAAATGATGTTATTATATTAAATAAATACTAATAAAGATATATTTTACAAACAGAACGTTACAGGAATGTACACATGATCCCATGTTTACATCTCATTGTGCAAAATGTGAATGTTTTAGTGGGAACTAAATGCGATATTGGAAAGGGGTACTAATTATTTCCAAAGCAGGACCCCCACCCAGACATACAATACTAGTACACAGCTCATGAAAAACAATATGTTGTGTTACTGTCATTGTAAGTGGGCCAAAACACTTATTTTTATTGTCATTTGATTATAATAATAAAACATCCATCCATCCATCCATTTTCTACCACTTGTCCCTTTTGGCGTCATTAACTTGGTATTTAGTCAGGTTTGGGACAGGTGTGCTGCTGATGTGGCCACAGTGTGCACATCTAAGTTAAAGTAGCAATGATTGTCACACAGTAGGTGTGGTGAAATTTGTCCTATGCATTTGACCCATCACCCTTGTTCACCCCCTGGGAGGTGAGGGGGGCAGTGGTGCCGTGCCCGGGAATCATTTTTGGTGATTTAACCCCCAATTTCAACCCTTGATGCTGAGTGCCAAGCAGGGAGGTAATGGGTCCCATTTTTATAGTCTTTGGTATGACTTGGTTTGAACTCACAACCTACCGATCTCAGGTCGGACACTCTAACCACTAGGCCACTGAGTTAGAGGGAACATTGTTTGGGGGTATCCATAATACGCCAATAGGGAGAAGTTTTTATTTAGTCGATGAGTCGGGTGTGTCCTGACCTCCGCAGCGGAGGCTCCGCTGAACCCCTGAGGCCGACTAACCGAACCCCTAGGGTTCAATCGAACCCAGGTTAAGAACCACTGCTATAGATAGATTCAGGGCAGACATATTCCAGGCAGGAATTTTTCAATCATCTTTTTGGGTGTTGTTTGTAGGGCAAGGCGATAAAATGATGCCATTATATATTGTGACAGACATAAATCGATATCAATTAAAAATAATCAAACATTCGATTTTTTTTTCTCTGTCGGAAAAAAACAGAAGTTGCGAAGCAAGGTTGTTTGCATGAACAAAGGCACTCGCTCTGTGGTAACCAAGGAGCACATTAAGTGATCACTGCTCAGTGGGAGTGACCAGCTAACAGCCAATCAGGTAACAGTATCAACTATAAGTTTGGTTGCGACATCTTGTTGTCTGGCAGTTCTCTTTGCATGGAGTGAGAAGAAAAAGTAAAAGTGAGTGCTGCAGAGAGCGAAGAGATTGTGGATAAAACGGGAAAGACACCTCCACAGTAAAGCAGTTTTGGGGATTTTTTTCAAACGGACCATAGTCAGACCAATGTGGTCTGTAGACAATGGAAGGCAATAGTCCCCATTGAAACTGGTAATACCACACCACCTTAGCAGCGCTCACTCTTTTGAGCACAGTTGTAGAAAACCCAAAACCAGTGAAGTTGTCACATTGTGTAAATCGTAAATAAAAAAAAAAAAAAGATTTGCAAATCCTTTTCAACGTATATTCAATTGAATAGACTGCAAAGACAACATATTTAATGTTCGAAATGAGAAACTTTTTTTTTTTTTTTTTGCAAATAATCATTAACTTTGAATTTAATGACAGCAACACATTGCAAAAAAAGTTGGCACAGGGGCATTTTTACCACTATGTTACATGGCCTTTCCTTTTAACAACACTCAGTAAACATTTGGGAACTGAGGACACAATTTTTAAGCTTTTCAGGTAGAATTCTTTCCCATTCTTGCTTGATGTACAGCTTAAGTTGTTCAACAGTCCGGAGTCTCCGTTTACGCTTCATAATGCGCCACACATTTTCAATGGGAGACTGGTCTGGACTACAGGCAGGCCAGTTTAGTACCCGCACTCTTTTACTATGAAGCCTCTCTGTGGTAACACATGTAGAATGTGGCTTGGCATTGTCTTGCTGAAATAAGCAGGGGCGTCCATGATAACGTTGCTTGGATGACAACATATGTTGCTCCAAAACCTGTATGTACCTTTCAGCACTATTGGTGCTTCTCAGATGTGTAAGTTACGCATGCCCTGGGCACTAATACAACCCCATACCATCACAGATGCTGGCTTTTGAACTTTGTGCCTATAACAGTCTGGGTGGTTATTTTCCTCTTTGGTCCTGAGAACACAATGTCCACAGTTTCCAAAAACAATTTAAAATGTGGACTCCTCAGACCAAAGAACACTTTTCCACTTTGCATCAGTCCATCATAGATAAGCTCGGGCCCAGCGAAGCCGGCGGCGTTTCTGGGTGTTGTTGATAAATGACTTTTGTTTTCCATAGTAGAGTTTTATCTTGCACTTACAGATGTAGCGATGAACTGTAGTTACTGACAGTGGTTTTCTGAAGTGTTCCTGAGCCCATGTGGTGATATCCTTTTTGATGCAGTACCGCCTGAGAGATCGAAGGTCACGGGCATTCAATGTTGGTTATCAGGCTTGTCGTTGACGTGCAGTGATTTCTCCAGATTCTCTGAACCTTTTGATGATATTACAGACCTTAGATGGTAAAATCCCTAAATTCCTTGCAATAGCTCGTTGAGAAATGTTCTTAAACTATTCAACAATTTTCTCACGCATTTGTTTACAAAGTGGCGACCCTCGCCCCATCCTTGTTTGTGAATGACTAAGCATTTTATGGAAGCTGTTTTTATACCCAATCATGGCACCAACCTGTCCCCAATTAGCCTGTTCACCTGTGGGATGTTCCAAATAAGTGTTTGGTGAGCATTCCTCAACTTTCTCAGTCTTTTTTGCCACTTGTACCAGCTTTTTTGAAACATGTTGCAGGCATCAAATTTCAAATGAGCTAATATTTGCAAAAAATAACAAAGTTTACCAGTTCCCAGGGCTCTGTGTACGTGCAGGCTGGTTTTAAAGATAATGTACATATCATTGTATATCCAAATAAACATAATAGGAGGTGTAATGCCACCGGGTCAGCTATTGCTGCTTTTTTCAGGCTTCTAAATTGGACAAAATGTGCATGTGTTTGTGTGTAGACATAGACAGTTTTGAAACTACACTTCTGTGGATGGAGATCGTTCTAACCCCAAATATGTTTTTTGAAACTCTCCGTGTTCATGGACAAAGCCTCAAAATTGGTCGCAAACTCATTTTGATTGTTTAATTGTCGAATTAAAATGCTTAAGATGTTTTATTAATCGGCAAGCATGCAGACCTTAATGCAGTTCATATTTGTCGGCTTTATTTTACAGTGCCACTCTAAAGTTTGGGAATCACTTTTGCATCATTTTCAATGTGAAAGTGTCTCCATATGTTTGACTGGTATTGTTTTTATTTTATATAGTATGTTAATTTTATGGCAGTACTTGAGTGGATTGTTCTATTTTTGGAGTTCTTCGGACAAGCAAAGCTTTACTTTTTGCTAATTTTCCAAAGGTTCAGAGGAACACAGTCGTTCAAATCAATAACTTTGATGAGTACTTTTCTGTTTGTCTGTGTTTTTGTTGGGGTGTTGTCATATGATGAAAGGATCCTTCAGTCATGTTCTTATGTTGTTCCCTGTGAGCAGTGCCCATGATGGTGCCTAAAAGTACATCAGAGACCTTAAAACACAAAATCAACCCATCGTTGGACTTGGCAGAACCACAGACAGTTCATGTGTTGCTGTACACTCCAGGTACTTGTATGCATGTAAGGATATTCCATATCGTATTGTTGGGACCCTTCCAGATTATTTAGTTCTAACGCTGTCTAAAAATAATAATTGTCTAGAATCGAAGAGTAACAATTTATTCTGTATAAAATAGTAACTACAAACAATAGCAATAGCAGCGCTGGAGAGAGGACCGAGCCCTCTAAAGTTTGTAGTATTGTCTAAAATGGTCACCCTCTACATCATGGGTGTCAAACTCAAAAATTAAAGCTAAAGCTGGCCCGCCGATCCTCCCGGGAGTCTTGCAGCCAGCCAGCCCAACGAGTGCTGGCTCAGTCACATAACATGTGCGGCTTCTGCACGCACACACATTAGAATGCAACACATACTTCATCAAGAGCGATACAGGTTACACTGAGGGTAGCCGAATAAAAAACTTTAACACTGTTAGAAATATACGCCGCACTGTGAATCCACACCAAACCAGAACCCTTTGCAGCACTAACTCTTCCGGGAAGCTACAAGGTATGTGTGTGGGGGGGGGGGGGGGGTTTGGTGGTAGCGGGGGTGTATTTTGTAGCGTCCCGGAAGAGTTAGTGCTGCAAAGGATTCTGGGTATTTGTTCTGTTGGGTTTATGTTATGTTACGGTGCGGATGTTCTCCCAAAATGTGTTTGTCATTCTTGTTTGGTGTGGATTCACAGTGTGGCGTATATTTCTAACAGTGTTAAAGTTTTTTATACTGGCACCCTCAGTGTAACCTGTATCGCTGTTGATCAAGTATGCGAGGCATTCGCTCGTGTGTGCGTACAGAAGCCGCACATATCTTGTGACTGGGTCTGAACGATATTAGAATGGATGAAAAGCGGACGTGACGATAGCTCGTAGAGTACGTTAAAGGCAGTGCATTTAAGGCACGCCCCCAAGACTGTGGTCCGGGTGGACTACGAGATATTATGACTGATGAACACCTTCGTTTGATAATGAAGGTTGCCTCAGCCCAAAGCCTGAGCCCCGACATTAATGAACCAGCATCCAAGAAAAGATGGCAGGTATCTGGCTTGGGCACATCAGATTAGATCAGTGTGTTGCAAACTGAGCAGTTTAAAGTCCTGAATGGTTGTTTTATTCATTGTTATTTTATTTTCTAATTTATTAGCCTGTGGAAAAAGTTAATGTTGATATTTACCTCAGAAGGCTGCAAATAGAAAAGAGGCATTACATTTTTATTTAAATTGTATTTGATATGCCATTGATATTTTTTAATTATTATTATTATTATTTGAAACTCGATTTTGCATGTCACTATAAAGTTATATAAGCCTTGCTTGTTCAATATTCAATGCAAAACTTGTTTGAGTCCCTATTAAAAGGTTAATTTGTTCAACCTTGGCCCGCGGCTTTGTTCAGTTTTAAATTTTGGCCCACTCTGTATTTGAGTTTGACACCCCTGTTCTACATGAACTTTTTTCCTTATTGCTGTACCGGCTTGCCAGAGATTGAAACCAAAAGTTAACTTTGCGTGTGTGTTGGACACACACAAACATCCGTAAACTCTGCCTTCGTCTTGTTCCTGGTACGTCCTGACACCATTAAAACAAGAGAGAATAATACTTGTGTGCGTGCATAGATAAGAAACGGGATGTGATCATTGTGTTTATCTCTTTGAGCAAAAGGAAGGCCAAAGCTAGTAACTTCAAAGGCATTCCATTATGCTCAAAAGTGGGAAAATATTCCCTTTAACAGTGTTCTTACAATCATTGAATCAAATCAAATGACATGTTTGTGACCTCCTAGCTTCACACACAGGTATATATTGTTTTTGTTCTGTCAACCTCGTTGTCCTTGATTAACTTATTTTTTCTGTTTGCTTAAGTCATAAGAAGTCAGATTGTATCTGAGACAAAGAGGACAAACAATTTTCCAACCGGTCTCAGAGTTCCCACGATAATGGAGTCAGTAGAAGTGCGCCGTCTAAAAGCTAGCCTTAATGCTCGAGTTTAGAATTTTAGTAAGTTGTGTGTCTGTAGCTTTAATGCTAATGTGCTGTGTTTAACTCCTCTCATCAACAGTGTACGTGTCCAACGAAATAGATGTCAAATACAACAGTGTAGCATGAAGGTGTCAGATGATGGCTAGCAACACTAATATATAGCTATGTACGCCACAATGTAGTGTTGTAATATTTTGGTACAGGTACCAAAATTATTTCGATACTTTTCGGAACTTTTCTAAATAAAGGGGACCACAAAACAATTGCATATGTTTCTTTTTGCAAGTGTGTCCTTAAATAAAATAGTGAACATACAAGACAACTTGTCTTTTATTAGTAAGTAAGCAAATAAAGGCTCCTAATTTAGCTGCTGACATATGCAGTTACATATTGTGTCATTTTCCATTCTATTATTTTGTCAACATTATTAAGGACAAGTGGTAGAAAATGAATTATTAATCTACTTGTTCATTTACTGTTAATATCTGCTTAATATCTTACTTACTTTCTTAGAGTAAAACAACTTGCACTGAGCCTAGTCTATAAAATCCGCTACACCTCCCTGATACCGAAGTACATGTCAAACTACTTCCTTAACCACAACACCAGGGGGAGCTCTACTAAACACATTAAACCCAGATTCCGATCTAACAAAGGTCTTAACTCATTCTCTTTCTATGCCACATCAATGTGGAATGCGCTCCCAACAGGTATAAAAGAAAGGGCATCTCTATCCTCCTTCAAAACCGCAATAAAAGTACACCTCCAGGCAACTTCAACCCTAAACTAACACCCTCCCCGGACTGTTAATAATCAAATGTAAACAATCAAATGCAGATATTTTTCTTATGCCTTCTGATCTCTCTCTCTCTCTCTATGTCCACTACTTGCTGTACATATCCTACCAAGTCAGACCTACACTGTTTCAATATCCATTTCTCTGTTCTCAATTGTTGATGACTGATGATAACAACCAAACCTAGCCTCCCTCCCCTCCCCCTCCACACCCCGAATTGTAAATAATGTAAATAATTCAATGTATATACCCTGATGATTATCTTGTGTGATGACTGTATTATGATGATAGTATATATGATAGTATATATCTGTATCATGAATCAATTTAAGTGGACCCCGACTTAAACAAGTTGAAAAACTTATTCGGGTGTTACCATTTAGTGGTCAATTGTACGGAATATGTACTTAACTGTGCAACCTACTAATAAAAGTCTCAATCAAAAAAAAAAACAATCAATTCTTTTAACATGTTCTATCTACACTTCCGTTAAAATGTAATAATCACTTATTCTTCCGTTGTTTGATACTTTCCATTAGTTTTGGATAATACCACACATTTGGGTATCAATCCGATACCAAGTCGTTACAGGATCATACATTGGTCATATTCAAAGTCCTCATGTGTCCAGAGACATATTTCCTGAGTTTATAAATATAATATACATTTTTTTTAAAATAAAGACGATGTTGTGATGCCAAAAAATATTGACATAATCATAGTAGTATTGACTAGATAGGCTACTGTACTTGGTATCATTACAGTGAAGTGAAGTAAAGTAAAGTGAATTATATTTATATAGCGCTTTTTCTCTACGACTCAACGCGCTTTACATAGTGTAACCCAATATCTAAGTTACATTTAAACCAGTGTGGGTGGCACTGGGAGCAGGTGGGTAAAGTGTCTTGCCGAAGGACACAACGGCAGTGACTAGGATGGCAGAAGCGGGGATCGAACCTGCAACCCTCAAGTTGCTGGCTCGGCCACTCTACCAGCCGAGCTATACCGCCACAGTGGATGTTAAGTACTCTTCAGAGGCGGTATAGTACAGAATATGATTCATTAGTATCGCGGTACTATACTAATACCGGTATAACGTACAACCCTACCACAGTGCTAACATCCATCCATCCATCCATTTTCTACCGCTTGTCCCTTTTGGGGTTGGTAGAAAATGGATGGATAAAGTGCTAACATTACGGTCCCATTTCAACAGCTAAATCATCCTAGGTTAGCCGAGTCGCTAGGAAAAACACACAAATAAAACTCAGGATATTTAGCTAAGCTCCAGATTTTTTTTTAAAGATGTGCAGCAAAGCCTGTTTTTTAATTTTTATTTTTTTTTAATAAAATAATCTCTGTGAAGTTCTGGCCGTATACACAGAGTGGGCTCATCTAGCTAGTGGCGGGTCAGATCATGTCCATAAGAAAGGATGTTTATTTTCGTGATGACGTTATACAAATATGGAACTTTACATGTCGGTGTTTAAGCGCCTCTTTTCTTTAAAGTAGAGGCAAACAAGTGAGGAAAATTATAAGATTTTCCTTACATTCGGCGCTCATAAACAAGCTCTACGGCAGTGGTTCTTAACCTGGGTTCGATCGAACCCTAGGGGTTCGGTGAGTCGGCCTCAGGGGTTCGGCGGAGGTCAAAACACACCCGACTCATCGTGTAAATAAAAACTTCTCCTTATCGGCGTATTACGGATACGGCAACAGCAGAAGTCCGACTGATTTGCAGGTGTGTAATTTGTTGTGAGTTTATGCACTGTGTTGGTTTTGTTCTTTGAACAAGGTGATGTTCATGCACGGTTCATTTTGTGCACCAGTAAAAAAAAACATGGTAACACTTTAGTATGGGGAACATATTTACCATTAATTAGTTGCTTATTAACATGCAAATTAGTAACATATTGGCTCTTAACTAGTCATTATTAAGTTATTAATATTATTATATTATTAATGCCTTATTCGGCATGGCCTTATTATAACCCTAACCCTCTAACCCTGGCCCTAACCCTCACCAAATAACTCTAAATTAAGTCTTTATTACTTGGAATATGTTCCCCTAGTGTCCAAATAACTCTAAATTAAGTCTGTGTTACTTAGAATATGTTCCCCTAGTGTCCAAATAACTCTAAATTAAGTCTGTGTTACTTAGAATATGTTCCCCATACTAAAGTGTTACCAAACACATATAACTTTGTCTTGAATTTGAAAAAACACCGTTTTATTTTTCACTAAAGAAGGGTTCGGTGAATGGGCATATGAAACTGGTGGGGTTCGGTACCTCCAACAAGGTTAAGAACCACTGCTGTAGGGACACATTTTACTGTCTATTTTGCATAATAGGCGACCTTTACCTGTACAGGTCAGTTGACATGCAATGACTCCAAGGATGAGATGAATCCTAAGCTGTGGGTGGCCCTCAGTGGCGGCAGACTGGTCGTATTCGACGCCGCTAGCTGGTCCATGCTGCAGGATTCCATCCAGGTCGGCGAGTCACAGCTGGTGAGAGCGCTCATGCAGTCCTGTTGCCCAAGTAACATTATTATTACTTCTATGTTACCCCAGGAGATGTCTTTTACGTGAAAAGATGCACATATGATACTGTATTGTAATAAACTGTCTCAACAGAACTGCATGCTGGGATTAGTCCATGAGCAGGTGTGGATTGGCTCCCAGGACTCTGTCATCTACATCATAGATACTCACAGCCTCACCTGCAACAAGCAGCTGACCGAGCACAGATATGAGGTGACGGGACTCACGCTGGATGCCGGAGAGCAACAAAGCAGGTTAGAGTCTTACTCAAAAACAAGTTCAGGTTCATGTCATTTGGAACATTTTGTGTGAGTACAAGTCCTTCCGATGTCAATGTAGTCCAATTAAATTGTGCTTTTAACGTGAAAAGCATATCCGCTAAAACACCTTCAGATGTCAATGTAGTCCAATTGAAATGTGCTTTTATTTTGAGCGCCTATAATATCATTGCTTACGTGCAGTGATTTCTCCAGATTCTCTGAACCCTTTGATGATATTACGGACCGTAGATGGTGAAATCCCTAAATTCCTTGCAATAGCTGGTTGTTCTTAAACTGTTGGACAATTTTCTCACGCATTTGTTGACAAAGTGGTGACCCTCGCCCCATCCTTGTTTGTGAATGACTGAGTATTTCATGGAAGCTGCTTTTATACCCAACCATGGCACCCACCTGTTCCCAATTAGCCTGTTCACCTGTGGGATGTTCCAAATAAGTGTTTGATGAGCATTCCTCCACTTTCTCAGTTTTTTTTGCCACTTGTGCCAGCTTTTTTTAAACATATTCCAGGTATCAAATTCCAAATGAGCTAATATTTGCAAGAAATAACAAAGTTTACCAGTTCGAATGTTAAGTATCTTGTCTTTGCAGTCTATTCAATTGAATATAAGTTGAAAAAGATTTGCAAATCATTGTATTCTGTTTTTATTTACGATTTACACAACGTGCCAACTTCACTGGTTTTGGGTTTTCTATATATCTGCGGTTTATAGTCCGGTGCGGCTAATATATGAAAAAACATGTTTTTCTTAGAAAATAAAGTGGGTGCGGCTTATATACCGGTGCACTCTACAGTTTGGAAAATACCATACATATGTACTTTTACAGATTCAACTTGCTCCATTTTCAATTTGTAAACTGTAAAATGTTTAGGTATTCTATATAAATACATACAATTATTTGTATTTTATTTCTATATTTAAAGGCCTACTGAAACCCACTACTACCGACCACGCAGTCTGATAGTTTATACATCAATGATGAAATCTTAACATTGCAACACATGCCAATACGGCCGGGTTAACTTATAAAGTGCAATTTTAAATTTTGCGCGAAATATCCTGCTGAAAACGTCTCGGTATGATGACGTCAGCGCGTGACGTCGCGGATTGTAGAGGACATTTTGAGACAGCATGGTGGCCAGCTGTTAAGTCGTCTGTTTTCATCGCAAAATTCCACAGTATTCTAGACATCTGTGTTGGTGAATCTTTTGCAATTTGTTCAATGAACAATGGAGACAGCAAAGAAGAAAGCTGTAGGTGGGAAGCGGTGTATTGCGGCCAACTTCAGCAACACAAACACAGCCGGTGTTTCATTGTTTACATTCCCGGAAGATGACAGTCAAGCTTTACCATTGGCCTGTGGAGAACTGGGACAACAGAGACTCTTACCAGGAGGACTTTGAGTTGGATGCGCAGACGCGGTACCGTGAGTACGCATGCAGCTGTGGCTTCCAAACATTTGATCGCTGGTCCGTACGTGCGTGCCGCTATGTGCATGTCACGTACGTAACTTTGGGGACTTTGGGAAAATATATGTGCTATATGAACTTTGGGGAGGTGAACGGTACTTTAGGCTGTGGGATTGAGTGTGTTGTGCAGGTGTTTGAGTTGTATTGGCGGGTTATATGGACGGGAGGGGGGTGGTGTTTGTTATGCAGGATTAATTTGTGGCATATTAAATATAAGCCTGGTTGTGTTGTGGCTAATAGATATGTCTTGTGTTTATTTACTGTTTTAGTCATTCCCAGCTGAATATCAGGTCCCACCCGCCTCTCACAGCATCTTCCCTATCTGAATCGCTCCTACTGCCCTCTCGTCCTTCACTCTCACTTTCCTCATCCACCAATCTTTCATCCTTGCTCAAATTAATGGGGAAATTGTCGCTTTCTCAGTCCGAATCGCTCTCGCTGCTGGTGGCCATGATTGTAAACAATGTGCAGATGTGAGGCGCTCCACAACCTGTGACGTCACGCTACTCGTCTGCTACTTCCAGTACAGGCAAGGATTTTTTATCAGCGACCAAAAGTTGCGAACTTTATCGTCTATGTTCTCTACTAAATCCTTTCAGCAAAAATATGGCAATATCGCGAAATGATCAAGTATGACACATAGAATGGACCTGCTATCCCTGTTTAAATAAGAAAATCGCATTTCAGTAGGCCTTTAAAGATAACAAAGTAGAGATTGAAAAACGTATGCATTTTCAAAAGCACTGTTAAGGTGTAACTATGACCAATAATAATAAAGTATGCCATATTGGGTTTTGTAATGATTGTACTTTATCAACATATTTTTATTAGTATTATTTTCGTACACTGACAAACTTTTAACATACCGTATTTAAAAATGTTCTATCAAAATCATGGAAACTCCATCACATGAGTACAAGCACACCAAATGGACTTCACTGTCAGTATATGCCAAATAAACAAAGTTTACTTAAACATGCCTATATTGTACTAAATATTGTTATTTAGTACTTTCCTGATGGTCTTAAACAGGTGAAACTCAAAAAAATGTAATATCGTGCAAATGTTTGTTTATTCCAGCAATTTGATTCACAAGGTGATACTAATATAACATAGGCTCATAACATGCAACTCAAGATATTTAAAGCCTTCTTTTAATATTTCATTTCACTCCTTCATTCCGCACTCCATCCAGCTGTATAATCACTCGCCATACAGCAATAGATGATATCTGAACTACTCTCTATTTTATGCTCTATATGTACATACTTATGCTGCCCTTTTGCTGCAGCTGTTACATATACTGTAATATTGTACATGGTGATTGGGATTTGTTGTATTTTGTATATATTATATAAAAATATAATATAATATAATATATCAGTATATATTATATACTTTGATTGGCAACACTAAAATTGGCCCTAGTGTGTGAATGTGAGTGTGAATGTTGTCTGTGTATCTGTGTTGGCCCTGCGATTAGGTGGCGACTTGTCCAGGGTGTACCCCGCCTTCCGCCCGATTGTAGCTGAGATAGGCTCCAGCGCCCCCCGCGACCCCAAAGGGAATAAACGGTAGAAAATGGATGGATGGATGGATATTATATACTGTATAAATAATATGTAAATATTACATATATGTTACATTTTACATTGCTACAATGGTACATTTTTAGTCTACTTTAGACCTGCATTATGTTTTCCATCCTTACCCTTTCCATCCTTTGTAACTGAGTTACTGTGTGGAACAATTTCCCTTGTGGATCTTTAAAGTTTGTCTTACGTCTAAGTCTAAGTTGTTGATGATCAAGGCTTACAGTTTATGAAACTCTCGAATTGAAAATATCAGAAAATATGTTTTTTTTAAAAACTGATCATCAAAATGAAAATAAATAAAGGCTAAACATATTTCACTTTGGATGTAACGCGTTTATATCGCATATTAGTTTCACATTTGAAGTAGAATTGCTGACTTAAATGAACTTTTGCACGATATTAAAATGTTTTGAGTTTCACCTGTAATTAGTACAGCACAGCACACTTCCGTTCTCTCCAGTCTGCAGACGTACTCGTGCAGCCGCGACGGAACAATTCTACAGTGGGACTCGTCCAGCCTAAAAGTGAAGCGACAGTTTCAGCTCAGCTGTGAGCGTCTCTCCTCCATTCACATTCACGGCGATGCACTGTGGTGCTGTAAGTGCACGCGTCACACATTCCACCTATAAACTCTTCCTCTGGGACTTCAGTGCTCACCGTAGTGTTTTATTGCAGGCTGCGGTGACAGCATAGTGGAGCTGAGAAGAAGCGGGACGCCGCAAAGAAGGTTGTTGCTGCCTGAACACCTCAGAAGTTCATCAAGTCACTTCAGCAGCTTTATTGTCATCCCAGAGGTGACTTGTATTTGTTCATGTGGACGTTCTTTTTGTTCTGAGACTGTAATTTGACTTTGTGTGTGTGTTGCAGCAAGGTCAGCTCTGGACAGGCTTGGCCGACTCAGGTGATCTCTATTTGTGGCACACAGACGGCCACGAGCCTTCTTTGGAGAAGATCTCCCTGACAGGCTGCTCAGGGATCACCTGCATGATCCGAGTCAAGGACCAGGTGAGCTGTCTACGACACGAATGGATGTAATCGCCTCACCGTGACCGTCCTCCTCAGATCTGGGTAGGCTGCCGTGGAAGAAGCGGCGTCGGGGGTCAGTGTGGTTCCCAGCTGAGGGGTCAGCTGGTGGTGGTGGACCCACAGAGTCACATGGTGTCCAAGGAGCTGCAGGCACATTCTGACAGCATCCAGACGCTCTGCTCCGCCGAAGATCGCTACGTGCTCAGCGGCTCTGCGCGACGTGACGGGAAGATCGCCGTCTGGAAAGTAGAATAGAAGACGGAAAGGAGAAGACAGGGGAGGGAGTTGATTTGTTTAAATATGGTTTCCATGAACCTTGAAGATCACACATATAGAAAGAAGATGGGAGCAAAAAAAAGATTATTGCTTTGTTTTATACCAGAATCATTTTTAATTCCATAAGTTGCCCCGGAAATGTGCACTTTTCTACAACAAAATTGTCTTGGTCTAAATATTGTTAACTAACTTTTGTTGTGTTTCGCTAAAGTATGTTTAAAATTATAGTTAAAAAACAGCATTCTTTAGTTTTAAATTGTTATTTATTTACAACATTATACAATATTATCATTTGACACAAAAAGGCATTAAAGCTGGTAGCTAATGTATTGAAGTATGTATACATAAACTAACAATGCTAAATTATTACACTGTATAAGTTACAAACATTTTTTAAATATGGTTTCCATGAACCTTGAAGATCACACATATAGAAAGAAGATGGGAGCAAAAAAAAGATGAATGCTTTGTTTGGGTTTCACTATGTAAAGCGCTTTGAGTCACTAGAGAAAAGCGCTATATAAATATCACTCACTTCACTTTTATACCAGAATCATTTTAATTCAATATGTTGCCCGGAAATGTGCACTTTTCTACAATAAAATTGTCTTGGTCTAAATATTGTTCACTAACTTTTGTTGTGTTTCGCTAAAGTATGTTTAAAATTATAGTTAAAAAACAGCATTCTTTAGTTTTGAATAGTTAACTATTCACAACATTATACAATATTATCATTTGACACAAAAAGGCCTTAAAGCTGGTAGCTAATGTATTGAAGTATTTATACATAAACTAACAATGCTAAATTATTACACTGTATAAGTTACAAACATTTTTTAAATATGGTTTCCATGAACCTTGAAGATCACACATATAGAAAGAAGATGGGAGCAAAAAAAAGATGAATGCTTTGTTTGGGTTTCACTATGTAAAGCGCTTTGAGTCACTAGAGAAAAGCGCTATATAAGTATCACTCACTTCACTTTTATACCAGAATAATTTTTAATTCAATATGTTGCCCAGAAATGTGCACTTTTCTACAATAAAATTGTCTTGGTCTAAATATTGTTCACTAACTTTTGTTGTGTTTTGCCAAAGTATTTTTTAAATTATAGTTACAAAACAGCATTCTTTAGTTTTGAATAGTTAACTATTCACAACATTATACATAAAATATTATCATTTGACACAAAAAGGCATTAAAGCTGGTAGCTAATGTATTGAAGTATTTATACATAAACTAACAGTGCTAAATTATTACATTCTATAAGTAAAAAAAAATGTAAATATGGTTTCCATGAACCTTGAAGATCACACATATAGAAAGAAGATGGGAGCAAAAAAAGGATGAATGCTTTGGGTTTCACTATGTAAAGCACTTTGAGTCACTAGAGAAAAGTGCTATATAAATATAATTCACTTCACTTTTAAACCAGAATAATTTTTAATTCAATAAGTTGCCCCGGAAATGTGCACTTTTCTACAATAAAATTGTCTTGGTCTAAATATTGTTGTGTTTTGCCAAAGTATGTTTAAAATTATAGTTAAAAAACAGCATTCTTTAGTTTTGAATAGTTATTTATTTACAACATTTTACATAAAATACTATCATTTGACACAAAAAGGCATTAAAACTGGTAGCTAATGTATTGAAGTATTTATACATAAACTAACAATGCTAAATTATTACACTGTATAAGTTAAAAACATTTTTTAAATATTGTTTCCATGAACCTTGAAGATCACACCTATAGAAAGAAGATGGGAGCAAAAAAAAGATGAATGCTTTGTTTGGGTTTTGCTATGTTAAGCGCTTTGAGTCACTAGAGAAAAGCACTATATAAATATCACTCACTTCACTTTTAAACCAGAATCATTTTTAATTCAATATGTTGCCTGGAAATGTGCACTTTTCTACAATAAAATTGTCTTGGTCTAAATATTGTTCACTAACTTTTGTTGTGTTTTGCCAAAGTATGTTTAAAATTATAGTTACAAAACAGCATTCACCGACTCAGTGGCCTAGTGGTTAGAGTGTCCGCCCTGAGATCGGTAGGTTGTGAGTTCAAATCCCGGCCGAGTCATACCAAAGACTATAAAAATGGGACCCATTACCTCCCTGCTTGGCACTCAGCATCAAGGGTTGGAATTGGGGGTTAAATCACCAAAAATGATTCCCGGGCGCGGCCACCGCTGCTGCCCACTGCTCCCCTCACCTCCCAGGGGGTGATCAAGGGTGATGGGTCAAATGCAGAGAATAATTTCGCCACACCTAGTGTGTGTGTGACAATCATTGGTACTTTAACTTTAACTTTAACTTTTCTTTAGTTTTGAATAGTTAACTATTCACAACATTATACATAAAATATTATCATTTGACACAAAAAGGCATTAAAGCTGGTAGCTAATGTATTGAAGTATTTATACATAAACTAACAATGCTAAATTATTACACTGTAAAAGTTTAAAAAAATAAATTAAATATAGTTTCCATGAACCTTGAAGATCACACATATAGAAAGAAGATGGGAGCAAAAAAAAGATTAATGCATTGTTTTATACCAGAATCATTTTTAATTCCACAAGTTGCCCCAGAAATGTGCACTTTTCTACAATCAAATTGTCTTGGTCTAAATATTGTTCACTAATTTTTGTTGTGTTTTGCCAAAGTATGTTTAAAATTATAGTTAAAAAACAGCATTCTTTAGTTTTAAATTGTTATTTATTTACAACATTATACAATATTATCATTTGACACAAAAAGGCCTTAAAGCTGGTAGCTAATGTATTGAAGTATTTATACATAAACTAACAATGCTAAATTATTACACTGTATAAGTTAAAAACATTTTTTAAATATGGTTTCCATGAACCTTGAAGATCACACATATAGAAAGAAGATGGGAGCAAAAAAAAGATGAATGCTTTGTTTGGGTTTCACTATGTAAAGCGCTTTGAGTCACTAGAGAAAAGCGCTATATAAATATCACTCACTTCACTTTTATACCAGAATCATTTTAATTCAATATGTTGCCCGGAAATGTGCACTTTTCTACAATAAAATTGTCTTGGTCTAAATATTGTTCACTAACTTTTGTTGTGTTTTGCCAAAGTATGTTTAAAATTATAGTTACAAAACAGCATTCTTTAGTTTTGAATAGTTAACTATTCACAACATTATACATAAAATATTATCATTTGACACAAAAAGGCATTAAAGCTGGTAGCTAATGTATTGAAGTATTTATACATAAACTAACAATGCTAAATTATTACACTGTATAAGTTAAAACAAAATGTAAATATGGTTTCCATGAACCTTGAAGATCACACATATAGAAAGAAGATGGGAGCAGAAAAAAGATGAATGCTTTGTTTGGGTTTCACTATGTAAAGCGCTTTGAGTCACTAGAGAAAAGTGCTATATAAATATAATTCACTTCACTTTTAAACCAGAATCATTTTTAATTCAATAAGTTGCCCCGGAAATGTGCACTTTTCTACAATAAAATTGTCTTGGTCTAAATATTGTTGTGTTTTGCCAAAGTATGTTTAAAATTATAGTTAAAAAACAGCATTCTTTAGTTTTGAATAGTTATTTATTTACAAAATTTTACATAAAATATTATCATTTGACACAAAAAGGCCTTAAAGCTGGTAGCTAATGTATTGAAGTATGTATACATAAACTAACAATGCTAAATTATTACACTGTATAAGTTAAAAACATTTTTTAAATATTGTTTCCATGAACCTTGAAGATCACACATATAGAAAGAAGATGGGAGCAAAAAAAAGATGAATGCTTTGTTTGGGTTTCACTATGTAAAGCGCTTTGAGTCACTAGAGAAAAGCACTATATAAATATCACTCACTTCACTTTTATACCAGAATCATTTTTAATTCAATAAGTTGTCCGGAAATGTGCACTTTTCTACAATAAAATTGTTTTGGTCTAAATATTGTTCACTAACTTGTATTGTGTTTTGCTAAAGTATGTTTAAAATTATAGTTAAAAAAACAGCATTCTTTAGTTTTGAATAGTTATTTATTTACAACATTATGCATAAAATATTATAATTTGACACAGAAAGGCCTTAAAGCTGGTAGCTAATGCATTGAAGTATTTATACATAAACTAACAATGCTAAATTATTACACTGTATAAGTTAAAAAAAAATGTAATATGGTTTCCATGAACCTTGAAGATCACACATATAGAAAGAAGATGGGAGCAAAAAACAGATTAATGCTTTGTGTTATACCAGAATCCTTTTTAATTCAATAAGTTGCCCCGGAAATGTGCACTTTTCTACAATCAAATTGTCTTGGTCTAAATATTGGTCACTAACTTTTGTTGTGTTTTGTCAAAATATGTTTAAAATTATAGTTAAAAAACAGCATTCTTTAGTTTTAAATTGTTATTTATTTACAACATTTTACATAAAATATTATCATTTGACACAGAAAGGTCTTAAAGCTGGTAGCTAATGTATTGAAGTATTTATACATAAACTAACAATGCTAAATTATTACACTGTATAAGTTTGAAAAAAATAAATAAATATGGTTTCCATGAACCTTGAAGATCACACATACAGAAAGAAGATGGGAGCAAAAAAAAAAAGATGAATGCTTTGTTTTATACCAGAAACATTTTTAATTCCATAAGTTGCCCAGGAAATGTGCGCTTTTCTACAATAAAATTGTCTTGGTCTAAATATTGTTCACTAACTTTAAAATTATAGTTAAAAAACAGCATTGTTTAGTTTTGAATAGTTATTTACAACATTATACATACAATATTATCATTTGACACAAAAAGGCCTTAAAGCTAAACTAAACACTAAATTGGCCCGAGTGTGTGGATGTGAGTGTGAATGTTGTCTGTCTATCTGTGTTGGCCCTGCGATGAGGGAGCGACTTGTCCAGGGTGTACACCACCTTCCGCCCGATTGTAGCTGAGATAGGCTCCAGCGCCCTCCGCGACCCCAAAAGGGAATAAGCGGTAGAAAATGGATGGATGGATGGACAAAAAGGCCTTAAAGCTGGTAGCTAATGTATTGGAGTATTTATATCCCGGGCTCGGGATCTTTCTGTGTGGAGTTTGCATGTTCTCCCCGTGACTGCGTGGGTTCCCTCCGGGTACTCCGGCTTCCTCCCACCTCCAAAGACATGCACCTGGGGATAGGTTGATTGGCAACACTAAATTGGCCCTAGTGTGTGAATGTGAGTGTGAATGTTGTCTGTCTGTATGTGTTGGTCCTGTGATGAGGTGGCGACTTGTCCAGGGTGTACCCAGGGTGTAGCTGAGATAGGCTCCAGCGCCCCCCCGCGACCCCAAAGGGAATACGCGGTAGAAAATGGATGGATGGATGGATTATTTTCTTGTACTATTTATTAAAATATAATAATTCCCCCAGTCACCACCCCTCGACTGCAATACTCCAGTCCAACAGGAGGTGGTGGTATTAACCATATGCTAGTCAGTCGACCAGCCATGTGCAGAAGAAGAATAGCAGTCGCAGTCAGCTTATTGTATTTCGTAATATTATTTATGTATGTATATTATCAACAAAGATCATTTTATAAATAAAAACGTCAAAATATCTGACCGAAAAAAAACGGAAAGATTATTTTTGTCTGCCGAAACTACACGAAGGCATGAAGATGACGTCACGCTTCCCCTTAAACGTCATTCTTGTGCGACAGCCTCCTCCAGCCACACTGTCCCCATGTGAAGCGATTTTGTTAAGTAAGTCATTCATTTTATGAATGACTTGTGCGTTATTCCGACAACTGATAGCCGGCGGCTGCTGTTTGTCAATAGTGCTGCGAGAGAAGGCCAACGTGCGGATTTGAGAGCACTTCCTCTCCGCGACAAGGTCAGCATTTTCAAGTTACGTGACCGCCACACCGTAGCTGAGCCTACTTGGCTAAATGGCTCAAGGCATGTTAAAGGTATTGCTAATTACAATGTTTGTCAAGCTAACTGAGAGTTAATGTTGAATTTGGGGGATGGTCATGCAGTCTGTAATGTTACACTGTTGTAATGGTTGTGTGTAACGTCACCTCAGGTTTAATGGGGAATGATACCTGGTGCTGCTGAATAGTGAGAACATTCTTCTACCTGCTGCCTCCCACCTTCAGCCTGATGGCCGCTCGTTTCCTGGGCAGGTACGCCCGCCTCCTCTTTAGGGTCACCACTCAGGCTCCAGCTACCCGCCAGCCTCCATCAGCAAACCGGATGATCGGGCTGTATGGGACTCAGTGCTGTGCTTTGGTCCCCAAGAGATCGTTTTGCAAAGGCGGTGTGATGGCGAAAGACAAGGTCTTAACAAGTGCGCCGCTTCGCACGGAGCTGGAAGAGGTGGTGGAGAAGGCGACTGTGCCGGAGGAAGTCCTGAAGGCCTGGGAACAACATGGAGGAGATTCCAATCAAGCTACCAGTACACTGTTGGTTTGGACTAAGTTGATGCAGAAGACAAAGGGCAAGTTTCAGCCAAACAGTCCATCTTTGATGGACGCGAGGGTGCGGGACATGATGGAGACTATAATGAAACAAGTGAGGAAGATGCAATGTGTGTAGTAATATGAGGTCAAAGCAAAGGGCTGCACGATTTGGAGAGAAACCTAATTGCGATTGCGATTAAATTTCCGATTTTTATATTTTATACATAAAATTACAAGTGAAGGAAGACGTGTTGCTTTTAGACTGTCAGTCAACATATCCATGTCTCAAGTTGTCACACATTGGAACAATATGCAATAATTTACTTTAAAAAATATATGGCTTTATGCAGACGGACTCAGAGCTCAGCACGGTTGGTAGAGTGGCTGTTCCAGCAACTTGAGGGTTACAGGTTCGATTCCCGCTTCCGCCATCCTCGTCCCTGCCGTTGTGTCTTTGGGCAAGACACTTAACCCACCTGCTCCCAGTGCCACCCACACTGGTTTAAATGTAACTTAGATATTGGGTTTCACTATGTAAAGCGCTTTGAGTCACTTGAGAAAAGCGCTATATAAATATAATTCACTTCACTTGTCTACATCATGCTCTTCAAGTGAAGAAATAATTTATAAAATGTATATTGTGTATATAATGTAATGTAATCATAATGTATAATAATCAAGCAAGTAACCATTTAAAAGGACATACACTTTTATTTCTCCATCCATCCATGCATCTTCTTCCGCTTATCCGAGGTCAGGTCGCGGGGGCAGCAGCCTAAGCAGGGAAGCCCAGACTTCCCTCTCCCCAGCCATTTCGTCCAGCTCCTCCCGGGGGATCCCGAGGCGTTTCCAGGCCAGCCGGGAGACATAGTCTTCCCAACGTGTCCTGGGTCTTCCCCGAGGCCTCCTACCGGTCGGACGTGCCCAAAACGCCTCCCTAGGGAGGCTTTCGGGTAGCTTCCTTTTATTTCTCATTACTGTAAAATTGTTAACCATTGTGCTGTATTTGGAAGATAAATAACTTTGTTATCCTAAATATATAAACAAACAAACAATTAAATACTGTCATTTCTGTAAGCAAAAAATGTACCAAAATAAATACACTAAAAAGGGGACAAGCGGTAGAAATTTGGATGGATGGATGGATAAATATTGAACATCTATCTTAAAGTGCATTTTTTTTTCCAATGCTCAAAACTAGGTCGAACGTTGTCTTCGTGTTTATTGCCATCACGTGATCACTGCAGTCTCACCTGTTCACCCGTGTTGATGGGCGCACATTTCCCATTTGATGTCAAGCTGAAATATTCCCACAGCGGGACATTTGGCTTTGTAAACAAATTTTTTCCTCCTAATTTTTGTGACAATGTGGAACTTCTCCCGGGCGAGTCGCCAGGCTCTCAGTCTGTACGTGCTTCCTGTGTGTGCGGTCTCGCTGGTAATTGTGATTCTTTTTACTGGCTCGGGTACCTGTGAGTCACTCACCAAAGTGAATCGATTCACTGGAGTCACTCATCACAAAAGCTTGCGCATGGTTACTGCATGCTAAGGCTCGCCGCCACTCGATTCACTAAGCACAGAGCACATGTGCTGAACGTTGCACATGATTGGCCACTGCAAAAGTCTCGCCGTCATCCGTCACAAGGCTTATGTGAGGGGACTTGCACATAATGTAACAAGCACCAGGATTTAATAACACCCGCAAAAGTTAATACTGCACAACTTTAGAGGTAACAATATCGATTCTACAATTGTGACAAAAAATAAAGATAAATTCACTTTGTCTTGATGAACTGCAACCTTTATTACTTATTATATCCACAGCAACAAGTGTTGTAGTTTTTGCCAACCACTCTTCATGTCTCTCTCTCTGCCTGTGGGCTCCTCGTGCATCTACTAATAGTATTAATGCCAATTTTTCAAATTGAATGAGCTCGCTATACCGCCATATTGGGATAAATAAAAGTCTATCTATATGCGACGGCAGAAGTGGTGCAACAGCGCCTCTTGCTCGTGAAAAGGTGGCGTATACCGCAGGGAATGCTCACAATTGGACTCTGGACAAAACAAAAACGAAATGGAAAAAAAACAACAAATAGTACGACATTACAATAAGATTTAATTATGCAATATTAAATAAAATAACTAATTGGAAACTAAGTGAAAAGGGGAGTTGATTTGAGGCAAGAAACATCTTCCTTGCTGTTTCTATGGGGCTAATACATTTATAAAAACACAGTTAGACTAACAGATGCATAATTAATTAGTTATTACATTATTATCTAGCGTGGCGAGGACGAGTCACTGACCGAGTTATTGGCGACGACAACCTGTGAGTGCTGATTCAGTAAAAAACTTTGAACGATTTGTTCATGACTCGCACATCCATATTCAACAATTCTGATTGGCGAACGCGTCTGTCACCCAAATGCCGGTGACGGTGTAGACAAAAAAACATATTCTCTTGCAGTTACATAATCGCACTAATTAAAACCTCCATGTTGATTCATCGTGCAGCCCTCGTCAAAGCTGCAATTACTCATAAACAGTTGTTTTTCTTCCAGTTACCAAGAGTGTGGAACAACAACTTGGTGGCCATCTTGCGAGCTCTTTGGGTTATCGGCCTCCCCAACACGGATCCAGTGTTGCAATCTACCCAAACAGAGGTCATGTGGCGACTCCGTCGGCTAAACCTCAAGCAGCTAGCCTTCCTGGCGGAGTGCGGCACCGTCCCGACATGGCAGCATGATGTGACGATAGTGAACGCTGTGCTGAAACAGCTGGAACTGCGATGGACGGAAATCTCTGATGCCAAAACTGTCAGCATGCTAATCGCCATAGGACAACACATGTCGCCGACGTTGATGGACAGACTAGAAGACACGGTACAAGTTGTGTTGTTTGTCACATGATCACTTTCACGATAAATACTAGAGCAGGTCAAAACATGCTTGTTAGGTGAATTGGAGACTAAATTGGCATGAGGAAAAATAAAGCAGCCATGTGTTGGACAAAAAGCTTTTAGGTGGATTTATTAATCTACTGTATACCCAAATATAACTTGTTTATTCTAATACATGTTGTATACGTATATATTGACCGATTATTAGTAGTCAAGTAGGCCGAAGACTGATATTTGCAGCCGATATTCATTTGCAGTTTAAGTTATTTAAACATAAATAGTATATGTCAGTAAACAGCTGGACAAGGCTTTAAGTTGTTTTGTTCAACATTATTTTTTAGGAAACGTCAGACAAGTAGGGACAGTAAAGTTGTTAGTTTAGCACCAAACATTATCAGGGGATTTTACAAGCACCTTTGTTTTGTATGTCTTATGCTGCGGGCATTTCAAAATATGGAAAATCTCCAAAATTGGTAAAAATAAGGGAAATATCACAATATATATATCACAATAACTCGCCGTCTACTCAATTTTATTGCAGTTTATACATTGTAAGGTTTCCTCGCTAGGGATGCCTAAAATATTGCGAACATTTAGATAAAAACAATTCTGGGCTCCTTCACATAGCTTATAGTCGAGATATTTTCCAAGCTGGCTAACATAATTTCTTCCTGGATGTTACCGAAAGTATAAGTATATACATATATATATATATATATATATATATATATATACACACACACAAAGTTCACTAATATTACAAACTTGCATTTGTACAAATAAAGACCTAACCCTTAAGGAATCATGACTGATAAACAATAAGTAGTTGCACTCCAAAATATTAAACCTTCCATTAAATTGGGCTATTTGCACCATTTTGAAAAATTTAAAATACAAATAATTTTGAGTGCAACTTTATGTCTTACGTATTCATTATTTTAATTAAATTGCTTAAAAATAATTATATTTTTTTAAATATTTAACAAAAGTCCTTACCCATGAAATAAGTCTAGTACTCGCTGCAGTTAAGTCAATAATAAAAATTCATAAGGCATTTTTTTTTTAAACCAGGGGAAAAAAATGCCAAACATACAATGCTCTAAAACAAAAACACAATAATAGCAATGAATTGAAAATACATATTTTAATAGATGCTTTCTCCTACTTTATGCTAATTCTTCTGCTCATTTTTGTCCTGGTAGGCTTTAGCGCTTGCTGAAGGTTTTACGACGGAAGAAATTCGCAAAGTGTGCGTGTCTTTAGCTTCCATGGGCCGCAGATCTGTGCCCCTTCTCCGGGCTCTGTCCTACCACCTCCTACAGAGGCCGTCATCTGAATTCAGCACTAAACTAATACTGGACATGGGCTTTTCATACGGTACTATAACACTCACACTCTGCATTAATTCAATAAATATTCTTATTAATTTTTGTGGTTGTAGTTTGGTGCACCACTGCACTGCATCATACTGAGAGCGGTTTCTAATATTTTTTTATTTCGCTTTTTTGATAGATCTTCTATTGTAGACTGTGTTAGGGCATGTCTGTTTATCTCGCAATTAATGTTTTAAAACAATTTTATTTAACCTTTATTTAACCAGGAAAAAAAATCCCATTGAGATTAAAAACCTCTTTATCAAGGGAGTCCTGGCCAAGAGGGAGCAAAGTTACGCATAAAATTACACTCACATTACTCATTAAAATGATAGGATGGATATCAAGTCATGTATGTGTGTGCTTAAGCATGATTTGTGTACCTCTAGGGAAGCTGAGTTTCCACCAGTCTCAAGTACTTAAGCGAATGGTTGCCGAGTTGATGCCCAAAGTCTCTGAACTAACTTCAAGTGATGTCACCCGCTTTGCAAAGTCCTTGGGCTTACTCAAATGGCTTCATGTCCCGCTCTTTGAGGCCTTTGTAGAGGTGAGTGAGTGCTTCTACGTCCAACACAGACACACAAATAGTCAATGTTGTCGACATGCTTGATAGTGAAACTAAACTGAGAATTGTGTTTTTTCTTTTCACCTTACCAGCACTACCTGGAGCACAGTGAGATGTACAGCGTTCTGCAGCTCTGCAACCTGCTCATGGCGTTTGCCAGACTAAACTTCCAGTCTTGCAAAGGAGAACAGTTCTTTGGCAAGGTACCAACATGACAGCGCTCACATTTCCGGAAAATATTCACAGGGCTTCACGTTTTTCACCTTTTGTTATGTTACAGCCTTATTCCAAAGTGTTCTTCTCAAAATTCTACACATAATACCCCATTATGGCAATGTGAAAAAGTTTGTTTGTTTTTTTTTATAGAGATTTGTGCAAATGATAAGAAAAAACATCTAAGAAATCACATATCGACAAGTATTCACAGCCTTTGCGATGAAGTTCAAAAGTCAGCACAAACCTGTCTATATATAAGGGCTCACACTTGACAGTGCATGACAGAGCACAAACCAAGCATGAATTCAAAGAAATTGTCTCTAGACCTCCGAGACAGGATTGTCACGAGGCACAAATCCATCCATTCATCCATCCAGCCATCTTCTTCCGCTTATCCGAGGTCGGGTCGCGGGGGCAGCAGCCTAAGCAGGGAAGCCCAGACTTCTCTCGACCCAGCCACTTCGTCCAGCTCTTCCCGGGGGATCCCGAGGCGTTCCCAGGCCAGCCGGGTGACATAGTCTACCCAACGTGTCCTGGGTCTTCCCCGTGGCCTCCTACCGGTCGGACATGCCCTAAACACCTCTCTAAGGAGGCGTTCGGGTGGCATCCTGACCAGATGCCCGAACCACCTCATCTGGCTCCTCTCGATGTGGAGGAGCAGCGGCTTTACTTTGAGCTCCTCCCGGATGACAGAGCTTCTCACCCTATCTCTAAGGGAGAGCCCCGCCACCCGGCGGGGGAAACTAATTTCGGCCGCTTGTACCCGTGATCTTGTCCTTTCGGTCATAACCCAAAGCTCATGACCATAGGTGAGGATGGGAACGTAGATCGACCGGTAAATTGAGAGCTTTGCCTTCCGGCTCAGCTCCTTCTTCACCACAACGGATCGATACAGCGTCCGCGTTACTGAAGACGCCGCACCGATCCGCCTGTCGATCTCACGATCCACTCTTCTCTCACTCGT